>NC_073303.1:365727635-366327635 GCF_027595985.1 Sorex araneus
TTCCAATACACAGAGAGGAAGTGATTACACAAGGGTGAACCCATTTGTGAAGAAAATCATTTTTCCAGGAACAAATCTCCCTGGAAATCTGGATTCTCGTATCTGCAATCAGTTTGTCTGAAGGAATTGTTCTTGATGAATTCATCTTTTGCTGAGACTCAGATACATCTCCCATCAGAAAGTCTTTAGGAAAGAACTTCTGTGACAAGTCACCAAAGGCCTGTGTTCTCCTGGTCCCACTCCATTAGTGACTGGGAGTCTCACGTGTCATGTATCCTACACAAAAGTGAACACAACCTTTGTTCTGCCTCTTTGGAAAACAGTCCTGAATCCGTAGCAGGGCACAAATGGCAATTAAGATGTCGGGGGGAAAAAAGGTAAGCGAGATACCCTGGATACCCATCTCTTCCAGGTTTAAGTTCTGGGATAGGTGGTTGGCTGTTGACTAAGAAATCATTGGGACATCTCTCTCTCTCTCACCCTCTCTCTCTCACCCTCTCTTTCTCCCTTTCTTTCTCTCCCTCTCTCTCTCGCCCTCTCTTTCTCCCTTTCTCTCTCCCTCACTCTCTCTCTCCTTCTCTCCATACTTCTCTCTCTCTCCCTCTCTTTCTCCCTTCTTCCCCCTACTCATTAAAAAAAAATAACTTTCTGAAGGGGTGCCAAAACCTGGCAGTACTCAAAGTTTACTCCTGGCTCTGCACTCAAAGTTCATCTCTGGCAGGATTCAGGGGACCAGATGGGGTGTCAGGAATGAACCCAGGTCAGCGTGCAAGACCAGCTCCGTCCCTGCTGCACTGTCGCTCCAACTCCTCTCTTTCTTCTGGCCAAACCCAGCGTAGCTTGGGGGTTACTGCGAGCTGGTGCTGGGGCTCAAACCTGGACCTTGCTCATGAGGCGCATGTACACCGTCCGTCGAGCTGTCTCTGCAGCCCGTCTCGTCCTCTCTTTGAGCAGAGCTGTGCTCGTCTCCCCGAGCAGCAGGCTGGCCAGGAGCTCTGTTGGAACAGAGGCGCAGGAGTTTTAATTTGTGGAGAGGAAGTGTGATTTGGAAAGTTCTTAGTGCCCAGCAATATTTTTACACCGAGGTAGGGCTCAGAGTGTTGAAGAGAGCACTTTAAAATCACAAGTGCAACCACATTATTAGTAATTCATTTGCTTTCGCACAGATGGGAGATAATGCGTTCCTTGGCCCCGAGCCCTGAGTGGGCCGCCCTGCCAGCAGTGATCTGAAGCCTTTCTGAGCGGCAGCCACGTGGGCTGTGCTGAGTGGCCAGGGCACCGCCCTTCCGAGGCAGCTGCTGGAGCAGCTGGGGTGGAGGCTTCCCTCTTTGTGGTCGAATCAAGTTTCCAGGTTTAGCTGCCGTCAGGACGCTGTGCTTGCCGGGAGCCCCTGCTCGGATGGGGAATGCCCTGGGATGCCCGGCAAGCAGGCCTCAGGCGCAGAGCAATCGCATCTTCCGCGGAAGACCTGGCCGGGCTCAGCTCTGACATAATCTAAGGCCACGTGGCCTTAGGCCCTGGGGCTGGGGCAACACCAGGGATCTGTGAAGATCTAGACTGTGCTTGTTGTTCATCATCCTCCGTGGTTCATCAGACTCTACATCATCACGTGCCAGGTCCTGATAGATAAACTCTCCGCAAGGGGAGTCCGAGGAGCTTAGTACGGTCCCACGAGACATCAACTTTATTCGTCAAACTCGGTTAGACGTCGTCAGCTAATAGTAGTCATTCATCTTGACGCAAATTCTTTGACAGTCAGTGGGGATGGAAGGGATCAAGTTCACCAAACCCTTTTCCTGCCTCACAACTGTACAAAGTCATGCCTGACCCGCACCCACAACCCTCCCCCCCGCCCCTGCACCATCACCTCACCCACACACATGCTAGGAAGGCCTGAAGTGAATTCTCTCACAGGAAATGTGTGTGTGTGTGGGGGGGGTACCCTGCATTCCAGAACTTTCTTTAGGCTGGTGCTGAGATGAACTTGCAGTTCTCAGTGTGTGGCAAATGACACTGCAGCAGAGTGACCAGGAAACGCTCTGGGTGAGAAGGGAGGGCGTGTGTTCGGGCGAGGCAGCTGGCTTCACCATGGCAGAGCTCTGATTTATTCCCCTTAGTGAAACACACTGATCCCAGCATACAAAAGTCTCTTTGACCTTCCTTTTTCCATCATTTCCTCATACAGGCAAGTGAAGGATGTGATGTTGCCATGGAGATGTCCCCGTGGCCAGTGATTGGCCACAACCAGCGCCATTTCAGTGCCAATCATTCACCCCTCTTGAAGGGCACAATTCAAATCAGGCTCATCCAGTTGTTAGCCAGCAGAGCGGAGGGACGTGGCCAAAATCATGACACGTCCACGCAGGACTCTCAAGGTCCATGTAAAGCCGACGCGCTTCCATGGAACATCCTTACCCCATCTGGGTCTGATGCCTTCTCCTGGGGCCTCACACGGAACCCGCTGCTTTGTCCTTCCTCTTTCCAATTTGATCAGTCGCATCGATCCTGACATGGTTTCAGGGATGTTTGTCTCCTCACATTCATCCAGGCCTGGGATACAGTCTCCAGGCCGTGGGTGGGCCCGGGAGAAAGAAGATTCCAGGCAGGTCCCTGAGGGATGAGTGTGGCCAGCTAGGGTTCTTGAAAGCCACTCTGGGACACTTACCAGCCTCTCCTCCTGGGGTGCCTGGAGCTGGGTCTTCCTCAGCACTTCTGACCTCTTACAAGTTCGAGCAGAGCATGATCGGACAGCCAGAGGAGACCTCGGGCGGAGAGAGGGCTTCTGGTCAGTGGGAACTAGGCCGTGGTCACTGCCAGGGCAGAAGAGGTCCTGAAGGGAAGGAGTGTTGAAGAGTCCAGGACCGGGCGAGACAGCAGAGAACTCAAATAGAGGAGCTAGTGTCCATGGCAGGGAAGTGCTGGGGCCCGGCTCATTGTTGAGTCAAGATCTGAGAGGAACAGACGAGCAGCCAGGCGAGGCCGTGGCCCTGTCAGCGTGATCCCAGGGGACAGAACTGGTGACACTGGCCATCCTCGAAGGGACCCACTTGGTCAAATTCTGGACTCTCCATTCCAGGCTCTCCGTGGATTGATTGGGATCATCCAAGGATGTTGTTCTCGCTGCTCTGGGGAAGATGGCTAAAGGCTGATCAAGGGGCCTTCTCGAGACCCTTCAGAGCAGTGCACTTCAGCCACTGTCCAGACCAGAGGTAGAGTCCACAGACGTAGGAAGGTTGGAAGCCACCAGTTTACCATGTGCTGGGCTGGTCCGGTATGGAGGGCAGATGCCAGCCCACGGGGCTGGACTGTTGAAGAACACTGCTCTGAGCTTCGTAGGGCTGAGACTTTGTCCGGCTTGCACAAATACAGAAATTGAGGGGCAAGAAACATATGTTTTTTTTCTCTTAAAAGTTTGCTCTATTCGGGGCTGGAGCAATAGCACAGCGGGTAGGGCGTTTGCCTTGCACATGCCCGACCCGGGTTCGATTCCCAGCATCCCATATGGTCCTCTGAGCGAATTCCTGAGTGCAGAGCCAGGAGTGACCCCTGTGCACTGCCAGGTGTGACCCAAAAAGCAAAAAAGAAAAAAAAGTTTGCTGTATCCTTAGCTAGAGAACATTAAGCACATCGAAGGCCACCGCGGTATTTTTTCCCCATGTTTTATTAATATTCATGAAAAATGAGTTTTACAGATAATAGACACGTCAAAACACCTCCAGGCTGGAGGACACATTATTCCGCATTCTTTTATTTCTCCATCATGCCGTGGCTCTGTGTCGTCCTTTTCCTGACAGCACAAGCTCTCTAGATGGCTGTGATTATTCCGTACCGAACAGTCAGCGAGGGTCCTAGTCGGCTAGACACTATTGTCAAGTCTGTCAGATTCGTTTCATTTATTTTTAGTCATTTCTTATTTTTTTGGTTTGGTTTTTGGGCCTGAGTACTCAGGGCTTACTCCTGAACTCTGTGCTCAAGGGATCACTTGTGGCAGTGCTCAGGGGATCATACGTGGTGGTGAGAAATAAAGCCGGGTCAGTGGCATGCAAGTCAAGTGCCCTCCCCACAAAACTATCTCCTCAGACCCTATTAAAAAAATTTATTTTTAAATTGTGGCCAGCTGTGCTCAGAGTTTACTTCTGGCTCTTTGCTCATGGATCACGATGGGTAGTCTTGGGGGACCATACGTGTTGTAGGGGATCTAATCCAGGTCAGCCATGTGCTAGGCAAGTGTCTTACCCAGTGTCCTAAAGTAAATCTGTGGAGCTGGGGTTGTGGCTCAGTGGTCGAGTACATACCTTGCACTCGGGAGGTCCTGGGTTTGACACATAATATCACTGAATAAGTAAAGGATGTGTATCAAGGTGATCACGATCACGAAATTCTGTTGATCGTCAAGTGGCTCGAGCGGGCTCAGTAGCCTCTCCATTCGTCCCATCCCTGAGATTTTAGAAGCCTCTCTCTTCTCAGCCTTCCCAATGATGCCACATTGGAGGCTCTTTCAGGGTCAGAGGAATGAGATTCAGCTGGTTACTGGCTTTGGCATATAGATACACCATGGGAAGCTTGCAAGTTTCTCCCAGAGGGAAAAGTAGGTTATAAGATATTGCTTCTGGGAGCTTGCTTTTAAGTCTCTGGATGTTGGCCATTGATGGGATTACACACACCTGGGTTCCTCTGCCGGTACCTTCATGCGTGAGGCCTGTCTGAACATGTGGAGAGGGGCCTTGAGCATGGCTGTAGCTAGATTCCGGTGGTCTTTGGCCGCCAGGAGCTCTGCTTGGGGTGGGGAGGGAAGCTGGAGCCCATCCTCTCTGAGGGTCCCTGGGGAAGACAGCCAGGCATGAGGCAAGAGACTCTGGTGATAGATACAGTATCAAGGTGATACTGGTTAATAACACTGTCAATCCAAAAGCCATCAGGTCTTGTTGGGGTGAAATACAAGCATTCCGTTAGAGGTTTTATTAGGACAGCAGCTTTGGGAGATGCAGATCAGGAAAGCTCTCGAGGCCCAGAGAGCTTAGCTCAATGCCTGAGCATAGTCTTTGTGTGCAGGAGACCCGGGTTCAATCCCTGGCACTGCACGGTCCCCCAGGCACTTCCAGGAGTGACTCCTGAGCACTGAGCTGCAAGCAGCTCTTGAGCACTGCTGGGTATCGCCCCCTCAAACAAAATTTTTTTGCTTTACAAAGTGAAAAATAAATAAATTTGAAAACAAGCAAAACTCTCTTAAAATGTATTCCCAAGTGCCTGGGGGACGAAACAGGACTTAGAATCACAATGACAAGGCGGAATAGTTTCCCCCTCTGCAAATGGTGACAAGTTGATCGAGTGACATAGGGGTACAGAGCTAGTCTTGGGGTGGTCTGCTGTTGGAGCCATGAGTCTGGGGAAGTGCAGGCTGGTTTCTGCCCCATTCCTGCCCAGACTTGTCTGCATGCTCATTCTCATAAGCCTCCACGCCAAGGAAAGCATCAGTGACCCTCCATGTCCTCCAACACCTGGACAAAGGATCAAGCGGATCGATGAGAGAAAAAGATAAAGTTTAGGAATAACCTGGATACCTCCTGTCCACATGGAAGAGACCCAGACAACTGAATAAGTCACTCACATGCCTCAAGGGGTCAGCACCAGTGAGCTGAGCCGGGGCCTAGGAGAGAGGACAGAGGGGGACATTGGTAAGTAGAAGGGGAAGGTCAACTGGAAGCTTATAAGAATGTCATCAGACTTCACTTCTGCCTTCTGCAGTGGGAGAAAAACCATGAGGCCGTCCAGGCTCCCTAAAGGGAGAAGGTTACTTCCCAGAAGGCACCTTTCCCCGTCTTCAGAATCCCTCTAATGAAACCATCCTTAGGATAGTTAAAGGAAAAAAACATTTAACTGAATCACTGTGAGATACAAAGTTACAAAGTTCATGATTGAGGTTCAGTCATATACTATTTCAACACCCATCCCTTCAGCAGTGCACATCTCCCCCCACCAGCGCCCCCTATTTTCTGCCCCCTCCCCTCACTCCGATCCCAGCTTGCAATACCGTTACTGAGACGGTATCGTGCACATCACTGTGCCTCCTTTCAGCGCTCAGCTTTTGCCGAGAGTGATCATTTTAACTCTTACTGTCACAGTGGTCCCTTCTCTGTCCTAACCGCCCTCCCCCTCCCCCTTTGTGGCAAGCTTCCAACCAGGGATCGGTCCTCCTGGCCCTTGTTTCTACTGTCTTTGGGTATTATTCACATAACATAGGATTTTTTTTTATATCCTGGCAAGCTACCCGTGCGTATTGGATATGCCAAAAACAGTAACAATAAGTCTCTCAATGAGAGATGTTATTGGTGCCCGCTCGAACAAATCGATGAGCAATGGGATGACAGTGACAGTGACAGTATCCTGCAAACGAGTGCAATCCTTCTATGTTTGTCCCTCTCCTTCTGACCCAGCCAGATACTCCCCATATCCATCCATATATAAGCAAATCTCGTGACTTCACTTTTCCTAGTAGCGGGGAAACATTCCACTGTGCAGATGTGCCGTGGTTTCTTTACCTGCTCATCTGTTCTCAAGCACTCGAGGTGTTTCCAGATTCTGGCTATTGTGAGGAGCATGGTAGTGAACATAGAAGTGCAAATGACTTTTTTTGCATTGTGTTTTTGGGCCACTATTATCTAGGATATTTGTGGTGGCAGATTTTTGCTTCCCATACACAGCCAAAGTAGGTCTTAGTAACTCAGACTCAGTGACCCTTTTTTTTTGTTTCTTACTTCTTATTAATACTGTCAGTTATTTATTTTAAAATGAGATCTCTTCACTAAAGCCATGAATACATGGAAGAGAAGATTTTCCTGCACGAATAGTTGAATACTGGTTGGAGAGGTACTACAGAGTTAAGCCTTGCATACAGAGACCCCGGTTCAATTCCCAGTACCACGTGGGTCCCCCCGAACTTGTAGGATCAGGAGTAATTCCTGAACATGGCTGAAAGTGGTCCAAAACAAAAAATACACCAAACTTACGAAAGAATAATTGAATTTGTTTTGGCTTTGGTTTTGTTAATTTGGGGGCCACACCTGCTGGTGCTCAGGGCCTCCTCCTGGCTCTGTGCTCCCCATCTCTGAGGGATTGAACCCAAACCTCCTGTGGATGAAGCCTGCACTCAATCCTTTGAGCTCTTTCCAGCCTAGAATGCTTGACGATAATCTCTCCTGGCTTGCTCAGCCCCAGGTCAACCTGTGCTCTGGAACCACACAGGACACCGGGTCTTTACCAAAACAAGAAGAAAACCAAAGCTTTGTGGCTTGAATATGAGCAGTCCCCGAGAGAGAGTCCTCCCGTCTCTATGAACCTGGGAGACTGCTGCTTCCTCTCAGCTCCACTTCCTGCTTCTGCAATCTCAGCTGTGCCCTTCTGCTTCCAGGGGCCCTGTCCTCATTCCTGGGAAAAGGTGACGGCTCTGAGTCTTGACTCTTGCCTCCCAAGAGAGAAAATTTCTTTTTTTTTTATTTTTACTTTTATTTTATTAGTGAATCACCGTGAGACGAAGTTACAGACTTACAGGTTTTCATGCTTACGTTTTAAGTCATGCAAGGATTGAGCACTTATCCCTCCACCAGTGCCCATTTTCCACCACCAATGGTCCCAGCATCCCTCTCACCACCCCCACCCTGCCCCCTTCACCCCACCCCGCCTCTGTGGCAGGGCATTCCCATTTGCTCGCTCTCTCTTTTTGGGTGTTGTGGTTTGCTACAGAGGTATTAAGTAGGCATCTTGTTCGGTCTATAGTCTATTTTCAGCCCGTATCTCCCATCCCTAGTGGGCCCGCCTAGCACCCTTTGCTTGGTGATTCCTTCTCTATCAGAGCTGCTCCTTCACCTAGCGTGTGAGGTCAGCTTCCAAGCTGTGGAGTACTCCGAGAGAGGAAATTTCACTGAGCGTCAGCCCTTTAAAGAAAAGACCTTTGGGGCTGGAGAGATAGCACAGCGGGTAGGGCGTTTGCCTTGCACGCGGCCAACCCGGGTTCAAATCCCGGCATCCCATATGGTCCCCTGAACACGGCCAGGGGTAATTCCTGAGTGCAGAGCCAGGAGTAAACCCTGTGCATCGCCAGGTGTGACCCAAAAGCAAAAAAAAAAAAAAAAAAAAGAAGAAGAAGAAGAAGAAGAAAAGACCTTTAAAGAAAAGAAAGAGCAAGAGACAAGGGTAATCCAGAGGCCTTGGGAGCAGCAGCAGGTCCTGCCAGAGAGGGTGACTGGACCATCTCTTCTTTGTCCGGGGCATGGGTGACCCCTCATTCTCACTGTCTTTGACTTCCCACTGTCATTCTGGGCCACATGCACATTCTGGGTCTGTGTCTATATGCACACTCTTGCGTGTGACACTTGTTGGGTCAAAATTATAATGCATGTGAAGTTCCTAAGGGCAGGGCAGGGGCGTCCAAGTTTGGGTCTCTCCCTGGGCTGGCGCGCCCGATACTGCATCGTGTCTGTTCTCAGAGGAGCTATCTGCCGGGGGGCGGGCTATGGGGGTGCGGGGGGGGGGGGGCGTGGGAGGGGGAGTGTTCTGGCTTTTTGTTTGTCTTGGCTTTTGAGAACCCGCAGCCCAGTGCAGGCCGACACCTGGCAGAGTCCTCCAGCTCTGCTCTCTCTGCCTTTCTGGGCCGCCCCCGCCTGCCCGGTCTGACTCACCTGCCCACGCAAACACTTCACGGTTCTTAGGGACTTCATTTCGCTCTTGAGGAGCGCCTGTGATCCCCAGCCCACCCCAACCCCAACCTTGGGGTTCTCACTGACCAGCTGGGGGCTCTTATCCCGAAGCACGTGGCCCCCTCGGGATGTGGACTCAAGGATTTGGAGATTGCGTTCACACGTTCCAGCACCCACTTAGAATTAGGCACCAAGTCCAGGTGCCTCTGCGGCTCAGCTTTTCTGAGGGAAATTCTTGCTGCAGCTTTTTGGTGGTAAAGGTGAACAAAACCCGGGTGGAAAACCACTGTTTTTCTTTCCCCATTTTAAAGAGAACAAAAGGTTTGATAGCATAGTTTTTTGTTGTTTTTGTCCCCCCCTTGAAACAAGTTCTTTGGGTTATCAGTCAGGCCTGCTCCTTTTTATTGTATTATTCTTGACTAGTTCCCACAGTCTTTCTCTTTTTTCAAGGTTTTTTATTATTATTATTATTATTATTATTATTATTATTATTATTATTTTGTGGTGCTGGGGATCTAATGCAGTACTATCTATATGCAAAGCATGTGCTCTGGCTCCGAGCTCAATGCTTGGAGGATGCTTTTAGAAGCATTCCAGAGAATTCACACCCATACTCCAAACCCATTCAGTGAGGTAGAAGGGTGTGACTCACCCTACAATTCGGGAACAGGGCGGGGGAGGGGGGGAGGGAGAGGAGACTCTTTTTTTGTTTGTTTTTGATCCTAGCATGAGCATTACTAAAATTTCATCTTGATCTTCATTTCTTTACAGATGGAATTGATTTGTTCCAATCAAGACCAAAAAAAAAAAAAAAAACCAGTCCAATCAGAATCCAGACAGAGCAGGCAATTTCTTGAGTTGTACCTGTCACCCTTCTATTTTTTTATTTTATTTTCTCTTTTGGAGGGCAGAGGTAGGACTGCACCCAGCAGTGCTCAGGAGTGACTCCTGGCTTTGTGCTCAGAGATCATCGTGGTGGGGATTGAGGGACATTTTGCCATGCCGGGAATCACACCCTGGTCGGCTGTATGCAAGACCAGCACCTTAACCCCTATACTATCTCTCCAGACCTCCATTTGTTTTTCATGTGCAGTCACCATGTGTCATATGGGTGGGCTGGCACCCACACATGCTGAGTGGGCAGTACCTGAGTGCCTATCCACGAAGGTCATCAGCAACTTCACAGCACAGCTCTGCAAATTGGTTACTGTCTCAGCTGTCTCTAAGGAGGCTGCCTCCTTAGAGACGAGGACAAGCGTCTCTTAGCATTTCCCTAGGGTGACTCTCTGATCAGAAATGAAATGTGGAGTGTCATGGTCATGGATGTTAGCTAGAGATGGGCTTATGGTGAGCCAAGGAGTACTTTGCAAGAAGCCTGAGCATTGTGCCAAGAGCAATGGGGAACTAGAAATGCTAAGCAGGAAAGAATACTGCGCAGAGATGTGTTTAAGCACACCTTGGAAGAATGAATGAAGGAGACACAATACCTAGAGTCAGAGAAGGCAGTCAGGAGGTTTGTATTCCAGGCTGGAATTGTGGTGGTCTGGGCCGGGGATCACTACACAAAGGGCTAGAGCACACACTTTGCATGCTAGAGGCTCCAATTTGATCATCTATTCCATGGCCCACAGCACCACTGGGACATGACCCCCAAGCACTGTGTTGGGAGCATCCCCTGAGCACCACAGAGTGTAGTAAAAAAAAAACTGAAAAGAAAGAGATAAGTGGTTGGTTATTCTACACTGGATGCAGTGGACATAGGGAGACTGGGTCAGATCTAAGGATGATTAAACAGAACGTGGATGACTCACATTAGAAAAGAAGGGAGGTAAGAACGAGATGGGCAGTGACTTTTGCTCCTGGGTCAGGACAGGCAGTAGCGGTGGTGCTGGTCACTGAAATAGCAGAGAATGAGCCATCTGGTTGGGGAAAGGAAGAAATGAAGAATGCTGTCTTGCTCATATACCTTCAATTTATTAAAAAAATTTTTTTAAATGTCCCTTTCACAATTGGAAGTGCAAAACTTGGAGCTGGAAGAGAGGTCAGGGCTAGAGACAGACAACCATCTCCACCCTAATGTAAGATGACAGTTGACCTCAGGTGAGGGACAATTCCCAGGAACAGAGACATTCTGGAACAACGCTACGGAACACCCACTGCAGAAGACCGTTATTAACAGAGGGCACGCTGGAAGTCACTAGGGGTCTAGAAGGAGAATCCTAAGTGTGCCTGGTCACATGGGTGAGCCTGAGGACACTGTGCAGCTGAGTAAAGACGCCATCACAGGGCAGACACTGTGTGGTGACACTTCTAGGAGATCCCTAGAACAGTCAAACTTTGGAAGGATGGAAAGCAGGGTGGCCATTGCCAAGAACTTGGGGGGAGGAGAGACTGGGAGTCACTGTCTAATGAGTTGGCGTTTTGCTCAAGTGCGGAGAGAGGAGTTCTGATGATGGATGGTGCCGGTTGCTGTGGCACAATGTGAAGGCGCTTCATATCGCTCATGGTTGAGAGAGTTGTAACGTTCGTTTATTTTGCCAGGTGTTTGTTCCCATATCTAAAAAAGTGCGTGTTGTCATGGAAGCAAGAGCAGAGTCTTTTGTGAGGGAGCGTTACACCAAGCATGCCAAGAGACCAACTGTGACGAGGGTGCAGAGCTGTAATCTGGTTTCATGATCTAGTGGCTGCCAACGTCTTTTTCAAAAGTTTCTTTATAGATATGATGGGGACAGCAGTCATTAAAATGTTGAGGGTTCTGATCAAGATGACACTGCAGTTCTGACTTTTAAGGCCCGTATCATTGCTGCAATGCAACAATAATAAATGAAATGAAAGACAAATAAATAGATCTCAAAGAAAAATCAGGGCCAGGCAGAAGAGCAATGAAAATAAATTTTATTTTTAAAAGCATTGCGAACGTCCTCTACTGATTATTTTGAAACTTTGGGGCCAAACCCACATAGACTTGGGGACTATTTCCAAGTGGTGGTGTGGTTCCCCAGCAGACTGTGTGATGCTGGGGATCAAACCCAGAGTTCCGTCATGCAAAGCATGTGCTCTAGTCCTGGCAACAGCCAAAGGGTTCTGGATGTTGACGTTCTGAATGCCAAACTGCCTGATGAATTCATGTTGTTTTGATTCATGGCAATGCTCAGCCAATGCTGCATTTCTTGGGTGGAAAGGGGATGCAAGTGGAAGAAGTCTGGGTCACTGGAACGGTGTGTGCAGGCAGATTTGCAGAGACTCACTCCCGGGAACAGGAGATGAGTTCAGAGGTGTGCCTTCCCACTGGTCCGCACTGGCCCCAAGATGTCGCTGCTATGGAACTCAGGACCTCCTCGTCCTGAGCCTGGAGCCTGGCTGGCAGCGGACGTGGCTCAGCTATGAGGTCCAGTGCAACGGCCTCACAAAATGCATCCTCAATCTGATAGCAATGGCAGAAGGGATCAGTTCCCCAAACCACTGTCAGGGTGGGGAGGGTCATTCCAGGAGATTCCGGGAATTTACAGAAAAGAGTAACCACCGTGGTTTAGCTCACTCATCAGAACAGTCAACACATACATAGCAGCCTCGTTTCTGTCGGTTACTCTAAATCTTCATGGAGAAATCACCAGGTCTTACCTGCTCTCGTGAATTTCGAATGCATGTGGAGGGGGATCGGGGTCTAACCAGTGGTGCTGAGGGGCTGTCCTTGGCTCTCTGCTCAGGGGTGATCCCTAGTGGCTCTCAGGAGATCAACTGTATCGCCAGGGATTGAACTGGGTCAGCTAGATGCAAGGCAAGCACTTTACCTCCTATCATATCTCTCTGGTCCCTGAAGTGCATTTTCGTAAAAAAAAATGCATATAGACAGAAGCCAGTGGAAGTGGTGACCCTGGGGTCCCACAAATGTAGGGGCATCCCTGGCCCATCATGCACCTGCTCATTCTATCCAGTGTCAGTCTTTTCTCCATAGAGCGTGTTCTTGGTACCCGAGACCAGAACCAGGTGTTCAATAGGTAAGCCTGGTGAACACCCAACGTTGGACTTGGGGCGCAGTCTCCTCTAGACTTGCCCACCTCCCAACTTGGGATGTATAATTCCTTTTCTTTCCTTCTCTTACCTCATGGCGATCCGTCTGCCTTCTGAAGTCTGTGCTCTCTCTTGAATGCATTACCTCCCTCTCTTCCCTTTTTCTTTCTTATTATTGGTTTTGGGGACACCCCCAGCAGTGCCCAAGGCTTACTCTTGGCTCTGCATCAGGCATCGCTCTTGGTGGAGCTCAAGGGACCCTATGAGGTGCTGGGGATCAGACCCGGATCAGGTATGTGCAGGGCAAGCAATGTACCTGCTGTACTATCTCTTTCAGCAACACCCCCCTCCTCTTGTAGACTTTTTCTTTTATGCCCCAAACAAACAAAACTTTGAACTTGGGAGCTGTAGTTAACCATTTTCCTCTTTATTAGACTCATCACCTGTAATGGATGATTGTCATTTGGGGCAGTCCAGCATCCATTTTTCTCTTCCTTCTTCAGAACCCCATTTCCTATGAGGGGTCCATATTATTGGGAGACAAGACTTATCACTACGGAAACGAAAGAGACCATAAGCTCCTCTTCGCTCTAGCAGAGTCACGTGACTTTGTCTTGACTGCTGAAAGCTTTGTCCCAGGGCACTTTAAGCTTGAAGTAGCACAGGAAGGCGTTTCTTGGAGGTTCCAGTGGCAATGGCACACAGTAGAACTCCGCTTGAGGTTTTTGTTTGTTTGCTTTACTTTATTTTGTTTTATGTCATTTTTCGTGGGCTGGACGATAACACAGCGGTTGGGCGTTTGCCTTTCACGCGGCCGACCCGAGTTCGATTCCTCCGCCCCTCTCGGAGAGCCCAGCAAGCTACCGTTAGTCTCTAGCCCTCGAGGCAGAGCCTGGCAAGCTACCCGTGCGTATTGGATATGCCAAAAATGGTAACAAGAAGTCTCATAATGAGAGACATTACTGGTGCCCACTCGAACAAATCGATGAGCAACGGGATGTCATTTTCCAAGATAAATTTCATAATTACCTCTTGACTTTGTGATTCCATAGTGTTCTTAAAATCAATAATCTCTTGTTTTCACTGTTTGGTTTGTGTGTGTGTGTGTCTGTGTGTGTGTGTGTGTTTGTTATTGCATAAGATAACATTGTAAGTATTAGTTTTGCTTCTTAAAGCAATGAATCCTCACTGAATTAGCATGCTATTTCTTTACAAAATTATTGTTATTGTTTGGTATCAAGAAAGCATTAATTTTAGATTAGTATTAAGAACATTTTGATTCAGTTAAGTTGTTGCAAATGGTAATAACTGAGAAATCTGTCTTGCAACCCCACGATACTCTTGAATCTTCCAGGGGGTTGAAAAAAGTTGTAGGAAATTTCCATTTAAAAGTCAAAGCCTGAGGAGCACCTAACCACAGCTCATTCCTTAATTGATGATTGTTTAGCTTTAAAGTGTTCATGAACTGCTTTCTCGACCACTTAAAAGTTTCACTGTTCGCAAAAAATCCTTTTCAAAGATTCCTTATAACATCAAGAAATAACAGCATTGGGAAAAAAATAACAGCGTTGGGGCTGGAGCAATAGCACAGCAGGTAGGGCGTTTGCCTTGCACATAGCCAACCTGGGTTCGATTCCCAGCATCACATATGGTCCCCCAAGCACCGCCAGGAGTAATTCCTGAGTGCATGAGCCAGGAGTAACCCCTGTACATCGCCAGGTGTGACCCAAAAAAACAAAACAAAACAATAACAGCATTATAAAGAAAAGAAGCTCAAAAATCTCAGTGCTCAATTCTGACACGTACTCACGTACTCAAAGTTTCAAAACAACCAATTTTATTTTGTTTTTCATACTGGGCACAGCATTCTCTTATTTTCATCTCTGATGCATCATTTACATTTACAAACATTGTTAATCAAGAGAGTGAACTCAGCATAAAGCAGACTGGCTGACGGGCCCGGTAAACCCATTGGCAGTTTGCTCTGTGGTGAAACTGGCATCATACCTCGTGTCGGGTGTGTGCGCTTCTGCCACTTCTAAAACAGAGTTTTAAAAAAATTGTTGTGAAAAACAAAATTTGGATTACGGGTATTTATGTAGAATCCAAAAACATGTTGGAAATCAAACTGCTCTTGGCAATGTCTGTCTCCTTTTTAACTTGTGCTTTCTGAGATTTGGAAGAAAGTTCTCCTTCCTTCCAGCACAGAGGTGTCTCTTTCCGTGTGTATATGTGTGTGTGTGTGTGTGTGTGTTTAAATTTTTCAATAATTTATTTTTTATTGAATCACTCTGCAATACACAGGTACAAGACTGTTCATGATCAGGTTTCATTCATACAATGTTCCAACACCCATCCCTTCACCAGTGTATATTTACCATCACCAATGTCCCCAGTTTCCCTCCCATCAACCGGGCACCCCTACCTGTCTCCATGGCAGACACTTTCCTCTTTCTTCTCTCTGTCTCTGTCTCTGTCTCTGTCTCTCTCTCTCTCTGTCTCTCTCTCTCTCTCTCTCTCTCTCTCTCTCTCTCTCTCTCCTTTTGAGCATTATCTTCCCACGTGTTTAAACAATTAATTCCTCTTCTGTGGCAGAAAAAAATACAAGTCTGACCTTACCTGTCTGTTCACCATCTGGTCGCCTTTACCTGGTGTGATTTCCATTTGTCAGTGCCTTGTTTTCACAAACATATTTTAATCTCCCAAGGGCATGATGAGTATTGATCGCTATTAAATGCCACTTTTATCTGCCCGGCACAGTGATTTCCGACCCTGCCTCATGCCACCGTCCTTCCAATTGTCTCTCTTCTTCATGCCGGGGGAGCTATTTTTATTAGCTAATTTTCTTCACCAAAGTCTGCTTTCTCAGTCCAAATGAATTCAACATAGAAGGAAACTTGTATAAATAGAAAGCCAATACTGTTTGCCACGAATGGAAGGTAACATAACAATACTTTTTCCTTAAAAAATAAAACACAAAAAACCCATAATCATTTATTAAACTCTAAATAAAAGCGTTGCCTTCTGCTTTGAGCTTAAGAGAATGGGTCTCGCTATTTTTTTCTATAAATAAGATGCTCTTTCCGGTTGCATCCAGCCCTGCATCTGTGAACTCCGGATGATGAGGTGAAGTGTCCGTGAACCCCAGATCTGAGCACCGCAGGATCCCCAAGGGTCCTCTTGGTGTGGCCCCCACGGGGAAGGAGGATGACAGATGCCCACAGTCTCCCCTCTTCACAGGGTGAGAGAGGAGATGCTGCCCCCCCTTAGCTGGCCTCGGTGCTCATGGAAAGTGCTCGTGCCTCTCTCCCACGTATACCCTTTGCTGTCCTTCCCACACTTTCCCACTCACTTGATTTGCATGCCAAGCTCATGTGGGTCACGGGTGATGACAGTTTGTTAGCTGACAGGCTGCTGAGCTGTGGGAGCAGAGCTGCAATCATTTCCCCTTCCTGGGTGGTGGCTTCATTGACATTCCTGGGGCTCATCGACACCCTGGGTGGGGCTCGCACACTTGAGGTGGGTGCTGGGGGATCTCCCCAGCTCAGACATGCAAGACCAGTGCTCTGCTGCTGAATCACATCTGAAGACCTCAGAAGTCATCTCACAGAAAGCACATGAGGGCCGAGAGCGTGAGAAGGGTGACTGTGCCCGTTCCTCGCTTCTCCTCACTGCAGGGACTCTGACAGCACAGCACACTCATCCTTGCACAGGGAATTGAGGTAAACGGGAATTCACATTTAAGGTCACATTTAGAGTGCCTGAGAACAGAGGACTGTTTAAAGAAACTTTGGCACATTTACACAATGGAATACTATGCAGCTGTTAGGAAAGATGAGGTCATGAAGCTTGCTTATAAGTGGATGGTCATGGGGAGTATCATGCTAAGTGAAATGAGTCAGAGAGGGACAGACATAGAATGACTGCACTCATTTGTGGAATATATAATAACGTAATATGAGACTGACACCCAAGGACAGTAGAGACCAGTAATATTGCTCCATAGTTGGAAGCCTGTCTCATGAGCTGGGGGAGAAAGCAGCTGGGATAGAGAAGGGAGCACTAAGTCAATGATGGTTGGAGGGATTGTTTGGGGTGGGAAATGTGTGCTGAAAGTAGATAAAGGACTAAATGTGATGGCCTATCAGTATCTGTACTGCAAACCATAATGCCCCAAAGTACAGGGAGAGTATGGGGTCAATTGTCTGCCACAGAGGCGTGGGGGGGGTGTTTGAAGTGGGGGCGATACTGGGACATTGGTGGTGGAAAATGTGCACCGATGGAGGCATGGGTGCCCGATCATTGTACGACTGAAACTCAAATATGAAAGCTTTGTAACTGTACCTCATGGCGATTCAATAAAATTTTTATTTTATTTTAAAAAGAATCGGGGTTTCACTAGCCTTCTTTATTTCTCTAGTATTCAATTCCAATAGTTACCCCAAAACTCCTAGTCCTAAGAAAAGAAATTCAGGAATCATGTTCATAGTTGGTCCTGTAGCACTGTAGCACTGTCGTCCCGTTGTTCATCCATTTGCTTGAGCGGGCACCAGTAACATCTCCATTGTGAGACTTGTTACTGTTTTTGGCATATCTAATATGCCACAGATAGCTTGCCAGGCTCTGCCAGGCAGGCAGGATACTCTCGGTAGCTTGCCGAGCTTTCTTTCTAAGAGGTAAGGAAGAATCGAACCCAGGTCGGCCGTGTGCAAGGCAATCGCCCTACCTGCTGTGCTATCGCTCCAGTTCAATTGGTCCTGAAACCACTAAATACAAAATTGAAAATCAAATGTAAATGGGAATTCACATTTAGAGTCAACCTTTAGATTGTAGTTCCCGTATCCATCCCCACCCTTTCCCCATCTTACAGGAAAGCGTTCTCTGGAATTCCTTCTACAACGAGAGATGTAATTCTACAACGTGGTTCATTTGGCTATATAGTCATCATTTCATTTCATGCTATTTCTGAATGAATGTCTCTGAAAAAATGTTAGTGATAAAAATACCTGCCAGCAAATGTATAAATAGGAAAATGGTTAGTTGTCTGCCAAAACAGCAGCCACGCTCACCTCACCTACAAACCTGTTGAAATCATGTTGTATTTACCTCAACTCCAAGCACCTGTGCAAGTCACCTGCTCAGTCCTTTGTGAGACGGTTGTTGGCTAGCTTGCTATAAGCAGCCAAGGCGACGCCGGGAATTTTCAAATCCCTGCAAAGGAGAAACCCCCTCTATCTCTTCTACTCTACTAGGTACTCCGGTGGGATATTAGCAAAAGACAGATTCTCAAGACAAAAGCTTCGAAACATACTCTAAGTTGTATGTGACCCGAGAATCTTCATAAGGAGATGAGGGCCACAGCAACAGTAAAATGCCAGTTCTTTCATTATTTAAAAAATTCTGATTTTTGCAGAATGGGGGGCACCGCACTCATGTTTGGGGCTACCCAGGCTGCCCTTGGCCAAGCTTGGACCAGCGTTGCAGGCCTGACTTGGTGTTTGGTGATGGGAACCACCTGGGTGATTTGCTCCAGGCGCCGTCCTGGGCCCCTTTGAGCCATCCCCCTGACCTCCCCACACACACACCAAGCGCTCTTATACTGCTAGACCGAGGGGGGAGCTGAGGTAGATGTGGTCAGGTAAACAGAGATGACTTGGTAAGCGGGGCAGCTTCAGCAAGGTCTGCGCTTTTGGATTCTGGTTTTGGGCCCCTTCTTAGGCAGAGAAGGATGCTCCTTTCCTGGGGCCTACGAGGAGCCCCTCTCTGGGTGTTTTTATGCTTGGCTTGGAAGGTGTCCTCGCCTACTTCTTACCCTGCTTAAGTACCCCGTGCGCAGGGCTTCTGTTTGGGGCTGGCGCATCCTGAACTCGGGTGAGGCCCACTCACCCGTCAGGTGTGGACCGCCCAGGCTTTTTGGGTCACACCTAGCGATGCTCAGGGGTTACTCCTGGGTTTGCACTCAGGAATTATTCCTGGCAGTGCTTGGGGGACCATATGGGATGCCGGGGATCGAACCTGGGTCGGCCGCGTGCAAGGCGAACGCCCTACCCGCTGTGCTATCGCTCCGGCCCCCCATTTCAGAGTTCTTTTTGTTTTATTGTGTTGTTGTCTTGGGCAGGGTGATTTGGGTCGCATCTGATGGTGCTCAGCTTTTACTCCTGGCTCTGGGTTCAAGGATTCCTCCTGGTGGGACTCATATAGGGTGTCCGTAAGGCACGTGCCCTACCTGCTGTACTACCTCTCAGGCAATGCCGAGGGAGAGCTTATGTCAACAAACGTCTGAGGGGGAGTACGAGGCTCCTTCCTGCAAGCAAAGTCCAGGTTTTTGTTGCCAACTCCTGTACTTCTCTCTCTGCTGGGGAGACAGAGCACAAGAGCAGAGACTATGGTTTTGTTTAAGTAAAATTTGATCTGGGCCAGGCACTAGTTCAAGTCCATCTGAAACATGAAACATGATAGCTCACTGGGCTGTCTGCATGCAGGAGGCCCAGCCGGGTTCGTGGCCAGGCACTGCATGGACCCCAATACCACCGGGAATGACCCTGACCGCAGAGGAGGGAGAGATCCCCAAGTCAGGTGTGGCCCAAAACTTAAAAAAAAATCATGCTTTAATTTTTTCATTAATCAAAGGTAAAAATCTGGTTCAAGTTATGTGTGCTTTCTCTCCACTTAAGAAAATTTTATCAAAAATATATATAGGGCTGGGGGTGAACTCAGCAGGAGAAGATGTGTGTTGTATGTGTGTTGCACTGGGATTAATCCCCAGCACCACACACACATACACTCACATACACACACACACACACACACACACACACACACACACACACACCACCTCATTCCTTCACACCAATGAATTTTTTTTTTTTTTTGCTTTTTGGGTCATACCTGGTGATGCACAGAGTTTACTTCTGGCTCTGCTCTCAGGAATTAACCCTGGCAGTGCTCAGGGGACCCTATGGGATGCTGGGAATCGAACCCGGGTCAGCTGCGTGCAAGGCAAACGCCCTACCTGCTATGCTATTGCTCCAGCCCCACACCAGTGAATTTTTTAATTTATTTATTCATTTATTTTTAATTATATCACCATGTGGAAAGTTACAAAGTTTTCAGGTTTATGTCTCAGTTATACAATATTCAAACACCATCCCTTCACCAGTGCCCATATTCCACCACCAAAATCCCCAGTATACCCCCCGCCACAGCCCCCCCGCCAACTGTATAACTGATGAATTTCACTTCATTTTCTCTCTACCTTGATTACATTCCATATTGCAAAACAAAACTCACTATTGTTGTTGGAGTTTCCCCCCAAGGAAGACAGCCCTACTAAGGAAGCATTTGATAATTGGTTTGTCATTAAAAGATTGTATGTTTTCAGTTTTTAGAAAAGGTCACGCGGCCGCATTAGCGCAACCCAGAGCTGTGTTAGTTGCTGCTCAGTGTCGCCAGAGCTCCATCCGGAGAAGGTGTGCCAGCTGTACCTGCTCCGTCTGGATCCCTCACACCAGTGAATTTTTAAGTAGAAATTTCTTGACTTATTATAAACCCGGATTTTACAGACTAATTAGGTACTAGGGAGAGAGAAGAGAACAGGAATTTGAATTGTTCTCTTCGGGAACAATTTTAACCACTTAAGGGCTTTGGAAGCATCAATATTTCAAGTTATTGGTACACTGATTTTTTTTTCTTGACGAAAGCAGATAAGTGATCAGATTGCTATTCTGATTACTAAGGAGCTCTTCCCTTGACCAAAGATTTCTGCAGAATCCCCAGCAAGACGTGTGTGAGTGACATGTGAGTGGAATTAGTTATGAAGTGAGATGTACACAACAGCTTTGGAGTCTAGAAGAGAGAGTGGGTGAGGAGTTCATGCATTTTGAGTGAGATGGCAGATTGCCACAGGGCTATTGAGATGCTTTCAGAGAGGATAGGAGGGTGGAGATTCCCTTTGACAAAGCCCCGGGAATGGGCTTGGACAGGTAGTACAGGGCCACTTGCCTTGCATGCGGTCAACTGGGTTTGATCCCTCGTCCACAGCACCTCTATGGTTACCCCAGACATGGAGGTACCATCTGGAGCGAGACTGAGAGGGGAAAGAAAGAAGAGGGACAGGAGAGAAGGATATTTCAGGGATGCGCATCACTAACATGCAAAGAAGCTGTTGCTGCCTCGCCACATTGTACGCAGCGAGCAGCCTAGATGGACAGTTTGTTCCTGTTCCCTCCTCCTAGTGAATGGGCACATGAGACAGAGCCAGCAGGGGTGTGGGCAGCTCACAAATCACAGCAGTGGAGAAGTGATCTCGCACTTCCTTTGTTGGGTTCAACGCTTGCTCTTACACAAGCTCTAGCTTCAACTCTGAACCCTCTATAACTCTAGTTCTGGGAGCCTGAGGGGTGCCAGGGCTCTTACCCACTGCCCTTTGTGGGGGGGGGGTGCTGGGTGTATCGCCTTATTATGGTCTCCTATGAATAGATCCAGTGCCCACTTCCCAGGCCATTCTTGTGACTGTCTCGGTGTCTGGATCTTCCCCATTGCTGGAGTCTGAGATCCATCAGCCTCTTCAGCAAGGTACTTCCCCTCTGTCACCTCATTCCACAGCAGCAGATGCTGGAGGGTTCCCACATCTCCCCCCCTGGGTGACTCGACTACTGCACCATCACCTCCCAGATCACTGACGTTACATCCTGGTCTGCAGAGCTTCCTTGGAGTGCCCACGCACCCAACCATTCCCTCCTGTGCCTTCCCATGGCCCTTTGCAAGCAGATAGCGCTAGTCATATGTAAGCACGAGGACAGATTCTAGGGCCAGTCCCTGAGCTGGCTCTGAGCTCCTATATAGCACGTTAATGCCAGAGTCTTCCCTGAGCTGCTGGCCCCATGAGGACACAGCTGAGGGCACGGGCTGCCTGTCTGAGCTTAGAAAACACAGTTTTCATGTGCGATGTAGTCGTGTCAATCCAATGAATTGCTCAGCGGCTTGGATTCTAGACTGAGTTATGTTGGGCTAGGGGTGAAGCTCTCATTTGATTGAACTGGATGTTAGGATTTGGATTGTAACACAAATTTCCCGATTCAGACAGACCTGTATCATATGCAGCCCACGCATATTTTGGGTTAAAAAAAAAAAAGATCAGACTTAATACAGTGGCTCTCTAAAGTTACCAAAAACTGAAGGATCTTCCCTTGCCTGTAGCTGATCCTGGTTGTGTCCCTGGCACCACAGACGATCCTCAGAATAGAACAAGTGCCCACTTCCAGGGGCCATTCCTGTGACTGTCTCAGTGTCTGGATCCTTCCCATTGCTGGACCCTGGGATCCATCAGGAGTGATTCCTGAGCACAGAGCCAGGAGTAAGTCCTGAACACGGCTGGTGTGACCCAAAAACAAACCCAAAAAGGTTGCCAACAACCTCTAAAGGTTGAGCTCGGCTCCCATCCCACTTGACCAACAGGTAGGCCTTCTGACTCCCCAGGGGAAGCAGACGGCATTCTGTTTGACTCAGATCCGTTGGACATGCAGTTAGCTTCGTCACGATCCTCGCTGTTGGAAAGTAAGTAGGGAATAGCAATAGAGAAAGACACTTTAATCAAAGGAACGATGGCTGCTGGCAGCTGTATCTGCAAATGCCCCCGAATCCCCCAATCTCACCCCAAAGGCAGGAATCTAAGCTCTGTGGAGCGCTGAGGCTTAGCTTTCTGTTTGCAGCTTGCACCTCTCACATCCTATGCTTCTGTGACATCTGCAGTGCCCCCGTGAAGAATAAAGAGCCCCAGGACCCCTGCTGTGAGCAGAGGTGAGGGAGGAGGAACCGGTCTCCATCGGGAAGGCCGGGGAGGCTTCGCGGCTTGCCAATCAATGCTCCAGTGCGCTGAGCATCACACCAGTTCTTTCTCTACCACACACCTTCCAAGCCTCGGGGTGGCTGTTGAGAACCGTGAGCACCCCCTGAGCCGGGATACCAGGTCACGAAGTCCTGCCTGGCACCATGAGGTTGGGTGGGGGAGTGGGCACCAGAGCAACTGAGAGGGGCAGCAGGTTGCCCATTGCTGTGGGCAGTGGTGCTGGGGGTGGACGACTCTGGATGAAACTCAGGTAAGGATGCTTGAGGCTAGAGAGAGAGGGTTTTTTTTCTATTTATTAAATCACCGTGAGATAGAGAGAGAGGTTTCTTTTTTTCTTTCTTTTTTATTTTATTTTATTTTATTGAATCATCATGAGATAGTTACAGGCTTTCATGTTTGGGTTACAATCTCACAATGATCAAACACCCATCCCTTCACCAGTGCACATTCCCCACCACCAATATCCCGGGTATACCCCCCCTTTCCCACACTCCCCCTGCCTCCATGGCAGACAATATTCCCCATACTCTCTCTCTCTCTCTACTTTGGGGCATTATGGCTTGCAACACAGACACTGAGAGGTCATCATGTTTGGTCCATTATCTACTTTCGGCATGCATCTCCCACCCCAACTGGTTCCTCCAGCCATCATTTTCTTAGTGATCCCTTCTCTATTCCATCTGCCTTCTCCCCTCCGCTCATGAAGCAGTCTTCCAGCTATGGGGCAGTCCCCCTGGCCCTTGTATCTACGGTCCTTGGGTGTCAGCCTCATGTGACGTTATTCTGTACTCCACAAATGAGTGCAGTCCCGAGAGAGAGAGGTTTCTATCTCTATCAGGAGCAGCTACTGCACACAGAGTTGAGGATCACTAGGTATATCCCCCTAAAAAATAACCTCCCCCGCAAAGATTCTTGCTATTGGCCAGGGGTCTTGAGAACAGCATAGTGAGGCAGTAGTAGCCTGAGGCTGATGATACCAAGCATCCAGTACCCAGCAGCACCTCCATGCCCAAATGCAATGCCAGCAGCTCTGCACTGTGATCCCCACCCCCCACCCCAGCCAAAATCTGGGATACACTCAAGCAAGTGCGCCAGCACTTCAGCCAGTGGGCAACCTCCGGTGAGCAACACAGCCACAAATGTGCAACTTCTGGTCATACCAACAATAGCAACCAAAGGCAAGGGAGAGAGGGCAAATACAACTTACAATTGAAAAAAAATAATAATGTCTTTGAACAAAAGAATTATGGGTCCTCTATGGCTCTAAACCCAGTGCTGAAAAAAAAAAGTCTTAGTCACGGCGAGCTAGATGGGAAGAAAGTGTGTCTTGCAGACACACAGCCTGGGTTCCATCCCTGGCACCGCCAGAGATAAAATTAATGAAATTTTTCAAAAGCACTAATTTGGGGCTGGAGCAATAGCACAGAGGGTAGGACATTTGCCTTGCACTCGGCCAACCCGGGTTCGATTCCCAGCATCCCATATAGTCCCCTGAGCACCGCCAGGAGCAATTCCTGAATGCAGAGACAGGAGTAACCCCTGTGCATTGCCGGGTGTGACCCAAAAAGAAAAACCATTAAAATTAAAAAATATAAAGCACCAATTTGAGGGGATGCCGGTGGGTTCTGCATTGATTTCTGGCTGAGTGACTATTCCCACCACGGCTCCCAGTGGGGGCTACACAGACATCTCCTAGTGTGTGCTTGAAGGCAATAACACCCCTCCCACAGTGTCTTCTTTTTTGTAAGGAGACCAGAGCGAGCTTCTTCAGTAGGAGAACAGCCTTCGGGGACTGCTCCCTTCTTTGCTCCGACACGAGCTCAGAGATTAACTTTGGGCTGCTGGGAACGCTGAGACAGTACTCACGTATTCCTCATCCACAGAACTCCCACAAATGACATAAAAGGAAGAGTGAGAGACCTTAAATAACCACAGCATTTTGGATGGGGGTGGGAAGTTAGAGATTGGGCCACATCTGGTGGTGTACAGGGGCTCCTTCCCGTTCGTGTTCAGGGTGGGGGTGGGGATTACTCCCAGGGCTGCTCAGGGGACTTGAAGGTGGCAAGGATCAAATTCTGTACGCAGAGCATGTGCTCTGGCCCTCTGGGGCCCAATCATAGCTCTTAAATGTGCAAATGTTGAAGTGGGATGACTGGTTCTCTTTTAGCTCAGAAGTGAAAGTGGGTTGACATTTTCCTTGGAACATGGTTATTGGAGAAGTTCGAAACAATTTCTGTGTTGCCACCGGATAGCGCATCTTGCCTTAAATCTTTTTTGGGTTTGGGGGGGTAAGGCACTTCCAGGGCTTTAGCCTGGCTCTGTGTTGAGGGATCACTCCTGATGGTGCTCAGGGGACCATATGCGGTGCTGGGGATCGGACCTAGGTTGGCTCAGTGTAAGGGCAACAGTTTAACCCCTGCACTTATCTCTCTGGTCCTGTGTTCTGGTCTTGTGTCTATGATTCACCTCTTCTCTGTTCCAGCCATGGCTGTGGGCGTGACCCTGATTGTTTGCTATGGGATCAGTCAGCAAATGGCCCCTAGGAGGGCTGGGTAGGAAAGTCCAGATGTTCAACTTCCCCAGGTTGACCGTGACTGCCCATCCCCCCACCGCCTACAACATTCCCCTCCCCCCGTCTAGCCCCTTCCACTTGGACCTGGGGACCCCCCACTCCCTTTCCAATACCTACCACATCTCTGCCAAGGTCAGCGCTAAGGATTAAAAAAATCGAAGTAGAATTTGAAGAATCTGAAGAAATTGAAGAATTTAAAAGTAGGATTCTTAGCCAGAAACAGAGACGGCAACAATCCAAAAATTTATGTAATTATGGAAGTGTCAAGTCAATATGAAAACAAAAGTCTAAGTGTTGTTGTAGAGTCTTGTGTGAAAATGAAGCCTGCCCCCTCACACTCGCACACCCTCTTGTCGCCTGCACTCTTGTAAGTCAGGAGGACAAGCTCCCTGACTCCTCAGGGCCTCGACCCTCGCTCTTAACTCAGCTCCCTAAATAGCATCTCTTGACTTGTAGCCACGAGAAGGAGACATTTACTTTGTCTTCTCCCCTTTCCCTCCTCCGCCCCATTTTTGTTAATTATATTTTTATCCTTGAGTCCTTTTATGAGTCAACAGTGGAAATAAATAAGGATCAACCAAGTGAGAAAAGCAAAAGCTATTCGGAGCAGAAGAAGCCAACACCATCCCGGGCGTTTGGGCAGAGACTCCAAGGCAGGCAGAGGCGTGGGAACATCTTACAGTGGAAAAAAGGAGGCCCTGGGGTGTGTCCTCAGGAGACCACTATTGTGGGGGTGTTGTGGGGCTAACCAGAATTGGGGTGTTCTTTGGGCTTGGTCAGGGGTATGCGCTTGACTTCCTCTGCTAGAAGGCGGAGGGGGAGTTGACAGAATACGGAGAGATTCTTGTGATGGTTGAAGGAGCAAGCAATCTATGAATAAATAGATTTGTTTGGAGGATTTTTTTTCTTTTTGGGTCACACCCGGCGATGCAGAGGGGTTACTCCTGGCTCTGCACTCAGGAATTACCCCTGGCGGTGCTCAGGGGACCATATGGGATGCTGGGAATTGAACCCGGGTCGGCCGAGTGCAAGGCAAATGCCCTACCCACTGTGCTATCGCTCCAGCCCCCTTGTTTGGAGGGTTTTTAAGGTGTGGACGGGGAAAGAGATAGAGATAGAGACAGAGATAGAGATAGATAGATAGATAGATAGATAGATAGATAGATAGATAGATAGATAGATAGATAGAGATAGAGAGAGAGAAATGCACTCAAGAGAGAACACGGGCTTCTCCAGGGGCGGAGAAAGTCCCTACACACATCTGAGCATTAGACACGAGGGAGCCACTGCTCGGTGTCCTGGGCTGTCGCTAGAGCTCAGTGCACTGCTTGTGCATCTGACAGAGCAAAGGGGCGGTTCCCTGGGCAAGACTCGGGGGTCCTGGGTTGGATTTCTATGCATATTTCATTACTTATTTTGGTTTGGGGGCTACACCTGGTGATGCTCAGAGCTCACTCCTTTTTTATTTTAACTAATTTATTTTTTAATTAGTGAGTCACAGTGAGGGTATAGTTACAGATCCACACATCTTCGTGCTTGTTTTTCCCTCAGGCAATGTTTAAGAGCCCATCCCTCCACCAGTGTCCATTCTCCACCACCCATGAACCCAGTATCTCTCCCACCCTCTTCCAGTCCCATCCCCCTCACCCCACCCCGCCTCTGTGGCGGGGCATTCCAATTTGATATCTCTCTTTCCTTTTGGGTGTTGTGGTTTGCAATAGGGGTATTGAGTGGTCATCCTGTTCAGTCTCTAGTCTACTTTCAGCACGCATCTCCCTTCCCGAGCAGGATCTCCAATCACATATTACTTGGTGTTCCCTTCTCTATCTGGGATGACTTTCCCCCAGTGTGTGAGGCCAGCTTCCAAGCTATGGAGCCAACCTCCTGGTATTATATACTACCATCCTTGGGTATTAGTCTCCTACTCTGTTGTTCTATATTCCACAGATGAGTGCAATCTTTCTATGTCTGTCCCTCTCTTTCTGGCTCATGTCACTTAGCATGGTACTTTCCAGGTTGACCCATCAGAGCTCACTCCTGACTCTGTACTCAGAGATCATCCCTGGCAGGGCCTGGGGAACCATCTGGGATGCTGAGGATCAAATCCAGGTCGGCCACTCGCAAGGCAAGCACACTACCCGTGGTACAATCTTTGTGGCCCCAGATTTCTATTTTTATATATGGCCTTGTTGTCGTTTAGTCTCTGACAACTTCATACTGTTCAAGCATAGGATTAAAACCTCCATTTCTCGCTCCTTCAACTGTCACAAGAACCTCTCCGTGTCCTGTAAACTCCCCCTCCGTCTTCTAGGGGCCCATCTCTGGAGCCTACAGCATCGTGGATGAGAGTCAGTCTCAGACATGTTCATGGCCAAGGTTCTAGACACCAGAGAACAGCGACCCCATGAGTCTGGAGGATGGGCGCACACGCCCACAGAGCAACAAGACTCACACGCTCGCTCTCGCACAGGCCCAAGGGGACTCCCGGGGAGCAGGCCCTTCCCAGATGCCTAGGCAAGTGGGCCTTGCTCTCGGGATGAGTGACAGTGGCTCAGCCAGGGCTGGGAAGGGACAGGGAGAGGAGGCCGAGCAGAGAGCACTGTGGAGGGGGTCCAGAAGAGCAGGGTGTGACTGTAGAGGCAGAAACCCCAGACCTTGTTTGGGGTGGCTGGGGGAGAGCAGGGGGCCACAGGGCGGCCAGCCACCTGCCTGCTCTGTGCAGACAAGGCCTGTGCCCTTCCGGTGACGCAGGACTCAGAGGGTGCAGCTCGCTCCTGAGGGAGGACAGTAGGGACCTCAGCCCCCACCGCCTCAACAGGGAAGTGAGTGGAAGACACTGACCGCTATGAGTCGCCAATGTCCTCTTCAGACATACAGGATGTGATGTTTTTACTTCTGTGTTTCTCTCTGCACGTTTGGAACCTGAAAGGTCTGGCTGAGGACTAGCCCTGGGACCACCCAGCCCAACGGCAGAGTGGTCTTTGTGCCATCGTGGCAACGCCCAAAAAGTGCCTCAAGATGGGGGCTGGGGGGCTGGAGTGATAGCACAGTGGGTAGGGCATTTGCCTTGCACGCGGCCGACCCGGGTTCTAATCCCAGCATCCCATATGGTCCCCTGTGTACCGCCAGGGGTGATTCCTGAGTGCGTGAGCCAGGAGTAACCCCTGTGCATCGCCAGGTGTGACCCAAAAAGGGGGGAAAAAAGATGGGGGCTGGAAGATAGTACGGCAGTTAGGGCACAGGCTCTGGGTGCCAAGTTTGATTCCTGGCACCCCAGGGTGCCCCAGCATCACCAGGGCAGCCCTGGTACCCTTGGCACTGCAGGGCCTGAGCAGAATGAATCATATTATTGGGTGCTGAACCAGCAGCCCTCTTGGCTGAGAATCATGAGTGGGACGTGAACCACCAAATATACCAATTAAGTAGAATCTTAAATGTCTCGAGGTGTAAGTGCTTTACTTCCTCCTTCTCTGAGCCTGCTCGCACTCTGTGAAGACTGCCTGCGGGCTCGGAAGGAGCTCAGCGGGTTGGAACGCATTCCTGGCATGTGCAGAGTCCTGGGTTTCATTCCCAGACGGCCTCTCTGGAACAAGGCTATTCCGTGGTCCGTGCTCACCGCCTCTCCTGGAAAGACGTATCGGACTATGCAGATGACCTGGGCCACGCTCCCCACCTCAAGATCCTTGAGTTAATCACGAATGAACTGCTGCTTTTGCTTTGTAAAGGTGTAATGCAGACTGAGAACGCGGGCACCTTGTGGGGAGAGTCATTAGTTTACCACACATCATAAATCCACTTCTCCCTCTGACACCCCCATAGGGAAACAGATTGCTCCCCAAGACCTGCCCGGGTATTCCAAAGCTGCCCCCAGCAAGAGCTTGAGAACTGGAATGTAGCAAGTAAGAGACTGTGTTGAGTTTTGTGTTGGGTGACCATGTCCAGTGGTGCTCAGGGATCACTCTGGTACAAGTGCTCAGAAGCTACTCCTGGCCTGGGCAGGGGAGCTCATGATACTGGGGATCAAACCTGGGGCTCCTGCATGCCAAGCCCACACTCCAGCCATCTCCCAGCCCAAGAGATGGTCTTTAAAGCAGGAAGGTTTAAAAAGGGACTAGAGCGATAGCACAGCAGGTAGGGCATTTGCCTAGCACTCGGCCAACCCAGGTTCGAATCCCAGCATCCCATATGGTCCCCTGAGCCCCACCAGTAGTAATTCCTGAGTGCAGAGCCAGGAGTAACCCCTGTGCATCGCCGGGTGTGACACAAAAAGCAATAATAATAATAATAATAATAATAATAATAATAATAATAATAAATAAAGCAGGAAGGTTTAAGGTTTCATTGACCCCTGAACCCTGATGGGTACTGTGCTTTGGGTGGTTGTACCCTAAGCCCACCTGGTCACACTTGATTGTTAGCACTCAAGTTGGGTCTCTTCCCCTGTTCCAACTTAGAATTCAGCTCATTTGGGTTATGCCCCATTACTAGCTGCTGTCTCCTCTCCCAGGTGGGTTGTTGCCTGTTTTCAAACATCCTTCAAGGCCAGAGAGATAGTATAGCAGCATGTGGCCAGACCCACTTCAATCCCTAGCACCACCTCTGGTCCCCTGAGGATCATGCCAGGCATGAGCCCTGAGCAGAACCGGGAATGGGCCTGGTGTGGCCCCAAAACCAGAAATCTAAAACAAGACAAAAAGCGCGGAAGCATCCTTCTGTGTTACTGTGGTTTCAAGAGACATACATGCCCCAACTCTTGTTTTGCATTAAAAATTAGGGGAGAAACAATATTTTTCCCTGAGTTTTTAAATTTTTTAAATTTAACTTATTATTATTATTATTACTTTAGAGTATTACAAAGCCATTCATGATTGAATTTCTTCTTCTTTTTTATTTTGCTTTTTGGGTCACACCCAGCGATGCTCAGGGGTTACTCCTGGCTCTGCACTCAGGAATTACTCCTGGCAGTGCTTGGGGGACCATATGGGATGCCGGGGATCGAACCTGGGTTGGCCGCGTGCAAGGCAAACGCCCTACCCGCTGTGCTATCACTCCGGCCCCATGATTTAATTTCAACCATACAACATTCCAACACCCATCCCTCCACCACTGTACATTTCCCAGCACCAGTGTCCCCAGGTTCCCCATCACCCCCCACCCACTACCTGCCTGCCTCTTTGACAGACTTTCTCTCTCTCTCTCTCTCTCTCTCTCTCTCTCTCTCTCTATCTATCTATCTATCTCTATCTCTCCTCTCTCTCTCAGTTTGCAATATTAATACTGAAAGGTTATCAAGAATATCCCTTACCTACTTTTGACCCCCAGATCTTGTCCAGCGTGATCATTCCCAGCTATTATTGTCATAGCTGTCTCTTCTCTATCTTACCTACCCTCAGTCCCACACACACTTGTGGTCAGTCCCAACCACTGACCAGTCCTCCTCGCCCGTTTACCCTGGCCATGGATAGTATTCTTCTACTATATATATATATATGTATATATATATTTTATATAGCACAAATGAATACAGTCATTCTAGATATGTCCCTTTCCCTCTGACTCCTTTCATTCAGTGGGGGAGGAACAAATTTAAAGGGGTAATAATAAAGTTTTTAAAAAGCAATTAGGAGCATATTAACTCATTTAAAAAGTTCCTTTTCTTTCTGATCACATTTCTTGATAAGACTGGAGAAAAAAACTATTGCCATTTAGCATTAGAATTTCTGAATTATCTGCAAATCAGCTCATTTTAGGAGTGGAAGAATCCTTGGTCGTGTCTTAATTGATGCCCATTTCTTTTCTTAGATATCTTCTCCAGTCCATCCAGGACAAATTTTTCACTTCAGTTAACTCTCGGTAAAGGAGCAGCCGAGCAGCCAGCTCCAGCTTCAGAACATCAGGGCATTGTCAGGGTTATACACGGGATACTTCATCGTTTTCTGTAGTGGTCAAAGTTTCTCCTACTTGCCCCAATGTCAGATTGAAACGTTGCTCATCGATGTGCAGCTCTCTCATTTTCTTATACTTTCTTCTTCTTATCCTTTTGAGTTACTTCTCATTTTCGTAATCTTTCTCTCTCTAGGTTGAGCCCAAAAGGATCCAGGGCTTCTTCTACAGTGTTGCTTGTTTGTTTTGATTTGGGGACCATACGATGCAGTGCTCAGGGGCTTCATGCTTAGGGGTCACTCTTGGAAGTTCTCAGGGGACTGGACATACATTTCAGAGACTGAACCTGGGTCTCTCACATGCAGAGTGTGTTTGGCATGAGCTGAGCCCTCTCGGTTACTCTCTGGCCCCAGCATTGGTAGTCCGTTGCTGGTCCACATTGTCTGCCATATTTCTAACCTCTCCCCGGGATTCTTAGGTGGCAGGTGGAGGCACGACGCCTGCCCCCATCTGAGGATCCTGGTGAGTTTGGCCTGGCACAAAGTTCAGAGACATCTCTGCAGTGAAATGCGCAGTTCTGAGATTCTTTTGTGTCACCAGGACTTGCATTTTAAAGCCCTACAGAGATGCTTTGGCAGCAATTTCGTCCTGGGTCAACTGCCTCTATTGTCTCTTTGTGGCTCTTTGATTTCACAAATCCTTGCTTATCTTCTTGGCTGCAAACAGATAATCTGGAGTAAACATACTGCATATCTAGACCCTTCATTAGTGGAAACAATAAAATTATGTGTGGATTGTTTATTAATATCCATTGTTAGGTGGTCTGAAAAAAACTCAACGGACTGAATGCCTCACCAAGAATACTTCATCTGGCTAAACTTTCACTCAAACTTGAAGGAATGATACACTATTTCATGGATAAACAACAGCTCAGGAACTTCATAGACTCAAAACCAAACTTACAAGAAGGACTAAAGGAGCTACTGTAACACAAGAAAAACCCCTACAAGCACAACAAACCCCTACAGAAAGATGGCACAAAACTCCATGATAATAATCTCTCTCAATGTCAATTGTCTAAATGCACCAATTAAGAGACACAGAGTAGTAAAATGAATTCAGAAACTGAACCCAAAATTTTGCTGCCTACAAGAAACACATCTGAATAGTCAGAGCAAACACAGACTCAGTCAAAGGATGGAAAACAATCCTGCAAGCAAACAACTCCCTCAAAAAAGCCGGGGTGGCCATACTAGTATCTGACAACATAGATTTCAGGTTGAAAAAAATTAGAAGGGACAGCAAAGGCCATATTTTATTAATCAAGGGATATGTATAGCAGGAAGAAATCACACTCCTAAACATATATGCACCTAATGAGGGACCAGCTAAATACTTAAAACAACTGCTAACAGATCTTAAGGAGGACATTACTAGCAACACAATAGTAGTTGGAGACTTCAACACCACCTTATCGTCTCTAGATAGATCAACAACATTAAGACTCAGCAAGGAAACACTGGATTTGAAGGAAGAAATAGAAGAGAGAGGGCTAATAGATCTATATAGCGCTTTACATCCCAAAAAGAAAGAATACACATTTTTTTTCCCAGTGCACGTGGAACATTCTCCAAAACAGACCATGTGCTTGGTCATAAAACATACCTCAGTAGAATCAGGGAGGTATAAATTGTATAAACTATCTTTTCAGACCGCATTTGCGGCTGCCTGACCTCTTATAGCCTAATTCTTCCTCTCAGAGAAACTGGCAAGGTACTGAGAGCATCCTGCCTGCACAGCAGAGCCTGGCAAGTTCTCCATGACATATTCAGTATGCCAAATGCAGCAACAATTATGGGTCTCATTCCCCTTACCCTGAAAGAGTCTCCAATCCGGCACTGCTGGGAAGAACGAGTAAAGGGAGGCTGCTAAAATCTCAGGGCTAGGATGAATGGAGATGTTACTGGTGCCCGCTTGAGCAAATCAATGATCAATGGAATGACAGTGATACAGTGATATAGTTAGGTGGTCATAGATTTATTCCATAGCAATCATTCTGGATAAGAAACTCCAATGAAAGGCTAATCCTTCTCCAAGAATTTTTTTTGGGAGTTTGGGGGTTGGACAACACCCAGCCATGCTCTGGGGGCTACTGTTAGTTCAGTTCTGGGGGTGTCTCTCCTGGTGAGTTGTGGGGACCCTGTGTGGGGATGGAAACTAGGCCTCCTTTGCACAGGCTCTATCCCTTCACCCAGTAGATTAACACATAAAGTCTATGCGAGATGAAGCTGTGACAGTTTTATGTCTTAAGCTCAGAGACTTGACTAAAGGCTGTTCACGCCTCTTGGGATCTGAAGTTCTTGTAATATGGGTTTTATTAAGTTAATAACCTCACCAGAGTTGCTTGAGGTACTGTGAGAATAGCAAGAGTGAGTGTGTGTCAACTAGGGAGAGCTGAGTAGCACAGTTGTTATAGCAACAAGGATATAGAGTTTATGTCAGAGGTTTGCTAGGACACCAGAAGGGGAAGAAGCCCAGCATCACTGTAGATGGTGTGTTGCTTTAGTCCAGGCACAAAAGCCTCGTTAGGAGCAGGGGAATGCAGGGAAACTAATCACCTGGGGAGAGACCCTGGAAATGAGCACAAGACCCTGAGAAATACATACCTGCATCAGGATGGCCACATTTTGTCATCTGAGTTATGCTGTGTATCACTTGTATCACTTGTCATCCCACTGATCTTTGATTTGCTCGAGCAGGTGCCAGTAAGGTCTCCATTCGTCCCTGTCACGTGCTAGTTGTAGCCAATGTTATCTGCTTGCTTCAGGAACAAAGAGCCTCAAACCATTCATTCAGGGTTCCTCAAACCGGTCATTCAGGGTTTTGACAAAGAAGTCTGACCATCTCGTAGGTGGGTGGCCACACGGTCTTTTGACGTCCCGTGGAATCCAGTCGGTAACAACTCTAGTCCAGCAGTCATCTCTAAATTGAATTATGTGTCTGGCCCATCTGATTTTCGACACCTTAGCAAATGAGACAGAGTCCCTGATTCTTGATCATTGACGGAGGTCAGAACTCCAGATTTCTTCTCTCACTTGAGTGAAACGTGATACTCCAAGCATAGCTCTTTCATTCCTCTTTGGGATTCCTCTTTTTCAATTAGAAACATGCTGCGTATATGACCCCAAATCTCAAGGCTTACTCATGAGCTGGGGGAGAAGGCAGCTGGGGGGATCATTTGGGGTGGGAGATGTGTGCTGAGCTGAAAGTAGATAAAGGGGTAAATGTAATGGCCTCTCAGTATCTGTATTGCAAACCATAATGTCCAAAAGTAGAAGGAGAGTATGGGAAAAATTGTCTGCCATAGAGGTGGGGGTAGGGGGGTGGGGGGGATTTGCAGGGAGGGTGATACTGGACATCGGTGGTGGAAAATGTGCACTGGTTGAGGGATGGGTGTTCAGTCATTGTATGACTGAAACTCAAACATGAAAGCTTTGTAACTGTGTCTCATGGTGATTCAATAAAATAATTAAATAAAAAAATCTCAGGGCTTAATACTGTAAGGGGGATGGGTAGCTCCATGGCCCAGGCATTCTGGGGCAGCTGAAGGGGCTCTGTTTGGGCTCATCCTCACAATAGGACAGAGGCCACACTAAGCTCCTTCTTTGTGACCTCAACAGAGATAGCACAGTCTCCGGGCGCTGGCCTGGAAACTTCTGCCTAGAAGTGATACACGCCCTGCCTGCTGATACCACATCGACTAATGCACATCACATGATCCCCGAGCTACCGGAAACGCCAATCTTGCTATATGCCTGGGAGACGGACGACCAAACTGGGCAAAGAGCTTCATGAGCAACACACCAGCGCCCCAGGAGGCACTCCAGGCCTGGCACTACCAGCATGGTGGGTGGGATGGTTCTCTGTAGCGGGGCTACCCTGGGCACTGTAGGTGTTCACTTGCTCCCGTGGCTTCACCCGTTAACAGAAAGTAGCACTTCTCCCTGAGCTAATGGGCAAAAAAATAATGGCTCCAGACATGTCCCCCAACTCCCAGGAGAGTGGGGACAGGGCACCCCCATCTGGACCCCCACACATCAGGTATCTCCACGGAGACAGAGTATGGCGGCTAAGCACTTTCTCTTCCTAATGGTGACCTTGGGCGAGGTACCTAGCCTTTCCTTACCTGAGCATGCCAGTCCCACACACAGTTCCACAGGGCCTCTCTCCTCCATTGTGACGGGGATTAAACCTAGACACAATATCGGCAACGTGCTCAGGACAGGACCTGGCATCTAGGGAAGCCCAGCTGAGAGTCACCGAATGGCCCCTGCAAGGCAGAGCAGAAGAGGATGCAGCCCTCGGCCTCCTCAGCACGCATCGGCTCTGGCGTCTGGGTCTGGGTGACTGCACGATGACATCTGCACCGAGATGGCATCGGCCCCCTGTCACTGAGGGAAATATGACAGTATATGAAAATACGTCTCGGGTGAAGGAAGGCCTCTTCTCTCTCCAAGGAGCTGGCAGCCCGCATTAATGCCTCTGGGTTCAGGCTCATTTATGTTTTAGGCTCCAGAGAATATAGGGCAAAGAGAGGTGACCATTCATCCAGGTGTAACCAGGGGGCCACAGGGGAAGTTACCTGGCTGGGGGGTTCCATTTAGTTCTATTTCCCTCCGCCCACCAACCCACTATCTATTTTGATTGGCTGGGCAAGATTTAAAAGGACCCATTCAACTGACTGAGCTGAAGAGAAGGTACAGGAGTTTAGGCACTTTCCTGGCATGCAACTGGCCCAGAGTTGGTCCCCAGCATTGCACGTGATGCCCAGAACCTGGCAGGAGTGAGCTCTGAGTATAGAGTCGGGAGTAAGCCCTGAGTACTGCTGGGTGTGGCAGAAAGCAAAACCTAAATAAAATAAGAAATGTACTAGGTTACCTGTCACCCTCCCCGCCCCCTCCACTTCCCCAATAACAGCTGGGAAATGGCAAAGAGCTGGGCTGCTGGCCCGTCTCTGCCCTTCATGGCCGTCCTACAGGGTCACTTCAGGATGATGACAGCAACTAAGCCTGCTGGGTTGCGCTCTGATTGCCAAACAGCGAATGATCTCAGACTTAGTGACCTACATGGGCACACGAATTGCCAGGTCCCCTGGGTCAGTGGTCTGGGCTGGGCTTCCATGAGTTCTCACGTCTGCCCATCAAAGCGCTGCCCCACCTTGGGGGCTGGGAGGGGAGACTCAGCTTCGGGGGGTGGGGGAGGGCGCGTGGGTCAGCTCACTTGGCAGAATTCACTTCCCGGTGCCATCGGGCTGGCAGGCCTGGGCTCTGCGGCGTATCTGCCGGCCACCTCCTCAGCGCCTTGAGAATATTCCCATGGCCACGGGAGTGCCTGCTGGGCTATGTGAAAAGCACGTGGGAAGAAGGCGCTTACCGGTGTGCCGAGGGTTGGGAAATAGAATCTGCTGCTGTTTATCCCCTGGCCCCAACCATCCACACACCTCCCACATAAAAAAAATACCCTTATTCCCTCTCCCCCACACTTTGATTGTTTACCAAGATAGGGCACGCGGGTGGGCGGCTCCGCCTTCAGAGCCAAGTGGAAAGAGGATGAATAAAATCTGGGAAGGAAACCCTTCCAGAGGAAATCTTTCATCAGAGCTGGGTTCTGCAGTGCTCATGGGTGAGTGCGTCCTAGGACCCGGTCAAAGGTTGAGATGCCTTTTAGCACCTCATTGGTCGGGTCTGGTTCTGCTTTCTGCCGGCTGGGCCTGTTTTTATGTCCTTGACCAGACTGTAAAGTTTATGGGAATACAGACATTGTACTCTTCCTGTGTTCCTTGAGGAGAGAGAGTGCCAACCGAGAGACAGCCAGCTCAGTCCTACGAGAGACGTGAATTCGTCGATTCTCCGGAGACCCTGTAAATGCCAGTTTGGGAAATCAATCCCCGTAATGTGTCTGTTTATCAGCTCTGCTGTCACAATAACTTTTTACATCAAGAAACACCCTGATTTGGAGGAGGCGGCTGAGTTGGCCAAGGAAATTCCTCCCTTTCGGGAATCAATGTCCCCAGTGGATGAGAGGGAGGGAGGGGAGAGAGGGCTTTTAGCTGTGTGTAGGGCTGGTGAGGCGTTCAGGGGAGGGTTTGTTCTCGGGAAAGATGTAAAGGGCCTCCCTGCTCCAGTGCACCCCCCAGAGACGCCGTCTCCCCAGGTCCAGGTGTTGAACTGGTCAGGTGGTTCCCAGAACACTTCTGTTTCTTTCTGGTGGGCAGGCATCTTTAAAGGCAAGTTTGAGTCTAAACTTTTTTTGTTGTTGTTTTTTGGGTCATACCCGGCGATGCTCAGGGATTACTCCTGGCTCTGCACTCAGGAATTACTCCTGGCGGTGCTCGGGGGACCATATGGGATGCTGGGAATCGAACCCGGGTCGGCCCAGTGCAAGGTAAACGCCCTGCCCGCTGTGCTATCACTCCAGCCTCCAAGTCTAAACTTTTAAGTTCTTTTTTTTTTCTTTTTGGGTCACACCCAGCGATGCACAGGGATTACTCCTGGCTCTGCACTCAGGAATTACCCCTGGTAGTGCTCAGGGGACCATATGGGATGCTGGGATGTGAACCCAGGTCAGCCACGTGCAAGGCAAACGCCCTACCCGCTATGCTATCACTCCAGCCCCTAAACTTTTAAGGGGAAAAAAAAAAACACTTTAAAACCAAAGCTACTACTAAGCAAAGCTTAGATAAAAGGGGCTTCTGGGGGAGCAAAGAGATAGCACGGTGGGTAAAGTGTTTGCTCTGCACGTGAACTACCCAGATTTGGTCCCCAGCAGCCCAGAAGATCCCCCAAGCGCCACCAGCAGTGACCCCTGAGTGCAGAGCCAGGAAGTAAGCCCTGAGCACCACAAGATGTGGCCCCAAAACAAACCCTAAAAGGGGATTCTTCCTGCCATGCCTTCTAACTTCCCGTTTGTGCTCTTCGTCCCCAGCTCGGCCTCTCCCTGGGGTGATTAAATACCCCTCCCCTCATTTCAGCAGAGTTTCTCCCTCTTTTTTTTTTAAGTAAATAAATACAATCTGCAATAAGAAATTGACGTCTACTCACAGGAATGTGTGAGTGATCAGTGTTTGCTCCAAGGGAATTCTCAAACTAGACCGTGTCTGAGGATCAACCGGGCAACTCAACCAAAAAATCGGGTTCCTGGGCCCTTGTAAGAAAGTGTATGTGAGGGGGCCCCCATAGCACCTCCCCCACCCTCCATCCCCCCCCCCCCCCCGTTCTGGTAGTGAAACCCTGCCCGACTTTCCTACATCACGCCTTACCTCAGAGAGCCACAGAGGGTGGGAGGAACGCCGAGCTTCCTGCCTGCTCTAACATCTATGTCCTATTAATTACACTTACCCACAACCCCCAGGCGTGCTCCGGCTCCCTCTAAGTCTGGATTTTCCTCTTGAAGCCAAGCGAGGCAGCCACATACATGTTCTAATTTCACAGGCTCTGTTCCCTCTGGAAATGCTGCTGATTAGACCCAATTCCCAATTCAAATTAAAATTTAGCATTAGGGATTGAAAGAAAAGCGACAGAGGAGCCCAAATTTGCTCATTTTCCTTCCCTCTTGGGGTCCTTGACATCAGCTTCGCGCAGCTAATAGAAGCCTTCCCCGGCGTAGCTCGCAGCCCGTGTCACCAGGCAGCTGAGGAGTTGGGCGGTGGGGGGGGTGCTAACAACGTCTCTTCCTCTCCCCCTCACCGGAGCCCCCAGAGCCCCTCGTTTTGCCTCCTTCAGAAGCTCAATGGCAGCTCCGACTCCCTTGTGACTGGCCTTGTCTGTTGTCCTGGGGTAGTGATCAATCTCTCGCTCATCACTCATTCACTTGCTGAATTAATTCAGTCACTCGGTTTATTCACTTACTCCTTCACTCATTGAATTAATTCACTCACTCAATTCACTCACTCATTCTCTCTCACTGAATTAATTCACTCGTTTTATGTACTCATTCTTTCACTTACTCATTCACTCATTTGTCCTCTCATTAACTTATTCAGTCACTCATTTGTTCACTAACTCATCCACTCATTCACTTGCTCTCATCCACTTGTTCATTCACTCCCTCATTCACGTACTCTCTCACTCATTCACTCATTCATTCACTCACCCACTCACTCACTCACTCCCCCCTCATCCACTTACTCATTCATCCACTCATTCGGTCACTCATTTCACTACCTCATTCATTCATTCACTAACTCATTCACTTATCACTCATTCATCACCCCAACTCCTCTGAGGCCAAGGAAGAGAAGGGTAAAAATAAAAGCTCCACCTTTGTTCTGTGCTCTTCAAAAATGTAGCCCTGGAGCTGGAGGGAGTGTTCAGAGACCCGCTTCCTTCCTGGGGGGAACTGATGGATCATGATGGAGAATGGCGAGAGAGGAAACTGAGGCTGGAGAAATTTGTAGCTGTTTCCACTGCTTCTGTGGGCCATGCTCACTGACAGGGACTGAGAGCATCAGCGTCCCTCTCTGCAGATCATGAAATAGAGACTGCAGGAGGTGAAACCACTTGCCCAGCGTTGTACAGACTGTGTCCTCACCTGCAGCTCTTCTCGAGAGCAACGGGCAGCTGAGAGGAGCCAATACCCGCCCTCTATTTGCTCATCCTTTACGTGCAACTCTCCTTGGCAATGACTTAGAAAACAGCTTCTTGGCTCCGACAGACATGTTTGGTCACAGGGCCACCGAGAATGGTCACAGGGCCACAATGAGCTGAGTGCTCGCTTTGCACGTGGGGAGGCAGGCTCCCACCCCCAGCACTGCCTGGTCTCCAGGGCGCGGCCGGAGGTCCCCCCTGAGCACCGCGGGGTGTGCCCCTCCCCCATTTTCCCTTCAGCAAGACTTTTGGTAGGCAAGTTTGTGGAGAAATGGTGATTATCTCCAGTCATGAAATATAAAACTATCAAAGGCCTTCGGGATGATCTTTGCCCTCTCCCGCATAGGTCTAGAACTGAAAGCCTAGAGGGCTGAGCTAGGGCTGCAGTGGCTGCTGGGCACAGAGTCCAGGCACTGCGAGGCCAGTCCACAGACACTCCGGCAGCTCTGAGCAACTCAGTTCAGCGTTGGCCCAAACTGTGGCTCAGAGACATTGTCACGACTCTAACTCGTGTGTCTATGTAAGGACAGTATCATGTCCCTAGCCGTCTTGCGCTGGCCCTGGGTCCTGGTACTTCTCACCAGTGTACAGGAATGGCATGAAGGTGAAGAGAGCCTAAAGACACTTTATATATATTATATATTACATATTACATATTACATATTGTATATTATAGTTAAGTAGAGTGTTAAAGTTTATGGTGTTGATGTAAAAAATTACTGCACATCAACATCACCTTTGCCCTCCATCACTGCCTCTATGTTGAAGACACTCAAAAAATTCCCCTAAGGTCTCTAAAGGAATCTCAGAACATTATTACAAAATACAAGAGCCAGTGGCAGATGCAATACTTAATATTATATCACAACTAGTCCCAAATTCCCACACACTGGGATAAAAAAAGGCACCACCGATCGTGATAATGACCTGAGAGAATAAGATAGTACACACAATTGCCTGCAACTTGTCACTCCACGGGTTTGTGTACCAACAGCCCTGGAAACCCCAAGAGCTTGTTACAAATGGCAAACTCAGGCCAGACAGATAGCACAGGAAGTAAGGCACTTATCTCTCACGCAGCTGGTCCTGGTTCAATGCCTGGCACCATAGTCACTCGAGCATCAAGCTAGAAATAGCCCTGAGTGTCACCCAATGTGGTTGTAAACTCTCTCCCCCTCCAAAAATTAGATGCAAAAATCTGCTGTATTCTCACTCTAGACCCTTAAATCTTCACTTTTTTCAGTATCCCTGGGGGACTTGCATGCAGATCAAATTCGAGCACTGGTTTACAGCATTTCTGTTCAGGAATAGAGCTGAGCACAGCAGCAGGGTTAGAAAGCAGAACGGGAGGCTGGAGCGACAGCACAGCGGGTAGGGCGTTTGCCTTGTACACAGCCGACCCAGGTTCGATTTCCAGCATCCCATATGGTCCCCTGAGCTCAGCCAGGAGTAATTCCTGAGTGCAGAGCCAGGAGTAACCCTGTGCAATGCCGGGTGTGACCCAAAAAGCAAAAAAAAAAAAAAAAAAAAAGAAAGAAAGAAAGAAAGAAAGAAAGCAGAATGGGGGCCTGGAGAGATAAGACAGTGAGTAGGGCATTTGCTTTGCATGCTGCCAACCTGGTTCACTCTACAGAACCCCACAGGGTTCCCTGAGCCCTGCCATGAATGATCCCTGAGCACAGAGCCAGGAGTAAGTCCTGAGCACCCTTGGGTGTGGTCCAAAAACCAAAAAGATGAAAAGAAAGGAAAGGGAATTAAAGATAAGAAAGGAAAGAAAAGAAAAGAAGAGAAAAGAAAAGAAAAGAAAAGAAAAGAAGGAAAGGAAAAAAGGAAAGGGAGAAAAGAAAAGAAAGCAGAGCGACTGGGGACCGGGAGCTGCCGATTCTGCCGATCACGCAGCCCTTGCTCCTCTGACCAGCTTCCCGAGGCTTCCCGAAGCGTGAGCACGGCAGGGGGCAGGTTTACGGGCCACCCTGTGTGCGGCTGGTTTGAGAGCTGAGCAGTGCTGCATCCTGCAGGTTTGGTCGAGCCAGTGAAGGAGATTGATAAAAACGTGAATCACAAATAGGACTCCCATCTCCAGGAGAAACAGTTGTACATCGCACCCCTGCCTGAACAGGGCAGCCAGAGTCTAATTTTTCTTCTGAAATCCCCAGGATTGGCATCCCTGGGGATTATGAGTCAGGCTTCCAAGGCCAAAGTGTCAGGGCTGCAGAGGGTAGGGGTGTGAGTTTTCTGTTTCCTCCTGTTGTGGCTACGTGTCCTCCCCTCTCACATCTGCGAGCTTTTCAGCTCCACCTTGAAGAGGTGTTACTGTTCCCAAAGCAAACACGGAGCAAGGGGGTGGCCAAGTCAACCTGTGCGCTCATTCATCAGCGTGTTGAAGGGTCAGGCGTCAGCCACATGCTTTATTGTGATTCTCTTCTGCAACGGGGTGGAGGGGAATTCCTTTCCCCAGGGAGGGACTCCGGCAGGCTTGTTCTGGGTGAGGAACAGCTTTTGTGTCTCACACTGTGAAACGAATAGGGAGCTTCATAAATCAATAACTATTCTCCAAGCTGATCGGCAAATCTGGTGGCCAGAAGTTATGGTCAGTATGTAACTGGTGAAATGCAAACCTGTGGGTTAAACATTTGCCCAAAGCCCTGCCGGTGACCTCTGACAAAAGTGCACCCAACTGGGCTCCGTGTCCTTGTGGTGCTGAGACTGCAGGAGCCAAAGCCCCTCCCGACCCAAGCATCTGAGCTGGTCAGCAGGTGTGGACAGAGACCGCTCTCTTCCTGTGCGGGGACTGTCGGGGCATCTTCAAACAAGGTCACTGCCGTGGTTAGTCCTTCCCAAGATGCACTGAAACCTTCACTCTCAAGCTTGCTGCCAATGGTGCAGGGTTAGAGCAATGGTTTATTTTTTCTTATTGTTCAGCTTCTTAATAGTGCCCAACTTCATGTTTTATATGCAGAAGGGACCTTAGAAGTACTTTAAAAATTATTTCAATCAGTGTTAAACAGGTTTAGGCTCACCGCAAAATGGAGAAGAAGAGGCAGATTTCTATCCACCTTCACCACCTCTCCAGCCACCCCCCAACATGCACAGTCCCCCCCATTGCCCAATCTCTCCTGCATGTACATGTGACCATCTGTCTTCTTCTTCTTCTTCTTCTTCTTCTTCTTCTTCTTCTTCTTCTTCTTCTTCTTCTTCTTCTTCTTCTTCTTCTTCTTCTTCTTCTTCTTCTTCTTCTTCTTCTTCTTCTTCTTCTTCTTCTTCTTCTTCTTCTTCTTCTTCTTCTTCTTCTTCTTCTTCTTCTTCTTCTTCTTCTTCTTCTTCTTCTTCTTTCTTCTTTTCTTCTTCTTCTTCTTCTTTTCTTCTTCTTCTTCTTCTCCTCCTCCTCCTCCTTCTCCTCCTCCTCCTCCTCCTCCTCCTCCTCCTTCTTCTTCTTCTTCTCCTTCTCCTCCTCCTCCTTCTCCTCCTCCTCCTTCTCCTTCTGCTCCTCCTCCTCCTCCTCCTCCTCCTCCTCTTTGCTTTTTTTGGGTCATACCTGGCAATGCACCAGGGTTATTCCTGGCTCTGCACCCAGGGATTAGTCCTGATAGTGCTCAGGGGACCCTATGGGATGCTGGGAACCGATCTCGGGTCAGCCACGTGCAAGGCAAACACCTTCCCCTGTGCTGTGCCTTCGGCTCCAGCCCCGCAGCACTGATCTTGCTGTCGCAGTGGCTTGGCCTTTTCCAGGACATCGTGTCCTGGAGTCAGAGGGTGCGGCCTTTCCAACTGGCTCCCTTCACTTAGTGATGTGCATTTCAGGTTCCTCTGGGCTTTTCATCCCCGGAGAACACGTTTGTCTTAACACTGAGCAATATTCTGTTGTCTGGTTGGAGCGTCGCTTCTCCGTTCACCTATTGACGGGCATCTTAGGTGTTTCTGAGTTTTGGTGAATAGGATTACCAGTGCTCTCAAAACTCACGTGCAAATCATCCTTTAAAATGAACACTTTGGGGGGCTGGAGCAATAGCACAGCGGGTAGGGCGTTTGCCTTGCACGCGGCCGACCCGGGTTCGAATCCCAGCATCCCATATGGTCCCCTGAGCACCGCCAGGAGTAACTCCTGAGTGCAGAGCCAGGAGTAACCCCTGTGCATCGCCAGGTGTGTCCCAAAAAGCAAAAAAAAAAAATCATAAAATGAACACTTTAGGGCCGAATGAGAGTATGGTGCATAGGGTACTTGCCTTGCACGCAGCTGACCCGGGTTTGATCCCCAGCATCCTAGATAGATCCCCTGGGGACCTCCTACAGTGATCCTTGAGCACAGAGCCAGGGGTAAGACCTAAGCACAGCTGGGTGTGGCCCCCAAACAGAACAAGTACACAAAAATGAGCACGCTTTGTTGTAGACCACTGTCCCCTATTCGTCACCTTTGGAAGGTTTAGCATCTAGAACCATAGACTTTACTTTTCAGGGGGGCTGGGGAGGCACACCAGGCATTGCTGAGGGTCAGGAATCACCCCTTGCAGTGATGGGGGAACATGATGTGGTGCCAGGGTTCAAACCCAAGTTCCCCTGTGCAAGACAAGTGCCTTACCCACTGTACTCTCTCTCTCCGGCCCTATATGAGTGACTCTGTTGTCTGTTTTCCCGTCCATGGCTCGTCTGTAAGCGTCAGTGCTGTTCGCCATTGAGCCTTCGGCTCTTGGCCCCAACCCCAGGGCCATTCGTCCCGCTCTCCTCCTGACATTTCTGGGGAGCAGGAGGGCAGGCGACAGCAGGTTTCGTAATAGCTCAAGGTTGCTTGGCAAATAGCTTAGGAATGAATTAAACGAGCTCCTCCTACACAAGGGTAAAGGAAAAAGATCAAACACAACGCAAATAAGAATAAGACTCAGAAAGACAAGAAAGAGGCCAGAGAGATTGCTGGGTGGACTGGAGTGAGGGCAACGTGGTCAGCAGCGCTGGACTTCAGCCCTGACAGCATGGAGACCACTGAACAGCTCCCGAGCCGGAAGCCAGTCCAGACCCTGAGCACTGCTGGGTGCGGCCCCAAACAAACAACAAAAAAGAGAGGGTCAGGATTTACTCGTCAAGGGAAAAGGAGGCACCTCCGTTCTATGGTTAGGGGAAATGAATTCCAGAGATGTAAATGAGTCTCCGAGAAGCTGGGAGATGGTGCACAGGGCTGGAGCACATACATGCTTCGCCTGTAGGAGATCTGGGTTCAAACCCAGGCACTACATGGTCCCCTGAGTCCCCAGGAGTGACTCCAGAGCACTGAGCCATGAGTATTGCCTTGGGTACCACCAGGTGAAATCCACAAACAAAAACAAGTGATAGTTTCTTTAATATTTGATGCTGAAAAGATTTTATAATATTTTCTGTGTTCACGGAAAGTGAATGAGCAGCCGAGAGCATCCGAAATAAGAAAATACCGATGACGCACCGCCACATCTTTAATTAGTACTAATGGATGCTCTATAATTAATTTAATTTACCATCCCTTCCTCCGTAGAAACATTCGCTTTCCTGCCATTTCGACAAGCTGCTGTACATTTGTTCTGATCTGCTGCAAGCAAGGTGCTTGAGTCTCCCCTCCTGGGTTCCCTGACACGCAGAGGCTTGACACCCCGGGTGTCCTGCGTTGTTTCCTGACCCTGATTCCCTGACGAGGAACCTTTTGTCACTGTGAGTTTCCTGCAGGGCCTGGAGATGTCCTGGATCTTTGACATCAGAGCCACCCGGATGGTTCGAGTATCTGGAAAAATTTTAGGTTTCCTTGAGTTGGTCTCTAGTTCAGTTAGTCAGTGAGACATTTCTCAAACCCTTTTGCCCAGACTCAGGGTGGTGCCGATTTAACAGTGCCCCTGGAGACTCCAAGGGCAGAGGGACACATGGACCCCACCTCAGCTCCCTGCTTCTAACAGGCAGCACGGGGTACTGCCACCTCCCTCCCTAGATCCGCCCCATGCCGTGTCCGTAACATTCCTGCATTCAACCACTCGCCCTGTTCTGGGATTTGGAGCTCAACCTCTCCAGTTACTCTCTGGTAATATCTCAGCTTATTAACTTCTTCATATTAACTAGAGTCACGAAAACGCGTGTCATGCAATGCATCAGTTGATGCCAAATTGTTCTTTCATCAGAGACTTCCAACAAGGTGGGGCAATCAGCCAGGGCATCTTCTGGGTATGGTGGCCCCAGACACGGGCCCAGCTCCTGCAGAGTGCAGAACCGCTGCTCTCACAGCACCCCACACCCCATCCTTCCCCCTCCCAAGTGTACTCGGGAATGAGGGCAAGAGAAAAGAACTGGTTGTGGAGGAAGACAATGGCAGAACGGCCTCAAGCAGAGCCTTAATCAGGAACAACACGGGCTTTATGCAATCTTTATGTAACACTTGGGTCTACATTCACTGGGAAGGCCGTGGGGAGGGACTTGAGGCTGCGTGTGGCTTTTAATTTTGCTTGTATGTTTGATTTTTGTTGGAGAGCCAACAAAACACCCAGTGGTGCAAAGGGGCTACTCCTAGCGCTACTCCAGAGACTGCCTAGTGCTGGGACCCCCCTGAGACTGCCAGGACAAAGGACGCCCCCCTAGCCCTTTGCTCTGTCCATGGGGGCTGGCATCCAGTACCTCCGCTCTGCTGAGTGAGCACTGTGAAATCACACGGAGCACGTGGACGGTGTAGAGGGGCGGGCTAGCTAAGTGTCCAAACCACAGAGCCAACGCTGAGAGCAAGAAACCCAAACTTTGGGGCTGGAGCGATAGCACAGTGGGTAGGGCGTTTGCCTTGCACGCAGCGGACCCGGGTTCGATTCCCAGCATCCCATATGGTCGCCCAAGCACTGCCAGGAGTAATTCCTGAGTGCAAAGCCAGGAGTAACCCCTGAGCATCATTGGGTGTGACCCAAAAAGCAAAAAAAAAAATCTTTTTTTCCAAGTACTGGACTCCGCACCAGGCTGTTTTCATTCAGGGTGCCCCAGAGGGGGCGGGTGAGAACCCTCCCCGCCCCAAGGGGGCCCAGCCCCAGCCGCCAACCTCCACGATCAAAGAGCCCGGCAAGCTACCGAGAGCCTCCCGCCCGCAGAGGCAGAGCCTGGCAGGCTACCCATGGCATATTCCATATGCCAAAAACAGTAACAATAGGTCTCATTCCCCTGACCCTGAAAGACCCTCCAATCGTTGGGAAAGATGAGTAAGGAGAGGCTGCTAAAATCTCAGGGCTTGGAGGAATAGAGACGTTACTGGTGCCCACGCTAGTAAATCGATGAACAACAGGATGACAGTGATGACAGTGACAGTGATTTCAAGCACTTGGTGCAGAACCCAACACAGAAGGAGTGATGACCACTTAAGTGCCCTTTCCTGGCTGAGCTCCTGAAAACTAAGTCGGTGAGGCCTGGGTGTGGGGCGGGGCTTGGAGAGACGCTCAAAGCGCCGAGCACGCGCTGCGCGGGCAGGTGGGAGCCCGGCTGGATCCACAGCAACTCATGGTCCCCCGCAGGGAGTGACCTCCAGCAGCGCATGGGGAGGAGCCCTCCAGAACCCCGGGAGTGGCCCCCAAATAAATAATGAGTAAATGAACTGGGTGGTGGCCCCGGGCCTCTGGAAGGGGACGAGAGCGCGGAGCTGCGGCGCGTATCCAAGCCCGGAGCTGCGGTTCCGTTGGCCCCAGACGTCCCTTTGGCCAGAGGGAGCAGACGCCCCCTCTGGACCTCCGCAGCCCTCCGCGCGCGGCTTCCCTGTTGGGTTTACAGTTCCGGAGGTGGGTGCTGAGTTTTCAGGAGCGTCCCGGAGCGAAGTCTCCGTGTACCCTGGGCCAAGTGGCAGGCAGGGAAACCGTCTCTCGGGGAGGCGGCCAACCATGCCTGCCCGGGCCCAGCCTAGCCCCTCCGAGGATGAGCTGCGCTCGCCGCGGAGGACCCGGGACCGGGTTGGGGCCAGTTGCTTCACTGCACACACCTGCGTTGCAAACCTCACTGCAAACCAATCGAGAGTTAGAGCCCTGGTTTCCAGGTCTGGGTGCAAGGGGCACAACGAGCTGGTTTGGGGGTGCGAGTGGAGAAGTACCAGCCCCACCCCAGGAAAGTGGGGGTGTATGGGCAGGTCCCATCCAGCCCCGGGGAGCTGTGGGTTCCTCCCTAGGGTTGGAGGCTCAAAAGAGAGTCTGTGCCTGATGTTACTGTTGGGCCGATTGTATTTTTTTTTTCAAAGTTAAAAAAAAATCTTTTTGCTTATCAAATCATCATGAGATGCACAATTACAAAGTTGTGATTGGGTTTCAGTCATCCCTTCACCAGCGTACATTCCCCACCACCAATGTCCCCAGTTTCCTTCCCCTCCCCTCTCAGGCCTGGCACTTTATGGCAGGCGCTTCTCTCTCTCTCTCCCTCTCCCTCTCCCTCTCTCCCTCTCCCTCTCTCTCTCTCTCACTCTCTTTCTCTCACTCTCCCTCTCTCACTCTCTCTCTCTCACTCTCTCTCTCACTCTCCCTCTCTCTCCCTCTCTCTCTTTCTCTCTCTCTCTCCCACCCCCCTTTTGGGCATACAGGCACAGCAAGGTCACCATGTATCTCCCTTTACCTCCACTCAGCACTCAGTTCTTATCCAGAGTGACCATGTCCAACTGTCATTGTCCTCGTGGCCCCTTCTCTATCCTAACTGCCCTCCTCACCCACCACTGCGGCAATCTCCCAACTGTGGACCAGTCCCCCTGGCCCTCATTTCTACTTTCCTTGGGCATGAGTCTCAGTCTATGTTGCTTTATACCCCACCAATGAGTGCAATTTGTGGCGCATAAAACATTCTGTACCTGTTCCTCTCCCTCTGACTCATTTCGCGCAGCATGGTACTTGCCATGTCCATTTATAAGCAAATTTCATGACTTTATTTTTTCAGTCCCATTTCCCCCCTGATCTCCTGATCAAAGGGGAAAGGAGCAATAATATTATGAAATGGTGACGCCCCCCCCACTGAGACCCGCGCTCCGTGGTGCTTTGGGTTGCAATCAGTGACAGCCCAGCCCAAACCCCGAGAGAAAGCAGGTTTTGTTCGTGCTGGAATAAGGCCCCTCTGTCCTGCCCGCCAGCGTGCTGCAGCACCTCCCTGCCAACGGGCTGCCAATCACGGGGCAGCCCAGTGCCAGCAGACTGGGCGCTTGGTATCCCTGTTTTAAAATGCCGAATTCCACGGAGGTGTCGTTTAAACCAAGAACAAAGTACTCTCCAACACAAAGGTTCCGTTCAACCACCTAAACATTCCCAGGAACACTTAGGCAGTAATTTGGGGGGTGGGTGGGACATACCTGGCGATGCTCAGGGTTTACTCCTAGCTGTGGAGCTCAGGGGACTGCATGGCGCGCCAGGGGTAGAACCCAGCTCGGACGCATGCAAGGAAAGTGCTACATCTCTCGCACCATTTATGTATTGTTCACAGCTGAAAATGCAATAAATATCTTTGATAACACCCTGATTAACAATTTCCATATACATACATATATATTTATTGTATATATGTTACTGGTCACTGTCATCCCATTGCTCATCGATTTGTTCGAGCGGGCACCAGTAACGTCTCTCATTGTGAGACTTATTGTTACTGTTTTTTTGCATATTGGATACATCACAGGTAGCTTGCCAGGCTCTGCCATACGGGCGTGATACTCTCGGTAGCTTGCCAGGCTCTCCAAGAGGGGTGGAGGATTCGAACACGGGTCGACCGCATGAAAGGTGAACGCCCTACTGCTGAGCTATATACATACATATTTATACATATATATATACATATATATATATATATATATATATATATGGGCCACACCTGGCTGTGCTCAGGGCTTACTCCTGGCTCTGGGTTCAGGGATCATTTCAGGCAGTGCTTGGGGGACCATATGTGATGCCAGGGATTGAACTGAGGGAGGCCTTAGCTGCCAGCCTATGTCTCCAGCCCCTAACCTTTGCCTTGGTCTTCAATAGAAGTCCCTGGAACCAGACTTTTATTTGAGTCACTTTGGTGATGCTCAGGGGATCACAAGTTGCCAGTGATGGAACCTGGGGCCCCCGAAGGCACCCCCTCTGCTAGCCCCGGGGGTCACCCCTGCCCAGAGGACACGGGCCACGCTAGCCCAGCACCCCAGTGGCCTGTGGTGACTCCGGCAGGTCTGGGGGCTCCAGGGACCCCTAAAGACAAGCATCGTATCTCTTCCTGTAGAGTGAGCTGAGGCTTAAGCTAAGGCTCATCCAGCTTCTCTTTCCAAAGTACACTTCTTTCATTTTGCAAGTATAGTCTGATCTGTCTCTGTCTCTGTCTCTCTCTATCTCTGTCTCTGTCTCTTTTCCCTCAAAATATTGCCGTTATTTACAGAACTGAAATATGTGACTAAGGAGGGGCCCAGAGTCCCCTCCCCTCTCATTCTCCCTGGCCTGTCACTTTATTCCTTTTATTTATTTTTTTCTTAAGCTCGAGTCTTGAAGCAGGAATTGTTTATTCACTCCTGCTGAGTCCGGTCTCCGCCCCCATCACGGAAAACCACGGGGGACCAGCCAGTGGGTTTGCTCAGGCGCAGTCCACTTCCTGTTTTCCACGCACTGCCTCTCCCCTACTTCCACCCTTTTTTTTTTCCTCTCCCTGGCCTGTCTGTGGGCAGCACCTCCCCCCACCCCTCTCCCTCTCTCGGTTCCCTCTCCCTCCCAGGCACTGCCTCCACTTGCCTGTCTCCCCTGTTCACTCTGAGGGACCAGGTTTAAGGACGGGGATGAGGCTGGGCCACAGACACGTGAGCGTGACAAACGGGCCTCTCTGGTCCTTGGGCTACAGAGAGGCCTGAGGCACAGGTACACGTGAGTTGAGCACGTGAAGGGGAGCTGGAACAACCCATCTGTTGTTGGCATGGGGGAGCAGCCCCTTAGGTAAATGTCAGGGGGATGGTTTTAGGTCTGAATGGGGGTGTCATGTCAGAGGCAGAGATTTCTCTGCCCATCCCAGAAGGTAAAGGAGGAACCCGAGATGGCTCAGTGGCAAAAGCGGCTACCTTGCGGGGCTAGAGAGATAGCACAGCGGGTAGGGCGTTTGCCTTGCACGCGGCCGACCCAGGTTCGATTCCCAGCATCCCATATGGTCCCCTGAGCACCGCTAGGAGTAATTCCGGATGTTCTTTTTCCCCTTCTCCAGATACATGCATGCATATGTGTATATGTACATATATCACTGTCACTGTATCACTTTATCACTGTCATCCCATTGCGATTTGCTCTGTGGGCACCAGTAATGTCTCCATTGTGAGACTTGTTGTTACTGTTTGGGGCATATTGAAAACGCCACTGGTAGCTTGCCGGCCTCTCTGAGAGGGACGGAAGAATCGAACCCAGGTCAGCTGCGTACAAGGCAAACTCCCTACCCGCTTAAATTATTTTGTTTTGTTTTGTTTTGTTTTTATATCAAAACAAATGAGTGCAGTCATCCTATGTTTGTCCTCCTTCTGACTTATTTCACTCAGCATGATCCTCTATGTATCCATGAAATATATAAGCAAATTTCATGACTTGATTTTTTTCTAGTAGCTATATAGGACGTTTTTAGCAAAGAACATAAAGGAAGGAGAGGGCCCGTCCTGGGCTCACGCTCGCCTTGGAGAACTGGGGCGCCTTCACCAGGAATGCTCAGGGCATCACCCCGGGGCCAGGGTGCGAGCTCGAGGGAAGAAGGGGTGACTGAGGCACCCCTCTACCAAGTGGACGCCAAGCCAGCAGCTCGCTCTGTGCTGGGAGCCACTAGGTCCCATTCTGCTGGGTGACCCTGAGCAAGCGCCGTCCAGTCTCTGGGCCTCAATTCCCTGATCTGCAAACTGTTCAAATACATCTGGGCAGAAAAGTGCTTCCCGGAGTGGGTGCTACTGCCCCTCCAGGGGTGCTGGAGGCGATGCTGAGGGAGTTTGTTTTCGGGAAAGGGGGTGTAGGCCAACTAAGTTAGGGAGACTTGAACATGATGTTAGAGTCAGTACATGGTGCAGTGACTCAATATTCTCGGCTGCCAAACAGTCACCACAAAAGTGGGTGGCGGCTAGAGAGATAGCACAGGAGGTAAGACACCTGTTCTGCCCTTAGCAGGTTTGATCTCAGCATCTACATAAGGTCCCTGGGTCCCTGCCAGGAGTGATTCCTGACTCTTGGTGTGGCCCAAAGGCCAAAAATTAAAAATAAAAAGTGAGGTGAACATTTACCATTTTGCATAGTTAAAATTTTGCTTCTTGTCCTGAGCCCTGGTCTCTTAGAAACCCTCAGGGGCCAGAGAGAGAGACAACGCAACAGCCGGGAGCATGTGATTTACATGCAGAAGACCAAGCTTGATGTCTGGGTGCCAGGAATTACATAGTTGTTCCAAACAGTGTCAGGACAACCCTAGAGCACTAAACCAGGAGTCGTTCCTGAGCACCAGGAGATGAGGCTCACCCCCACGTCAGAAACCATTAACCACACGGCACAGTGTTATAAGCTATGGTCTGCTTCTGTACCTTATGCCCCATGATTTATTTCTTGCATAACTGTACATTTACATCCTCTGCCTCCCTTTACCCATTATCCGGAAATCTAGATAAAACACTAGAGTTTGATGATAATTAATATTAATAATTAATCATTATTGCCCAAAGCAGCCTCTGAATTGTCAATATAAAGAGTAATGTGGCGAGGAGAAGAGGCCAGGCATTCTGGTGAGCAAGGCGGCCGGAGAAATGCTCCGGACCCAAAACCGGGCCAGCAACACCAGGGATCTGGACGGAGGAGGTGCAGCCACAATACCTTCTCCAGATGGAGCCCTGGCGACACTGAGCAGCAACTAACACGGCTCCGGCTTGCGGGACTGGGACACATCCGAACCTCGAGGCCGATAACTCGGCCGCGCGACCTTTTCTAAAAACTGAAAACATACAATCTTTTAATGGAAAACCAATTATCAAATGCTTCCTTAGTAGGGCTGTCTTTCTTTGGCGGAAACTCCAACAACAATAGTGAGTTTTGTGTTGCAATATGGAACATAATCAAGGTAAAGAGAAAATGAAGTGAAATTCATCAGTTATACAGTTTGGGGTGGGGGGTATACTGGGGATTTTGGTGGTGGAATATGGGCACTGGTGAAGGGATGGTGTTTGAATATTGTATAACTGAGACATAAACCTGAAAACTTTGTAACTTTCCACATGGTGATAAAATAAAAATTTAAATTAAAAAAAAGAGTAATGTGGCGATGCCAAGGAGCGGGCTCTGTTGGCCAGGGCGTGTGTTGGGCATTCACGGGACCCGGATCCCTCTGTGACACCACAAATCCACGGAGCAGCCCAAACCAGCACCCCCGGGCATGCCCTTCCCCATCCAACAGACCAAAACTGTGGTAGTTAGCATTGTTTATGAATTTTATCTCTTGTAGAAAAGTGAAAATCCAAGCTGGCTCTGGGACGTCTTCCCGCCTGTTTGAACGATCCGTGAAGTAGAGTGTCACATTTTGGAGCCGTGCCAAGGAAGTCACAGTTGTAAACGTGTCTTGAGTTTTGGTTTAGTTCTGGGGGGTGGGAGGGGGCAGCATACACATCAGTGCTTGGGGATCACTCCCAGTGGTACTCAGGGGGCCCCGTGGTACTGGGGAGCAAACCCAGAGCTCCCACGCGCAGAGCGTGTGCCCAGCCCTCTGAGCCACCCGAGTTCAAAGTGAGCTCCCAGTGGAAATGGGATGGGAAAGCATTCTGGCCATCTTCTGGGGTGGGGGGGCGGGGGTCCTGGGAGATTTTCACGCTGTGTCTCTGAAGCTAATAAATAGCTTGTGTATGTGAGTATAGATAGCAGAAACTAGGATCCAAAAGGTACGGATAAAAATGAGTTCAAAATGACCTGGTAGTTACCAAATTGTTTTTCCTTGGGACCAGAGGGATAGTGCTAGGATTACAGTACATATTCTGTGTGTGGTGGGTCCTGGTTTGACCCCCGTCACTACATAGTTCCCCAAACTTCTAAGCACTGTTTTGAAGCCCCAGCCCAACCCCCAACACCCTAATTTATAAATTAAGAATTTAACTCATGACTGGGGGGATAGCTCAAAGGGCAAGAATGTGTGCCTAGCATGCCCAGGGGCCCTGCATTTAATCCGTGGCACCGCATAACCCTCCCAAGGTCACTGGGTATAGCCCTGGTGTTCCCCTAGCTTGGCAGGGGACTACCACTAAAAACAATGACGAAGAATTAAAGTCCCTGAGCCGAAGTGATAGTACAGCAGGTAGGACGCCAGAAGTAATTCCTGAGCACAGAACCAGGAGTAACCCCTGAGCATCGCTGGATATGACCCAAAAAGAAAAAAAAAAAGAAAAAGAATTAAAATCCTTGAATTACAGGGACTTTACTTCCTCAGAAAATTGTGATGACACCATTTGAACATTTTGTTTTTTTAAATTTAACTACCTCAAAGTATATTTTACAAGTGCAAATTAATCTTAAATCCACCCCTTGATGCCCTTACTATTTATGGTCCCTATTTCCTGCTGAGAGAAAGGAAGATGGAGTGATTAAAATAATTTTTAATTTGGAACCAGGAGTCTTGGTTATTAGTCTTCATTGTAACTAATCTTCGGAACATTATTTGGGTGAAAGCTCTTAAATAACCCAATTACTTATTTCAGAACAGCCTGGTCATAAAAAGAGATCTTAGCATTTCCTTCCCTTGATAGAAACCCGTTGTCATGGAAATATTTCAGTTTCTGTGTCCCTGGTTCTCACATTTGGAACAGGTCATAAACAGGAGGCGAAGAGACCTCGCAACTTTTTTGTGTGTGTGATGAAAGTCGAGCTTGATAACTGGCTAACTACCAAGCTCTCCAAGTCTGTTTTCCCAGAATGAAGAGAGAATAAAAGATACATTTTCAGGCCCTATGAACACAGTTGGTATCTTCACTGGTTTAAAACCCTGATCTCCCCCTAAACAAATAAACTACCAGATACAGGTATGAGTGTGAGACCCTAGGTTTGATCCTAGGCATGGAAAACAAACAAATAAAACTTTTTTAAAGGAAAAGATGTTAAGCCAAACACACCAAGTCCTTTCCAGTCTCACCTATGGGAGTTTTATTTTATTTTGGCCAGCTAATAAAACAGGTTCTATCACATGAGGCTAACACCCAAGGACCGTAGATACAAGGGCCAGGAGGATTGTCCCATAGCTGTAAGTCTGCTTCATGAGCGGAGGAGAGAAGGCCGATGGAAGAGAGAAGGGATCACTAAGAAAATGGTGGCTGGAGGAACCAGTTGGGATGGGAGATGCATGCCGAAAGTAGATAATGGCCCAAACATGATGACCTCTCAGTGTTTGTGTTGCAAGCCATAATGCCCAAAAGTAGAGAGAGAGTGTGGGGAATATTGTCTGCCATGGAGGCAGGGGGAGGGTGGGAAAGGGGGGGTATACTGGTGATATTGGTGGTGGGGAATGTGCACTGGTGGAGGGATGAGTGTTTGATCATTGTGAGATTGTAACCCAGACATGAAAGCTTGTAACTATCTCACAGTGATTCAATAATTTTTTTTAATTCTACAGGAGGGGCTGGAGCAATAGCACAGCGGATAGGGCATTTGCCTTGCTCACAGCTGACCTGGGATCAATTTCCAACATTCCATATGGTCCCCTGGGCACCGCCAGGGGTAATTCCTGAGTGCAGAGCCAGGAGTGACCCCTGAGCATAGCCAGGTGTAACCCAAAAAAGAAAAAAAATTCTACAGAAAAAAAAAAACCCCTGAGGTCCTGTCTACTGGACCTGATGCCTTGACATCTCTCTGAGACTAAATATGGGGAGCTGAGGTATTTCCCTGCCATCGCCATTTGCATTTTGATTCCATGGACTAGTACAGTTGCCACTCATCTCACTCTGGCTGGGGGAGCTGAGAGCACATATTTCCCCACCCCCAGCAAGAGCAGTCTCCTCCTGGCGTTGGCTGGCGATGGAAAATTCCACTCAGGAAAAAGCTCTCGTGGAGCTCGAATGAACAAGAAGAGATGGAGGGACCGGTCAGCTCCGAGCCTGAGTGTTCTTGTGTGGCTTCCTGTCCGCCAGCTCCTCAGCGCTGATTGGCATCGAGGGTTTCACAGAGCTGGAGACAAGAAATGAACTTTGTTTGGAAAGTTTCGCCATCATCCTCACGTAGGACGATGGCTGGTTGGGAGTCGGCGTGGAAGCTGCAACATCGGCTTGAGCTCATGGATCAAGGGGATTTACTGTGTGACTATTTCTATTTCTACAGTGTGTAGGAAGACAGCGCAAGGAGGGATTTTCATGTCTGTAGACAGACGTGGACACATGTGTATAGCCAGTTAGTACGTCACACCTGGTGATGCACAGGGGTCACTCCTGGCTCTGCACTCAGGAATTACCCCTCGTGGTGCTCAGGGGGATCATATATGGGATGCTGGGAACCGAACCTGGGTCGGTCACGTGCAAGGCAAACGCCTTACCCGCTGTAAGCGGCTATCTCTCCAGCCCCAACCGTGTTTAGTTCTTAAGAGAAGCCCGAAGATGGTTTGTGTTCATTGAGAGTGTCATCAGTCATATCCCTTCATGGGATGTGCCTTATTCTACCAGAGCTGAAGAGCAAGAATCCTGTTCGGTCAACTTGCTGAACGTCCAGCCCATATTCTTCTAATCACGGCACAAAGGGGCCATAGCATGGACATTGTTATCACTTTTGGGCGCAGATGTCAAGCTTCAAGGGTCCAGGTGAGACTTTCAGGATGAGATGTTCAGAAAGTGCTTGCTGTGATGGTAATTAACTGCACCCTCTCAAGAGCCATTGTCCATTGATGTAAAGAAACATTGGCTTGAATTTATCTTCCTTTGTTGGCTGGATCAGTTGGGGGCTGTTTCAGAGACTTCCTGGCTGTAAAGTCAAGTTTAAAACAACCTCTGCTATGCTTTCTCACTTGGGTATTCTGAAATTTAACAGACTGAGTTTGTCTTTCCTATGTGCTCGTTGTTTTATAGATTATTTTTATTTTAACCCAAGCCTTCTTTTTTTTTTTCTGTCAGCCTGGAAACTCCCCATTTTCAAGGATTAGTTTTGTATGAAAATACAAGCATTCGTAGAAAAATAGAAGCAAGCATTTACATGTGGGAAAATGGTTGTATGTGATCTGCAATATATACATTCTCAAATCTGAGGAATGGCCTTTTGATTTGTATTTGTTTGTTTTGGGGCTACACCCAGCAGTGCTCAAGGCTTACTTCTGGCTCTGTGCTCAAAGAGCACTCCTGCCTGTGCTTGGGAGGACCCTATGAGGGATTGGGGATGGAAAACTGGGTTGGCCACATACATGCAAGTGTCCTACCCGTTGTACCATGTCTTCAGGCCCGGACAAGCAGCATTTACAACCACTGATTTACCTTTAGAGACACTGATCACATGAGTCTTTTGTGAGGCAGGAAAGGGCCGGGCTCATGTGATGTCCTCAACTTTCCTTACTGGGAGGGGAAGCATCTCTTTAGAGGGTGTATCTACCAGAGGGAGACAGTCCCTCTTCCGAATGAGTAGCTTTGAGTCACGCAAGTGATCCCTGCCTTGAGGGACTTTTTTAGCAACCAGGATAGGGGATAGGGAATGAGTGAGACAAGATGACGTCATGCAGGACCCAAGCTCACTTGCTTTCATGGTACCCATGGAGCAGCAGGGGACTGTCTGGAACTCCCCTATCCTATTCATTTGATATTGACTTCATGGGCTGGAGCGATAGTGTGGCAGGTAGGGGGTTTGCCTTACACGCAGCCGAGCCGGATTCAATTCCTCCGCCCCTCTCGGAGAGCCCGGCAAGCTACCGAGAGTATCCCGCCCTCATAGCAGAGCCTGGCAAACTACTCGTGGTGTATTCTATATGCCAAAAACAGTAACAACAAGTCTCACATTGGAGACATTACTGGTGCCCACTGGAGCAAATCGATGAGCAACGGGATGACAGTGACAGTTACAGATTTTGTCCATATAAGAGGGGAAGGCATCTGTGTGTGTGTGTGTGTGTGTGTGTGTGTGTGTGTGTGTTGGAGGGGAGATGATAGTGGGGAGCATGATCTATATAAACATGCCTCTGGACACTTCTTTCCTAGAGAAATGTGTAGGAACTGGAGCAATCCTACAGAGGGGAGGGAACTTGCCTTGCATGCATCCCACCTGAGTTGATCCCTGGCAGTCCTTTTGGTCCCCTGAGCCCACCAGGAGTGATCACTGAGCTCAGAGCGAGGAGTAAGCCCTGAGCACTGCTGGGTGTGGCCCCAAGACAAAACAAACCTCCCACACCTAAAATTGTGTATTTCTGCACTGTCTCCATCCCCAGACAGCACACCCTCTTCCGTGAAGGGCGCTGTTCCTGTCGCCTTAGCAACCCCACCCAGGAAGATGTTGCAGATGCTGGATGTGGAAGTCCAGGATGGCTGCTGCCAACCCCAACCCCGGCCTCAGGCCTCAGGCCCTCCCTCCTGACAAATGAGGTCCCAGCAGACATCTCGGTAGCTGCTGGAGTCTGCAAGAGAACTGCCCTGTCTCCAGCTGGCTGAGGCCAGACTCCGGCTAAATCACTTTGAATTCTGCCACTTTGATGTGGTTGTCTTAGGGTGGTCCTTCCCCAGGGTTCCAAGGATGGCCATCAGGAGTGCCAGCCTCACATATCAACTTAGAAACCTGAGGGGGCCAGAGAGGGAGAGAGAGAGAGAGAGAGAGAGAGAGAGAGAGAGAGAGAGAGAGAGAGAGAGAGAGAGAGAGAGAGAGAGCACAAGGACAGAGTACTTTGCTTGCATACAGTGGACCTCGGCTCCATCTCCAGCACTGAAAATAGTCTCCTAAACTCTGCCACTAGTAATCCCCGGGTGTGGTCCCAAAACAAAAACAAAAAAGGAAAAAGAAAAATACTTGGGGCCAGAGAGATGGTGGATAGGGCTCTTGCCTTGCAGGCAGCTGACCATGGTTTGACCCTTAGTGCCCCTTTGGTTTCCCAACTATTGCTAGGAGTAATCTGTGAGCACAGAACTAGAGTAAAACCTGAGCACAACCAGGTATGGAAAGAAAGAAGGAAAGAAGGAAAGAAGGAAAGGAAGAAAGAAAGAAAGAAAGAAAGAAAGAAAGAAGAAAGAAAGAAAGAAAGAAAGAAAGAAAGAAAGAAAGAAAGAAAGAAAGAAAGAAAGAAAGAAAGAAAGAGGGAGGGAGGGAGGGGAGGGAGGGAGGGATGGGGAGGGAAGGAAGGAAGGAAGGAGGCAAGGAAGAAAGGAAGGAGGGAAGGAAGGAAGGAAGGAAGAAGGAAGAAAGAAAGAAAAAGAAAGAAAGAAAGAAAGAAAGAAAGAAAGAAAGAAAGAAAGAAAGAAAGAAAGAAAGAAAGAAAGAAAGAAAGAAAGAAAGAAAGAAAGAAAGAAAGAAAGAAAGGAGGGAGGGAGGGAGGGAGGGAGGGAGGGAGGGAAGGAAGGAAGGAAGGAGGCAAGGAAGAAAGGAAGGAGGGAAGGAAGGAAGGAAGGAAGAAGGAAGAAAGAAAGAAAAAGAAAGAAAGAAAGAAAGAAAGAAAGAAAGAAAGAAAGAAAGAAAGAAAGAAAGAAAGAAAGAAAGAAAGAAAGAAAGAAAGAAAGAAGGAAGGAAGGAAGGGAAAGGGAAGGAAGGAAGGAAGGAAGGAAGGAAGGAAGGAAGGAAGGAAGGAAGGAAGGAAGGAAGGAAGGAAGGAGGGAGGGAGGGAAGGAAGGAAGGAAGGAAGGAAGGAAGGAAGGAAGGAAGGAAGGAAGGAAGGAAAAAGAAAAGAGAGAAAGAAGAGAGAGAGAAGGAAGGAAGGAAGGAAGGAAGGAAGGGAAGGAAGGAAGGAAGAAGGAAGGAAGGAAGGAAGAAGGGAAGGAAGGAAAAAGAAAAGAGAGAAAGAAGAGAGAGAAGGAAGGAAGGAAGGAAGGAAGGAAGGAAGGAAGGAAGGAAGGAAGGAAGGAAGGAAGGAAGGAAGGAAGGAAGGAAGGAAGGAAGGAAGGAAGGAAGGAAGGAAGGAAGGATCCGAGTGGACAAGGCCCTGAGAAAGCTCAGTTACCAGCAGGGCAGAGGGGATTAACTCGCTTTGCAGGACTGGGAGATGAGATTTCCTTGAGCAGATCCTGGGGCCCAGCCAAAGGGGAAGGGGCGGGGGGGCTCGCCGGCTTCCACTTTTGATTTTCAAAGAAAGGCAAGAGCCAAGGCGAAATTGTTGGTAAAATGATCTAAGAGCGATTTGTCAGGATGGGCGTACAAAGTCCTCCAGCCGAAAGGGGGAGGGCACTCAGGCACCCGGAGGTTCCGTGTCCGCAGCCTGGCTGCCCACCAAGGTCGCTTTCTCGTGGGTGCCCAGCTGTCTCTGCTCGGGTGGCAGACAGTCTGCTTGCAAGGCTGGCTGGAGACACTCCGTCCCCAGCGCTGCTGAGATCATCAGCCTCCTCCCGTAAGCACGCCCCTTTCCTCACGGCTCTCCATTATGGCAAGCCCTGGAGAACCCCAGAGGCGTCTGTCCACGCCCCTCTGGAAGCTAGAAGAGCACTCCCGGGGTGAAACAGCATCCCAACTTGTGCTGTCTGTATCAGCGGAAGCCCTGGTCTCCTCGGTTCCTCCCTCTAGTTCCGATTTCACTCGCTAAATGCCTGCCTTCTTTCCAGGGGATAGATTTCAGATTCTCAGAAAAGTCTTGCAGAAGCCGGTGGCGGTGTGCACCCCACAATTAGTGCTAGGGGTGGTGTTTGAGTTCTTGGATATGCACTTACACGAAACGCATCCAGCAGCCTCCAGCTGCTCCCCTGAGAGAAGGCTCTCGACGTTTCCCAGGAAATGAAATCTGGGCTCCTGATCCTGCCAGGAGCATCTCAGTCTTGGTGTGCAGAGACGCGGCCCATTATTTGGGGGGCACCCTCTGCCCTCTAGTCCTCCGGTCTCGGAGGGACTGTCAACTACTCCCCCTTCACAGCAGCGGGCCTGGGCCCCCAGGGGCCTGTGTCATTCTCTAGACTAGCTGGGCGCACTGCCTGGACTCTCATCTGTTATCCAAAGAGCGGCATGAGGAATAAGCCAGCCCAGACAGCAGAACCAGGGGACAGGGCCCTGGTGATTAGATCTGAACCCCTGGGCCCAGAGGGGCTCCTCCATTTGCATAAAAAGATCTCCCCGAATAAACTTGCAAGGGAGCTTCGCTCTTGCCTTCGTTCTCATTAGACCCCCCGTCCTTGAGATGACTCCTTCTTCGTGAATGAAAGGCTTCCTTGTGTATTCTCAGTCCTTCATTGTGTGAACCAAATCGATCCCATCCCTTCTCTATCGACTGATACCTGGGCTTATTTCCAGTCCTTCGCTATTTCAACAGAGTGTTTTATTTTAATTTACGTATCAATTTATTATTTCAGTGGTTGTGGAGGCCATACCTGGCAGGGCCGGGGAGGGCCACCGTGTCGGGGAGCAAGGGAGCCGGTGGTGCTGGGGATCGAACCCAGGGTCTCGAGACGTGCAAGGCATGTACCCTCTCACCTGAGCCACACCGCAGCCCCTTTTTTGATATTCCAAATGCATAGGTCATTTCATATTTTGCCAGAGCTCTCATCTTAAAAATGGAATTACCCGACTCCTCCACCTCGGGGATTGCTCTGCAAGGCACAGACAAGCTTTTCTCCGCCAGGACGAGTTTTCACTCTCCCTGACAATGTGTTCAGACCCGGGATCTCTCAGTCTTCCCCGCAGTATTGTCAGGCCTTTGTCTCTCTCCTGCCCTGCGTTCGAATTCTGTTCTCTCCAGGTAGCACGGCCTCCCAGCATGCACAGCGCTGACTTAAGCATGCTATTCACCAAAGGAGGCATCAGGCTCAACATGGAGTCACTCATGTTCAGTCCTGCTCAGCACCCCAAGACTTCCTCCCTGACCAAGCGCTCTCTGTCGGGAACTGTGACCTTTCACACCAGCTGCACTCTCCTAAGCAGGCAGTGGCCAGCAGGCCAGTGCTTGCTGGCTTCCCAGAGTCTTCTCCAAAGCAGTATGACCCTGTCTGAGAGAATCTTCTTGTCTCCCCCCCCTCTCTGTCCATAAAGCCCTTTGATTTGTGAGCCAGAGAGATGGTAGTACAGGGAGTAGGCGTTTGCCTTGTACGGCTCACATCCCTGGTACCATCTAGGGTCCCCTGGGCACCACCAGGGGTCACTTCCGAGCACAGAGTCAAGAGTAGCTCCTGAATACCACTAGGTGTGGCCCTACTCCCCCTTCACCCAGCCCCGGGCACCAATTCTTCAAGGCAGTACAGCTGTTTGGGGTCCTTTCTACTTGTTAGATAGGCTGCTGATTCATGCATCCCTTAATAGAGCCAACTCGGTCTCTGATTTCCTTGGATGAATTTTGTTTATTCATTTTTGGTTTGGGGGCCACAGCTAGCAAGCACACAGGGCTTGCTCCTGGCAAGGAGGTCGCTCCTGGAGGTGCATGGGAGGCCCCATGAGGTCCCAGGAATCGAGTCTGGGTGAGTTGCCGCCAAGGCAAGTTCCTCAGCCCCTCTACCCTCTTTCCAGCCACTGGAGAGATTTTCTTTTTGTCAGTCCAGAGAACGTTTAACTGGTTGCCGGTGAACAGAACCAAGAGTAGGTGGAAGAGATCAAATTATGAAATAAGCAAAGACACTGAAAGAATAGCCCAGAATAACGGAAAGAGGTAGGTGGCAAGGTCAGGCTTGGGGGGGCAGTGAGCGCCCTGGGGGCTGGAGGTAAGTGATGGAACAAAGTCTAAGAGAAGAACACAGGGTGCTAGTTCCCTGCTGGCGCCTGTGTGGGTTGGCTATGTTTGTCTCAAGCATTACATTACTGATAATTTCCGGGGGGCTGGGGGACCCCAAGCAGTGCTCAGGAAGCATGGGGGCCTGTAGAATATCATTGGTTTGTCCTTTCTCCCTTGCCACAGAGTTTGGGCTTATCTGGTAATAATCTCTAAGCAATTCTAGACTACATTGGTATGTCCTGCTCCCCTTGCCACTAGGAGCTTAGGTATATCAGTCACACCCATCAAAGGGCTCCCGAGTCACTTCCATTCCTTTGTTTTCTGTAACCACTTCTACCAGTTTATCACTTTTTCCCTAATCAGACTCTGTTAATTTGTAAGGTCAGACCTTGCTAGGACAGTGAACTTGTATTGTAAGTTAATATTGTCTTTCTCCTCTCATGTCTTTTGAATAGTTTACTTTAAAACAATATCCTTTTTGTATGGACAAAGAAAGACAGTTGTTAATATGCTTTGGTAACATGGGATTTAATTGGCTTCGAATATTATTCACTCCCGGGCATCTGCTTTCTCGACTTAAGCCTCAGCTGCCCTTACTTCCTAGCACCCCTAAAAGCAGGGTCCCTACAAGGGACGGGACGAATCCAGGGCAAGCGGTGAGTTATGTGCTACCCTGGCATCGAGATGGGCCTGGCCAAAGTGCCTAATGCTTAACTATGTTAAGAGCTTGGTCATGGACATGTCATGTCATGATCCAAAAGCAACGACGAGAGAAGGACCCTGCTAGGGATAGGAAAGACTAATCTGGCCTGAGCACTGTAGTCTGATTGAGATGACCCCAGGAGAGCAATTCTATAAGCCTAATGTATCTCTTGCTATGTCCATACAAAATGATTAATATTATGAATACTTATGTGTTAGTTGGACAAGGAGAGGAGAAACACACCCATGGGATTCCGCTTTTGGGCAGGTGTCCTGCTAAAAGAGAATCTGTCCTAGAAAAAGCATCCCCTGAGGGATAGAACTTTACCCCCTATTGATTGTAACCGCACCTATGTGTAAGCCCTGGCCCCTGATGCGAGGGGGGGCGGAATTTAAGGTGGCTGTATGAGGGGGTTCGGGGAAGAAGCAGGGAGAGAGACGGGAGTGTATAGAGAAGAGATTGGAATAAACTGTGATTGAGACCAACCAGCCTGGCTCCGTTCCTTCCTTCGCCTGCCTCATTATCGCCATCAACCTCCCCAGGGTGGGGAAGCGGCTGGAGACTACCGAACGCGGGTGGTGGGAGAGACAGAGCACTGCCACCCTGTGCCCAGTGCCTGGTGCGGTGAGGTGCTCCCCTCCTCACCCCTTCTTTCTCTTTTTTGTGTTTTCACATAGGGGCCCACCTACTGATACTTGCCACCATGGTGGAGGCCTGATGGTTTAGTGCTCAAATCTGGTAACGTGGTGTAATCAGTGCAGGGGGCCTTAAGGGCCACACCCGGCTGTGCTGGAATTGAACTTGGGGCCTCACACATCCCGGGGATGTCCTTCATCCCTTTGAGCTATCTCCCCACCCAGTGGTAATTAAAGAGGATTTCCAGGCATGTGAAATCTCTTTCTCTTTCCCAGTCTCTTTGGAAGTAGATCTGCATTCTTCCACCTCTATTCTATTTTTCTTTTTGGCGGGGGGGGGGGGAGGTAGGGGCGTGTGGGGTTATCACACCTGGAGATGCTCAGGGCTTACACCTGGCTCTCCACTCAGGCATTACTCCTGGTGGTGCTCAGGGGACCCATATGGGATGCCGGGGATTGAACCCGGGTCAGCTGCATGCAGAGCAAATGCCATCCCCACTGTACTATTGCTCTGGTCCCCAGCACTCTTCCACCTCTTTACCCCTGTGGACGGGCACCTGTCCTGCTTACCAGCCCACGGAGAAGCAGCTCTAACTTGCTGTGGTAGATGTGTGGTCTTCAACCTTTCTGCTCTTGCACACCCACACGCCCCAAACTACTCAGTGGTTTCTGAGCTCCGGGCATTTGTGTTGCACACAGCTGATGCTGTTTCAGTCCCTAGCATCTCATATGGTCCCCCAAACTCTGCCAGGAATAATCCTTGAGCTCAGAGCACCACTGGGTGAGGAAGAGGAGGAGGAGGAGGAGAAAACCACGTAACTAGATGATCTCCCTGCCCCTCCCCCATGGGGAGCTCCTTCCAGTACACAGGCTAACGCTATTTCAACATCCTTTGTGGACCATTTCCCCAGAGGGTACCATGCTCAGGCTCATGTGCTAATTGTTCAATAACTTTGCCTGGGTCCTCTGTTTGTTTTTAACATAAATCCTTGTCGTAGAGGATCATTTTAGATGCACCTACTTCCATAGTATACACATACACATACACGTGCATGTGTATATTCCATACACGTACATAGCATCAGTGGAGTAAAGGAATGAAGACAAAGTTCACCCTTTACGTTAGAGGTTGTTCAGTCACTTTTGAGGTCATTGTTTTTCTAAAAAAAAAAAATCAATGAATTTGTCAAAATTGGTAATGAAAGCAGCTGTTTTAGAACTGGTCCCAGGAGGTTGAAGGACATAATTTATGTTGTTTCTGGCAAGTGAAAATGAACAGGAGGAGGAAAAATAGAAAACAGTCTCTCCCCTTTCTACCAAACATTAGACTGAAAAACATGGAGCATTTGTGGCATCAGAAAAGTCTGGCTGGAACGTGCCCCCAGCCTTTGCGTGCAGGATGAAATAATAGCCTCCAAAGATAGCTAAACCCTGGGACCTGTAAACGTCACCTTCCCTGGCAGGTGTGATTAAACGAAGGCTGTGATTCCTGGGAGTTGAGCTAATCCAAATGAAATCACAAGGCCGTTTAGGGAGGAAGTCAGGGGGAGGTTTGACTGCAGGTAGAAGGGATCGGAGGACCCAGACAGAGCTAGGAAGTTTTGGAGCTGGAGGGCGGGCTCTGCACGGAGGAATGCCTGGAATGCAAAGCCAGATGCAGGAAAAGTCAAGGAAACAGTCTCCCCTTTAGCTTCCGAGGGGCGGGGCTTGCAGGACAGGGGGCGGGGCCTGCCGACACCGGCTTTCACCTCTGGATACTGATGGCAAATTGGGGGCCCGCCTCAGAACTATAAGAGAACAATTCTCTGTTGTTTGAACAGAGCTGAGCTGAGCTCACAGAAAACAAATGAATTCCCTTCCCGTGGACAGGACAGAAGAACTCTCCGTTTGATTTTCAAATGGACTAAATCAGTGAAAGGGGATGAAGCGGCCCTGGGAGATAGGTCCCAAGACTGGGGCGCAGGGTTCCTCTCCTTCTGGGACCTGAGTAAGGACTGCCAGGTGCAGGCCCCCCGTCCCCCCAGTTTTAAAGGGAGTATGGTGGTGGAGAGGAATGTAGAGGCGTTCTCGAGAATTAATTTGACTCGGCCTCTTTTAGGCAGGAAGTCGAAGCTCATTACTTTGGAAAGTCGCCCTCTGTAATTAAGGTCAACAGAGGTTCTCCGGCTAGTCTGGCCACTCAGAACCATCTGTCTGCTCTAAGTTCGCTATGCTCTGGGGCTGCTCCCGGCTCTGTGCTCTACAGGGACAGGCGTGGGGCTCTCACCCAGGCCTCCTGAAGGTGTTCAGTGATCTCCCCACTCTGTCTGGACTCTTTTGATGTGTTTGTTTGAGGGCCACCCCTGGCAGTGCCCAGGGATCACTCCTGGATGAATGTAGGCACCGGGTGCTGGAAAGCTCCCAGGTAAAGTTAGGGACCTCCCGCCTGGATCAAAGGTCTTTAGCTTTAGCTGAGAGACAGGCTTAGCTGTTGCGCTGCAAACCTCATTCAGGGTGTGTGTTGGAGGTCACACACTTCAGCTGCACACGTGTCACACACGTGTCTGCACACGTGCCTGCCAGTGCCTTCCTCCATTAAGTTCTAGTGCTCAAGTACGTGGCTGTGTGCCAGGGTCGCCGTGGGGGTCACACACGTGCCCACCAGGAGTCCTGGCTACAGTGCTCATTCTATTCTCTAGGGGTCCCATACTTTATCTGTGATGTTTTCACATACCTTGTGTGCACCAGAGACAGCAGAACCTCCAAGATCCTGCTCTGTGTATAGGCAGCACTTGGCATGTTGAATCATGACCCCACGCTTACAAGGAAGATACTTTCAGCCACCGACTTTAGAGATCTGAGACCCTATCTTTGTGTGTGATTTTTTTTTTAATTTAGAGAAAAGGGCATGTAATAAGCATACTTAAATCCTTTGTGGGATGCCGATTTTGCAAATAAAATCCTTAATGTGACTGAAATCATGGAATGCCCGAAACCCACCGTGAAAATTTCAGATCAGTAATTCAATTTCTTGGTGTGAGGTGTGGTGTGTGGGGGGAGGGGGCATGGAGATGAGGTGGGGGACTCAGAAAAAACAACCCTTAAGAGAAACTATCAGAAATTACTTCTGTTTCAGCCTCCAATTTTATAGAGCTCCAACAATTATAGAGCTTTGATTCTACCCAGCAATTATATAGAATCTAACTGTTCTCTAGAATTTGTTCCATTTTGGTCCCTTTGGAGGCTGCCTGTAGCATCTTAGCTTTGATGCACTGGAAGCATTTGGTAAATGTTATTCGCTTGGTTCGTCAGAAATGAAAACTTAGCAAGAAGGATTTTAATGTGTGCTGGATCATGGCAGAGAGGGTACATTTTGGTGCTGAGTCTCCTTACAAGTGATAGCATTGGCTTAATGAAACTGTTGAAACGGGGCTCTATAGATCAGGGCCCTGACGGCACCATACTACCCGACATTAATACCTTGGGTTTGACATAAAATAAGTGCTCACTCTGTTTTGCAAGTAGTTAGCAAAAGCAGTCGATGTATTACAACTGTTTTGTAAGAAGAAACACACTCACTGAGACACCACTCCCACCCCTTATTGCTGCTCACTTTCACCTTCAAGATGGCCAGAAGGGTCTGAAAACTGTCACAAGTCGTGTCTCAGGAGGAAATGCACAGAGAACAAACCATCACCCAAGAAGCCGGATGACCAGATAGGTGATCACGAGGTCCCCATCCTCCTGATCCTGAGCCTGGCCTTCTGTTTTCTCTCCAGACCCTCTTCCTATTCGTCCGAAGACCCACCTTCTAGTTTTTGAGAAATGGACATGACAGTGACAGAAGTTATCAGCCACTCCTTCTACCTAAGTGAATATTCCACTGGACAAAGGGCGGGGTAGGTTAATGTAAGCACAGTTACCTCCCTTCCTCCTGCTCCAGGTTACAATAAAGCTTTGTCCTCTCACTAGTGATCAGGTTGGGCTTTTTATGCAGCAAACAGCGGGCTCTCATTTGGCTTCATTGTATCTTTTTATTTATTTTACTAAAGAGGCACGATTTACAATGTTACTGAGAGTTGCCTTTTAAGCATACCATAATTCAACACCAATCCCTCCACCAGTGTCAACTTCCCTCTACCAGTGTTCCCAGATTCCCTCCCCAGCCGCTGCCTGTCAACCTGACAGGCAATTGCAAATTTCCAGGGATTGCTGCTTTGATCTCGTGTTTTCAGTTCCGTTGAGGCTGTGTTTTGGACAGCTGGCTCTCGGCCTCATATCCCTGGTATAACTGAAAGCCAGAGGCCTGTTCACCCATTACTTCTCGTTCTCGTTTTCTCTCCTTGATTTTTTTCCCCCTTCCCTGTCTGTTGCCTCTCTAAACACTGGGGTCAAAGATCATCTAAGCATCTCCCTTTCCCTACACTACATTTCTTCATCCAGTATTCTTCTATATCCCACAGATCAGTGAGATCATCCTATGGCTTCACTGTATCTTTATGAAGCTGGGAAATACCCATCAGTTGGGTAATAGAGAGTGTGCGTGCTGCCATAAATCACTCGAGATTCTTATTTTCAGTTTTTGTAATTTGTGTTCTTTGAAAAGGAAGGGGCTGGAGCGATAGCACAGCGGTAGGGCGTTCGCCTTTCACGAGGCCGACCCGTGTTCGATTCCTCCACCCCTCTCGGAGAGCCCGGCAAGCTACCGAGAGTATTGAGCCCGTGAAGCAGAGCCTGGCAAGCTACCGTGTGTATTAGATATGCCAAAAACAGTAACAATAAGTCTCTCAATGAGAGACGTTACTGGTGCCCGCTCGAACAAATCGATGACAGTGACAGTGACAGTGAAAAGGAAGCCCTAAGGGTAGGAGCGATCATACAGTGGGTAGGGGGCTTGCCTTGCTGGCAGCCAACCAGGGTTTGACCCCTGACCTCACACGCACAGGATGGGAAGTAAGAGCAGGAGTTTTTACGTTCCCATGTACCGTTCTCACCTGGGAAACTGGTTTAACTCCTGACCCCTGAGCTGCCATCGGAGCCACAGACTGCACTGTGTCCTGTGAAGGCCATGGCTCCTTGGTCATCACTCAAGAAGCCAGATGACCATATAGGTGACCATGAGGTCCCCATCCTCTTTATCCTGAGCCCGGCCCTCTGTTTTCTCTCCAGACCCTCATGCTATTTGTCCTAAAACCCAGCCCCAGAGCCTCACACATGCAAGACAAGTTTCCTACCACTGAGCTACACCTCCAGTCCCACTGGCTCATTTTAAAGCTCCTCAGATGGTTATGTCCGGAGTAGAGAACCACTTATTAAAAGCAGAGCTGACACCTAATAATAAAGGGTGTTGCATTTGTGGGGCTGGAGCTATAGTACAGAGGGTAGGGTGCTTGCCTTACATGCAACCAACCCAGGTTCAATCCCCAGTACTATATATGGTTCCCTGAACACCACTGGGAGTGATTCGTGGGCACAGAGCCAGGAGTAAGCCTTCAGCACCTCTGGGAGTGCCCACACAGCAAAAAAAAAAAAAAGTAACGCTTTTTTTTAGTGACCTAAGGCTATAACATTGGCCCTGTGGGGTCCTGGTGGCCAAAGTAAATAGCAAACCACAACCAGCTGAAGTTCTCTCACCCCTCCTGCAAGAACCCTGCAAGTCCCTGGGAAGAAAGCAAGCCTTCCCTTTTGGTCCTGAACTGAATGACTTGTTTAATTCTCTTACCAGGGACACAGAATGACGTGCACTGCAGACCACAATTCTATAAACACCGTGACAATAAATGACATATGGCAGGCTGCATGCAGTGCTTTCTAATCACCATTTCTCGGGGAAAGCCAAGGTCACACCAAGAGAGCAGGCGGGGGCAGGCAGTGGACAGAGGCCGTGTGGTTGCAGCCTGGGGACAGAGAGGAAGTGACACACAGCTCTGTGTGGCTCTGGGAGGGAGGTGGGCTGGAGCTGGGCTCCTCAGCCAGCGCCTGTGCCTTAGCGACCATACACTGCAATTCGCAAAATAAAAGACGGTGTTCTTGCCCCTAACAGAAACTGTACGGAGTTCGACAAAGATCCAGCTAGGGAGGGCACCGTAGTTCCGCCACGGGAAAGCTCATGTTGAATTTAGATGCATGTGTGTGCCGAGAACAAAATCTTTTATCAAAACAAACCGAATCTAGACACTGAAGATAGGTCTCCAAAAACACCCGGGCTGGAGAGAATGAACAAAGACCTGAGTTTTCCAGTGTGCATTCATAAAAATAATGTGAAAAAAAAAAACAAACCCAAAAACCAAACCAACTCAGTTCATGGCATGGAAGTTTCGTCCTGTTGATCCGACGAGGGTGTGGGGTGAATCTGGAAAAGACACCCGTTATTTGAGGCACGTTTCCAGCCCCCGTCGCGTCGCAGGAGGCAAAGCAGAGCTTAAATTGGGATGGGCGTGCCCCCTTTCTTTTGAAACTGATCTAGCAGGGCGGTCAGCGGAAATTTAGCTGGGAACCGAAAGGATTCTTGGGGGTCACGTGAGTTCTTTCTCAAACCACTGGAAGGAAAATCCTAAACGCACCCCTGTTAATAATATCCAAGTAGGCACTTTGCTGTTACTTATTCCCGTCCCCCCCCCCTCCCCACGCCCCCGTGCAAAAGGCACGCGCTGCCGTTTTGTTTGTTTTGGACCCAGAGCAGCACACATCCATATTCCTGCAAAAAGTCGAGCGACAATTTTTTTTTTTTCACTTGTTTAGTGTCTGGCGTTGCCTTCCACCGAAGGCTGAAACGCACCGTGCAGGCTGAGAGCAACAGTAGCCGACGGGGGTTCATGACAACGTCCTAACGGTGTGGTTCTGCAGAGTATGACCTAAAACTTGGAGTCTGATTATGCCCCGCGCGGACCGTTTTCGGGTGGGTGGGTGGGTGGGTGTGTACCCAGGAGCGGCGCCGTGGGGGTTTTGTTCCCTGGAAGGTGGACAACAGGCAGTGGCGACCCGCGGCCACACCGGGGCAGCCTCTCCTCGGCTGCCGGCCGGCTCGGCTGATTCGTTGGGGTTGCCAAGAATTTAAAGGGGTCTAGAAACGTCCGCCCCCCGCCCCCCGCCCCCCCCCAACCCGGATGGAACAGCTACTGCGCGCTTAGAGCTCTGGGCGAAGAAGAGCAGTGGGACGAGGAACCGATTTTTCTTTTCTTTTGCGGAAAACGCGCTTCTCGCCCCCCCCCCCTCCAAGCCCAGCCCGCCCCCTCTCCGCCGCAGAGGAAAAGCGAGCGAGAGGGGGGTGGGGGGGCCCCGCCGGGAAGGCCCAGCCCGCACCAGCTCTCCGCAGCGGGGTGCGCTCTGGGGGCCCCGCGCCCCGCCACCCGCGCCGCCAGCGGCCCGCCCCCCGGCCCGGCCTGTGATTGGCTTGGGGGGCGCGTGTGCCCGCCCCGGCCCGGCGCTGGGGTCCCCTCGGGCCGCGCGGGCGGGAGGAGGCGGCCGAGGGGCGGGGAGAGCGGGGCCGGCGGGCGCGGGCGCGGGCGCGGGGGCGGGGAGGCCGCGGCGGGCGCGCGGGCCGCGGGGAGGGAAGCCCGGGCAGCTCCGCGCCGCCGCCCAGCGCCGGGACCCGCGCCGGCCCCGCAGCCTTCCGGGAGGAAGCGGCGCCGGCCGCGGCGGGGCGCGCGCGCTCGGGCTCCCTCACCTGCTGGGGCGCGCGCAGGGCCTGGGCCGGCCGCGGGAGCGCAGAGCCGGGAGCGGGGCCGGGATCCCGCGCGGGGGGCTCCGGCTCCATGGCGACCGGACTCGGGGAGCCGGTGTACGGACTTTCGGAAGACGAGGTGAGCAGCGCCCCCTTCGCGCCTGGGACTCCCCGGGGAGTTCCTGCCCCGCGCCGGCCGGGGGTGGGGACGCGAGCGACACCTGGGGTGCGCGTCCCCCCCGCCACCCCCCTGTGCCAGCCGGGGAATCCCCCCGAACGCAGGAGCCCCGCGGAGCTGGGGGGTCGGGCCCTGCCGCCGCGCCCCCGTCTCCCCTCCAGCCCCCCCGCAGCCCCAGCCGAGCGCATTGTTTGTAAATAAAGAGTTGCGGGTCCCCACGGCGGCTCCCCGCCCGTGCGGGGGGCGCAGGGCGCGTGCACCCCGGCCCCTGCCGCGTCTCCCCGGGGCTCCCGGGCAACTTTGCGCCGGGGTCCAATGACAAGTGTCAGGTCTGGGTGGCGGGGAGCCCCTGCATGGTCTCCCCCACCCTGGAACTTTCTAACGATGGTGTCGGCGGCGCCCGGGTGCGTGCGCGTGTGCTCGGCGCGGGGCGAGTGCGTGCAACGCTCGCCGGCGTGGCTGCCCTCCGTGGTGCGGCGCAGGGAAGCCCGGAGCCTGGACGTGTCGGGGTCTTTGGGGTGTGTGGGGGGGAGGGGGGAGGGCTAGCCGGGTGGCAGGTGCGACTGGAAACTTGGAGGAAGCTTGCAGCTCTGCCATTTTTTTTTTTTTCCCTCTTCTCCTTTTTCTCCCGAGGATTCCAAGCGCAGCCCCTCCGGGGCGGGGAGAGAGACGAAGGCTCCGATCGATTCCTTTTTATTAATCAAGCAAGCCGCGCGCCCGGGCTTGGAGTTTTGCCCGGAGAGGGGCTTTGTTTGCGCCCGCTCGCGGCCGGCGCTTCCCCACTCCCCGCTCCGGACGCGATCCTGCTAAATCACTGTCCAGCCCGCTCTCGCCCGGCCCTGCCCGGCGCTTATTGGTGTGCGGCTCTGCCAAAAAGGGGGGTGGGAGGCCTGCGGCCGGCGCGGCGTCGCGGGCAGGTTGGATGGAGCAGGTAGGAGGGGTTTACCGGCTGGTGGGGTGCGCGCTCAGGTCTGGCTCCCCTTTCCAGAGAGGTGAATTTACAGCCCATGAAGCATTACTCAGCAGGGAGGTATTTCCTATCCTGGTCGTGCATTTCATGAAAAGTTGATGCCTGGAAAGGCAGGCTCTCTCGATTTTTCTTTCTCCCTCGCCCTTTCTTTTCCGAGGTCCCCTCTTTCTTCTGGCAGTCAATGGGGGGGTGGGGTTATTTGGACGGGGTTCTTATCCGAGGCATGCCCACTGTATGGCTTCTCATCAGCCTCCTTACTCCGGTATGGGTGTGTGTGAGTGTGTGAGTGTGAGTGTGTGTGTGTGTGTGTGTACGAACGTACTAGGTATCTTAGATTGTTGGGGAACTTGACTTCCCCCCCACTCCCTCCCCCACGTATCTTGGGGGAATGGATTCCATCAAAGAATGATGGCCACACAAATAGCGTGTAACTCGCATTTCCCATTCTTTTACCCTGCTGTAATGTGCTTGTGTAAAATAATTTTCCTTCCCTGTGCAGCCCCGGGGGATGGGGGGAAAGTGAGTGGCATTGTTTCATTTCCCCCGAGCATTTTCCTCTCCCTGCCTCTGGAGCCGGGCTCTTTCCTTTCAGTCTCCATGTAATTAGTGGCAGTGGAGGACAGGCAGTGAGCGAGGGGCCAGGATTCGCCCGTATGGCAGAAGGGGTTTTGCGGTGTTGTGGGAGATGGCGAGGGCTGTGATTCATCTTAGGCTCCCCCCCCTTTTCAGTTTCATGCTGATCTAGGGCTCTCCAAACACATGTGCCTTTTGCATGTTGGAGTAAATGGCCCTGGATCAAAGGGTCTCAGGCACGCCCCTGGGCTTTGGGCTTTGGGCTTTGTTTACATCGCTGCTCGTGGCAGGATCTTGGGGAGCGAAGCTTGCCACCGCTGCCTGGAGGTGTCAGGACTGATCTTAACAGGCGCCCAGCGGGAAGGAGAGGGGTGGGTTATGGACAGATTTGGGGGGCTGTGGGTTTGTGCCGAGGGGATTCTCTGCTGCTGGACTTGCAAGAGGCAGACAGACTCTTCCGGGTGGCCTGGCTGATACTATGGACTTGCCCACACTTTTCTAATGCAGGAGACAAGTTACATCTGTCTTCTTTCACAGCTTCTCCTTCCAGCGAGAAAAGGAGGCAGGGCTGTCGGGATGACTTCACATTTCTCTGCCGTTTGCTTCTGGATGGGAGGTTTCACGCTGTCAGGTTGCCCTTCAGAAGCCAGGGAATGCCATCGTAGAATATTAACAGCGGCTCGTGGGATTGGCGTGGCTCGGTTTGTCTTGTGGAAATGAGTCTGGGTCAGAGCAGGAAGAAGAGGTTTCAACCCACCCTGGACGTAGCCTGCCTGCCGCAGTGGCAGGGTGGCACGGCCAAGGCATGTTCAGTAAGTCGGGGACCTCTTTAGTTCGCGCCCAGACACGCAGCATCGCCCCGGGACACGTTTAGGTTGCAATAAACCTTTTAGCAAAATAGGGACCCGTCCCTAGCAAATGTCTTAGGGGGAAGTTTGCACTTTGGCTGGAGGTGGACAGCTGCTAGCCACTTGCAGGTTCAGAGCACGCCTGTCTGAAATACTGCTGTTCTGAAGAGGTGTGCTCACCTAGAGCCGAGTAAGGGTCTGGGCCCAGGTCTGTCTGATTAGTGGCAGGAACTGCATCTCACGTGTAGGCTGAGTGCAGGCACTGTTTGTTTTCTGCTGCGTCTTTTGGGCTGAGAGGCTCTGCTACATGGCTCGTGCTTGTCCTGATTTTAAACCAGGCCATTTTAGGCAAGGAAATCTGAAATTGCCACCCGAGGAAGGACTCTTGGTGTCAAGGGGTGAACAAATGAATGAAATTTGTGTTTCAGGGCTCAGGGACCAGATTTGGGTTGGAACCAGAACAGTTTCGACTAGTTTCTTGCTTCTTGGCTGGGTTCCTTGCAGGGTTTTTTTTTGTTTGTTTGTTTTGTTTTTATTTGTTTGGGGCCCTCCAGAGCTCCTTTTGGCAAAACTTACCTGTGAATGTTTCAGTTGGCCTTCTGAAGTCTCTTATTACAACATTTTAGAAAGGTATGCATTATGAAAATGACATAAAGGCTTTCTGTGGGTGAAACACTAAAGTTGGAATGACAGGACTCTTAGGAGATGTTGCATTAAACTTTCATGTGTGACTAGAATGAGGTGAATGGCATAGGAATGAAGACTGGGCTGACACGGGGCACTGTCCTGCTTATTCGATGACGGCCGCTGGCTAGTGTTTCCTGTGCTTTGTCTGCACCCAGCACAGTGCTACACCTGAAGCACTTGCTCGCGTTCAATTTGAAGACTCCTATCGTGAATGCTGGGATTTACAGGTGAGGCCTTGAGATCTCAGAGAGGTTAAGTGACTGGGACATGGACACACAGGGAGTGAATCCTGAAGCCAAGACGTAGGCCTGGTTTTGCTTTGCTATAGCAGGAGTGTTGTTTTGATATCTGGGGCTTGCACACTTTGGGGTACAGTGGAGGCCACACACTTGTGTTTTTGTGAGTCCTAATGGACTGCTGCTGGCTTTGCCTTCAGCCTGAACTGTGGTACTGGGGATTCCGCTCCTGGCCTTCATGCCTGCAAGGAGGTACTCTGTCCCTGAGCCATATGCCCAAGGCGTGATGTTGGAGGGGTGTGTGTGTGTGTGTGTGTGTGTGTGTGTTGCCATCAAACCCAGGGCCTCACTTATGCCAGGCAAGAAAGAGCTATGCTGCTGTGCCAACTTTTTGTTCCCCAGCTATAGTTTTTACCATTCCTCTTTTCTTTCTGGGCATCATAAAAGGTCTTCCTAACTCTTTTTTTTCTCTTTTTAATCCCAGTGCGGGGTTTCACCCTGAAGGGCTTGGGGACCACCAGGGCTGTACTTGGTCATGCTAGGGTGGGGCTCATTATGCACTTTGATCTCAGCACCTGCCACATGCCAGGCATGTGCTTTTCCCCTGGAGCCATATCCTCAGCCGCCAAAGCTGGTGAATTATGCAGGATAATGCGAGACAGAGATAAATAGCTGGTGTAAGCGGATGGCTTCCAGGCCAGCAGGGACCAGGAGCCCTGCTTGGGAAAATCTGACATCACTGGGGCTGACTCTCAGCTGGCCGCTCTGTGGTGGTGGCCACAGTCGTCCCTGCGCCCCGCTCTCTCATTTGCATGGAGTCACCTACTTCATAGAACTGTGGTCTCTTGCTCTCTGGCCTCTGTAATCATGTTTTCTTTGAGAGGCTCTCGACTTTCAGCTGCACCGTGATTCTGGGTGTTGCCGAGACAGAGAAGAAAAACTGTTGTCACGCTAGGCTAGACTTGGTTTTCTGAAGCAGCCCCAGCGCTGTAGATGATGGACACAGGAGTGTTTTAGAATCCCTGAATAACTCTTAACTGGAAACCTGGGATGACCCGGGGCCAGCCTTTACAATACCCACAATCAACACTTTTAAAGTCCACTGCTAATCAGATTTCAGCCTTTCAGTCTCAGAGAAGAGGGGAGAGTCGGGGATTTGCTGGTCTCGGGCATTAGCAAAGACACGGGGCGCCCGCCTGATCAGCCACCTGGTTGGCCATCTGCAAGCGATCAAGAATAGCTGCAGAACTCGAAGCCCTGCTCCCTGCGCGTCTTAGAGCTGTGCAGAGCGGCCCTGCCTGCCGTCTCCGCAGCTGTACCAAGAGCCCAACGAGGTTGCGTTTAGGAACTGGCGCTTAGCTGGGGCTGGGAGAGATAGTCCAGCGGGTATGGTGCTTGCCTTGCCCATGGCTGTTCCAGGTTCCGTGCCCGGCCTCCCAAATGTCTCCCAAATGAGCACCTTCCAGGAGCTAGGCGTAAGCCCCGAGCATCACTGCGGATGGCCCCCCAACAAAAACACCCAGAAATTGCAGTTTGGGATTGTTTGCATCTCAAGGTGAATGCTGGAAGGCCAGTTTTTAGAGGAAGAGGAAGTCACCCTAACTCCAGATGCCTGTGTCGGGCCTAGCTTTGCCCGTGCCCAGGCAAGAGCTACTGCGGTTAACCAAGTGGGTCTGGATGGCAGATGCATGAGGGACACCCCTCCTGCCGACCGAAGGGCTGAGGCTCCACGGTGCCTTCCAAAAGCAGTTTTGCAAATTGGCAGAGGTGATAGAATTGTTTTAAATTCCACACCGGGTAGTTTTGGGGCTTTTAAAAGTCTTCCTCCGGAAGCCTATACAATTTGTAGAACTCGACAATTTAATTTATGCTTTAGTTGTCTCCTTAAGGCAGAGTGTTCATCTGAATTTTCCAGCTTGTTCCTGAAAAGTAGTTTCCTTATTTAAGGAACGAGGCCGATGTTCAAAGTGGGGGAGGCTTTGGCCAAGTGGGAGTGCCCAGAGGGCGGCCGTTTGGTTACCATAGAGCACAGTTTCAAGGGAAGCGCTGGAAGGATACTCAGGCAGTTTTGTCAACGCTGGGAGTGTCCAGGTCACCAGGACACATCCCTGGAAAGTTTTCCGGGGATTCTGAAAGCATCAGTATGCCCGAAATAGATAATCGGGAAAATCAGGAATAATGTCAAGGAAGAAATAAATCCTGGCTGTTGAAAATGTGACATCATTGTGACCGAAAAAAAAAAAAAAGGTTGTTTTGTTTTGTTTTTCTGGTTCACACTCAGCAGTGCTCAGCGCTATTCCCCTTGTATTTCGGGGGGTAGGGCTGGGTGGGATGGGCTGGTGTGCAGAGGGGAGGCCTGCTCAGGGTGATGCTTGATTGGAACCCAGGCCTCTGGGCAGCATCAGTCCTTATCACTCTGCACTCAGTTGTCTTTGCACTCCCTGGGAGAAGAGAAGGGACTTTCTTCTTTCTTTGCCTCCTGAATCACTTTTCCGCCTTGTTCAGTTATTTCCACAATGCAGTGGACCAGGGGACAGGTTGGCTTGGCTTCCACAGGTTGAGATCTTGCTGAAAAGTTTATGTGGATCAAAGCATCTCTCTCTTTCCTCTCTCTCTCTCTCTCTCTCTCTCTCTCTCTCTCTCTCTCTCACTCTCTCTCTCACTCTCTCTCACTCTCTCCCCCTTTCTTTCTCCCCCCATCTCTCTCCCTCTTTTTCTCTTTCTCCCTATTTCTCTCCCTCCCTCTCCTTCTTTCTCTACCCCCACCCTTTCTCTCTCTCTCTTGCCCTCATTGTTTTGTTTTTGGGCCTAACTAATCAGTGCTCAGGGATCACCCCGGCTGTGCTGGGCCTACCACCAAGGTCAGCCCATATGCAAAGGAAGTGTCTTAAACCATGTACTATCTCTCCAGTCCCAAAATATTTCTTTTTAAATAGAATCAACTGCTGCCCTTAAATTTTGGGTCTGAGTCATTCATAATATATTACCTCGAACACAGGCAAAACCCACCAGCTTAGTGCTTCGGTGTCCTAAGTCCAAAGGAAGGAAAGGGATGGAATACACAAGCAAACACAAATAGGATTCCCTCTAATTCAGAAGTTTTTGCAAAAGAAACTCTTAACAAAGCAAAACACCTATTGAACAGAAGAAAATATCAACACATATATAAGAAGCCTTCAGGTTTTCAGCTTGGTGTCATTTTTAATCTACAGCTCATCTTGGATGTATGCTTTTGTATGATATAAAGTGCTTATCTATGTTAATTTCCCCATATGAAACAAAATTTATAGAAATGAAGTTTGCAGTGTTCACTGAGAAAACTTTTTTGGTTTTGGTGGGCTGGAGTGTAGATGGGTCTTAAATTCGTAACAACAGTAAAATCAGATTCTAACAAACTTTCTGATAGTGACAAGTCTTTGAGGTGGTGGCTTTTATCTTACTGATCTATTTATTGGTCATAGAGCCAACTGTGTATAGATTGCTGGACTCTCTGGGCGAGAGAGGATCTCAGTAAGGTCAGGTATGATAGTGGAGGTGCTACACATTCGGGTGGGACAGTGAGTGGTCTGATGTGCCTGGGAAAAGCTGCTTTCTGTTGTGTTATTTCTCTTCCAGGTCACAGGCTAAGGCAAGGAATTTCATTTCCCGACTATAGGTGGCAATGTTTCTACTATTTGTGATGCCATTTCTGGCTTGGGGGATGCTTGTTGGTACAATAAAAAAAATGAGTGTGTGATTTAGAGGTGAGGTGAAGGAAACTAGATTCAGAAACAATTTTCCAAGAAAACCAAAAAACAAAAAACAAACAAAACTCCCCCCAAAACCAACCCACCAGTTTTTTAGAGAAAACACCCACCTAATGTGGTGTTTCTGAGAGTGGGTGAAACAGGAGCCTTTGCTTTCTGCTTGTTTTTGGGGACCCAGAGCTTGCAAACATTTGGGAGGCCCCGGCACCCGGTACACACAGCACACACACCCCTAACTATGTCCTTGCTTCTTGGGTGCCTAAGGATTTCTCTTTTTGTTTGGGGGCTTGCCCAGTGGTGTTGGGGACCATCAGGGCTGCACCCAGTGGTGCTTAGAGGTCCTGGGGTGCTGGGGCCAGACGGGGGTTCTGTGTGTGCCTGGCACATGCCCCATCTTTGGGCTCTCTCCCGGGCTGTGTGCGGGGTCTTGTGTAGCGTCCACCCGCTCGGTCCCTGTCACTGTGGTGATCCGGGGTGCCAGGTGGTGGGGGATGCTCAGAGTTCCCTGTGAGCCTGGGGTCCTGTTTCCTTGGCGAGAGCTGCGGATGCTGAGCCAGCCTGAGCATGTTGGTGGGATCGCGTTCTTGCCAGGGTTTGCCTGGGAACCCGAGAGGCCTCAGGGTCCTTCCCGAGAGCCCCCAGGTGAGGTCTTGGAGTTGGTGGGCACCCCAGCTTCCGGTCACTCCGGTTCCCTCTGTGTCCCTGAGGGTCCCTCCCGCATTGATCCAGGAGTCTCCAGGTCCCGTGGGGAAGTCCTCGGGTGTCCTGGTTGTCCTCTCACTGAGCCTGGGGGTCCTGTGGTGGGCTGGCGGCCATGGGGGAGGGCGTGTTCCTTGACCCGCCCCCACCACAACCCCAGGAAGTGGGGCTGTGCCAGCCGGGTGTGTGTCCAGTGCTGAGGCTAGAGGTGCCGCCTGCCCTTGGAAAGACGTTGTGACCACAGGCCTCCCCCCTCGCCCCCATTCCAAGCCGAGGGCACTGTTTCAGGCTGGGCAGCAGGTGGCCTATCTCTGTGATGTGGCCAGAGCATGTCACTGGCATGTGCCCAGTTCTTCCCCCCCCACCCCCACCCCGGGTAGGGCAAGCACTCCTGTACCCGTGAGTGGCCGGGCACCTCCCCACAGAGGCAGCAGAACCTGGGGGGACCCTGGGTGCCCGCACGAGGGCCTGGGTTGGCTGCTTGTCAGGCCAGTGCCCGACCCGCTGTCCCCACCCCCTCTGGCTCAGGCCGGTTGGGCATCAGAGCCGGAGGTACAGAGTCCTCGCGGTCTGACTCCGATGCCTGGTCGTGGGTATTTCAGTGCCACCAGTGTCTGTGACAGCCTCTTCGCGGTGCTCTGCGGGAGGCTGCCCAGATGCGAGGGCAGGATTTCTCTGGGCCAACCCCTGGCCTTGGCTTCCTTCGTGACCAGGCGTGTGTCCTGGTCTTAGCTGGGGCTACTGTGATCATCCGTGTGGGGCGAGTTTTCCTCATTCCCTGATCCGTTGGGTGTCCTGAGAGGTGCCGGGGATGCCCGTCAGCATGGCAGTCGGCTGTGTTGGGAACCAGGAACCCGTTTGCTGGACCTTCCAGCCTAATTCCAGGTTAGGTGCAAAGTGGAAGCCTGGGGGCCAGGGCGGTGGGACGTGGGGCTTTGCCCATCCCGTTCCCTGCTTGGGCTTCCGAGCATGGCAGGGGCCGCAGCCCCTCTGAGAACCTCACAGTTCAGTGCCAGCATGAAGCCGGTTGGCCGAGTACCACCTGGGCTCTGCTGGAGAGCCCCCCGGCCCCCGTGAGAGGGAAGGCTGGAGGGCATTCAGGGGATCTTCAGGAACTGGAGCTTCCCATCGGGAGAGCTCTCGTTTTCCTTTTGGCTGGGGACGACCGGCAGCCGGAGCCGGAGGCGGGGGGAGCTGGAGCTTGCGCTGCCCCCCCGCGCTGCAAGGCCCGCGAGGGCTCTGCAGTGCCGCGTTTGCCCCCTTCCTGCAGCAGTGCTGTGGGGAGGGGCGGGAGCAGGGAGCAGACCCCCCTACACTTGACCCGTGTTGAAGAAGAGCACAGAAATTGACGTCTGTTTCCCGGTGTGACCAGGACTCTGCCAGGCTTAGAAGCTTCCCTTCCCCGAACGCCAGCGTTTTCCGTGAGGAAAACCTTAGCCCTTAGTGCCCCGGCTTGCGGGATGCACTTGGCCCTGGGCGATGGCCTAGAGGATGCTGGGGTCGACCCCGGCAGAGCAAGTGTTCTGCCTCCGAGCTCCGTCCCTGGCCGGGGACTTTTAAAGTTTAATAAAGTAGCTTAGAGAGAAAACGTCATACGACGCTCCACGTCTCCAAGTATGATTACTGTGATTATTATTTATTATTATTTGCTTTTTTGGTATCACACCCCGTGACACTCAGGGGTTACTCCTGACTCTAAACTCAGGAATCAGGGCTGGAGCAATAGCACAGCGGGCAGGGCATTTGCCTTGCACGCAGATGACCCAGGTTCGATTCCCAGCATCCCATAGGGTCCCCTGAGCACTGCTAGGAGTGATTCCTGAGTGCAGAGCCAGGAGTAACCCCTGTGCATTGCCGCGTGTGACCCAAAAAGCAAAAATAAATAAGTAAGTAAGTAAATAAATAAATAAATAAATAAAATAAACTCAGGAATCAGTCCCAGCAGTGCTCGGGGACCATATGGGATGCTGGGGATAGAACCCAGGTCTGCTTGTATGCAAGGCAAGCGCCCTCCCCACAGTCCTATTGCTCCGACCCCTTCTAACTATGTTTTACTCTGACTTTTTGGTTTTTAAACTTGGGGGCCATCGCTGGCGGTGCTCAGGGGCCGCTTCCAGCTAAGTTCCTGGGGCTTCATCCTGGTGGTGCTTGGCGCCAGGCCCTGTGGAGAACTACACCCGGCTCCCTGCACGCATGGCCTGTGGGCCAGTGCTTTGAGCTACTGTTCGGGCCACAGCGCCAGGCTGTCTTTGAAAGGAAACCCGAGATGGTGCCAGATCCTCTCGCGACCAAGGCACAGAGTGCTCTGGCTATTGGCTTTGCTTCTGCTCTTCAGACTTTTCCCAGAGAAGGTGCTGGAGCGTGATGCTGTCTTGCTAAGCTCAGTCATCTGAGGGGGGAGGGAGTGCAGCTACTGCCACCGTCTTTGTGTGTGCGTGTCTATGGGGGGGTTTCGGGCCAGGGGCTACAGCCCTTTGAGCTCTCCCCGGACTTTTGGTGGTCATCTTGGTCACTGGTCATGAGCACAAGGCCATTGGCAACTCCAGAAAGCATGGGACATAGGGTTGGAGCTACAGTACAGTGGGGAGGGCGTTTGCCTTGCACCGGTTACCCGGGTTCGATTCCCAGCATCCCATCTGGCCCCCAGAGCACCATCAGGAGTAATTCCTGAGTGCAGAGCCAGGAGTAACCCCTGAGCATCACCAGGTATGGCCCCCAAAGCCGAAAAAACCAAAAAATAAATAAAAAGTATGGGACAGCCTCTTGCTGGAGGGTGGCCTTTGTGATGGCCAAGAACCGAGTGCCTTGAGTGGTGGGCTGTGCACGCTGGGACCCCAAAGACCAGTTCCTGGATGCACGATGATCAAACACGAGCTCAGGACCGACGGCATCAGGACCTCACTGAGGTGTTTCTGGCAGCACTTGGCCAAGTTGTATTTCTCAGGTGAAAGTGGTCGTGGGTAGAAAAATTAAGAAGTCCTGCTCTAGAATACGCTGGCATCTGGAAGCTTCGTGGACCGGTTGTGGTCCTTGTCCTGAGTCCCGCCCGGGGGTTCCCAGGCTGGGGCAGCCCCGTCTTTCCAGGTGACTGGTGACTTTTGTCCCTGTGAGGCGGCTCTGCCCAGGCAGTGTCAAGTCCGCCCACTTCTGTCTGCTGCAGCCAATGTTTCGGCTGCTAGGTACCCTGCGCTGATCCCAGGTTCTCTTTGACAGACAGACAGACAGACAGACAGACAGGTGCAGGGACTTGGGAGGTAGCCCAAGGATTAGTGTGCAGGCTTTGTATGTAGGAGGCTCAGGTGTGATGCCCGGCTCCACGTGGCCTCCTGAGCACTGCTAGGAGCGACTGCCAAGAAGGACAGAGAGAGAGAGAGAGATGGACAGACAGAGAGACGGTCTGGGCCTGGCAGATCCCTGGTGGAAGAGCGCGGCCATCTGTCCCCCGACCGTTTCCAGTGCTCAGCAGTCCTGAGTTTTTTTCATCACAACCAGCAGAAAACTGTTTTGTCTCCCACGTCAGAAACACTTTAGCTGTGTGTTTCTCAAGGCAACGCAAATCCATTTCTCTTGGCGGCAGGGAGTCCCTGGCCAGGCGGGGGGCAGATCCCCGGGCGCTGCTCGGGTTCCGCTGGTGCCTCCGTGTCGCCTGCATCTGCTCCGGTTTCCTGTGGAGCCTTGAGCTCTTCCCTTCCAAGCCTCCTTTTCTTAATAGTCTTGTTGGCTGCCTCCCATTAATGAGGAGAAGCCGCCTTTCCAGGTGGTGTTTTTACCCTAACGCGGTTAACCAGAGAACCGGGACGTTTCCATCCTTCTCTTTGCGTCAGAGCTGCTTCTCAGCCCCCTTCCTGGTCCTCCCAGCCCCGTCCCATGGCACATTCAGTGCATTCAGAAGGTCTCAACCGAACCTTCATCCTAGAGGGCAGCAGCTTAGGCTGGTTCTGAAGCTGAAGTTAGAATAGGCTAATATACTACTGACATAGAGTGATGGAGATGTCCAGGGTATATTTCAAAGGAACAGGTTATACAGATTATGCTAAAAAAAATAATAATAACTGGGGCCGCTGCTCTGGCAGGAGGCCACTCCCCCTTTGAAACCACGCCCCCTGACATGCAGGCCACGCCCACACCCACCACTTGGGCATCCCAGTAACCACTTGGGACACTGGCAATGCTCAGTGCAGGACAGGGGCGACGCAGTTGGGGAGCGAGCAGAGAGGCGTGGCGATGGGGACAGGGTCTGCAGGGTCGCGGGAGAGCTGGGAGGGCGGGGCCCGCCTGAGAACCCTCCAAAGCCCAGTAGGAGGAGTTCACGGTGGGCTGATTACCTGCAGGACAGGGGCCACGCAGTTGGGGAGCGAGCAGAGAGGAGTGGCCATCTGGTTCTGAAGCTGTTTCAAGAACTTAGATAAGTTCCTTGGGGACACACACCTCCCACCACACCTTCCCCTCCCCCCCGAGTCAGGGTGCTGGAAGCAGAGGGGTGTGGGGGTGCGTGTTCAGTGCCCCTTGCTCTCAGAGGAAGGTCGGAGGTCGTGTGGACACCGACCTCCTGTTGAAATTCCTGCTTAGCATCCCGGGGCAGACAGCATGGCGGGCTGAGTTCTCGTGTTTGGTTCGTGTTTGGTTCTGAAGGGCCCCATTCTGACGGCCACGTCCAGGGAGCACCAGCATCAGGGTGGACATGGAGCTATCCTCACTCCCACAGCATGCAGCGCGGAATGACCGCTGAGTCTCTGGGCACTGGAGCCAGAGCCGCTGTGTGGCCAGTCCCCCCTCCCCCCCCAGGCCCTCAGCGCCTGTCCATTTACATCCCAGTTTGGGGGGAGGCCACTTGCCGAGTGAGGAGGGGCTGTTTTCCCGGGGACGGGGAGGGGGGGTCTTGGCCCTGGAGATGGGTGGGTGGTGTGCGTTTTCTCTCTGGTTGGAAAGGGCCTTTTTAATGCTGGTGAGGTGTGTACACTTTGCTCCTCCCCTCATCATTCAGAGTTTGTCCCCTTTACCCGCTTTTCCGCCCACTTACCCACTTAAAGTGTGTTGTGTTCTCCTGCAGTGAGTGTGGATCAGGGGTGTCCGTGGAAGGCAGCGGAGTGGACGGAGGTGGGGTCAGTGGCTGCTGCAGCATCCTGTGGCTGGCCTTAGGCCAAGTGCATTCCTGGTTTCACCCCTGTGGACCTGGGCACTTGTCTGCGTGGACGGTAGACTGTGGGGGCCTCGGGCAAGCGTCCCTGTGTATCCCGTCCCATGGGGGCGCATGAAAGGAAAGGATGGCAGAGTGTGACAATCGTCCAGTTTCCTGATCCCCTTCAGCCACTCTTAACTGACGGCTGGCCAGGGAACGGGCCAGTGAGGTGGGTACAGTGCCTGCGGTAAAGGTTGACCCTCCACGAGGACCCCGCTGGTGGTCCAGCATCTCAGAAATCAGCGGCTCTCAGGGCTGACGGGATGCAGGGATCCCTGGGAGGAACTTAAGATACGGATGCCCGAGTCCCAGCCTCCGAGGTGGTACTGACGTCATCGTCACGGCTGGCGTCTGGCTCTCGGCCATGCGATTATGAATATGAGAGAGAAAGTCAGAATTTGAAAAGCTCCCCGGGGGATTCAAGTACGAAGGAAAGTCGGAGAACTTCTGAGTTTGCTTCTGGCACCTGTGTGGGCGCTGGTGGGCGTCCTGGCGCAGCCCTGCTTCCCGGCACAGGGGACGGAGTGTGGAGACGAGCGGCGAGCGAGGGAGATGCAGCCACCGTCAGGGGACCTTGGCTGCCCTCCCAGACGGGCCCGTCTGTTCTTCCCATCCTGTCCCCTGGGCCTGGGCCTGGCGAGACCAGAGGAAGCTACGGAGGAGAGAGGTGAGGAGCATCCTGGGGACAGCTGGTGGTATCAGCAGGGGACCGAGGGCACCTGTGCCCAGAGGGGGACTTGTCTGGGGGGAGGGGCTTCCCAGGGGGGTTTGGGTGCAGACCAGGAGCCGCTGACCCGATAGAGACCTCCCGGGCGTGGTTTTCAGCCTGGATCCACTCTTTATCTCCGAGGGGAGAAAAATGTTTGTTGCTTCCCCAGGGAGGAATTCGGCGAGGAAAGAGGGAGAAGGATTGTGGACTGAGTGTGGGTGGGTCCCGGGCGAGCCGCTGCTTCAGAATCTCCCACGGGAGACCTTCCAGAGGCAAATGGCAAGTGCCCCCTCCTCGCTCTCCGAGAATGAGGGAGGCTCGGGAGATGGCAGGAACTGGGTGCCCAGGGACCAGGTCCGGCTGAAGTGAGGGGCAGTCACCCTGTTTGTGGGGCCCCAGCGGACTCGTGTGTGTGTGTGTGTGTGTGTGTGTGTGTGTGTGTGTGTGTGTGTGTGTGTTGGTGCTGGAGTTCCCCGGGGGACTGCCTGTCAGAGGCCCCCTGGGATGGTTTCTCAGACAACGTGGCCTCTCTGTGTGCTTTCTCAGCCTGTCTCGGTCGGCCTTGCTGCTATAGCTCAAGGCAGCAGCCATGTACAGGGCCTTCCTGCAGGAACTAGTGCTCAGAGGCGGAAGTCAATACAGATTTAGTTACGGGGGACATATTCTGTGCTCCACGCTCTGTTTCCCTCTCTGTTAGCTCAGTTTTAGGAAGGAGTGCTGGGGAGCCTTCTGGAAGGAAGTTGGGCTGGATCCAGGGTCATGAATATCGTACATGTTGTTTCTTCGTTTTGGGGCCACACGGGTGGTGCTTGGGGTCTGCTCCTGGCTCTGTTCTTTGGAGTGATTCCCATGTACTGCTCAGGGGACCCCGTGGCTGTGGGGAGCCAACCCTTTGCATGCACCCAACCTGGTACGTTATATCTCTTGCCCGATTATGAACATTCTAGATCTAGAAATCTCTATTGAATCAGGAGTGATCCTTGCGGTGAACCAGCTAGAGGATCATGTATGACAAAAATCACAGATGTTACAGAATTAGTCTAGGAAGATCACGGACCATCAACAGCAAATCCTGGGTCCCACAGTTCTGGAATTTGACTTCCAGAAATGACACATTGTGTAAAATTTCTAGTCGAAGCAGAAAGTGACAAGACATTCAAAGAAACAGGAAGCTCTGGTCCATTCACAGGGGAAAAAAAGAAACCGCCCTTGAGAAAACTAATAGATGTTCAAAGGCCTTTAGGAAATCCTCTGTAAATAATTCAAGGAAAAGTATGGAATGAAGTCTCACCAATTAGGAATGGGGGTACGGGCTGGAGAAATAGTGGAGGGGTATGGCTGTAAAGGGGTAAGGCACTTGCCTGTATGTGCTGATGCCAGTTCCATGCTGGCATCACACAGTCCCAGAGCACTGGCAGGAGTGACCACCAAGCACTAGCTAGGAGTGCCCACCGAGTGCCACTGGGTGTACCAGTGTCCCTCTACTTCTCCTGAGTGGAAAAAGAGAATGTCACAATATATATATAATATATATATATATAATATATACACACACATATATATTAAATATATATGTATATTTAAAAAGAATGAAATACACATTTTGGGCTTAAAATGCTCTGTAACTAAAAAAAATCGCTAGAGGAGCTGAATAGCAGGCTTGAACTGGTGGAAGAATGTATTTGTGAATTTAAAGACTGGTCAATTGAGGTGATACAGTTTGAAGAACAAAAATAAAGGGACATATGTGTGAACAGTGCCCTTCAGACGGGTCCCCAGCAATTTCTCAGCCTCCCATGGGGGGCTCCAGAGAGGAACAAGAAAGGAGGCCCAATCCTAGTTGTCAAATCAGAGAACCTTGCTGAGCTGCAGTCATTAGAAAGAGAAAAATCACCTTAATTGACCAAAGAATTAAAAAACAAACATGTGAATCAGGCCAGTATTAAGAGTAATCAGTAATCCAGGATGTCCCATGAAGAAAATTCTCCTCCCATTCAGAGACCCAGCAGCTGCCTCTCCTGACCTCCTCCAACATAGAAACAGCCCAGCGCCACAGCTCCTGGGCCTGCAGCCACATATGTGGCCACATGATACCTCTTCTGTACTTCCCAGTACTGACAGCACCATAGCAACACAGCAAATTTAATGGGAAGGTTGCGTAGAAGCCCACCAAGGTCACTGAGTGAAAGCAGTAACACAGAAGGCTCAGCCACCCCCAGCCAGCTCAGTAAATCCTCAGTCAATGACTTTAGTAACATTGTGAGATGTAGCAGTGATCACAAGCTGATTTTTATTGATCTGTTTTCTGATAAATCCATTTGATCAGAAATGGGAACCTGGTGGTGGGAAGGTTACGCTGGTGGTGGGATTGGTGCTGGAACCAGTTGTCACTTTCTGCTCCAATTGAATGCCTGAAACCACTGTCGTATCAACAACTTGGTAAGTCATGGAGTTTAAAAGAGAAAAATCCCAGGCCCAGATGGCTTACTGGAGTGAAATCACTGGAGTTAATTCTATTAACTATTTAAAGAGAAACTAATAAGGGTTCTAATCAGAAACAAAAAATGGAACAGGAGGAGGGCCGGGGATGTAGAGCACAGCCTACACACTCCCCTCACACCTGGCACGAATCCCAGGGGGCCGAGCCACCAAGGAGAAGAAGAGCGGGCAGGACTTCCCAGTTTGTTCTGGGAAGCCACTGTGGGACTGACGGTAGGGCCAGAGGCGGCACAGGCTGACCAGTGGCCCCCAGGATCATGGATACACACAGTCCTAAGGTCATGGTCACAAGTGGAACCAGGCACCGTGAACAAGGATTGAATGTCAGGAGCAAGAGTTTTCCCGGGGAATGAAAACTTGGCTTGCCACACCAAACAAACGAAAACCTGTCATTATTTTGGAATTAGCCAATAGTGCCCGATGCAAAGCTTTCTGAAGATCCTAACATTCCAACCAGTGGTCTGCTTTGAGTGGGTGGGCTTTGGGGCAGGAGGGATAGTCAGTGAATAAGGGTCTGGTTTTGCACGCAGCCACTTCAGCTGACCCTGCTTCAGTCTCCAGCACCACATCTGGTACCTTCAGCACGAGCAGGCTTAACTGCTGAGCACTCCCAGATGTGGCCAGAACCCTCTGCACCCCCCCACCCCCCACCAAAGGAAGAAGGGAAGTGCCTGCCGTAGAGGTGGTTGGAGGGGAGGGTGGCGGGAGGAAAACTGGGGACTGGGGACATTGGTGGTGGGAAATGTACACTGGTGAAGCGATGGGTGTTGGAACATTGTATGACTGAAACCCAATCACAGCTTTGTGACTGTGCATCTCACTGTGATTCAGTATTTAAGAAAAGTGAACGTTATGGTTTATGAATAAAATATCAGTAAAGCTGTCATTAAGACAGTATAACTAAGGGCACATTCAGATGCAGTGTGAGCATTACAGAAATAGTGTCCCAGGTCTAAGCATCCAGCTTTGTGTACTGTGGTCTGTTTTGTTCCTTGTGTAGATTTCTTGCCTTTCAACTTTTTGGGACATCCCTGGTGGTGCTCAGACACTGCTGCGACACTGTGCCAGGTTTACTCCCAGGGCTGCTTGGAGGGCCGTGCGGTGCTGGGGAATGAACTCGGGCCTCCCCTGTGTAAAGCATGTGCTCAGTTCTTGGCACTCCCTCCGCAGCCCCCTAAGACACACAGTGTTCTAAGCAGCACCCTAAAGAAAAGCCTCGTTGAGATGATCTGAGATGATCGGAGACTCAGAACACTGCAGCCTGTGCATGGCATGAGACACCACCGCGGAGAAGCCAGGGTTGTGATCACAGAGCCAGCAAGGTTCACACGTGATGGAGCTTCCAGCAAATCCCTGTCTTCTGCTTCGTTGACCCAAGGGGTGGGTGGGGCAGGCAAGGAGATAGGGCCCAGTGAGAAAAGACAGAGAAGAGGCAGTTGAGACAGGCAGCCAGTTTGGCTGGCAAAGGGATCACTGGCGTGTCTTGGATTCTGGATGTGACCCAGGAGGCTGCTGGGAAATGTGAAGGAAGGCAGAGACCCTGCCTGCAGGTGTTAGGACAGATTCCTCGTGAGCTTGTGCATAGTTGGGGATTCTATGATCCGGTCACCTGACCCTGGAGCTTGCAGGGCCTGTGATGTGCACCGGCCCATTTAGGATGCAGTTGTAAGACCAGAGACCATCCTGATGGCGGGGTGGCAGGGGGGTGGCGGGGCGGGGGTGGGTGGGTTGCGGTTCTTAGGAGTGTGAGAGTCAGGAGAACTTTTTCTTTGGCAGTTTCCGTGGATCTTGTCCTTTGTAACCGATGGACTTTGGCTCTTCAGGCACTAAGTAATCAGTTGCCGCAAGGCATTGTGGGATTGCCATTGCTGACATGAGGAGAAATGGTGACACCATTCAGCAAACACAGGACACTAGATTGCTAATGAGCATTTCCTCTGATTGCTTCTGGCTGTGTGTGTGTGTGTATGTGTAGGACTTAAAAAATATTATTTTTATTTTATAAAGTAGCACTGTAGCACTGTCACCCCATTGTTCATCGATTTGCTCGAGCGGGCACCAGTAACGTCTCCATTGTGAGACTTCTTGGTTTTGGCATATCGAATACGCCACCGGTAGCTTGCTGGGCTCTGCTGTGTGGGTGGGATATTCACGGTAGCTTGCCGGGCTGTCCAAGAGGGATGGAGGAATCGAACCCAGGTCAGCCGCGTGCAAGGCAAATGCCCTACCCATCGTGCTATTTATGATATATCATTTTAAACCTATGTTTTTCAGCCACACCCAGCTGGGTTCAGAGGATACTCCCTCTTTGGTAGCTCAGAGGATACTCCTTCTTTGGTGCTTGACGGTCACTCCGAGAAGTGCCCAGGAGAAGAGGAGGTGTTGGAAACTGAACCAAGGCCTCAAGTGTGCAAGGCAAATGCCTTGCCACTGAGCTATATTTCTGGTTCAACTCTCTTTTTATCATATTAATCCCCCAGAGAGAGCATACAATAAAATTCACAGGCAAGAAATACTAGAAAAGACATGATACTAAGAGTAGATTTATAGAAAGTAGTTCACAATATTTGATCACATTTAATATTCGAACACCAATCCCACCACCATGACACCTTCCCACTACCATATTTCTGATGTTTCCATTCCAAACCCCAATCCCTTGCCCCAAAGTAGAACTGAAATAATTTATTTTGTATTGTTTGTTATGAAAATCCACTGAAAATGCTACAAAAAAGTTCCTTTAGAGGAAAGAGTGTGAAGATTGTTGTATTTCACCCAGGGGCCATTAAGCCCTTCTATAAGAGATCACTAACATGTTGTTAAAGGTTGAGCCTTCTGTGCTAATATATATGTATACATATATTTATCTGTAAAAAAAATATTTCCCTCTAAGATCGGTTTGCCTCCTACTTTGAACGCCATTGAATGTCGTGTGGCACTCTTGGAGTATGGGTAGGGTGTGTCCTGTGAAGTGTCTCGTGATTGCAAATGTGGCCGTGCTGTCTAGGAATAGGTTCACTCGTGGGTGAGGCTCGACCTGAGTGTGTGGAGAGTGGCCGTGAGCGTGACAGTTGTTGGGTTCTGGAGGTTTTCAGCTGCCGGGACCACGTCCCTTGGGGCGGGGTGGGGTCTCACCCTCCCCCGCTCCGGGGCGCCCCGAATGAAACAGCCTAGCGCGGGGTCCAGCAGCATGGTTAGGACATGCGACTGTTTAGGACTTTCATGATGAATCGTGAGGTGCCCACAGGTATGAGAGTTGAAGGTGTTATCTGAGATGAAGCCAGCCTGTGCCGGTGTGAGGAGACCAAATACCGACTCCTAGCAGATGAGGAGCGACCTTTAGCTTTAATTCATATGTAATAGAACATCCTCCTTTTATTTACATATTTTAAAAAAATGTTGTTTTGTTTTGGGCTCACAGCTGGCTGTGTTCAGGGCTTACTCCTGACTCTGCATTCAGGCACCACTCCACAAGGCTGGGGGAAGCCATGTAGGGTGCAGGGGATCGAACCTGGGTCAGCCACATGCAAGGCAAGTGCCCTACATGCTGTACTATGTCTCTGGCCCCAGGACACCCTCTAAAAACTGAGCACAGCGGGAAAACAAAACAATTTTAGTCTTTGGAGAACGTTGCCTAAGACTGGGACTATTAACAGGAAGAGTGAGAAACCATCATTAGCAATATTGTAAATCAAAGAACCTCAATAAAATGTTTTAAAAGCCATTTATTTGCTTATAAATGTCACTTTCAACAACAAAAGAAAAGAATGAGAAGGAACTAAAGGAGGTGAGTTGGAAGAGTTGGTTTATCTTTAGGGACTATGTGTGAGGATATAAAGCTAGAGCTTCAGGACCACAGCAGGAAAGGGTCAGCAGGCTTTTCCCTCTCCTCTCCTCTCCTCTCCTCTCCTCTCCTCTCCTCTCCTCTCCTCTCCTCTCCTCTCCTCTCCTCTCCTCTCCTCTCCTCTCCTCTCCTCTCCTCTCCTCTCCTCTCCTCTCCTCTCCTCTCCTCCCCTCCCCTCTCCTCTCCTCTCCTCTCCTCCCCTCCCCTCCCCTCTCCTCCCCTCCCCTCCCCTCTCCTCCCCACTCCTCTCCTCCCCTCCCCTCCCCTCTCCTCCCCACCCCTCCCCTCCCCTCCCCTCCCCTCCCCTCCCCTCCCCTGCCCTCCCCTGCCCTCCCCTCCCCTCCCCTGCCCTCCCCTGCCCTCCCCTCCCCTCCCCTCTCCTATCTCCCCTCCCCTCTCCTCTCCCCTCTCCCCTCCTCTCCTCTCCTCCCCTCCCCTCCTCTCCCCTTCTCTTCCCTCCTCTCCTCTCCTCTCCTTCCCCTCCCCTCCCCTCCCCTCTCCTCTTCTCCCTCCCCTCCCCTCTCCTCTCCTCCCCTCTCCTCTCCCCTCTCCTCTCCTCCCCTCCCCTCCCCTTTTCTCCCCTCCTCTCCTCTCCTCTCCTCTCCTCTCCTCTCCTCTCCTTCCCCTCCCCTCTCCTTTAAAGTCCCATAGCTTGAAGTGTCTCCAGAGCACCCCCCAAGTTCCTACTGTCCTTGAAGCATACCTCTTGGGCATGGTGTGGTTAAAACATATATTTTACATCAACTGTGTGCATATATAAGAAAAATAAATGTCATATATTAATTTGTTCAGAAGTTAGTTGTACAGCTGGTGAGAGAGTTTGGCAGCGACTGTCGTGGTTGGCCATCACCTTCTGATCATGAGCCGCTTTTGGGTGCCGAGGTCCACCCATAAATCAGGTGCCTGCAGGGAAAAAATGATCTTGTCTGTTGAGTGGAAAATACTGCAAGATAAGCCACTTACTCCTCTGAGCCTTGTGATCTCTAAGCTGGTTTACATTCGGCTAATTAATTGCTTTGAAAAATATACTTGTGGAAGTTACAGTTTCTCGTTACTATTTCCATTTGTACTGCGTTTATAATGCTACTATGAAAATCACAAATTATTTGTAATTAAAATTCCTATTGATAACATGTTGAGATTAGAAGAAATACATCCAAAGATTAAAAAAATTTTTTTTTACTTTCAAAGAAGTCATTCTGTACCCAGAAAAGGACAAACAAAATTGAGAATGTGTAAACTTTAGTCAAGGAAACGTTGGCCTGTAAGGAGTTAAACTCCTGCTTGAGGTTTAGGCTCCTTTTCCTGAATTTCCTTGTCTCAGAGTCTGGCCCCACCTGGCAGTGCTCAGCTCTGCCCAGCACTGCGGGGTTCCTTGGGTCCAGCTGTGCTCAGGCTATGCACCACTGGACGCTGGGCTCAGAGCCTAGACTCTGGCGCTCTGGCCCCAAACTCCCAGAGTTTTTTTTAATCGATTTTTTGTTAATCTTTTTTTGTTTATCTTTATTTGTCTTTTCTCGTTTATCTTTTTGGGCCACACCCAGTGATGTCTGGGTTACTCCTGGCTCTGTGCTCAGGGGTCCCTCCTGCCAGGCTCGGGGGTCATGTAGGGTGCAGAGGATGGAACCCAGGTCCCCCGCGTGCACGGCAGTATCCCCGCTGCACTATCAGTCTGGCCCCTCCCCAAGTTGATTTGGTTGCTTCCGGCCTGTCACACAGTGAGTGAGAGGAGAGGGAAATTCTCCCTCAGCCAGGAGAGGAGCTGGGCGGGCTCATGGATTTCAGACCCAGCTGGTCAGAAGTAACCCCTCGCCCCATGGTATCCTGAAAGCTTTCAAGCAGAGGGCTGGAGCGATAGCACAGCGGGGAGGGTGTTTGTCTTGCCCGCGGCCACGGCCGACCCGGGTTCAATTCCCAGCATCCCATCTGGTCCCCTGAGCACCACCAGGAGTAATTCCTGAGTGCAGAGCCAGGAGTGACCCCTGTGTATCGCCGGGTGTGACCCAAAAAGCAAAAATGCAGAACAGAACCAAAAGCTTTCAAGCAGAGTGGGAAGCACGTCCAGGGAACATCCATACGCTCATCACCGAGACCCCGTAGTCCCCGTCTTGGTGCCCCCCCACCTCCACCCCTGCCCACCTGGCCGCCATCTTGGTCTTGGACCCACCAGAGTCCATGCTGGACGCCTGCCCACCTTAGTCCTGCACCTCAGTCGTGCTTGTCTTTGTCTGCAGCCAAGACCTGGGCATGGAGAGCGTCCAGGAGTCTGTTTGCAGAGGAAATTCTCAAGCTTTGTCTCGGAGCTTCTGATCGGGAAGGGCGGGGCGGGGCCTCTCCCCCAGGGACAGTTTCCGGTGGCTGTGACACTCATCTCCAGAGTCCCAGAGTCGCAGTGGGCTGTGGCCCTGATCCCAGCCCGCAGCTCGCGGTGGCCTGTGCTCACAGCAGTGGCTCTGACGGGTTCTCCGTGGGGGACACCTGGTGGTCATGCCCAGGCGGGGTGCTGGGGGCCTCCTCATGGAGAGAGGACCAGGACAGCTCTCTCCTCTGTGCCACGGCCAACGGGGCGGGCAGTGACAGGTTCTCTTGACCCACGTGGCAGTACCGCTGAGTTGCAGCCCCGCCCCCAGAGATTAAATTGTAAAATGGCTCTTTAAAAAGGGGCCACCCCTTGAAGTGCTGGGGGTGATGTCGGGGGACCCAGTGGTCACTCTGGCTGGTGTTCAGCTTGATGGCCCGGGGCTTGGGAGCCACCAGGGCCACCAGTGGTCCTGTGCTTTTAACTGGCATCCTATGCCTGGCAGGTGTTAGGGATTGCATCAGACTGTTGGTTAGAGATCATCTCAGCTCATCATTGGCTGCCTGGACCCAGCAACCACAGAGTTCTGTTTTAGAACATTCTTGATTTAAAACGAGCTGACTTCCAAAAACTGGTAAATGGGTGGAGGGATGAGGACACTGATGGTGGGATTGATGTTCGGGCATTGTATCACTGTCACTGTCATCCCGTTGCTCATCGATTTGTTCGAGTGGGCCCAGTAACGTCTCTCACTGAGAGATTTATTGCTACTGTTTTTGGCATATCCAATATGCACGGGTAGCTTGCCAGGCTCTGCCGCGCGGGCTCGATACTCTCAGCAGCTTGCTGGGCTCTTCGAGAGGGGCGGAGGAATCGAACACGGGTCGGCCACATGAAAGGTGAACACCGTACTGTTGTGCTATCGCTCCAGCCCAAGCACTGTATACCTGCAGCAATCCTATTATAAACAACTTTGTAAATCACATTGTCTTGATAAAAAAAAAGGGGGGGGGGAAACAGTCCATTATCTCAGACTTTGAATTTGTCTGAAAAAGTAGTGTTTCCTGTGGCTTTGTGTTCCTTCCAGTGTACCTGAACAGTTTTAGGGAACTGAACCCGCCTTCCGGAGTTGCAGTAGTTGCCCTGAAACAGTTGTTCTGCAGGGAGCTGTGTCCAGGGCCTGTTCTGCAGGTCAGCAGAGGTGTGAGGAGAGTCGAGGTGTAAAAAATTACAAAAGCGCGTGTGCGGGAGGGGGTGATGTGATGTGTGTTGTGTTGTTTGCGGGCTCTCGAGGTAGTGCTCTCCCTTGCCGCTTGTGTTTGGTGCTCTCGAGCCTCTGCGTATGGACCAGATCGGGATGGCTCCTCCTTGTGCTCTGTTTCTGTGTGTGCCACTGTGCTCTCTTCTGTCTGTTTCTCTAATTCTGTCTCTGTCTCTGTAGTCTCTCTTCTGGTCTCTTCTGGCCTCTCTCTGTCTCTGTCTCTGTGTCTTCTCCCCCGCTTCTGTGTCTTATCTCCTCTGGCTTCTCTGCTGCTTCTGTCTTGCCTCTCTCCACTTCTGTGGTCTTCTTCTTGCTTCTGTCTTACCTCTATCTCTTCTCCCTACTTCTGTTACAATCTTAGTTTATATAGCAATCACATAGGGTGGTGACACAAAGGGGGGTTGAACATTAACAGATCAACAAAGAGGGGTAAGACCAGGAGATTAACAAAATCTCATCTAAAGAGATTACTCCAGATTACTAGGAGATCCGCTCAAGGGTGGGATCCAAACAAGGGTGTGTCGCTTTCTTCCTTCCTCAGCTAGTAGTCCCCTTAATTAGTTGTAGTAAATCTACTTCTAATATTTCTAGCAATGTCATTCTGTATGAGCACAGTAAGAGATGTATCAAACTTAAGGCTTGGTTCTTCCTGAGGACATTCACTATATATGCCTGCAGGTTATGTAGGAGAGGACCACACCCAGGCTAGCAGGGGTCCAGGCCCAGAGTATCAGGGTATATGCCTGGAGTAATAGGAGTCCACACCCAAAGTATCAGGGTTCCAGCCGCAGAATGTCAGGGGTCCACACTCAGTGTCAGGGGTCTAGGCCTCGATTCTTGGGTCCACGCCCAGAGTGTCTGGTCTGTGCATAGGGTGTCAGGTATCCATGCTGCAGGTGTAAAGTGAACATGCACAGAGGATCAGTGAGCATGTATGGAGTATCATTGTCCCTGCAGAGAGTATCAGGTGCCCATACATAGAGTACTAGATATCCATGCACAGAGTATCAGGTGTCTGTGCATAGAGTATCAGGCATCCAGACACAGAATATCAGTGTCAATGCACAGAGTATCAGTTCCATGCACAGTGTATCAGATGTCTGTGCACAGAGTATCAGGTATCCATGCACAGAGTATCAGGTGTCCATGCACAGAGTATCAGGTGTCCATGCACAGAGTATCAGATGTCTGTGCACAGGGCATCAGGTATCCATGCACAGAGTATCAGGTGTCCATGCACAGAGTATCAGGTATCCATGCACAGAGTATCAGGTGTCCATGCACAGAGTATCAGATGTCTGTGCACAGGGCATCAGGTATCCATGCACAGAGTATCAGGTGTCCATGCACAGAGTATCAGGTGTCCATGAACAGAGTATCAGTTCCATGCACAGAGTATCAGATATCGATGCACAGAGTAACAGTTCCATGCACAGAGTATCAGGTATCCATGCACAGAGTATCAAGTATCCATGCACAGAGTATCAGGTGTCCATGAACAGAGTATCAGTTCCATGCACAGAGTATCAGATATCGATGCACAGAGTAACAGTTCCATGCACAGAGTATCAGGTGTTTGTGCATAGAGTGTCAGTTTCGTGCACAGAGTATCAGGTGTCCATGCACAGAGTATCAGTTCCATGCACAGAGTATCAGATATCGATGCACAGAGTAACAGTTCCATGCACAGAGTATCAGATATCGATGCACAGAGTAACAGTTCCATGCACAGAGTATCAGGTGTTTGTGCATATAGTATCAGTCCCATGCACAGAGTATCAGGTGTCCATGCACAGAGTATCAGGTGTCCATGCACAGAGTATCAGATATCGATGCACAGAGTAACAGTTCCATGCACAGAGTATCAGATATCGATGCACAGAGTAACAGTTCCATGCACAGAGTATCAGGTGTTTGTGCATATAGTATCAGTCCCATGCACAGAGTATCAGGTGTCCATGCACAGAGTATCAGATATCGATGCACAGAGTAACAGTTCCATGCACAGAGTATCAGGTGTTTGTGCATAGAGTATCAGTTCCATGCACAGAGTATCAGGTGTTTGTGTAGAGTATCAGTTCCATGCACAGAGTATGAGGTATCCATGCACAGAGTATCAGGTGTCCATGCACAGAGTATCAGTGTCCATGCACAGAGTATCAGTTCCATGCACAGAGTATCAGTGTCCTGCACAGAACGTCAGGTGTCCATGCCCAGAGTATCAGTACCCATGCCTGGGGTGTGAGGTGAGCATGTGCAGAGTAGCAGGCACTCATGCATAGGGTGACGTGTGGTCATGCACAATTTATGCCAGGTGCAGTGGGGAGGAGGTCTCTTCCCAGAGCCTTGGGCCAGCCTGGGCTGTCAGAGCCTGGCTCCCTGGTTGAGTCCCCCGCGCCATTATTTTCGTCCCCTTGCCTTCTCCACAGTCGAGGTGGGTGCGCAGGCATGGCAGAGGCTTCCGGGACACAGCGGTTCCTGTGTCTGCACAGTCGAGGTGGGGTGCCGTGGGTGCGCAGGCATGGCAGAGGCTTCCGGGACACAGCTGTTCCTGTGTCTGCAGGGACGCTCCTCAGGCGCTGTCTCGGGACTTGCAGACGCCGGGTTCTCACTTTCCTGCGGTCTTGTAAGAGAGGTACCAGATTCCCCCATCCTGTCGGGAAAGGGGAGTGCAGAGACGCGCGTGTCTAGCCCCCAGCACAGCTTTGGTGAGGGAAAGCGGCGTTTCCCCACCTCCCTGCCTGCTCCCCGTGACCTTGAGGGGTGACGCAGTAGGGGCGATTTCTGCTAAGTCCCTCTCGCCCCTCAGAGATGGTTTGGGTTTAGACAAGGGGCCGGGTGGTGTGTTGGGGACTTGGAGCCTCCTTTGGGGGGTGCCATTTGGGGAATCCAGGCCATTCTGGGGACAACGTCTGCCAGCGTCTCTCCCAGGATGCTAGGAGGGGTGCTTGTTGGGTCACACTGGTGATGCTCAGGGGTTACTCCTGGCTCTGCACTCCGGGATTGCTCCTGGAAGTGCTCAGGGGACCATATGGGATGCCGGGAATCGAACTCGGGTTGACCTCAAGCAAGGCAAACGCCCTACCCGCTGTCTCCAGCCCTTGTTTTTACTCTTCAGTCTTACTTGAGGCAGGAAAGCTGTTACTAGTAGCCTTTCCTACGTAAAAAAGTTTCATACATACTAAAGCACTACACCAGGCACCCAGTGTGGCTCCCCTCCACCTCCCTCCATCCAGGGTCCTGTACCTGCCCTCTGCACCCCCACTCCCCCCCCCCACAACACCCACCCAATTAAGCTTCCTCCTGAAGACCAGTTCTCCAGTTCTGCCGCCTTTGGGCATTCCCTCTTCCCCTACTAGGCTTCCTTCTGTCCCGTGCATGAGAGATCATTCTGGGTCTGTGTCTCTCCTGGCTGCCATCCCAGCATGATTCTCTCCAGATCCATCCACGTAGCAGTACATTGCATCTATGATTTATTTTTTCCCTCAAGCCCCGTGGTATGCCATTGCATCTCAGGGCCATAGTTTCTTTATTCAGTCATCTGCTCCTGGACGTGTGGGCCGTTTCCAGATTTTGGGTATTGTGAGTAGTACTGCCACAGACACAGACGGGAAAAGTACAGATGTTTGTTTGTTTGTTTTTTCTTTTCCTGAGTAGAGTCTCTGAGCCCTTGGGGTAGATGCCCAGCTGAGGAATTGCTGGGAACAGTATGGACACGTCTCAAAAGCTAGAAATCGAGGGGCTGGAGCGATAGCACAGTGGGTAGGGCGTTTGCCTTGCACGCGACCGACCTGGGTTCGATTCCCAGCATCCCATAGGGTCCCCTGAGCACTGCCAGGGATAATTCCTGAGTGCAGAGCCAGGAGTAACCCCTGTGCAGAGCCAGGTGTGACCCAAAAAGCAAAAACAAAAAACAAAAAACTAGAAATCAGGCTTTCTTTTTTTCTCTCTCTCTCTTTTTCTTTTTTAACCCTCCTGTGTAAATAAGCAGGACCAAAACAGAAGGAAAAGCCTCCTGGAGCTGGGGGCTGCCCCGGCCAGCTCATCGGGCAGGTGTAGAACATTCTGCTACCGCAGCTGCCTTGGGCTCCGGGTGGAGACCAGCGGCAGCTGTTCTCTGACTCAGTTGCCCCAGGAGGGAGCCTTTGACAGCTCCGTGGGGGGCAGCCTCCCCATTTCTTTTTGGAAAACACTCAGCTCTGTGGGCTGGGTGGGTGGACCGGAGAGTGGCGGAGCAGGCCAGCCCCAGAAACGGAGGTTGACTGGGCCTTTCCAGCCACGGTGCAGGGAGGCGCGTCACGGGGACATTGTTCTCTGCTACTTCCAGTGAATCAAAAGCCGGTGGTGGCTCAGCTGCGCGGTGTGCTAACTCGCTCTGGAAACTCCTTTGTGTTTTGGGGAAACGCATTCCAAGTTTCACATAAGCAGCCTGCCTGTGAAATTGTGGAACCCAACCTGTGTTTTCACATGGAGCAGTTGTTACCTGTACAAAAGGATGTTTGAACTCGTGGAATATCAGACGCTGGAATGGATGAAGTCACAACAAAACACAGCACATAAACCAGCGACCCACCTTCCACCCGGCGGGTACGCGTGGGGGTGATTTTCCTTCTCCGGTGCTGGCTGTTCGCAGCCGCGGGGTGGCACAGGCTTCGTACCTGCCTTGGGGTTGCTCCAGTAAAGGAAGAGTTCAGAGTTGGCTGAGTCTGTGCTGCAAGTTTTTGTTTTTGTTTTTGTTTTTAACACTGATTAGTTAGAAATTTTATTTTTACTTAGTAAATAGTCCTAGTCCATAAATGTTAATAGTAGCACTGGAGCACTGTTGTCCCGTCCTGTTCCGTCCCATTGCTCATCGATTTGCTCGAGCGGGCACCAGTAACATCTCCATGTGAGACTTGTTGTTACTGTGTTTGGCATATTGAATGCGCCACGGGTAGCTTGCCAGGCTCTGCCGTGTGGGCAGGGTAGTCTCGGTTGCTTGCCAGGCTCTCGGAGAGGGATGGAGGAATCGAACCCAGGTCAGCCGTGTGCAAGTCAAAGGCACTACCCACTGTGCTATCGCTCCAGTCCATGTTAGTAGTACTAATTTAATTTTTTCATTGAATCACCATGAGATAAACAGTTACAGAGTTGTTCATGAATGAACATCAGTCATACTATGTTCCAGCACCCATGTCCCTTCGTCATTGTACATTTGCTGCCCCCAATATCTCCAGTTTCCCTCCTGCCAGCCATCACCACCCTTCCCCCGGTCTGCCTCTATGGCAGACCTCCCTCTCTCTCTCTGTCTCTCTCTCTCTCTCTGCTTTTGGGCATTATGGCTTGCAGTACAGGTACCGACAGGTCATCATGTACACCCCTTTACCTCCTCTTATCACTCACTCCTTCCTTATCTCGCGATCCTACATTCCATTGTTCTTGTCCAGACTCATCATTTCACAGTGGTCCCCGTTCTCTGTCGTAACTGCCTTACTGTCCTAACAGTTAAGTTGGGCTTTTTTTCTTTCGGGAAAGTTTCTCCCTAGGAAATGTGTTGCCTTAGAATTCCACTTTCGTGTTTCTGCAATAGTCCCTCCACGTCGTTATCTGTTCATTTGTCCTTATATTTGACAGGTTGTATGTATTTGAGAGGGAATGATTGCATTTCTTTCCTTATAGAAAGGAGTGGCGTGGGAAATGACCGCAGTGCAGAGAGAGGTCTACAGCTCCTTCTCTGCCCTTTATTTGGGCTTTGAAGAAGGTCCTGAGCTTTAGCACAGGAAATGTCCCATGTTCATAATTTATTGGTTTCCTTCCTTATCTCGCGATCCTACGTTCCATTGTTCATTCTTGTTCCTCTATGTTCTGCATGTTTCATATTTCAGTCTTATTTACTGCATACTTGCTAACCTTTTATTTGGGAGAACGTCCGCCTTTCTAAGAATTTATGGGATTGCAATTGGACTTTTCTGTTATGATTTTTTTTTTTTTGATGGAGGAGGGGAATGGCGTGTGGTGGCTATTTTTGGCCGAGTTCCGGAGGACTGGGGGAAAATCCATGTACTGCCGGGAATTAAATCCTGGGCTCCTGTATGCCCAGCCCTTTGGGCCATCTTCCTGGCCTTTATGAAAGCATTTTTATTCTGAAGGTCTTTCCTCTTAAATGTTCTTTACTGTTTGTTTCTCTGAGTCAAAGAATGTCTCAGTAGGAAGTCAGTACCTCATCTACACAATGGAAACTACACAGCCTCCAGGAAAAATGAAATCACGAGACTTGCTTATAAGTGGATGGACATGGAGAGTATCGTGCTGAGAGAGATGAGCCAGAAGGAGAGGGACAGACATAGAACGACTACACTTATTTGTGGGATAAAAAAAGATCATAGGATGAGACGAATACCCAAGGGCAGTAGAAACAAGGTCCAGGAAGACTCGTCCGTGGTTGGAGACCTGCCACAAATGCTGTGGTGGGGGGAGGGGGGCACTTAGGTCAGAGAAGGGACCACTGGGACAGTGATCACTCTGGACAGGAACTGAGTGCTGAAAGTAGGTAAAGGGATACACATAATAACCTTTCAGCGTCTGTATTGCAAACCATAGTGCCCAGAGAGACTGGTGACGGGGCAGGGGAAGTACCTGTCATAGAGGCAGGCGGCGGAGGGGGGGGGAGGTAGCAAGAGGGGAACAGGGGACATTGGTGGTGGGAAGTATACACTGGTGGCGGATGGGTGTCGGAACATTGCATGACCGAAATGCAATCATGAGCAGCATTGTAACTGTACCTCAGAGTCTTTTAAGGGCAGAGCAGCTATCTTTTCTCTTTTTCTTTCTTTTTTTTTTTTTTGCTTTTTGGGTCACACCCAGCGATGCTCACGGGTTACTCCTGGCTTTGCACTCAGGAATTACTCCTGGCGGTGCTTGGGGGACCACATGGGATGCTGGGGATTGAACCGCATGCAAGGCAAACGCCCTACCCGCTGTGCTATCGCTCCGGCCCCACTTTTCTCTTTTTCTTGTTTTGCCCAATAACGGGGCACACCCAGCAAGGCAGAGATCTCAGCCAGCCTTCTGAGTGATACATCTGTACTTCACCCCTTGAGCTCTCTCTGGCTACCTGGTTTTGTTTGTTTTGGGTTTGGGGCCACACCCAGCTAGGCTCAGGGCCTGGCTCTGTGTTCAGGCAACACTCCGAGCTTGTTGGAAGTAGGAGGTACCCAGGGTTGAACCCAGGTCAGGTGCACGTGAGACAAAGGCCTTACTGTACTAAGTGCTCAGTGATTGTTTCTGGACTGAATGATTCCGCGTAGAAAAGCAGTGAAGGTACCGAGGGTCCAGTTGATGGTGTCTCTGGGAAGTGCTGAAGTGGCTCCTGATAATTAAGATAATAGCAGATTATGTAACAGCTTGGAGTATTGATCTAAGTGATTTATGAGTTATCTCCTGGGATTGAGGAAAAATTCGCTTTAATGGATTCCCGTTCTGGGGAGGAAGTGCAGCTTTAAAATTGGCTGGACTTAAAGAAAAAAGAATGAATGCAAGGGTCTGGGGGGGGGAACTCTGAGGGTTATGTTGCGTGCTTCACCTGTGGGAGGTCTGGGTTCGATCCCGACACAGAGCCCCGGATACAGTTCCTGAGCCCTGCGGGGTGTGGCCCAAACACAGAACCAAAAATGGAATGAGCCCAACTGTCCATCAGCTGATAACTGGGTAAGCAAAACGCAGTCTGTGCAGCCAGTAGAACATTCAGCAATAAAGGGATGACGTGCTGATACTTGTTCCAGTACCGCTGGTCCTTGAAGAGAGTGACAGACAGAATGACAGAAGCCAGAGGATTCTCTTGATGATCAAAGGCCTGGCACGCATTCAGCCATAGACCCGGGAAGTGCATCGACTGTTGGTTGGGACCAGGGGAAAAGAGGAAATGGGCATTCTATTTTCCAGGTGGCGAGACATTCTAACGTGAGACGGGCAGCTAACTCAGAATAGAGTAACGCACACTGGCTGGTGCAACCCAGCCCGTGACAGCCATCCCCGGTTGAAGTGAGAATTAAAAGGTTGAATGGACACAGGGGGATGGGCCAGCCGTGGGCATTGTGGGAGATGAGTGTGGGTTGGTGTGGGGTGTGGGTGTCAGAGGACCGAGTGTGAAGGAGGCCGGTGTGGACTGGATCCTCCAGGCAGTATGTGTGTGTGTGTGTGTGTGTGTGTGTGTGTGTGTGTGTGTGTGTGTGGTGGTGGTGGTGGGGGCGGGGTGGGGGAGGGTGAGCAGGGGCAGAGGAATGAGGGTCACGTCCTAGAGGATGTGTGAGGGAATCCCTCCATGCAGTGCTGCATTTGTGCAGCAGAGGAGTCCGGAGGGAGGGAGCCCAGGGTAGAGACTGATGAGGTGGGGTGCCAGGGGCCTCACCAAGACGCAGAAGTGGGAAACAAACCGAGAGCTGGGGGACTGTCGCATTTGTAAAGACAAAACCGTTGAACAGGAAAATTACATAAAAAAAAAGGTCATGTTGAAATATTAAGCCAAATGCTCTTGACCGTCTATGTGGTGTCTTGTCTTTATTTTCCGTCACAGTAACTGTCTTTACTTTCAGTTAACACCTTTTATAGCTTTCTGCTAAGCCCAATCTTTACAACCTAGCTTCCCCACTCCTATTAAAAAGGGAATCTTTCATTTTACACTAATTACTTCCAGATTCTCCTAAGCCTTTTCAAGACTCTGACCTCAGGGGGTTTGGATGGAACAAGTGTAATTGTTAATCATTTGCATTCGTTGATGTTGTACAGTTGAGCGGATTTTACAGATGGTTCCTTGGCAAGAGATGGTTAGGAGTCCTGCAGACTAATTATAATTTGGGGCTTTACCTTGTTTATAATGTACATCAGGGCCCAGGGGAACAATCCTTGGTTTGGATAAATTTTGCTTATGGATAATGAACTTTGGGCTATTAAATTACTCTGTGTGCTTTCACATAATGAAGAGATTGCGCTGGCTTCATTGGGAAATTTAGAAGGGGCATTCATCCTTAGTCCTTTTCAGACATTCTTCGACAGTCTTGTGAAGTTCCTTGAGGTGGAAAACAGTGGTACAATATGCGATTACCTCTAGTTAGGTGGAGAAAATTGGCCAAGTATTTTGTATCTGGGAAATAAAACGTTCGGATTCATGAGAAGTTTGGCAGTAGTGGTCGTGTGTGTGTGTGTGTGTGTGTGTGCGCGCAAGCACGTGCGTGTGTGCACGTGTGTGCACGTGTGTGTGCGTGTGCGTGTGTGTGCACATGTGTGCGCGTGTGCATGTGTGTGCACGTGTGTGTGTGTGTATTTAGAGAGGTTGGCAGAGTAGAGGGCAGGTTGAGAGAGGAATGCTTTTGCAGTGTGTCATTTTGGGCATTTATGAATGATTTGCATCATTTAGAAAAACAGGTTGTCAAGAAAGCAAAACTCACCTCCTTGGGTTTTAGCCCCCTCCCCCCCCGCCCCACGGTTGGCCCCATCACCCAACAGTCACATAACTTATATGTTTGACAAGTGACGAGGCTTTGTACTGGTCACATTGACATGCTTGGTATTCTTGTTGTTTCTAATGAAAACATGTTTTTGAATGCTCGTGACCTAGAGGAATGACCCTCCCTCCATATGGGGGTTGGTAGACAGGGGAGTTTATTGTGGACACATTAGATGTCTCATGCAACTCAGCTGCAAATTTTTTCCTTCAAAAATTTCGCCACTTAGCTAGCCTTCCTCTTCTATGGAATTTTTCCTCTGGTTTTGTTTTGGTTTGGGACCACACCCAGCAGTGCTTAGAACTTACTTGACGCTCAGGGATGACTCTTGGCAGTGCTTGGGGGACCATATGGGTGCTGGGGACTGAACCCAGGTTGACTGCAATGTGAAGCAAATGTCCTGCTTGCTGTACTATTGCTCCAGTCAAAATTTTACCTCTTCTTCTTTTTTTTTTTTTTTTTTTTGCTTTTTGGGTCACACCTGGCAATGCACAGGGGTCCCTCCTGGCTCTGCACTCAGGAATCACCCCTGGCAGTGCTCAGGGGACCATATGGGACGCTGGGAATCGAACCCGGGTCGGCCGCGTGCAAGGCAAATGCCCCACCCGCTGTGCTATTGCTCCAGCCCCCAAATTTTACCTCTTCTGACTGAGTTGATTTCTCTGTGAGCTGCTTACCAAAATAATTTCATTCTGTTTTGCCTCGTGTATTATTTTCTTGATTTCTATGTCATTCATTTCTGTTCCAGTTTTTATGATTTCCTTCCTTCTGTGAGTTTTGAATTCTTTTGCTGTTCCTTCTCCAGATATTTAAGATTTGTGTTTAGGTTGTTAATTTAATTTTCTTCTTTCTTAATGTAGGCCGGTATTGCTATTAATTCCTAATGTCCCCCCCCCACCACCACTTTAGTACAGTTTTTGCTGTGCACCACAGATTCTGATTATTTCTTTATTCTCATTAGTTTCAAGGGAAACCAAATTTTCCTTGGTTTCTTCTATGATCCAGTGATTATTTAGCAGCATTTTGTTGAGCTTTCCAGGTGTTGGAGTTTATCCCCATCTTCCTTTTTTATGGTTAATATCTATCTTCACGGCATTGTCTTCTGAGAGGGGGCTTGGGCGTGACTTCTGTATTCATGAGTTTATGTCTGAGTTTTTCCTGGTATGTGCTCTCTCCTAGAGAATGTTCCATGTGCACTAGAGAAGAATGTGTATTTGGATTTTTTGAGGGTGGAAGGCCCTCCCATGAGCCCCAATTCTTCTACTTAACTCATTTAGGGGTTCTTGTATCTGTATTGGTATTACATTTAATTGGTCTGTGTCGTGGTGAAAGTGAATTGTTGCAGTCTTTCACTACCTCTGTGTTTCCATCAATAGCTTCTCTAGTCTGTGAGCATAAGCTTTATAGTCTGCCCACCCTTCATTTTGTGCACATATATTGATAAGAGTACTTTTTGGTGTGTGGGGGGCACACCCAGCAGTGCTCAGGGCTTACTTCTGATTTTACGCCTAGGGATCACTCCTGGTGGGGCTTGGGACCATATGGGATGCCAGGGATTGAATCTGGGTCGGCTGCATGTAAGGCAAGTGCCTTACCCTTTGTGTTATCTCTCTGGTCTCAGACTTAATACTTGTTGATCATTGTTTCCTTAACTTAAGTAGTGTCCAGCTCTATACCTAATTACTTTCCTTGATATCAAACCCTATTTGATCTAAGTATGGCTGTCTCAGCTTTTCTTGGTCTACCATTGATATGTATGTTTGTTTGCCATCCTTTCCATCCTTTCAGTCTGAGCCTGTATTTATCCTGTGAAGTTAGGTTTGTTTCCTGTACGTAGCAAATTGATGAATTTTGTTTCTTGATACATCCAGCCACTCTATGTCTTTTGATGTGAGAGTTTAGTCCTGTGACATTCAGAGAGAGATTATAGATATAGAGAGCAGCGTTGCCATTTTTCTGCGTGGGGTTTCATTGTATTTCTAATTAACCATTTGCTTTTTCCAGGCAGCCTTTGTAATTCTTTCAGGGTTGGTTTAGTTATTGCAAATGTTGCTCGCTCTTGCTTGTCTGAGAATGTTTTTATTTTATTTATTTATTTATTTATTTATTTATATATTTTTTGCTTTTTGGGTCACACCCAGCGATGTTCAGGGGTTACTCCTGGCTTTGCACTCAGGAATTACTCCTGGCAGTGCTCGGGGGACCATATGGGATGCCGGGGATCGAACCCGGGTCAGCCGCGTACAAGGCAAACGCCCTACCCGCTGTGCTATCGCTCCGGCCCCTGAGAATGTTTTTAATCCCCCCTCTAGTTGGAATGACAGTTTTGCAGGGTAGAGGACTCTAGGTTGGAAGGGTTTTTTAAAATTATTTTAAAAAATTTTTATTAAAGCTTTATGGTTTACAAAGTTATTCAGAGTTGAGTTTTAGACATACAATGTTCTGGCCCTCATCCACCACCAGTGTCAGCTTCCCTCCACCAGCGACCCCAGGTTCCCACCCCCACCCCACCCCGACCTCCCGCCTTTGTCTTGACAGGACACTTTGTAAGCTTGGTTGTTAAGTTGGGTTTCATAAGTTCAGTGTTGTGGACTCTGTGGTTTGGATATATAGCTCTTTCATTCCTTTACAGCACCGTGTACTGGGATCTGCTTGATCCCTGCCCCGCCCCACATTGCTACCCATCTGATTCTTCTTCACCATTCTCCCCTCCCCCCATTTCTTTCCTTCTCCTCCCTTTGCTTTGGGTGATCTAGGCACCCCCCCCCCCCCCTTTCAACCATTACAGTCCCTTTTCCCCCTTTCTCTTTTTCTTCTCTGTCTGGTATTTGTATACTTGGGAGATTATTCTTCTGGCTATTACCAGTTAAGTATCCTACATTTTCCTCCATTCTTTTCCTTCTCTCTCCCATTGCCTCTTCATTATTGTTGGTGGCTTGCCATTTGTCTTCAAGTTTGCTGAAACAGCTCTTCAGACTCAGATTTGGTTACTGTGGCCTACTATCGTATTTTTTATTCAATTCTATTTGCATGGATTCTTTCAAACTCTGAATCAGTTCTTTGAGTTGGTTGAATTTCTCGTCCAGTGATTACTTGATTTCCATCACCATTAGATAGCGTGTTGACTTGAGGTCCTCCTTGACCAGGCTCAAGAGTTTTGATGAACTCAAGGACTTGCCTGGACTTCTGTGGGTGCCGAAATATTCTGCAGATAACTGTAGAATCCTGGTTATCTGAGTAATGATCTGGTTCATTATTTTATGCTAACAGGCTACGGCTTAAGCCTCTATTACTCTGTTTCCATTACTGTGTAGTGGTGTTTGCTGGGACAGGCAGGTGTAGATCGAGTTCCTCTCTTTCAGTTGGTGGAGCTTTTATGGGGCGATTCTGTCACTGAGTGAAGACTGTAGTTTGGACTGGAGAGATAGTACATCGGGCAGGCGCTTGCTTTGTATACAGCTGACCTGGGTGTGATCCCTGGCACCACCACAGTGATCTCTGAGCACAGAGCCAGGAGTAAGCCCTGAGCATCTCAGGGGGTAGCCCAGTAGCTAAAACAAAGGACCCTCAGCTTCCTCACCAGCCTCGTGTGTCTGGGGTGGGTGGGGTTAGTAGCATCAGCACTTGCAGTTCCGGGTGTCAGTTTTGGGCACTGGGGCTGGGAGAGGTCTGGGCGGGTGGGGCAGAAGAGCTAAAATCCATTCTTGCTTTTTGGGTCACACCTGGCGGTGTACAGAAGTTATTCCTGGCTCTGCACTTAGGAATTACTCCTGGCGGTGCTCAGGGGACCCTATGGGATGCTGGGAATCGAACCCGGGTCGGCCTCGTGCAAGGCAAACTCCCTACCTTCTGTACTATCACTCCAGCCCCTAAACTCCATTCTTTATGGGAACTTTTATGGATCTGTATTCCCCGTAGTCCTGCTGCATGAGCCAGGCATGCAAGATGCATGAGCTGCCGTGACTTTTGCTCAGAACGGAAGGAAATTTCTTCATTGGCACGCTTTGGGGGCAGGGGAGATGAAGTCAGGCGAATGATGTGCGATGGTTTGAGTCTCCAAGTTCGATGCCCAGCATGGACACTCCTCCCCCAAACTCCGGGCGTAGCCGTGGTAGCACATGACCGGTGTCCGCGTACTGCTCAGGGCTGCCCGGCCCCCGGCCCCCAAAGATAACCAGTTTCTACTGTATTAATTTAACGGCCTTTTGGTTACCAGTTACCCCCTGCTTGCAAAGTCCCTCCTTAGTTGATGTTTAATGTCATTTGCCTTCTGCATTGATGAACTGGTTTTCCTGTGGATGGCCAGGTGGTTTTCGTTACTGCATTTTGAGTCCATGCAGTGGGGGCACCGTTGTTGAAATTTCTTAAACGTTTTCCTCCCAGAAACCAGTGGGGAATGAAACTTGCTTCTCAGGTTGCCCTGGCTAGGGAGAAGTTGAAAGGTACACTTTTCCACGTCCAGAGGCCTGGCGGATCCCTCTGACTGGCATATTTCTATCCTTTATTAGTTGGTATTTTGTTGTGAAAGGTTGCAATTTATTTGTGGGGACGAGAGCCAGGCAAATGTTTATTGAACTCCCCTGTCTTGGTCCGGCTGCGGAAGCCTGCAACCCCCACTTGCTGAGCTCTGGTCTCGTGATAAGAAAAAGGCATTAACCTTTGCTCCCATCTCTGAAGCGTTGGCCTGGGGGAACGCCTCGTTCTTATCTTTTTTTTTTTTTCAATCTACTTCTGGCTAGTTTGCTCATGGGGGAAAATGGAATGAGTTATTGGTGTGGAGGAAAGCTTTGGGAGGTGGGTGATGTTGAGTAAGGCAGTTTGATGCTTGGGATTGTATTCCCGTGTGAATGGGAGACAGGGCTCCCTCCCACTTCGGGGACCCGACTGTAGAGCCCGCGGGTGTAACCTTGGTGGTGATTCAACTTCCTCTTCCAGTGCCACACCTGCACTGCGCTTCCTGCTGGCCCGGCCGACTGCTACCCAGGCTGAGAGGGCAAAAGCAAAGTAGATCCCTGTACAGGTGCTACTCTGAGTTGCTAGGGATGGATTTGGAGGTGTGCTGAGCATGGTGGTGGGACAACCCCCTACCCCTACCCCCCTGAGCTCTGTAGGACACTTGTTGCTCTCTGGCGCCTGACTGCCTCACACATTCCCACCCTTCAGGTGGATCCATGTTCATCCACTTGCCTTTGCCTCGTGAGGATTTTTGGTGAAGAAGGAGGGGAGGGGAGAAGAGAGGAGAGGAGAGGAGAGGAGAGGAGAGGAGTCAAAGAGGCAGGCCAGGGGTGGGGGGTGGGGTGTGATGGGAGGGAAACGGAGGATACTGGTAGCGGGAAATGTACACTGGTGGAAGGATGGAACAGGATGGGTGTTGGAACATTGTATGGCTGAAACCTAATCACGAACAGCTTTGCAAGGGTCTCTCTGAGAGATTCAGTACAAAAATCTATTTAAAAAATTATGATCTGTTTGTATGACTGAAACGTAAACACTCAAGTTTGTAAGTCTGTAACTCTACCCCGTGGTGATTCATCAAAAAAAAAAATTATGATCTGTATCTTCTGAGCTATATAAAAAAATAGAGATAAAGAAAGTAGGTTTAAAAAAAAAAACACTTTCCGTGGCGCTGGAGAGATAGTACAGCAGGTCGGGCACTTGCCTCGCATGTGGCAGGCCTGGGTTTGATTCCCAGCACCTCACATGGCCCCCTGAATCTGCCAAGAGTAAGCCCTGAATCACCACACCCCCATCTCAGACCCCCAAACCAGACTCACCCCCCAGCCCGCCCTCTAGGCGTTGGCAAGTGAAGCTGTGGTGAGGCCCATGCTGCCTCGTGTGCACCAACCTGGGTTTGACCAATCGCATGGTCCCCTGCATTGCCACGGCTGCTCCAGTGACCCCAGAACTGCAGGGCTGGAGCCGCACCTCGTCCTTGTGCCCGAGCATGGACTCGTGGGCCCAACGAGTAACGTCTCTTGGCTGCCGCCCTCCAGTTAACTAATCACCCGGGGCCGGGGAGACGCACAGAAGGAGCATATGCTGTGTGTGTGAGTCCCGTGTTGGGCTCCGATACTGCACGATTCCCCAAGAACCCCCTGGAGCTACACCCCCCACCCCCAAAGCAAACACAAGAAGGGGCGATAAGAGAAATAAATGCACTGCACAGGGGTCGGGGAGGTAGTGCAAGTGGGCCACTGTGTGCCTGGTGGGTGCAAAGCCCTAGATTTGTTTGGTTGCTGGCTCCCGTGGCCATGGTACCCTCTGGCACCACTGGGCGTGGCCTTGGTGGCCCCTGAGGACCCCCAGATTGCAGTCCCACCCAAGCTGTTAGGTCTGTGCCAGCCAAGTCTCACGGGAGTGGCCCTTTCTCGAGTCTGACCCTGCCCAAGTTCTTCTGGGGGGTGGTTGCCATAAGTCATAAGCAGCAGCTGCAGAGGACCCCTGAGGGTGCTAGGGTGTGGTTCAGTGTCGGGGACCCCTCCTGGTATGTGTGAGGCGGTGGATTTGGTGGCCAACCTGCTACCGAAGGAAAAAAACCCAAACATCAGGGGGCTGGAGCGATAGCACAGCAGGTAGGGAGTTTACCTTGCACGTGGCCGACCTGGGTTCAATTCCCAGCATTCCAAATGGTTCCTCGAGCACCGCCAGGAGTAATTCCTGAGTGCATGAGCCAAGAGTAACCCCTGAGCATCGCTGAGTATGACCCAGAAAGCAAAAAAAGAAAAACGAACAAACCAAAAAAAAACCCCCCAAAAACCCATAACCAAACACCAGTGTCCTGCAAGCTGGCGGGCTCCTGGATTCCCCACCTGGGCGCAGCCCCCGACCCTGCACCCCCCGTCAGCGTGCAGACAGGCCCATAGCTCTCCCTGCAGCCACGGACTTGCCCGCCTGCTGCCTGACTGGACCCCCCGCCATGCCTTCAGTCCTCACCACCATCGTGCAGGAAGCAAGACTTGGGACTCGGGGGTCTTCAGTGGTGGTGTGAACCGAGCCGGACACCCCCATCCGGGCCCTGTCCTCCTCGTGCCAGTGCTCGTAAGTGGGGAGAAGTCAGTGTCCCCCAGAGTGTCCGAGGCCCCACAGAGCCCCTGTGGCTCTGGGCATGACGGGCCAAGCCGAGAGCAGGGTGAGTGCCACGGGCCGGCCCCGGCTCTCCTGCTCCCGGGGCTGAGGAGTCTGACCCTGCCCGAGCCGTCTGTCCTGCTGTCCAGGGGGGCTCTCGGACCCGCCACCTTTCCCCCCTGGGCGTGGGTGCTTCCCAGCACCCCGCCAGCTGGATCAGAGCGCTGGGTCTCCTCTGACTGAAGACCCCTGAGATAGGAGTTTGAATTCATCTGCGCTTCTTGTCCCTGGGGGCAGAGTTTGGGACCAGCTTGGGCCTCTGTTTCATTGGTAAGTAAAGTTAGTTAGGGAGGGGCATCTAGAGACCCCCCCCTCCAGCCGGAGAGTCTCATCCAGTCCCCGGTGTACAAGGTATCTGCAATCTCAAGAGGTTTTTTTTTTAAATTATTTACTTATTTAACGTAGGAGTACTGCTCTTTATTCAGCCATTGATCAAGCTGATTGATTGGGCATGAACGCCACATTCCTTTTTTTTTTTTCAAATTTTAAAAAATTGGATATTCGTGGCTTAGGCCATTGCTAAACTGTTCATGGGGCTGGAGCAATAGCACAGCGGGTAGGGCCTTTGCCTTGCACGCGGCTGACCCGGGTTCGATTCCCAGCATCCCATAGGGTCCCCTGAGCACCGGCAGGGGTCATTCCTGAGTGCAGAGCCAGGAGTAACCCCTGTGCAGAGCCAGGTGTGACCCAAAAAGCAAAAACAGCAAACAAACAAACAAACAAAACTTCATAATCGGATGTCAGTCATACATTGATCCAGCACCATCCCTCCAGCAGTGTACATTTCCCACCATCAGTGCCCCCTGTTTCCCCCCAATCATCCCCCAACCCTCCGCCCCCAGCCCCCTCTATGGGAGGCATTTTCCTCAAGAGGTTTGTTTTCTGCGCCTGGCAGAGGGAGCATCTCTCTCCCTGCTTGGTGGTCACTGCTGAACCCTCTGTCCTGGCCAGGGGTCGCTGGCCGGAGTGTGGTGCCCGGGAGCTCACTTGAGGCTCTCTGTCCCCCAAGGCTGTCGCATTCCCCGGTTCAGTGCCATCACTGGGACTCAGGGCTCCCTCCTTTCACAGATCGGGCTTCTCCCTAGCTCTGTGCCAACACCAAGCCTGGCAGACGAGGCTGGGGAGAAAAGTCAGGGTGGGAATACAAGGCGGATGGTCAGGGTGGAAGCTGGGGGCGCCGTGACCTGTCCCTCGAGTCATCACTGGTTGAGAGGTCTCAGTCATCGGCAGACGCTGGCTGGAGCTGGCACAAGAGGTGGGCTGGTAGCTGGGGCAGATGCTGGCGCCACGTGTCCCAGGGGATCTAGACCTGGACAGGTTGCAGGAAGGACACCGCTAAGAATCTCTCACTCCGAGCTGGGCTTGAGGGACACTTCCGGTGTCCTCCCCCAGCAGGGTCTCGGAAATCCCAGTGCGGGGGGGCAGAGACGGGCACTGATCGGGGAGCCAGGGAGGAAAGACGGTGGCAGACGCACTTCCACTGCTCGTGGAGATGGAGGGATCGTGCCTGATGTCTCAGGAGGGAGACAGGGAAGTTCCTGCCATAGATTTAGATGCAGAAAAGCACCGGGGTGAGGTGGGGGGAGGAGAGAGAGAGAGAGAGACAGAGACAGAGATAGAGAAAGAGGGAGACAGAGAGGGGGAAAGAGAGGTGGGGGCAAGGGAGGGAGAGAGAGCACTCAAGAGTTCGAGCTCATGCCTGTTACCCTCACTCGGGCATGGCAGTGTCTGGACCCTCTGGGTGTGTCCCTGCTGGTCCCCCAGAACTGTCAGGCCCGACCACTGAGCCCTCGTGCCCTCACCTTGGTTCTGAGCATGGTCAGAGGAGCCCAGAGCTCCAGCCTGGTGTCGCCAGACGTGATTCCCCCCCTCCCCCTGCCTCCCCATTAGATAGCACAGAAGCACTTAGAGGTAGTTGGTGCACGTCCTTGACTTTACTCCCAAGTTTAGAAGTCACAAATTTTGCTGCATTGGGGGGCACACGGGCAATGCTCAGGCCTTCCTCTTGGCTCTGTGCTCAGGGATCTGGTGAGGCTCTGGGAACCTTAGGGCATGCTGGAAAATTACTTAGCGAGGAGCACCTGGGAGCCACTCCCCAAGCACCTTAACCCCTGTGCTGTCTCTCCGGGCCAAGAATTCACAGACTTTTGCACAATGTTTTCTCCCTCGACTTCCTGGGGCGTGGAGGCTCTGCCTTCAGGGAGAAGGCGGGGACGCCTGTGAAGGGGCTGGCGGGGGTCAGCGGGGCCAGGTTCCTTTTCACAGTGATGTCTCAGGGACCCGGCTTTTGAGAAGGAGAGAGGTTGAGGATTTCCAGGGAGTCTTTCCCAGGCCCTAGCTGGGCTAGCGCCTCTGCTCCGCCCGTGCTCCGTGTGGTGCTCCTGGCCCAGCTTTCCCTCCGCCTCAGGCCAGCTTCCAGTCAGCTTGTCAGCTTCTCTGGTGCGGCTGGCTGCTTAGCGGGTTTTTCTTGAAAAGCAGGAAGCGCGAAGTAGAGTTATCTCCGGGCTGGACTAGGTCTGATAAACCCGAGGGGGCTGGGAGACCTCCCTGGAGTGGGGCCAGACTCCCCCAGTGCTGGAGGGTGCCCTGGAGGGGTCTCCAGAGCAGTGATGCCTGAAGGAGCGGGCAGCCCCCCAGGACAGGCCCTTCCTTGCCGCCTGACCTGCCGCAGCCCCGCAGTGCCCAGCCCGGATGGGGCAGCCTCTGCCCGAGCACCCAAATGGCAGCGCTTTGCCCCACTGGGTTACTTGGTTTTTGTTGGTTGGTTTAGTTTGAGGGCCACACCCGGTGGTGCTCAGGGCTCACTCCTGGTGGTGCTTAGGGGACCCCATAGGGTGCCCGGGATCTAACCCAGGTCGGCCGCATGCAAGGCAAGTGCCCCGCCCGCTGTCTTAGTGCCACTCTGGCTCAAGACATTATTATTATTATTATTATTTTTTTTTGGTGTGGGGAGGGGTTAGGCCACACCCAGCAGTGCTCAGGCCTTACTCCAAGTTTTGTGCTCAGAGATCCATCCTGGCAGGGTTTGGGCGATACCAAAGGGGTGCTGGGGATTGAACCCAGGTTGGCCTCGGGCCCGGCAGGCAAGCAGCTCCTGCCCCTGGGCCTCTTCTCTTCAGGTGAGTTTGACTCTTGCGGTCAAACTCCTCGTGTGGAACCCAGCATTCTGAGCAAACCTGCATTTCCCCCCAGTGCCGGGACCCAGCCCAGGTGCCGTACCTCCCCGCCACCTCCCTGCCACCCCCCAGCCCCTCCCCCCAGCCCCTCCCCTCCGGGGCATCTTTTTACTGACACTTTCTCATCTCCAGGTCCTTTGCTTTTGGAAACATGAAGAGAATTTGCTCCTTTTGATGCTGCCTCTCCCTTCTGCTCCCGGGTTGGGTGATAAGAGACACATTCTGGGCTGGTCCTGAGCTCACCGGTGGCAGCGTTGCGCTTGTTTTCTCTCGCTGTGCCCTCCCTGTTTTCTGTCCATGGACCCCCAGGGTGGAAAAACCACTGATCTGACTCCCCCTCATTTCAGGGTGAACCTGGCAGTGGCCCTGAGGCCCGTTCTGTCCCCTTGCTCTTGCTTGGGCCACACCCTGCCGTGCAGGGGGACCCCCTCCCTGCCTGTGCTAGGGTGGGGGTAGGGTGAGGGGGGGGAGCAGTGCAGAGCCTGTGCCCCGCCCTGAGGACCTGACTCCCTGGCCCCAGGGGGGTTTGTTTAGAGCAAGCTCCCACCTCGGAGATGGGTTTTTCTCCTGCAGTGGAAAAACACAATCGATGTGTCGGGAGGGCCCGTGGATCATGGAATGCGGCGTGTCGGGAAGTGAATTCCTTTCAGCCTCCATCACGCGGGCGGCGAGGTGGCGGGTGGCGTGAGGGCCCACAGGGCCTCGGCGGCGGCTGTCAGCAGCTCGGGGTTCCTCTCCCGCTGCTCTCACGCCCGTCATGTCCCGGTCCCCAGAGCTCGGGGGCCTGTGCCTCCCGACCTTGGCCGTCTCGCACTCAGAACCTCCCCCGTGTCCACTCGGGGAAGCGAGGGCGTGCGGACTGGCTCTGGCTGGGGGACACTGGCCCCCCGGCTCGCACCTGTGCAGTCCCAGGGGAGGAAGTGAGTGACCGTCGGCCGCCAGGCTTCAAATGGGGTCGCTACATCTGCCGGGGCCTCGTGCAGCTTGTGGGCCTCAGGGCGGTACCGGGGGAGAAGCAACCAGCTCACTGGGGGGTCCAGAACCCCAGCAGACCCGAGGGACATGGCGGGGGGCTGCTGCGTTCTGCTTTCCGTGGGCCAAGGACACGGAAACCGAAGGTCAAGGCTGGTCCCATAGCCACCTTCCTGCCTGTATTAGCATGAGGGTGGCTGTCCCCAAGGATGTCACTCACCTCAGATGGCCCTGGGGGGCAGAGGTTCCTGTACGCCCGGAAAGGGGCATGGGAGACCCCTGGGGCGTCTCAGTGGGGCTGGGGGGCGAGGACAGGCCTGCACACCGCTGACCCTGAGTTGGTCCCTGACACCACGTGGGGTGCCCTGAGCACTGCCAGGAGTAGCCCTGAGCACCACCGGCTGTGTTTCCCTAAAACACCCCACACATAAACACCCCAGCAAAAGCCTTGGGGGCCCAGATCGTGCCCAGGTTGTACCCTGGCTGCCTGCGTGCAAAGCATAGGCCCCCGTCCTTAGAACTTTCTGGAAAGTGGTGACTGAGGTGAGGGAGGGACCTGGCTGGCGTTGGGTGCAGGGCCAGGAGGAAGGAGGCTGGTTCGTGGAGGGGCTGAGGGCCTGGAAGGGGACACTGCTCCCCCCCCCCCCGTCATAGCGGTGGGGAGCTGCCGAGGGCTCTGTCCTGCCTGTCCCAGGTCCGGAATGCCGGCATGTGGGGACTCCTTGCAGGCCCTTCTGGAACATTCCAGCACATTCCGCCTCCAGGCCTCTGAGCCAGTGGTGACGGCACACAGTTGGGAATGCAGGTGAAGTTGGTCCCGAGCCGGGGATGTCCCGGCTGACTTGAGTCCTGGCTCTGTCACTTCCCAGCTGGGTGACTGCTTCGTGCCTCAGTTTCCCTACCTGTGAACTGAGCACCTGCCTCTTTGATGGGGTCCCGCAAGCTCCCCCAGCCTGAGCTGCCTCCATCCTTATCACCATCCGGAGGCCTGAGCCCACACCCTTCTCCCTGGGCTGTGGATGTCCTTGGTCCTGGGTTCCACAGCATACCACACCCAGCGCCCTGGAGGGCCCCTGGGGCAGAGGTAGGGTCTGGTGGGGGCTCCCTCCCCCACCCCGCCTTCTACCCCACAGGCTCTCAGTGCCCTCGCCTGCCCTTGGGAACCGATCCTGCGAGCGCGCAGCCAGCACACAGGGCTGTGAGCGTGGCCTTCAGGGGCAGGAGGTGTCCAGGCACAGGGGCCAGACTCCTGTTACTCCGACTTCATTGCACCCCCAGGAAAAGCTTGTCACTCGCCTTCCCTTCCCGGGGGTCTCTGAGCCTGGGGCTTCCTCTCTTGCTAGGCGGGTGTTTGGTATCGGCTCCTTGGTGCCTTTATTACCGCCCGGTCAAAAAAGGTGAAACTGGGGCTAGAGGAATAGCACAGCGGGTAGGGCGTTTGCCTGGTACGTGGCCGACCCAGGTTCGAATCCCAGCATCCCATATGGTCCCCTGAGCACCGCCAGGAGTAATGCCTGAGTGCAGAGCCAGGAGTAACCCCTGTGCATCGCCGGGTGTGACCCAAAAAGCAAAAAAAAAAAAGGTGAAACTAATTATTTTTGGGGGGAGTGAGGGGGCGCCGTACCCGGCAGTGCTCAGGGGTTACTCCCGGCTCTGCACTCAGGAATTACTCCTGGCTGTGTACAGGGAACCATGTGGGATGCCGGGGATCGAACCCAGGTTGGCTGTGTGCAAGGCAGGCACGTCCCCGTACTACCGCTCTACCCTCTGGTGAAATGAGTATTTTTCTGGAAAAAGAAGCCCGCTTGGGTTCTCACGCCTCCCCGACAACGGCTGAGCGCTGTGTCCAGCAGCTGTGTGTCTCTGGGTTGATTATCCTCCGTTAGATGGGGGTCACTCTGGGCCCCCGCAGGACACGGGGGGATTTAAGTGAAATAGAGCCTCAGGAATCGGTTCTGGGGGTTCGGGCACTGGCCTGGCATGCAGTCAGCTCTGGGTCTGTCTCTGGCTCGGCCTGATCGATGAGCACCCACCCCTGGGCACGGCCCTGTCCTCTTCCCCCAAAACCAAAGTTCAGGCGACGACGCATCCTACAAAGAAGGGGTGTGGTTCCCGTGCTGCTCTCAGAGGTGCCGTCTGAGCCACTGGGTGCTGTGACAGCTGCCCGAGGCAGCCCCTGGAGGTGGCCCCAGGGATCCAAGCTTCCGGGAGGTTTGCTGGTGGCCTTGCACCCCCCGAGGGGCAGAGTTCCCCTCCAAGGACAGCCGCATCCCTGCTGGAGGAAGCGACTCCGTTTGGGTTGGTGGCCGCCTGCCCGTCTGAGTGGCGGCGAGAGACAGATGATCGTGACAGCTCAGGCCTCCTGAAACGGGAATGACGAGCAGAGCCAGGAGGGGCGGTCTCGGGAGGCCTGGCCCATCGAGCGGCTTGTCGGGGGCGGGATGTGCGCCCCGGCTAAGGCTCCTGCTGGCTGTCCCGGGCTTGGGGGCGGGAGGGGGCGTCCTGACACTCATGGCCAGGGTCACTCAGGCCTCCGGGCTCCCGGGCCATGCAGAATGGGGGCGTCTCGGAGAGCGGGCGTTGGAATGCAAGGCCAGGCCGAGGAAGCCGGTTCTCCGGGAGGCTGAAGGTGAAGACAAGGCAGCACCTGTCCAGGAGGAGACGCCAGGACGGCCCTGGGCCTAGTGGCCACGGCCATAGGGAGCAGCCCTGACGACTGGCCGCTTGCTTTCTCCCACGCCGGCTCTGGGTCTGGAGCTCGGCTCTTGGTCTTCAGTCTCTCTCTCTCTCCCCCCCCTCTATCTCCCCCCCCTCTCTCCCCCCTCTTTCTCTCCCTCTCCCTCTCTCTCTCTCTCTCCCTCTCTCTCTCACTCTCCCTCTCCCTCTCACCCTCCCTCCCCCTCTTCCTCTCTCTCCCTCTCTCTCTCCCTCCCCCTCTCCTTCTCCCCCTCCCCCTTCTCCCTCCCTCTCTCCCTCTCCCTCCCCCTCCCCTTCTCCCTCTCCCTCCCTCTCCCCTTCTCCCTCTCCCTCTCCATCCCCCTCTCTCTCCCTCTCCCTCCCTCCCTCCCTCCCCTGCCCTTTCTCTCTCTCTGAGAACCCGCAGTGCCACCCAGGTGAGGCCTGTCCCGTGCCACTGAGCAGCAAGCCCGCCTGAGCCTGGGGACGGTTACAGGAAGCAGTGACCCCCGGGATCCCTTCCTTGTGGCCCACGCAGGCCTGGGCCACGGCAACAGGTTCCAGTTTCCTGACCCCTTCGGGTGGAGAGGTGTGTGACTCTTGTAAACCGGCACACCCACCCACGAGAAGCACCTAGCACAAACACCAGCTTCCCCCTTTCTGTGCTCGGGGGGCCTTCTGGGGCCCGTACGGGGTGCCGGCCGTTGACGTGACGTCAGCCGTGTGCCAGGCGAGCACTCGAACCCCTGTGCTGGCTCTCCGGGCCAGCCTCCCCACAACTGCCTTTTCCTCAGCTTGCTTTTCTCCCCAAGCCCGAGGGACTGTCTCTGGGCACTGGTGGGGGAGGCAGTTAGAGCGGGAAGCTCCTTTCTAGGGTGCAAAAGAGCGAGATGTTGATCTAGTGATGAGAAAGCCAGCAGGCGCCATTGCCCAGGTTGGCCTTCGGGGTGTGGTGTGGACCAAGCCCTCTCGCAGTCTGCCCCTTACTGTGAGCAGACCCCTCTACCACACCGCCTCAGGACCACATGGTGGTGACACAGACACCCTCATCCCTTAGAAACCTGAAGGGAGGGGCCGGAGCCATAGCACAGCGGGTAGGGTGTTTGCCTTGCACGTGGCCGACCCGGGTTCGATCCTCGGCATCCTATATGGTTCCCCGGGCAGCACCAGGGGTCATTTCTGAGTGCAGATAGAGCCAGGAATAACCCCTGAGCATCACCGGGTGTGACCCAAAAAGCCAAAAAAAAGAAAAGAAAAGAAAAGAAAGAAGCCTGAGGGCAAAGTTCGTTTTAGCTTCTCTCTGCTCTGGGTGGGCTGGAGCGATAGCACAGTGGTAGGGCGTTCGCCTTTCACGCTGCGACCCATGTTCAATTCCTCCGCCCCGCTCGGAGAGCCCGGCAAGCTACCGAGAGTATCAAGCGGCAGAGCCTGGCAAGCTACCCGTGGCGTATTGGATATGCCAAGAGAGTAGCAATAAGTCTCACAATGAGAGACGTGACTGGTGCCCGCTCGAACAAATGGATGAGCAATGGGATGACAGTGACAGTGACAGTGACTGCTCTCGGGTGAAGCTTTGGATTTTGCACCTGATGAAGCCAGGCAGGAGAAGAGGGGGTCTGCAGCCCGACTGTGTTGGTGGAGGGGCCCCGGGCACTCGGGGCTTCAAAGGAGCGGGCTCTGGGGCCTGTTCAGTGCGGGGCCAGCTGTGTTTCTCCGCGGGCGCCGTGAAAGCCCCGACTTAGAGCCAGGCCCTGGCAATCTGCGCCTCTTGAATGCGGGTTTTGTGCGCTGGGTTTCATTTGCATTTGGTGTCTGGAGTGGCTGGTCGTGGAAAGAAGCTGCTTTTGTTTTGGGTCCAGGGGCTGGGGCTTCAAACCACTGCTCTCCCCGTGTGAAGTGTCACTGGAGTGGCGGCACGTCGTTCCCCTGCCGTCCCCGGAGATCCCCTTTGCCGGTGAGGCTTCGCAGACCCCCGAGTCGGGGGCTGAGAGAGTGACATCATGAAAGAGCGCCGCCTTCACGTGGAGACTTTGTTTCCTCTGCTGCTCCGTCCCAGGGTCCCTGCCTGGGCTCAGCCCCTCTGATGCTGGGGCGGTCCTTGTCAGCTGCCCTGGGGAAGCCAGAGGGGACTCCTCCCCACCGCCCCCCACCCTTTAATGGGACTCTGCTGGTTGCTTCTTGGACAGCGGCTGAATTATTCATGATGAGATGAATGGGGGTATTCTTTTAGGTTCGTGTAGATGCGAATGGTTAACAGCCCATCTAGTCAGCTGCTGGGGTCTGTCTGGCTGCTGGAACCCCGAGGACCCCTGAGCGCCTGCCTCTGTGTTTCCCTCTCATGGCTGATTTTTGTAGATAAACCGAGCTTCGAGCCTTGCTGATTCTCCCCGCCCCCCCCCCCTCAGTTTTCCTTTTCTTCTGCTTAAGCTTCCAGTCAGTCACTCATTTTGCAGCAAGGCTGGTATCCCCTTCCTCTGCTCCCTGTTCTCCGGCTCCCTCCATCCGGCTCCCTCCATCCACGCTGCCTGCTGCCTTCGTGGGCCTCCTGCGGTGTAGGGCAAGGAGGGGGGGAGGGGGGTCTGCCAGCTCTGCAGAGCTGTGTACCCCAGGGACTCTGACCTGGATGGGTGGGTGGGGAGCCTTTGTCACCCCTCAGCTCCCGGAAGCTCTCCTCTTTCAATCCCACGTAAAGACATAATGGGGTCCAGGTACCAACACAGTTACCACCGCCAGCCCTACCCACGGCAGAAATTCTGTAATTATTATTCACTGTTTGGGAATTGACTCCCAGGACCAATTTACATTTCTTTTGTTTTTTGATGAACCACCATGAATGACAAAGGTATAAAGTTATTCATGATTAAGTCTCAGGTGTATAATGTTCCACCACCAGTCCCTTTGCCAGTGTCCACTTCTTCCCTCCACTGATGTCCTCAGTGTCCCCCCCAGCCCCCCAGCCTGCCTTGGTGGCAGGCACAGGCACTTTGCTTTTTTTTTTTTTGCTTTTTGGGTCACACCCAGCGATGCTCAGGGGTTACTCCTGGCTTTGCACTCAGGAATTGCTCCTGGCAGTGCTTGGGGGACCATATGGGATGCCGGGGATCGAACCCGGGTCAGCCGTGTGCAAGGCAAACGCCCTACCCGCTGTGCTATAACTCCGGCCCCCACTTTGCTTTTTCTACTTCGGTGCCCTGGTTGACAATACTGTGACTGACAGGGTATCATGCATGTTACTTTACCACCTTTCAGCACCCAGTGCTCCTTCAGAGTGACCACTTCCTGCTGTCATTGTTGCAGTGGCCCCTTCGCTGTCCTCTGTCCCCTCTTCCCCCAGGGGCAAGCTTCCTGCTAAGGACCAATTTCGATTGCATTCTGGGATGGATTATTCCCCTACTGTGTTTCTTTATAGCCCGCGTATGAGTGAGATTATTCTGCCTGCCCCTCTCCTCTGACTCGTTTCACTCAGCGGGATACTCTGCAGACCCATGCATGGATCACACATGGCATGACTTCATCTTTCCCTCTGGCCGAGTAGTATTCCATTGTGAATAGCTGCCACAACTTCTTTGTCCCGTCATCTGTTTCTGGAGACTTGAGTTGTTTCCAGATTCAGGCTGTTGCGAATAGTGCTGCAGTGAACACAGGAATGCAGGTCTCTTTTCTGCATTGTGCTCTCGAGTCCTTGAAGGTATATTCCCAGGAATGGCATCACTGGGTCATGTGAAAACTGGATTCCTAGGTTTTTGAGGAATATCCGTATTGTCTTCCAAAAAGGCTGGGCCAGTCAACAATCCCATGGGTAGAGAATGAGGGGCCCTTTTCTTGCTTTTGTTTTTGTTCTTTTTTTTTTTTTTTTTTTTTTTGGTTTTTGGGTCACACCAGGCGATGCACAGGGGTTACTCCTGGCTCTGCACTCAGGAATTACTCCTCGCAGTGCTCAGGGGACCCTATGGGATGCTGGGAATCGAACCCGGGTCGGCCGAGTGCCAGGCAAACGCCCTACCCGCTGTGCTGTCACTCCAGCCCCTGTTTTTGTTCTTTTTGATGAGTGATACGAGGTGATATCTTACAGTTATTTTGACTTGTATCTCCCTGATGATTAATAAGTGAGATAGAGCATTTAGATAAGAGCACTTACTCATATTTCTTGTGGCCATTTGTGTTTCTTCATTGAGAAGTTTCTGTTTATCTCCTCTCCGATATTTGATGGGGCTGGATGTCTTTTTCTTGTAAAGTTCTGCCAGTGCTTTACATATTTTTGATGTTAACCTTTGTTGCATGATGGTGGGCGAATAACTTCTCCCAGTCTGTGGGCTGTCTCTGTATCCTGGTTATCATTTCCTTTGAGGTACATATAAGCTTCTTAGTTTAATATGGTCCCGCTTATTTATCTTTGCTCCCACTTGTTTGGTCAGTGGGGTTTCACCCATACAGACGGCCCTGTTTTCCATGTCACAAAGAATTCTGCATATGTTTTCCTCTGTGAAACCGATGGATTCAGGTCTGATAGAGCAGTCTTTAATCCACTTGGATTAACTTTTGTGCCTGGCATTAGAGTTCTCTGAGGGTATTGGGGTTTTTTGTTTGTTTGTTGGCATACGGCCAGCCAGTTTTCAGGACCAATTTTGATGTCACTTGTTTCCTCCTGATCAGATAATCACCCAAAGTCATGTCGATGTATGGCTACAAATTCGATCCTGTGGTTGCTGCTGTCGTGAAGTCGCTCAGCCTTGTTAACGTTTAGAACCTGCTCAGGGTTTGGCACGGGAGATGCAGCCAGGATGGACACTGTCCGGTGCAGGGTCATGCTGGCCCTCAGGCAGTGACCACAGCAGATGCTCCGTGAGCTAAATCTGGAAGGAGCTGGGTAGGACGGAGGAGAGCAGGGCAGCTCCTGCATTTATTTCTGTTGAGGTGGTGCCGACCGGTTGCAAGGCCGCTCACCCCCGAGCTGTTGACCTCATGTATCAGGCGTCTCTGCGTGTGTAGACGCGTGGTGTGTGTTTACTGCAAGCCCGCCCGTGCCTACAGGCCTCTCTGCTCGGCCCTGATAGCCTTGCGTTTCAGTGTTTACAGTGCTAGCCCTTGCACAGCACCAGATTTCAGTGCCTCCAGCGTGCTCCTGAATTGCGAGGTACCGCGGGAAGTACCCAAGCCTTCTTGTGAGAGCTGCGGTCAGTCCACACGGGACCAGATGCCACGTGACTGCCGGCGCCCAATCCTTTCCTCACTGCCGGTGACCAGTCCCATCGTGACTTTCAAAGTCTGCCTGTGATTGGCCATCGCGCACGTCACTCAATTCCCACCCCATGCTGCTGCCCAGTATGCCACCAATGTGCCGTTTTACGAAACCGTCCAGAGCGGAGCCGGACCTGGCCAGCAAGGCTGAAACACGACCAGGAAAGTGAAAGGACGATTTCTGGGGCCAGAGGCATAGTGCAGGGATCGGGGTGCTTGCCGGGAACCTCCTAGTCTCGAGCACCGGTGCGGGGCAGGTCAGGTGGTCCTGGCACCGCGTCCTCAGGCACTCGAACGGGACCACCCGCCCAGTGGCCCCTTGGCCTCCTGACATCGCTTGGCGCCCCCGTGGGCTCCCACAACAAAATCAGTATCCCGGAAGTGAGTTCATGTGAATGGGAAGGCTGTTTGGCGTGGACAGGGCCCCTGGGGGGAGGGGCTGGGGGGTTTCTCTCCACGACAGGGGCGTAGGGGTCCGGAAGGAAGGATGCCACCCCGGAGGAAGGGGTGCGGAGTGAGGCCCGGGCTGCCCATCTCAGGGTACACTGGGCTGGCTGTCCCCGTCCCCGGGGTGTCGGGCTCGGTTGAGTGGGGAGCTGCGTTTTCCATCAGATCAGGGGATAGGGGCCGGAGCGATAGCACCGCGGGGAGGGCGTTTGCCTTGCATGCTGCCGACCTGGGTTCAATCCCCGGCATCCCATATGGACTCCCAAACCCACCAGGAGTAATTCCTGAGTGCAGAGCCAGGAGTAACCTCTGAGCATCACTGGGGGTGACACAGCCCCCCCCCAAAAAAAAATAACAGAAGAAGGGATAAAGTGCTGGCGACCCGTGCCGCTACATGGGCGCCCGGTAAGAGAACTCGGACAGAAGGGTCTCCGTGCCAGGCGAGGGCTGTCCTCGGAGACGGGGCAGAGGGGTGGCAGCCTGGGGCCTGGTGCTGGGCCTCCGGGTGGTCGCCGGGCAGTGCTGGGGCTCGGCCTCGTGGCCTTGCACCCGACAGGCGAGTACCCCAACCCCTGCCCGCCTGGGGTCTGCCCGTGTCGCACCCGCCAGCGCTGGGGGGCTCGAGGCCCCGTCTGCCGTGGCTCACGGGGGCTGGCCCGTCTAGCACAGGACTTGTGGCCGGGCCAGCCTGGCTCTCCGGCCAGCGGTGCTGTCCGCCCGGGCAGAGGGACAGGCCACCGCGGCTGCTCAGCACAGTCTCGGGGACACTTCCTTCCACACCCCGTTCCCGTTCTTCACTTTTCCAGCTTCAAGTCTGGCAGTTCCCACGGCTCCTGGGAGACGCTGGGGCGAGAGGCTGTGAGGCCCCGTTTCCCCACGCGGGAGCTGCGTGTCCTCGAGTCACCTCCCTGGGGGCCCCCTCCTTGTGACCCCCGCTTGTCATTCACTTCTAGGCGTGGTGGCAGAGCCCCTTGGGGGTCGGGGCCGGCGGTGTCCGAGTGGTTCCTGAGGGGGGAGCAGCTCACTGGAGGGGCGTGTTCAGTGGCTCTGGGTGGGGAGCGGGCAGAGGGGCCGGTGCGGAGGGGGTCACCGAGCGGCTTGGGGAAGGTGTGTCCACTGGGCCTCCGTGGGGAAGCGAGCTTGACCAGTGCCCAGAGGACAGGGGCACTGGCCACAGAACGGCGGGCGAGGGAGTCCCAGGGCTCTGCTGGTTCGAGAACTGAAGCCAGCCATGGGGGTGGGGGGAGGTCTGCGGGAAGAGGGGGCCTGTGCCCCCGCCCAAGGGAGTCGTTGCTCAAGGGAGTCTTGACTTTGCCCTCTGTCGCGATGGCCCTGGGTTTGGGGCAGGGATGGAGAGACAGAGGCCCCCACGGGTGAGCTGGGAGCCCCCTGCCGCCCCAGCTCTGCTTCTCTCCTTATCTCCCTGCTGCTGATGTGGGGGGCACACGCTTGGTTGCTGTACCCACTGGGAGTCGTGGCATGCCAGAATGCACACATATGTGCAGGAGATCGCGCACACTGTGTATTAGTCCACATGGTGGCACCGTCAGGATTGTGTTTGACACATGGGGTGGTGCCGGGGCCTGAACTCATGACCTCTAATGTGGCTGAACCAGCTGCACCCCCAGCGCTACTCTGCTGCTCCGAGCAGCTGAGCTTCTGAAGCACGGCGTGTGTCCACCGCCCTGCAGGGACACACCTGCCCTCACCTTTGTCCAGGCCGCAGTGCCCCGCCTGTGGCCAAGAGGCCACATTTGAGCATTTAACGTTAGAAGCCACGTTTGAGCGTTTAACGTTAGTAGCCATGTTGTTGGTTTTTTTTTTTTCTTTTTGGGTCACACCCAGCAATGCACAGGGGTCACTGCTGGCTCATGCACTCAGGAATCACCCCTGGCGGTGCTCAGGGAACCATATGGGATGCTGGGATTTGAACCCGGGTCAGCCGCGTGCAAGGCAAACGCCCTACCCACAGTGCTATCACTCCAGCCCCTAGTAGCCATGTTTGAGCGTTTAAAGTTAGAAGCCACGTTTGAGCGTTTAACGTTAGAAGCCACGTTCGAGCATTTAACATTAGAAGCCACGTTTGAGCTTTTAACGTTAGAAGCCACGTTCGAGCGTTTGACGTGAGAAGCCGCGTCTGTGCGTGTAGAGCTGTGCTGTGTCTCACAAGGCAGCTACTGAGGTGACCTTCCACTGATTAAAACCCATCAGCAAAGTTTCCGGACGTGTGTTCGCTCGGCCGGCGGGCTGGTTGTTCATGTCGGGGAGTGCAGCCTGGCTCTCGCCCCTGCGGTGGGAGTGGGTTGTTCCGAGGGGAGAAGGCGTCTTTCTGCCGGGAGCGTTCGGGAGGGGTGGCACAGGCCTCTGCCGCCTCCCCTGGTCTGTCGCCCATGCAGAGCTGCGGGGATCAGGGGGGCTGGCGGGGGAGGGTCCCCGTGGGCCAGCCCCGAGTCCTGGAGACACACCTGTCCGTGGCCGCCCCTCTCAGCCAGTGGTTGGGGCTTTGGGGCGGGGGTGGGTCTCGCTACACTAGACCAAGGCCCAGCAGGGAGGGCGGGCCTGTGTGAGTTTGGAGGCTGGAGCGGGGCCGGTCCCAGGGGCTCTATCCTGGCACCCCGCTGCCTCCGCTGCTGGGCCCACAGCTTCCGCAGGGCTTTCCCCAGCACTCGAGAGGAAGAGGGATTGGGCTTCCGGTGTCCAGTCTGGACACGGGCTGGCGCCCTGTGTAAGGTCAGAGGGCGATGCCCTGCGTGCCCCCGGCTCAGGATTCCGGGCCCCTGGTCCTGGCTTGGGCCCTGAGTCTGCGGTAGCCCTTCCCGACCCAGCTGCAGCTCACTCGTTCCCCTGTGGGGGGGACCTTTGATTACTATACTGTCCTGGCCACACATAGTAGGTGCTTTAGGGGAGGGAGGGAGGGAGGGAGGGAGGGAGAGAGAGAGAGAGAGAGAGAGAGAGAGAGAGAGAGAGAGAGAGAGGAGAACAGGGAGAGGGAGGGATGGAGAGAGGGAGAGAGAGAGAAAGAAGAGAACAGGGAGAGGGAGGGATGGAGAGAGGGAGGGAGGGAGAGAAGGATAGGGAGGGAGAGAGGGAGGGAGGGAGAGGGAGTGAGGAAGAAGAGAGGGAGAGGGAGAGAGGGAGAGAGAGAAGAGAGAGAAAGAATTTCCCTCTGAAATCCTAGAAGGACCGCCCGGCATTTTCCTCTTGATGGTGGGAGTCACAGTGCTAGGGGAGGTCCTGGAGGCCTGCCTGGAGGAATGGGAAAGTCTGAATAATTGTGGCTGTGGTGCAGAGTTGGATTCCGACTGGCAGTGCTTGCTGAGGAGGGCAGAGATGTCTGGGGCCGAGGGTGGGAGTCAGGGCGTCAGTCCTGGGCCGAGCATGCAGGGGCGGGCACCATGGCAGGAGCCGGACTCGGGCCCCGCCCTCGTGTCTGCTTGGGCAGAGTCGTCGGCGGTTGCTCTTGCTGTTCCGTGGCGTGACGCGGAGGGACAGGGATCCCGGACGCCGTCTCGGTCCCTCGGGGCTCGTGCGTTCCTGCTGTCGGGGCCCAGACCCCACAGTGCTCGGGGGAGCCCTTGTCTCTTGCTGCCCTTGTCCTCGCCCCCGGCCCCTGGGCAGCGGCTCCCAGCCGGGCGTGGGCTCTGTTGTTGGGCACGTCTCGTCTCTTGACCTGGGTGGTCCCTGGGGGTTATTGTCTCCGCTAGGACCAAGTGTAGAATTCTATAGTCAAGAGTGCTTCACTTGGTTTCTTCCTAAGGAGAATGATGCGTGTACTTAGCGTGCTTTCTGTCCGTCTATTTCAGCTTCTGTCCTCATCCCTCCCCGCCCCTCCCCTCCCCCCGCCCCTCCCCTCCTCATCTCTCCTCTCCTGGTCTCTCCTCCCTGCCCCTCCCCTCCCCTCCCCTCCCCTTCCCTCCCCGCCCCTCCCCTCCTCATCTCTCCTCTCCTGGTCTCTCCTCTCCCTTCCCTCCCCAGCCCTCCCTTCTATGTTTCTGCCTCCCCCAGCGGTGCTCAGGGCGTACTCGTGGCTCTGCACTCAGGGGTCACTCCCGGCAGGGCTTGGGCACCGTTACGCGGGGCCAGGGGTTGAATCAGAGTCAGCTGCGTACCCTGCCGGCCGGGTGCCTTAAGCCCCGTACTGTCCCTCTGACTACCCCGGCCTCGATCTTTAATGTCTTTTTCAGTCAGACAGAAGCTTATGAGCGCCCACTCCCTGGGGTGCCAGGGATGAAACCCAAGGCTGGGGCTGGGGGGCGCTGCACCCCCTGAACCGAGCCAGTGACCCCACACAGCCTCTCGCTAACCTTTGTGTGTGTGGGGAGGGGAGAAGGGGAGGGAGCTAGGGATGGAGCCTGTGGACCTTCCCCGCCTCATCCTCTGCCCCCTGCAAGCGAATCCTGCCCATCCCCTCGCCCCCCCTCCCGCCCCCCCCCCCCCCCCCAGAGCCTGTTCCCGACCCAGGGGTCTGTTTGCTGATATCCTTACCTGCCTCTAATTCAGCTACGTCTGGTTAGCTGGGCCAGGGACCCCCTTCTGATGTCAACACTGGCACCCTTTGCCCCTTCCCGGCCTTTCTGTGTTTCTGCCCAGCCCACCTTCAGCCCCATCCACAGGGGGGGTCGTTGTAGCAGGGGGCCTGTCTCCAGGCTGTGCCCCATGGACTTACGGTCCGGGAGCAGCGCCTGCCTTCGGCTGTGGCGCCCTCTGGTGGCCAGTAGCGCGGCTAACAGGAGCCGCAAACATCCCCAAGCGCTTGGGGGGATGGTGTCCACCTTTCAGCCCCCAGCCTGCCCTCCGCAAGGGGTTTATAACGTACGGAGCTACACCTGACCGGTGGGCCGTGTGCCACCAGGCCATGTTTACAGCTGTGTCTCCTCCCCCACCCCACCACCACGTCTGTGAGGGGGTTTGGGACCTGTGACAGGCAGCCTCTCGGACTTCCTTCTCCCCACGGGGAGGGGCCGAGTCCCACAGTCCCGGCCGCCCAGTGGACCCAGCGAGTGCCCAGCGAGTGCCCAGCCAGCCAGACCTGCAGGCCTGGGAAGGCCGGGCCAGGCCGCCTCTCCCTCAGCCACGGGCAGGGAAGAGTAAGCAGCGAGGGGCAGAGGGCGGGCACCGAGGAAACCCCCCTCCCAGTGCGAGGCTGAGAAGGGCACACTCGAGCCCCTAGAGCCTGCCGAGAAGCCCCCTCCCCAATCTGAACCACTCTGGACAAGGGGCGTCTCATGCCAACTCCGTCCTGAGGGATGGCGAAATGGAAAAACGAACCACCGCAGGCCAGGTGCCCGGTCTTAAACCTTCCTGCTTAAGACAAAAAAAGAGTATTTCAACTTGCCTCTCCCCGCAGCCTTGTCCTTTTATGGGGGGCGGGGGTGGGGTTGCTGGAGAAATACTTCCCAGCTGGGCTGGAGCGATCGCACAGCGGGTAGGGTGTTTGCTTTGCACGCCGCCAACCTGGGTTCGATTCCTCCGCCCCTCTCCCAGCAATCTACTGAAGAGTATCCCACCCGCACAGCAGATCCCGGCAAGCTACCCATGGCGTATTCGATATGCCAAAAACAGTAACAAGAAATCTCACAATGGAGACATTACTGGTGCCCACTCGAGCAAACCGATGAACAGTGGGACGACAGTGCTACAGTGCGACTGGGGTTGTCAGTGAAATATTGTCCCCCCCGTGTTCTGGAGCGGGAGCGTGGAGAGAAGTAATGGTGACTCTCTTGGCTGTATTCAGTGGGGGGCGGGGCGTGTCACCGGAGAGCATGCTGCCATGCCTGTACCACACGTGGCGGAGTGAACACGGACGGCAGTGCCAGTGTGGACACGCCAAGGGGTTCTGCAGTTGTGGATTTCCTGTGCGGCTGCAGGTGGGACGGAGACCCCGTAGGGCTGGAGCTGGGGGGGCTTTTCCTCTGAATCCCCCGCCCGGCCCCAGGTTCTCCTGGGCCCGACTTCCCGGCCTGCCGCCGTCCCGGGTCTCTGCGAGGCGCCTTTCTCGGCCGCAGGGCCGGGCTGCAGCCGCGCTGTGTCTTGTGCCTGGGCTCTGGGCTTTTGCTCGGCTGCTGAGAGGTGACGAGGTGGCCCGTGGCGTGAGCTCCTGCACGTTAAAACCCTTGGTGGTGAACACGCGTGGGCGCCAGGCTGGAAAGGGCCGAGAGCCTGGTGGGGGGAGTGTCCCCGTGTGGCAGCCACAGGTTGGAATCCGTGTCGCACGGAGAGGGCGGCTGCTCCGTCACCCCAGTAGCGCGCGTCAGCTGATTTTAGAGGCTAATCCCACCCCACCGCCCCGAGTGCCTCCCCGGGGTGGGGGGGATAGAGAGACAGCTCAGCGCCGCAGGGCCCACGCCCGCCGGCTGGTGTGTGGCCGCCTCCGTCCTGGGTCAGAGAGTTTAGATGAGGAGAAAGCGGGGCCAGGGCAGGAGCCAGGGGCCTTTGTGACCTCAACAGGGGCTCCCGTTTTTATTTTTAATGGAATCACTGTGAGATAGACCCTTACAGAGCTGTTGATGATTAGGTTTCAGCCTTGCAGTGTTCCAACACCCACCCCTCCACCAGTGCATTTCCCGGCACAGGGACCCCAGTTCCCTCCCATCACCCCCCCCCCCCCCCGCCCACTCCTCACCCGTCAGCCTACCTCTGTGGCACGCTCTCCTCTCTCTCTCTCTCTCTCTCTCTCTCTCTCTTGCTCTCTCCTCTCTCTCCTCTTTCTCTCCTCTCTCCTCTCTCTTTCTCTCCTCTCTCTCACTCTCCTCTCCTCTCTCCTCTCCTCTTTCTCTCTTTCCTCTCTCTTTCCTCTCCTCTTTCTCTTTTCTCTCCTCTTTCTCCCTCTCCTCTCTCTCTCCTCTCTCTCTCTCTCCTTCTCTCTCTCTCTTTCTCTCTCTCTCTCCCTCCCTCCCTCCCCTTTGGGCATTGTGGTTTGCAATACAGATACTGGAAGGTTATCAGGAAAATCCCTTTACCTATTTTTAGCACTTAGTTCTTGTCCAGCGTGACCATTCCCAGCTGTTATTGTTATCCTGGTCCCTTCTCTGTCTTACCCACCCTCTGCCCCACACACACTTGTGGTAGATTCCAACTATTTTTTTTTGGGGGGGGTCACACCTGGCGATGCACAGGGGTTACTCCTGGCTCCTCACTCAGGAATTACTCCTGGCGGTGCTCAGGGGACCATATGGGATGCTGGGATTCGAACCCAGGTAGGCCGCGTGCAAGGCAAACGCCCTACCCACTGTGCTATCGCTCCAGCCCAGATTCCGACTATTGACCTCCTAGCTCCTGTTTCTCCTGACCATGGATTTTAATCTTAATATATATGTATATATATGTATGTATACACACACACATGCACACGCACACACACCCCACACAAATTTTTTGAGGCAGAGGGGGGTTGGTTGTAGGCTTCAGCGTGGTCACTGTGTGTGTGTGGGGGGGGGGGGGGAGTTGTGCATATAGTTGTGCTCCTAGACCTTGTAACCTGTGTGTGAGTCTGCTGGATTTTCATAGCGGAAAGTCAACACATTGATCCTTGTTTTGAAGTTTGTTTGCTCTAAGGACTCACAATGGAGACGTTTCTGGTGCCCACTCCGGCAAATCGATGAGCAACGGGATGACAGTGATACAGTGAAGGACTGAGCCAGAGATCTGCTGTATATGATGCATGCAGTCATTCTCTGTCCCTCTCCTTCTGCTCCCCTGGTTCTGACCCTCGTTGACCTCAGAGGGATTTTACAGGCTTAGATGTTACTGTTTATTTAATATTTTCCATTCTGGACGAAGGGAATATTTCGGCGAAGACGCTCCCAAATAGCTTCTCCGCCCCGTGTACGCACGTGGAGTGTTTGCAGAGCAAGTTCCAGGGCTGGGCTTGGGTTTCCTGGACCCTCTGCCCCTTGTGCCCCCACTGAGTCTCGCCCTGGGGAGGAAGCTGGCACTTCCCGTTCTAGACCGCAGAGGACTGTCAGGATCATCTATCCCAGTGGATCTGTCAGTCTGGGGGTGGCCCGGGGCGGGATGCGAGTGTGAACTCCGGTTTTCCTTTCTGAGCTCTTCCACCTGCTTGTAAATTCACCCCGAGGTGTGTCCAGCCCTGACCGGGGAAATCGTGGCTTTCTTCTTCCTGGGAATTCCTCCTCTCGGGACTCCAAGGCTCGATCTCAGGCAGTGTGTGAAACAAAAAGCCACAAGAAGAAACAAACAAACAAACAAACGGGACCTTTGTCCGACTTGGCTGCAGCCAGCCTCTTTCGAGTAAATTCCCACCAGCCCTTGGCCAGGCGGGCGCGATGGGCAGTTTCCTTCGTTGGTATTCCGGGCCGTGGGCTTGATGTTCCTCACGCCTCGCGGGGGGCGGGGACCGCGCTGTCACCGGGCCTTGCTCTGAATGGGAGAAGCCCAGAGCCAGAGCTGGTGTCGAGAGGCTGGAAGTGGGTCTCACGTGGCCAGAATCCTGATGATTCCAGTTCGCCGGAGCTTCCCGCAGGGAGAACCTGCTTCCACATGGCCCGTGGGTGTCTGGCACCCAGGGAAGGCCGGCTGGCCGCCGAGGGTGACCCCTTCCTTCCCGGTGGCTGATTTCAGGGAGCAACAATGCTCAACTCCCAGGGGGAGGGGGAGACCCAGGCCATCCCCCTGGGACAAAGTGAGGGCCCCTTTCCACCCCAGATCTTTTTTTTTTAAAAGTTTTATTTTGAGGGGGTACACCCAGTGATGCTCAGGGGTTACTCCTGGCTCTGCACTCAGGGATTACTCCTGGCGGTGCTCAGGGGACCATATGGGATGCTGGGAATCGAACCCGGGTCGGCCGCGTGCAAGGCAAACACCCTACCTGCTGTGCTATTGCTCCAGCCCCCCCCCCCCCAGATCTTTTTTTTGTGGCATTGGCAGTGATATTGTGGCAGAAAGCAGCTTCTTCTCCTTCCCCGGTGGGCAACAGAGAGTTTCAGAGCCGCAGAGCGGAGAAAGTGGGGCTCCCCGTGAGAACCGCATGGTGCACGCTGCCGCCTGGCAGCCTAGCTCCTTCCCGGCCATCCTTTACCCTGGCCCGGCCCTCGGACACAAGGCCACCAGCCAGGGCTACGGCCCCTGGACAGAGGCCTGTGCCGCCGGCATCCAGCGGTCCCCAGAGCCCCGACCACTACTTGCCTAACTCTCCAGCTCCCCTCTCTCCTTTCCTGTCCCCTCCTGCCCCTCCGTGTCACAGGAAACAGGGGTGTGGACACAGCTGTTCTGTGGACACACCCCAGGGCTGTTCCCGAAGGCAGGGCCTGGCTCTCGGCCGGCGACGTGGCCACAGACACCCCTCACCCCCCCTCTGACCCCAGACTAAACCCAGGTTGGGATTTTTATTTTCGTGTTTGATTTTTTTTTCCCTAAATACTTGGACGCCCCATATTTCTGATTAGGACACAGGTAGGGTGGGGAAGCCTCGGAGTCCATCAGCCTTGTCCATGAGCCTCTGTCCTTGCATGTCATCAAATAGAGTTTCTGTTCAGCCAGGACTACCCCCACCCCGCACCCCCCAGGGACAGAACCTGGGTGCCGATGATGGCCATGCGGTGTGGGTGTGTGATGGCCTTGGATGCACTGTTTCTCAGGCTTTCCCACGCTGCCCCCCTCTGGCCTTCTTTCCTTCCTGTGGCCTCATTCCTGCTGGCCAGCTCCCGAGTCTCACGCTGTGCCCCGTCATGCGTGGGATTTTCCCCTCTGGCCCCCCTGGAATACCCGGGGGTCCTGGCCGTGGGCATATGGTGGGTAATGCTGCCCTTGTGCATACACATGACCTCATCTCTACCCCATGTTTTCTTGCCAGCACATCTCAGCATCCTGCCAGGCTGGCTGTGGATTGCTGTGCTAGGCTGGACCCGGGACCCCCGCCCCGTCACCCCCTCAAGCCTGCAGAGACTGAGGCTAGCCTTCTCCCTTACAGCTGATCACTTCTCTTTTTCATTTGCTGGGGCAGCCACATAAAACATCACCAACTGGATGATGTAAACAGAAATGTATTCTCACTGTTCTGATTGATCTGCGCGTCCACTGACGCCCATATCAAGAACCAGGAGATTATTTTACCAGCAGAATGGGCTTATTTGGGAACAGCCAGAGGAATTGGGGAAAGGCAGGCAGTGTGGACAAATGCCAGGCAACCGCAGAGAAACAGAGGAAGGAAGCGGACTTCAAACCTAGTCCATTGGAGAGGGGCGGGCTTTAACGGTCGTGGCTTCTGATTGGCTGGGTCACGGTATTTCTGATTGGTGGCGTTCTATCTGGCCAGGATAGCTCCGCCTAGCTCCTCCTCCAGGGCGGTAGGCTGCTTCCGGGTTCAGGTGCACTTCCTGTCGGGGCAGGTGGCAGGTGATTGTGTGCGAGGGCGCCACCTACAGGCCGAGTGGCTGCCAATTTTATATATTTTTTAATCTTCAAATTCAGATCCAGTGGTTTCCAGTGCTGTTAATAATGGCTACGCGCGGGGCTGGAGCAATAATAGGACAGCGGGGAGGGCGCTTGCCTTGCCCCGGCTCACCCAGGTTCGATTCCCAGCATCCCATAGGGTCCCCTGAGCACCGCCAGGAGTAATTCCTGAGTGCAGAGCCAGGAGTGACCCCTGTGCATCGCCGGGTGTGACCCAAAAAGAAAAAAAAATGGCTATTCATGCACATAATTGCAACACCACACCCATCACCAGCGTGCCCCCCTCCTTCCCCCAGACTCCCCCCTTCCTCCCTCCCTCCCTCCCAACATGATTGGGCGGATCAATTCTCCAAACATGATTTGTTTTCCTCTGTCCGTTTTCACATTCGGAGGCTGCAAGGCCAAGCCCAAGGTGCCGGCAGGCAGTGTTCACGTCTTGGCTTGCAGATAGCTGTCTTTGTGGGCCTCCTGCTGTATCCAGGAGCTCCTCATGGTGGCAGGGGGGTCTCCCTGCCTGTGTCCCCCATAGGAGAACACCAGGCAGGGCCAGTGAGGGCCTGCCCTACCTGGGCTAGTGTCCACTCACCCCCCACTCCAAGTCTAGACCCCTGTCCTGAGGCAGAGGGGCATCAGCGGGTGGCCTCAGTGTAGCCGCACCCCTAGAACTTGTGTGTTGGCTGTTTTGTAGGGTAAAGGCAACACATTGATCCTTGTTTTGAAGTTTGTTTGCTCTAAGGACTGAGCAAGAATCTGTCTCTCGGCTCAGCAGTGCCCGTCTGTGGCCTGGCGGGGCCGGGCGGTCTTGCCCCAGTCCCTGCAGATGCCCGAGAGAGAGCCACAGCTGCCCACGCGGCCGTCACACACCCGAACGGGGCAGAGGTGGCAGCCGGGGCTCTGGGGAGAGACAACTCTTCAAACAGGGCTTGCACGGCGGGGACCGAGTGTTCCTGTGAAATGTGGCGAAGGTGGGAGCCAGCAGCCGGGGTTACTGTCTGACTCTTTGACATTCGCAGGCGGGGAGCTACACGGGGGAGCACTTTCCTTTGGCACCTCTGTAGGAAGTGAGCGGGAGCGGGGTGGGGGGGGAAGCAACCTGGGGTCCCCTCCCCTAGGAGGTGACTGCTTCCCTGTCACCTGGCAGTGGAAACTTACCCTGCGTGGCAGCCCAAGCTTCCGCATGCCCGCAGAGAGGCCGGTGCCCTCAATTCCCCCTGGCCCCGTCTTGCGCATTCTTCTCCCTCTGAGGTCTTGCCTTTGAGGAATGAGTGCCACCCGGTAAGACCTGTCTTGGGGTGGGGGTGGGGGTGGGGGGGCGAGAAGGCCGGCTTCTCCCCAGGGGTGGGAAGGTGCTGCCAGTTCATCCGTAGTCGGATCGTTTGGCCTTACCTGGAGATTCTTGAGCTCAGTCATTCATCCCGAAACCGCTGACCTAGTTGACTGCTTTTGGGAAGGGTTTGCTTCTGCAGGGCCGAGAACTTGTATTCAGGAACGAGTCCAAAAGGGCCTGATTGGCCCTCTGAAGCGGAGATCCTGCTCTTAGGGGAGCAGAAATGCTCGGCAAATGGACGGGACGGAAGGGGAAGGGGACGAGGGCCATGAAAGCTGCGGGGCTGGTGTCCGGGCGGGAGCAGGAACGTGGTTCGGGGAGGGCTGGCATTCTCTGGGAGCAGACCAGTTGGCTTCTGGGCACTGAGGCTCCTTCGAACATCGAGTATTGAATAAAATGGCTGGATGGTTGGGAGAGAAGGTGACTTTGTTTGCTTGTTTCCCTGTTTGCCTGTTGAGGGAGTTTGCTGGAGCTTTCACCGTGAACGGGCAAATGGCGTGTTCTATCGGGCGGCCTCTGAGTTCTGGGGTCGGAATATCCACTTACCTGCTATGTCCCTGCGGGCCCGTGCCAGGGGCCTTTGTTTCTGATGAAACTTAACTACTGATTCGAAACCTTTGTCTCTGCTGCTGAAAAGGAGAAAATGAAAAGCATCGTTGTCTGGGGCTGGCAGTGAGTCCTAGAGCGAGGGAAGCACACGGCTTGGGGTGTTTACCACACACAGGGGGGTCGTGGCCAGGTTTTTTTTTTTTTTTCAGAGGGGGACAAAGAAAGCCCCTGGGAGGGCCAGCGGCTCCCGTGGGCCAGCACTGTCCGGAGGCCAGGCACAGTTGTGTTGTTTTTGTTTTGGGGAGGGGGGTTGTCAAAGGCCAAAGTGACCCCCTGTCTGCTGGGATCTTGCCCCCCAGCCCAGGTAAGTCACTGACCCTCTCTGGCCCCAGGGAAGACTTTGAACTTTGACTCCAGGGAAAGAGTTCAGGCCACACCCAGGCAGGTGGAGAGATCGGAATCTAATCTGCTTTCCTAAGCCCTCTCCAGGGGCTGTTTCATAACTGCAGAGGTGAGCTCTGGTGACTAACCGCCCCGAGAGGGCCAGGCCCTGCCCTCCCGAGGGACATTCCTGCCCTCCTGCACCCCTCTTCCAGTTCACCCCAACGCAGACCGCTGGAGAGCGGGCGTCCGCAGGGCCCAGGCCCCGAGCTGTAGCTTCCGCTCCCGAGCAGGGCAGGGAGGAGGTGAGGGACGGCTCTGTCTCTCTCCCCCTGCTCCAGGCTCCTGGGTTCCTTTGTCACACGCAGGAGTCTCCTCTGCAGAGCCCCAGAGATGTGCTGGGAAGTGAAGCGGAAGGCCTGGTAGAGGCGGAGGGTCGGGCTTGTGCCGCCACTGACAGTTTTAGTAGTACCGGGCACCTCGGGCCAGCCGAGAGTCACTCATGGGAGTGGACTTTGACGCGGTGTGCGGGATTAGAGAGCCAAGACGAGGCCGGGGAAGGGGGTGAAGAGAGAGGATACTCAGGGGCGCCCCGCCCCCTGCTGAGATGCGGCAGAGGCAGCCAGGACACGCACCCCCACTCCCTCGCTCGCTCTGAAGATGCTCTGAAACGTCGGGGGGCAGGGGAGTCCCCAAGAGTTGTCTCCGTGGGATCAAAGCACGCGGGATCTGTGAGATTCTGTGGACGGTGGCTGACAGGGAAAGGAATCTGTTCCGGCATAAAGTGATGCCACCATCCCATACCAGGGATTCAGTTTCTCCTTGTGAAAGTATAACCCTGATAGCACAGTGGGTAGGGCATTTGCCTCGCACGCAGCCGACCCAGGTTCAATTCCTCCGCCCCTCCTGGAGAGCCCGGCAAGCTACCAAGAGTATCCCGCCTGCCCAACAGAGCCTGGCAAGCTCCCCGTGGCGTATTCGATATGCCAAAAACAGTAACAGCAAGTCTCACAATGGAGACATTACTGGGGCCCGCTCCAGCAAATCGATGAACAGCGGGACGACAGTGCTGCAGTCTACATGAAAACAGGATGGGTAGAGCACTGATCACACATGCTGGAGCAGCAGACTGAGGTGTGAGCATTCCCTCCTTCCAGCATGCCAGAGCACCCTCGGGAAATGTGGGCACGTGTCTCTTCCCACAGAGGGGTTCTTGGGAACCGGAAGGGCCAGGGATGTGGCTCAGTGGTTAGCGCGTGTCTTGTCTGTACAGACCCTGAGCCCGTGGAGTCAGAGGAATGACATGCACACCTGGAGGTGTGGCGGTGTTCGGTGGTCTTCGGGGCTCTTCCCAGAGTTGCTCCTCAGAGAGAAGAGCACCAGGCCCCGGGAGGAAAGGGGCTCAGGCCGGCCGGGAGCACGGGCACTGAGAAAGGCTGTGGGCCCTTCACGCGCTCCCACCCTCCGTTTCTCTGGGAAGAGGGAAGGGGGCGGCTCTCGTCCCCGCAGAGAAGCCTGCGCAGCTCGGTCACAGCGGGGACCCGAGGGTCATGTGCAGGACAGGAGGATCCGTGCCGGACATAGGCACTCCCCTGACAGCGCCAGAAACGCCAGCAGGAGGGTTTGGGATAGAGATGCTCTGTGAGATAGAGCCACCCGGGGCTGGTAAGGGCTGCCCAGCGGGGCCCGTCCTAGAGGTCTGGGGTGGGTGGAGACTTCCCCTTGCCCTGGTACTCGGGCCCACGGAGTGAGAACCAATATCCCACCCGCTGAGACTTCTCAACAGATTGGGACCCAGAGAACCGTCCTCCGGTGGGTCCAGGGTGTCCACAGCCACTCGGTGTGAGGGGTGGGGGGTCACTGGGCAGATCCATCCAGGTGGTTCTCAGCAGCCCGGGCACTGCCAACTGAGAAGGCTGCTGGGGTTTGCACGCCCCAGGATCTGCCCGGGTGTCCACGGTGTGGAGGGACCCCAGAGAAGGGCGTGTGTGTTTGTGTGCAGGTGGAGGCATGGCGGGGGGGGGGCGCGTTGGCGTGCTGCTGCTTCCTGTGGATCTCTCCCACCAGTGGGGCGTGGAGTCCACACTAAGACCACCTGAACAAAATGTCGGGCTCGTTTCCGTGAAGGCAGCCGAGAGTGGAGACTTGACTTCTGAGGGTCTCGGGGGATGCAGCTCGGCAGGTCACGCCTCTGGCGGCCACATTCCGTTGGAAGGCCAGAGCGTTTGTCACGTCGCAGTTCTGATGCGACTCAGACGCCTGTTTCGAGCCCGTATGCACCCACCTGGGGCTTGGGATTATCTAGTACTTGGAACAAAACCTAGAAAACCTGGCGTGCTTTTTAATCAGAGAGCGAACGAGGCGGGGCTGGAGTGTAGGATGGGGTCGGCCTTGCGGGGAGCTTCCCCCCCCCCCCCATGCAGTCCCTGCACTCAGTGTCTCCCCAGGAGGACCAACCACGAACACAGAGCTGGGAGTAGACCCTGCGCATCACTGGGTGTGATCCCCAAAGCCGAAAAAACAAAAGTCAGCAAAATCAAAAGTTAGTGCTGAGGGGGAATCCCTTAATCACGTATTTCTATGAGAAAGCAAACCCCCTAAATCATACAAGTGTGTGTGTGTGTGTGTGTGTGTGTGTGTGTGTGTGTTTGGACCACACGTGGCAGTGCTCAGGGGTTACTCCTGAATCTGCACTCAGGAATCTCTTCTGGTGATGCTCAGAGGACCCGAGGAGATGCCGGGAATCGAACCCAGGTCAGTTGTGTGCAAGGCCCTCCCCGCTGCACTATCACTCCAGCCCATCTCTTTGTTTTTCGTTTGCGTCTGGGGCCTTACCCAGCGTTACTTCTTGGCTCGCTCCTGGCTTCGCACTCAGGGATCTCTGGGCAGGACCTGGGGGTCCGCGTGTCGCACCAGGGAGTCCCACAGAGCCAGTGCAGGCGAGGCACGGGCAGCCGTCCCTGCTGCATTATCTCTCTGGCCCCACGAATTTTATTTTTAAAAGAAAAAAATCAGGATGTCCAAACAAGGCGGAATTGAATAAGCGAGGAAATCAGATTAGGCTCGTCAGCCTGGAGACGGGGTTCCCGACAGGAGCCGAGCCTCTGTAATAACATGGCTGCAGAGTCCCCGCCGGGCGTATGCGAGGCGCGTTTCGAGGAAGGGCAGCGAGACCCGGGCCTCTGCAGATGTCTCCTTTTGAACGGGAAGCTGGGGACCAGCACGGTTTTGCTTCAGGCCCAGCTGAGCCTGAAACCCGGGGGCTGGGGTCCTGACTCCCACTCCCTACTCAGACCCGAGCCTGACCTTTGATTCCCCAAAACACGGTGACAGGTTGCCTGCTTGGACACCTGCCCCAGAGAATCGATGAGCACAGATTTTTTTTTTTGGCGGGGGGGTCACACCCGGCGATGCACAGGGGTCACTCCTGGCTCTGCACTCAGGAATTACCCCTGGCAGTGCTCAGGGGACCATATGGGATGCTGGGAATCGAACCTGGGTCGGCCGCATGCAAGGCAAACGCCCTCCCCGCTGTGCTATCGCTCTAGCCCCAGATGAGCACAGATTTTGCAGGTTTCGGCTGTGCTGGATTCTTTCTGTTTGTTTCAGGGCCACACCCGGCAGTGCTCAGGCAGCTTCCTCCTGGCTCGTGTGCAGGGATCACACTTGGTGGGGCTCAGGGAGGGGGGTGGTGGAGGGGGGGACCATATGGGATGCCGGGGATCAAACCAGGGTGGGCCTCGTGTACGGCAAATGCCCTGCCTGCTGTGCTGTCGCTCTGGCTGCAGCTGGACCATATTCTCCTCGAGAGAAGGAGGCTGGAGGACGGACGACCACACAGAAGAGGAAACCCGCTTGTGTGGTTTGCTCCCGCAGTTCTTACCGCACCGAGAGGCTGATGTGCGGCGTCTGGCAGGCTGGGCGAGCTGGGAGGTGCATTAACCCGTGTCCTGCCCCGCGGTGGACGTCGGGATCGAAGGAAGAGTCGCTCGAGGCGGGTTTGCTCCCTGCCGGCCCAAGCCAGTTGCCCCCTGGTCCTTCGGGAGACCTGCCAGCCTGGGCGTGAGGCCTGTGGACTTTGCAGGCGAGCGGCCATGTGGAGTGACCAGTGGGTCAGCTTCCTCATGCGTCGGCAACTGCGGGGCCTTCCAGGCGTCTCTGTATGGGTTGGATTCACCTTCCGTGCGACTCCTCAGAGCCTCTGGTCTCCACGTCCTCCTCCGTGCAGGATCCTTCGTTTCCTGTGGCCGAATGGGGGGTGATGGGGGCTCTGCAGCCTCGAGTGCAAGAGGGAGGCCACTTTCTGGTGGTTTCCAAAACGATGGGAGCTTTCCAGGGGAGCACTGAGTTGTTTCGCTCTCTGCAGAGGAGGCGCTAGACTGTGGACCCCGGAATTGCACACAGCCCCGGGGCAGGAATGCCAGTGTCCCAGAGAGCCCATTAGCCAGCCGCCGCTGTGAAGCTCTTTTTATTTTTTTCGGGGGGGGGGGGCAGTCTCCACGCAAGGCAGTGCTCTGCCTACTCCGGGCCATTCTGGCTATTCCTTGAGCCCAGGATCTCCCCTGGTGGCGCTCAGGAGCCCATATGTGGTGCTGAGGGTGGAACCTGGGCTGGTTGCACGCAAGAGAAGTGCCGCTGTGGCCCTCGGTCACGTGTTTCGGAGAGGGAATGAGCGTGACAGTGAACAGTGCCCTCTCCCACCAGTATTGATCCGGGTGCTCTCTGTTGCTTTGGAACCTGAAAAGCCATTCTGATTCCTTTTTTTGTTTTGTTTTTGGGTGTTTTGGGTTTTTTTTTTTTTGGTGGGGGCACACCTGGTTGGCCCAGGGGTCCCTCCTAGCTCCGCACTCAGGAGTGACCCTGGCTGGCCCCTGGGAAGGCGGGTGCCCTCCTCGCTGTCCCGCGACTGGACAGTGTTTCCGGGTGGCGGACGGGGTCTCGGTCAGTTTTCTTTGTCCTGGAGACGGCGCAGAGGGACAGATGGGAGCCCCCATGAATCATCCTCGGCCTCGTCCCGGCTCCTCTGTCTGCGCCTGCCCCTCGCCACATCCTCAGTCCTGGGGCCTCGGGGACCATCTGGCGCCTTTTCCTGCCCCGGTGCTATTTCTGGCAGGTGGCAGGCAGGCCTGTGTGCCCGTCTGCGGCTCAGGAGAGCAGAGTGACCGCACCTTGCCCCCAGAGCGTCTGCTTCCCTGCGCCCTCCTGCCCCCGGCCTGCCCTGGGCAGCGCACTCACCGGAAGGGCCCGCACGCGGCCTCCCCGCCCGGCCAGCACGGTGGGCAGGGACTGGAGCCTCTTCCAGAGAGACCCGAGGTTGCACGTTCCAAAGTCTTCATGTGACGTCTGTTCGTTTATTAACTTCCAGGGCTGCTTGAAAACCTGTTTTTGAACTGTTAATCTGTTGAAATGGTTCCAGATGAAAAGTAGGGCTGACGGCTGGGCTGGGGAGTTGTCTGTCCGTCCGTCTGGGTCTTACACGTGTCTCTGTCCAGGCTCACCCACTGCCTGTTCTTAGAGTCGGCCGGTGATGCCAGCATCCCTGTGTCCTTAGAGAGTTTTCCTTTTGTATGTGGAGACACATGTTTGCGTGTCCACATACACACACACACATGCGTGCGTGTCTCCTTACTCTGCGTGGAACTCTCTGCCTCCCGTCCTCTGGCCATCTGTCCTGCTCTTGCAGACCATGCGTAGGCAGCGCCCCCTTTTGTCCAACATCCGTCTCATGGTGTGGATGCGGCCCCATTGGGGACTGTCCCAGCGTCCCCTCCACTGCCCCTATCATGCATCTTGGCTTTGAGGAGGTCACTGTCCCGGACACACACAGCAGGACACAACCGTGCTCGGACCCTGAGCACTGTCCGAATGTGGAGGTGACCCCGAGGCGCCCCCTCTGCGTCCCCCTCTGCTTATGGTCCTTGAGCTCCTGACAGAGTGTCCCGTATCCTGCTTGGCAGGCAGGGCTGCTTCCCCGCATCTGTGAAATTGTGCCCAATAAAAATTGTTTCCTGGGGCTGGAGCGATAGCACAGCCGGTAGGGCGTTTGCCTTGCACGCGGCTGACCCGGGTTCAATCCCAGCATCTCCTATGGTTTCCCAAGCACCGCCAGGAGTAATTACTGAGTGCATGAGCCAGGAGTGACCCCTGTGCATCGCCGGGTGTGGCCCAAAAAGCATAAAACAAAAAACAAAAAACTGTTCCCCTGAAACCCTGCTTTTCCTTCCTGCCTTCTGCGGGCGGGAGGCTCGCTCCCCTCTCAGCCTGTGAGGCTTGCCCCCCAGCCCCTTGCCGTTCGGGTGAGAGCAGTTCACATTCTCAGCCAGTCGCCGGATGCGTCCAGTCATGTCCATCGGCTGCACATTGGGTAACCGGCCAGCAGTGGCTCCTCCAAGTATCTTCCCAGCCCGCCAGGTGCCTGGGTCAGAGCTCCTAACAGCACTGTGGCACCTGGCCCAGGTGCCCACACACACGCACACACAGGCCCTCTGGACTTGCCTCCCCACTGTGGGTTGGAGGGGAGTCGGCTGGGGTTGGGTACCCGTTCCCCTCACACCTCCACAGTCGAGGCCTGGGCGTGGGCGGGGGCTGAGTTTCCCCGCTCTCCCTGCCTGCCTGGCCGCCCCCTTTTCAGAGAAAATGGTGTTACTCGGTGCCTCCCCGAGAGTCTCTTCCTTTCAGCAAATCAAATTGCTCCTCACGTACACTCGGCTGCACCTCCCCCTCTTTGGGAACCCCTGGGCTGGAGGCTGGCACCCCCCCCCCAGCTCCAGCCCAGGGGTGGAGCGTGCCCCAAGGTCGGTTAGAGGCGGGGGACCAGTCTGCACCCTCGTTCTCAGCCAGCGTCAGACACTGTAGGTGTCGAGTCTCTGTTGCAGAAGCTGCGGAAGATGTTTAGCAGTTCCCCGTAGAGCTTTGGGTAGGACTGATGTCTTCCCGGCTCTTCTCTGCAGACCCCCGCCCCCCTGCAGCTTACAGGCTCCCCCTCTGACCCTCCTTGCCGTGGCCCAGCATCTGCCGTTGTGGGTGGGATCACTCGCAGCCACGGGCAGCTGAGCGATCCCGGCCGGGGAAGATACCCGCAGAAAACATGGTTTGTCAGCCGGTGCCTCGAGAGCGGGTGGGAGAGAGTGAGCAGGAATAGCACCCGGAGGTGCTGCGGGACGGGCTCACCACCCCGCGTGCCATCCCGCCCCTGACCTCTCCTCACTGCAGCCCTCACTCGCGGCTGAGCTCCGGGCCGGCTTTTCCCGCGCCTTTGTGTGCAGGGGAGTCAATGGCAGTTCTCAAGCTGGGATGTCCTGGGCCACCCCCCTGCCCCCCTCCCATCCCAGGAGGGGCCTTTATGCTCCTGGTCACCTCCTGCTGGGGGCTCCTGCCCAGTGCTCTCTGGGATGCAGGATGGAAACTGACTCCCCTGGGCCAGCCTCCTGTCCCCGAATCAAGATGGAATCTGGTGGGTGAAGCCGGTGTGGCAATGTCTGTGGGAGCAAGCCCGGATGAGCTGCAAAGATGTGCTGTAGTGTTTGGGGACCCCCTTGTGGTCCACGGGCAGGAAGCTGGTGGCATCTCTTGGGCGGGGGGAACAGGGGTGGTGGGCTGGGCATAGGCTGCTGCTGCTCATTGAAGCCGTGTGGGGGTCTAGGGGTCAGGCCCTGGTAGCCAGAACTCTTTCAAAGATTGTGGAGGGACACCCCCGCCCCCGCCCCGTAACACGCATGCGCGTTGGATAATTCGGTCCCACCATCCCGAGTGCTTCCCCCTGACTCAGCTGCCCAAGAGTCAGCGGTGCTGGTCATTGCTGCTTCCGACCCGTGCGGGCCACCGTGTCCATTGTCTCTCTCCCTCGGTGACTTGTCCTGAGCCCCTTCTAGCCGGCTGCGAGCCCCCAGCCCCCCGAGGGAGTCACATCTCTGTTCCCGCCCCGGGAAAGCTGGCCGGGAGCTGGGTATTCAGGAAAGGCCTTCTCCGGGCCCCTTGGCCGCCCTGCCTCCTGACCCCCGTTCTCGGGGCGTCCCTCGGCCGCTCGCCCCGTTCTGCCCCGAGGCCCGGCTGTGGCGGCCGTGAAAATGGAGCATTTCAGATCTTGAGCTATGATTTTTTGGCCTGCAACAAAGTGCCATTGTGTGCTACGGTCATTTTTAGAGCCGTCAGCATAAGATAATTCTTGTCTCGGTGATCCTGCAGGGATTCAAAAGTGTTTCCTGTCTTATGATTCGAGATCTGGAACAAAAGAGCCATTGACCAGTGGATTCTTTGAAGACCTTTTCCATGGAGTTTTACCAACACTTCTGGTAAAAAGAGAGTTTTTAATTAGTGGAAGAGAGTGACTCTGTCCTTCCAGCTGGAACTCTTGCAGCCCTTTCATCCGTCTCAGTGGCCCTTTTCTCTGCCTGTGACTGCTGCCGGCTGCCGGCCTCCTGGCTTTAAGAGGATTTCGCATTTCTCGCTCAGAACCGCCCTGCCGGGCCCATCTGGAAGAAGCATCCTCGCTGTGCTGGGCTCTGTAGGTGTGACTCCTGGCAGGTGGGCGGGCCATCCCCGGGGCCCACCTCCCCCGGGTGTCACCCTCGGGGGTGAGTGCTGCCGTGGTGGTGGCCGGGAGTGTGGACAAGACGCCAGGTGGGACAGGCCCAGCCCGGGAGGGCCCTGCCTGGGACCCCAGAGTCAGACACGAAGATCCCCAGTGTCATTTGAAGAACAGCAGGTCACAGGGGCCCGTGGAAAGCAGGGCGAGCACCAGCTGTGAGCTGTCGGGAGAAGATCTAGTGACCGAGGGGTCTGCTGTGCTCAGGGGACCGGCGGGGAGGTGCTGGGACGAGATTCTGCTGGACTCTTCCCCGGCGGCCACTTTGCCCTGCGGTCACCCCGTCATCACCCTTGTTGGAGGGGCCCCAGGTGGTCGCCGCTGCCCCCAGCTCTTCTCAGCTGACTTAGCTTCTCCTCCCGCCTGCCTTTTGCCCCGGGGCTCAGCCATTCTCTGCAAGGGACCAGCGTCCCCTGCGTGGGGCCGGCCTCTCTCCACGCCCCCTGCTGCCCCTTGGCCTTATCAGCCGCTGCCCCGCTCTTCCCCAAGTCTCTGCTGCTGTGGAGAGCACCCGGCGGGGAGAGGACTGTGGGCCACCCCGGGCTCCCCCCCGACCCGCCTCATCCCTCCAGAGAGCTGGACGCCACCAGCCTTGGTGACATGCTCCGTGCCACCACTGGGTTAAGGATAAGGCCCCCTCGCCTCGCCCCGTTTCTCTTCTCTTTCTTCCCTGGCCCAAGACGCTGCTGGAATCCCACGGCTCTCCTGCCCTGGGCCCAGCCTGGGCGCCCTGTCCAGTAGCGCTGGCCGAGACTCTGGGAGTGTGCCTTAGTTGCTCTGTCCAGCGGTCGCCCCCAGGCCCGTGAGGGAGTGTCTGGCACGCAGGGTGGGCTTCCACCAGACCAAACGCTCACTGGGATTGAGCTCAGACCCCCTCCCGGAGGCAGCGGCTGCCCCCTGGCCCGCTGTGGAGTTTGGCCGAGAGTCCAGGAGTCAGTCACGGGGGCGGCTGCAGTGGTCGCCTGCGGGGGGGGGGGGCAGGGGCGGAGCCGAGATTCACCTTCTGGGCCTGACTCCCGCCTGGCTGTCTGTATCTGACCTCTGACCCGAGCCCCGCCTCTGATCCGCAACACTCTCTCGGCCTTTCCAGCTGCCCCTTGGGCCGCCAACCTCAGATCAGGAAGCCCCAGGCCCCCCCACTTCCCCGAGGTGTCTCCTGCCTCTGTCGTGTCCGGCCTCATCCCTCGCTTTAGCCCCCGGACTGGAAGCTGGAGTGGGGGGCTGCCCTGGCCTCGCAGACCCACCTGCGGCCAGGCCCTGCTGTCTCCCGGGCAGAAGCCTGGCCCCTGCCCTCCCTCTCCCCGCAGACAGGGAAGCTGACCCTTCCCGGGGACCCTGCCCTGGCTTCGCAGAGGCCCCTACAGTCTGGCCTCCGCCCCGTCCCCTGCTGGCCTCGGCCATCCCTGCCGAATGCCCTGCACGCAGGCAGGCGTGTGCAGCTCGAGGGGGAAGCCGGTGGGGGCTCCTCTCCCCTCCCCCACCCCAGCACCCCGACTCCACGTCTGCCAATTCTCAGCTGCGTCCCTGCTTGTTAGCGGGGGGGGGGGGGTAGGGGTTTCCCTGTCCTCATTCCTGGAGACCAGACTCCGGTTCCTCGTCAGCGGGCAGCCCCCCACCGCCGTCTGGAGGAGGGTCTCAGAGGGGACACCTCCGGCCACGGCAAATGGGACTGCAGCTCACAGCACTTCTGCATGGCGCAGGCCCGGGGCCCCTTGAAGGCGCTGACACGTGTGCTTGCCTCGGGCGCAGTTGGTCTGGCCGTGGGGGTCACGGTCCCCAGGGTGCTCACACACATGCCCACTGGACAGCACACTTCCTCGTGGCCACAGGAGCTCGCTAGCTGGCTCTGTCCTCCTGACCCATGGCCGGTGGCCGTGGACTCGCTGTGGTGGCTTTGCGGATCTTCTCATGGGCCGTTTCCAGCAGAACAGGCGGCTTCGGGTTGGACGGCCGTCGGGGGTGGCGGGTCGTGCCTGGGCCAGTGGGAGAGGTCACAGGTCAGCGCCTTTGGTGTCAGAGCCAGGAACAGCAAGGAAGAGGTACTTGAAAACTCAGAGAAAGGCGGGGAAGCACTTTCTCCGGGGCCCGCGTACACGAGATGTCTAGAGCCTCGTATACGGGATGCGGGCGGCTGGAGAGGCTGACGCCGGGGAATAGCCGTGCTTGGGCAGCATCCCGTCGGCAGGGTTCTCGATGGCGCTTCCTCTGCTACCCGGGGCTGTCTTCGCTCTTGGGCTTCCGCTCCAGCCCGCCCTTTTGGGCGTTCCTGGGCCCACGAGTCTGTCCCCACGGTTGGCGGTGAACCCTGAAGGCGGAGGCCAGTGCTCTTGTCCGGTTTCCTGCTGTCCCTTAGCTCGATGCCTGGGACACCGCAGCCGGCGATTTCTTGTTGAACGTGTAGCTTGGAGGTCGAGGCGGGGAGTGTGAGAGGGGAGGACGGCAAGGAGGAGCAGCTAGATGTCGGGGCCCCGTTGAGCCAAGAGGTCTCGGGACGGCCTGGGGAGAGGCTTGGAGAGGAGAGGATGGAGCAGGAGTCAGGGTGATGGGGTGTAGGGGCAGGAGAGGAAAGAGGACATGTCCGGGCAGGGGCATGCGGTCCCAGCAGTCACGAGCTCAGCTCTGGCACCTTCTGTGGGTTGAATTTTTTTTTTTTTTATTTTGCTTTTTGGATCACACCCTGCGATGCTCAGGGGTTACTCCTGGCTCTGCACTCAGGAATTACTCCTGGCGGTGCTCAGAGGACCATATGGGAATGCTGGGAACTGAACCCTGGTCAGCCGCGTGCAAGGCAAACGCCCTCCCTGCTGTGCTATTGCTCCAGCCCCTTCTGTGGGTTTTAGTGGCGACAGGAGCCAGCTGACATGTTGGCCACTGAGCTGTCCAGTGCTCCCTGAAATATTGATAGTCTCTTTCAGATCCAGTGGACATTGATCTGCTGGTGTCCTGGACACAAACTGGGGTATGAAATATGGCCACATGTGGAAGGCCAGGAGGGAACTTTATATACAGGAGGAGCGGCCTGCACAGGCCCTGGACACAGGCCTCCCTGTCCACACAGACGACTGCTGTCCCTGGCTCCTGGGTCCAGAGGGCACGTCCCAGGCCAGATGGGGTTGGGGGCAGGACCCTGCCATTGTGAGGAGCAGGGGAGGGCTGGGAGTATCGCTCAAGCGGCACCCCAGGGCCTCTTGGACATTTCTGGGTGTGACCCCCATGACTACCCAACTACCGTAACATGCAAAGGAGAAAAAGAAAGAAAATGACCTTCTTGTGTGGGCCAGGGAGCGCGCATGGTGGCTAAGGTGCTGGCATGCGAATCGGGTTTGGACCTGGGACCCCTTATGCCCTCTTGAGCGCTGCCAGGAGTGATCCCTGCATGTGCAGCCAGGATATTAAGCTCCGACCACTGCCGGGTGTGTCTCCTGCTCCCCCCCGGGCCCCCCCCCGCCCCCAGCCCCAGCAGACCAGATACACAGGATGAGTGTCCACCATCTTCAGTGGGGAGTTGGAACGTGAAGTTTGCTTTACTGAAGACTATTCCGATCAGTGAGTGCCTGATGGGTTTCTCGGGCACGGAAGCCTGGCACCCACTGGCACGGCGTTGATACGCGCAGGCAGCCAAGCTCCCTGCAACCATCTTACACGCCAGCCTTCAGAATCCTACCTGCTGGGGGACCAGGGCCACTGTCATTGGTGACTCGGGGCCCCATCCCTTGTTCTCCGTCGCGATGAAGAGTTAGAACTGTAGGCGTGAGGAGACCCCCATCTCACACAGCAGCACCGCTGCCCCCCCCCCAGCACAGGTGCGTGACACAGGATGCCAGGGAAGGCATGAGGTCCCCACTGGGAGCTCGCCTCCCCTCTCTGCGGCCGGAGTTGTCTCAGCATTTCCCAGTCCGTGTTTGGCCCAGACGCTCACCGCTCTCCACCTTGGTTAAATATTTAATTCTGCCCGAGTCGTATCCAGGGGCCAGAAAGTCGTGCATAGATTTTATGAAAGTCATAAAATGCTTCAGAAAGTACAGTTGCCCCCATAGATTAGTCACACACCCCTGGCCCAGCAGCTCCCCATTCCTGCACGTTATTTGAAGGAAGCGTAGATAAGAACACTTTGCTGGATGTCTGGAACCCCCGTGTACAGTTTTCTTCTCACAAATAAAGTCCCATTCTTTTTTCCTGCTTCCCTGTCCTTTCACATGGGAGAAAAGGGACATTTCCTGCGACACGGCTTATAAACAGTAATTGCTCAATAAAGGCCTTCTCCCAGCCGCTGAGCGATGTTGTATGCATTAGGGTTCTATGTGGAAAGGTCAGAAACCATGGTTCTGTTTGGTTATTGGTCTGTGGACTGGTATGCAGGACCCGTGCCCGTCCAGGGGGGTAAAAAGGCGGAAGCCCCTTGTTGTACCTCTGTCTCGTGAGCCTTGTAGGAAGGTTTCTCTTCTGATAGAAGATTTACTTTAGAAAAACAGAAGTCTGGGATCTTCACCCAATAATGAAGGTTTCTTTTCCCTCATGCTATTTTTTGGGAGATGGTACTACCAAAAGCAAGCCCTTTCTGGGTTAGGGGAGGTAACACAGTGGACTGGGCACTGGCTTTGCTGGACAGAGGCCACATCCAGACCCCAGCACCGCAATGTCTGACCGGGTTCACCTCTGAGCTCCGACTGGGAGTAGCTAGCCTCTGAGCACCACTGGGTGTGGCCCCCATACAAACAGATATATATACCTTTGAAGCAAATATTTAATGTTTCCAAAGGCAAAGGGATGCAGAGAAGCAGAAAGAAGTTATTCATTACCCAGAGGGGATGCTGATTTGCATCACCCTTTCTCAGTCTTTCTCCGGCCATCTGTGTAATTGCCCTTTAGTGAAAGCGCGAGTATATGGCATGACCTGGGAACGACTGGTATAAAGTCTGTTTCCAGACCACGGTGGGGGCTTGGTGTCAGCATGGTTGAGGAAACGAGAGCCCCACTCCGTCTGTAGATTTGTGTGTTTACCTTTCTTCCCACTTGGGATCTTCTCCACTAAAACAGAGGAGTGGGATTGGGTTTCCTTTGGAATAAAATGCTCATCATTTCTGTTTACCTCCCATTGGCTATAGGTCATCACATGACTGTCCCCGATGCAGTGCATGCTGGGAAGTGTAGTCCAGTTGTACATCAACTGCAAAAGGGAAATTGCCAAGCAAGTTGCTCAATTGCGTACACTTCTTTAGAAGTTAAGTTAGTTTATTTTTGTTTGTTTTTACTAGCCAAAGAGTTTTGGGGAATTCTTGACTGTGCGCTTGTTTCCTTTACCCTCTGCGGAGCTTCACCATCTCTCACCAGATCCAGCTGGTCTCCCAGCATCCCTTCTTGCTCTCCCAGACTCCACCTGCCCCCCTACCCTCTACGTCCCCCGCCCTCCAGCTTCTGAGATGGTTTGGGACCATTTCCTTTCCAGATGATCCTTATTCTGGGAGCAAGGAATTCATGTTGCTTGCCAGGACCTCTGTTTTAAAGCCATAATTTTGAGAAATTATGCGACCACATTAAATTCCTTTCTATCTCGGACCACACAAACTCAGAACTCCAAAAGAGGAATTGTTTATCCCATTGATGATAGCCTGTGGCATTTGGACATATCATTTTTCTAAGGTTCATGTGTGTGTGGGGGCTGGAGGGTGGGGTAGGGGTATGTGTGAAATTACTGAGAAACATTTTCAGTGACAAATGACCCTAATTTGTGCATAGTTAACCATATGCTCTTATGCTTCTAGGGATCCAAGGATTTTAGAATGGGCATGTGATTTTTTTGAAATTTAGGTGTAAGGAAGAATTGCTTGCGCCGAGCTTGCATTGCTGAACTGAAAAGAAATAGCTGACTTTGCATTTGTGGGGAAAACGGTGATCAATGGAAGGTCCATTTTTAAACCTTTTTTTTTTTTTCCCTTCTCCAACAGGGAGAGTCCCGTATTCTCAGAGTGAAAGTTGTTTCTGGAATCGACCTCGCAAAAAAGGACATCTTTGGAGCCAGGTACGTTGCCTGGCATTCGGGGTTGGCTTTCGTCGGAGGACCTGAGCAGGCACTTTTCAAGTTCTAGCGGGCATCTGGAATCCCCTGGTAGACTTCTGAAAGCCAGGGAGTTTCTGACTGGGGCGGGGGCGGGGTGACGGTTTACTAATCTGGAGGAACACCCACGCTACATCCTTTTTAAAACAGTCGTTTGCCCAGGAGTGCTGGGATGAAGTGGGTGCAGATGCATCAGTCAGCCCTGGTGGTGCTCGGGCGATGGGTATTTGGGGGCCACGTAGGGGTCAAACTCAGGGTCTTCCTGCCTTCTTGGCAAGAGCTGCGTGCCCAGCCCCGGGGACACGCTCTGCGCCCCGCAGCCCTGTCCAGCCGCAACCGGTTCCCCTGCTGCCACGTTGGGCCTGCCTGCCTGTGGGTGGAATAGGGGGCCTCCCAGGAGGCCCGGCCCCCCACATCGCCCCTTTGTGTGACTGGGATGGAGCGCAGCTGCCAGGGGTGGCCGAGGGCATCCATGGCTCTGGACACTGACCAGCTGAGGACTCAGGAGGAGGAGACTGAACAGTGTAGCCCAGAAACGCCATGGTGGCTTCAGCGGGGGTCCATGGAACCACACTGCTCGCTTTCAGTTTAAAGAGGAACCTGCGGGCCAGAGAGGTGGTGCAGTGGGTAGGGCACATACCTTTCAAGTGGCCAACAGGGTTTGGTCCCCTGCACCACATGAGGTCCTTGGCGCCCCACTAGGAATGAGCCTTGAGCACCCAATACCAAGAGAGTAAAGGGGAGCCCTTCAGACTGTCTGTGCGGCCAGGGGGAGGCTGTCCTGGCGATGGCCCGGGCACACCCGCCGTGTCCAAGGGCTGAGTGTGTGCTTCCGCATAGGGGCTCCCCGGCTTGAGCCCTGTTACCCCAAGGACCCCCAGGCACTGCTGCAGTGCCCCTCCCCGCCTTCCCCCCAGAGCATCTGTGTTAGGCATTTGCCGTGAACCTGAGCATCTCACCAAACAGGGATTTTCGTGCAAGGCCTAGGAGAAACGGGGGACCCGGGGTCCCCCTTTTCTTTAGTCATGCTGGCGCCTCCTTTTGAGGCTTTGAGAGCGTTGTGAGACACTGGAAAGGCGCTCCAGTGCTCATTCGGGTTTGAGCATCGCTCGTGCCCCACGCCCTGCCCCGCCCCCAGTGTGCCCCGCGCCTCCAGCCTTGAGCTGGGCCTGTCTGTCTTTCTGCAGCAGACAGTCTCAGGGGTGACGCTCTCACTGGCCTGGGGGTGGCGTGGCAAATCCCCCTGAATTCCTCAGGGGCCACAGACACTTGTTCCCCTCCACCCCCCCCTGCTTCATCTCTTACTCATTTTAACCCAGAGCACTCCAGAGGGTGCATCGCCCTTTGGATATGCATAACCCCCAAGTCCTGTGGCCTGCAGCGCTGAGAAGCGGGGACAGAGTCCCGGGTAGCCACCTCAGAGTTTTCACAAAATTAGCAGCAGTAACTGCCGAGTGGACCGAACCTGCCCTGCCCATTAGCCGAGTCTCCCCAAGTGCCCCTCCGTGCCAGCCAGAAGAGTCTGGCTGCACCAGCTCCTTCGCTGCAGACCCCTCTCGAGCCTCCCCCCCCCACGCCCCCCGCCCCTTCTTGGTGACCTTGGGTTGTCACGGCTTGGCTAGGGATGACATCTGATTGCTTCCTGCGGCTCATTTAATGTGCTCATCTTCCTCTGGAGTTTCCTGTCATGATCGTTAGCTGCCCAGGCCGAATCCAATTTGGTCTAACCCCCTGGGATGGGGCAGGGGCACTGTCTGATCAGGAGGGCACGTTGCTGGCTGTGTAAGTGGCAGTAATAAATGGATCCCTGGGCTGACCGGGAGGGGCGGGAAGTCTGTTTCCTCCACTGTCCAATTACATTTGCCCTGGTGTTGGCGAGAGGTGGACATGGGGCTTGTTTTTGTACCATAGACTCAGCGGGTGGGTGTTTGGCTTTGATCTTTGCTCTTACAAATGTACAAATTGCTTTTTCCTAGGTCGTTGGGGTGGGGGTGGGGGGACATCACAGTCGCTAAAGGAGGAGCCTCCGGAGCCTGCGAGGCCAGGGTGCCCCTCTGCCCACTGGGCACAGCCCATGGGCAGCTACGGGTCTGCAGGTGGGGGGGGGCGGGGAGACGCCATAGGGGCAGGGAAGCGGCCGGCGTTTGGGAACACTTCCTGTCCAATGGGCAGAGGCCCAAGGTTCCAGAAAGTGCCTGTGATGTAGGCTCCTGCGACCCCCATGTGTGAGGCTGCAGGGGTGGGCGAGGACGCCCCCCCCGCCCCCGGGGGTGAGGTCAGTGGGACCCTGCCCTCAGGGCATACTGGTTGCCTCCTGCTGGTGCTCTGGGACCTGCAGCCCCTGGGGCGCCCCCTGCAGGCAGGCCCTGCCCGAGCCACACCCACACTTGGGGCGTCTGGCTCTGAACCTCCGGGTGCACCACTGGTCTCCTGCAGACAGTTCGGGGGGCCGCCCCAGTGGGCGGAAGCAGCTCTGCACTGCCGCGCTGCCGTGGCTGATTCTCCTGTACCCCGCCCTACCCGGCTCCCCCCTCCAGGCATGGTGCTGCTTTGTAACCCCCACCGGAAATGTCACTAAGGGACGCTGACCCTCTCCTTCCTGGGACAGGGGAAAGCCTCCGGTTTCCAGGAGGATCCCCCAGCCCTGCACCTCCCTGCACGTTTGGTGCCGGGCAGAAACAAGGGGTTGGAGTGTCAGCGAGCAGACCTGGACAGTGCCCCGCGCCCACCCCCTGCAGCCCACCCCCCGCTGCCACTGAGGCGATGATCCCTACCTGTACCCCTGAGCCCGTCCACCCCCCCTGCCAAGGTGGCAGCCCCTGTCCACGCCCTGCCCCCCTCTGTCACTGAGGTGGTCGTCCCTGTCCTCCTGTGTCACCGAGGTGACCATCCCTCACCACCCCCCACCCCCACTTGCCTGTGTCACTGAAGTGACCGTCCCTTTGCCGGGGCAGGCGGAGACCACGGCCCCTCCCAGGGCTTTGAGGCCTCGGCTGATCTCAGCTGGGAACAGTTTCCCCCCAGAGCCCTGCACCTTGGGCCACCTGCCCCGCCACGGCTGTCACAGGTGGGCCCAGTGGGTAGCCTGATGCATGGGTGGGGTGCGGGGGCCCCTGGCACAGCTAAGCGGGCACACGTGCCCCTGTATTCAGAGTCTCCCCGGAGTCCTTCAGGCCAGCGTGGGGTCCCCATGAGCCCGTGACTGGTTGGGGCTTCCTGGGGTTGGTCTGGCCGAGCCCCTCCTTTCTGCTGTTCCCCAGGCAGCTCCTTGTGCCTGGGGGACCCCCCCCCCCACCAAGGTGTGAGGAAAAGCTGGGGCCTCTGTGGTTGCTGGGGACAGTGGCCCTCTTTGCACAGGGCTCCCCGATACCAGCCAGTTGGGTGACGGCCTGGGTCCCATCTGCAGTGGACACCCCCTCCCCAGGGGGGCCCTGCCCTGCCCTGCTGGACAGTGAGGGCAGCAGCTGAGCATGCTCTCTGTGTTTATCCACTTCTGATCACCAGGTGCCCCAGGCAGAGAAGATGACATGCTGGCACTTTGGGGTGACCCTCAGTGTCATCTGGCCAGAGCCTGGGGAAAGGGGGGATGGCAATCAGAGCAGCTGAAGGGCTGTGGACAGCGGGTTCATCACAGAACGGATCACAGGGGCCTGCAGCCATGTCCAAGGGGCTCCGAGGGCCGGGGTGGACCATCCACACACTCAGCCTTCCCGTCGTGGCAACCCCCCATCAACTCCCTCTCCTCTCTTTCTTCTCCTTTTCTCGTCCCTCCATTTCTCCTTCCCTCCCTCCCGCGTCTACTTTGTCCCCCTCTAATCCCCGCCCATCCTTCTCCCAGTACTTTTATTCTTGATTTCTCTATCTTAAAGCATTCTATATTTGTCTCTGTCTTCTTTTATTGGGGAAGATAGGGAAGAATATAAGCAACTAAAATTATAAGAAAGGAAATGTTGCCAACCTGAGCTGACTCAGAAACGAAGCATTTCTGAATGCAAAAAAAAAAAAAAAAACCAAAAAAGGAGGAAATATTTCTGCTTCCAAAGGGGAGTGGCCAGCCAGGCGGGGGGAGCCCAGCCATTGGGCGCTGCAGAGGAGAGGGTGGGTGGGATGTCCATCGTGTCCACAGTGGAGCTCCTGGAGCTTAGACAGTGCCCCTCCGGGCGTGCTGGGAATCTGTCCACACTGGGCGCCTCTGCCAGGGAAGATGAGGCTATTGGCTTAATCCAAAAGTCACACTTGAAACCAGAGGTCCGCCAATGGACTGGCCTTCCACATCCTTTCAGATGTAAAAAACCACTCACCATGGGTAATTGCTTCAGACAGTGAATGCCATTGCTCGAGGCTGTTACAGCCCCTCTCAGTTGACCCATCCTTGGGCATTTCCAGTGTATCAGTCCGGTGCAAAGCAATTCTGGGGCCGTGGCCTAAGAAACACTGTAGCAGATTCCCTGGGTGCGGGCGCTTGTCTGAGAAACAGTTGCAGATGGCCTTGGTGTGGGGTTTCCAAACTCTGGGAGAGACTTCGGGGAGAGAAGAGTTTCAGACTGATCCAACTTTGAGTTGCTGGTGGGTTTTTGGAGTGGCTAGAGCTAGTATGTGCCTTGGGTGGCTTAGTGAGGGTTTTCAGAGAGGCCAGAGTGGGTAGGTGGGCCTGAGCCTGGTGGGTGGGTGGACGCTGGGTCTGGTGGGTAGGTGAGCACTGACCACGGTGGGTAGGTGGGGCCCTGACCATAGTGGGTAGGTGGCCGCGGAGCATGGCGGGTAGCAGGGCACTGAGCATGGTGGATAAGTGGGTGCTGAGCATGGCGGGTAGCAGGGCGCTGAGCATGGGGGGTAGCAGGGTGCTGAGCATGGCGGGTAGCGGGGCACAGAGCATGGTGGGTAGCGGGGCACAGAGCATAGCAGTAGCAGGGCGCTGAGCATGGCGGGAAGCGGGGCACAGAGCATGGTGGGTAGTAGGGCGCTGAGCATGGGGGGAGTAGCGGGGCGCTGAGCATGGTGGGTAGCAGGGCGCTGAGCATGGCGGGTAGCGGGGCACAGAGCATGGTGGGTAGCGGGGCACAGAGCATGGTGGGTAGTGGGGCACAGAGCATGGTGGGTAGTGGGGCACAGAGCATGGTGGGTAGTGGGGCACAGAGCATGGTGGGTAGTGGGGCACAGAGCATGGTGGGTAGCGGGGCGCTGAGCATGGCGGGTAGCGGGGCACCGCATGGTGGTAGCTGAGTGCTGCAGCGCTGGGCCCCGCCCGCGCCTTGGGGATGCCCCAGAACAGTCGGCAGGGGATTGGCGCACCCTGTGGCTTGGGGCCAGTGGCGCACAGGCCAGCCTTTGCCAGCCTCTGCGAGTCTCAGCATCCATCATCCACAGTTAGCACTGGATGCCAGGCCTATCGCTGCCCCGATTCCCAGATGAAACCGCTTCATTGAGCCGCAAGCTCGCCAGAGACGGGCATGCAGCCAGCGTCGGCGTGGGGGGCCGCGGAGAGGGCTGGGGGGGCCGTGGTGTCGCAGTCGCCGCCCGCTCCTTTCCTCCTCGAGGGAAGCCTGCCTCCAGTACAGCTTCTGAAACTCCCGTGCTGGGCTGTGAACTTCACAGGCTGCAGCGGGGTACAGCTGTGAGCTGTTTTGGTCTGTAGCTACATGAATAATCAATGAGGTTGACTTTGGTGCCTCCAAACACAGGCTAATTTAAGAAGCACTTATTCTAAATTAGCACCCCGCAGTTTAAAGGTGGTGTTTCCTCTTGTTTCCCGAGTCCGACTGAGGGCCCCGAGGCATTTGATGTTTCATAGGGGGTGGCGCAGGGAACAGGGTGCCGACTGGGGAGGGCGGGAAAACTTCATTTCTGTTCCTTGATGCAGTTCCTGGTCTTGCTTCCCCGCTGAGCCGATGATTGCCCTAAGTCACCGTTATTTCCAGACCTTGGGACTTAATGCTCTTGCGGTAGGAAAGCAGAGGCGGGTTGGGGTGGCAGGACTGAGAAAGCAGGTGGGTGGGCGAAGGGTCCAGCTGGAGCACAGGTGCCTTTTCTTTCATTCATTATTGCTCGTTGAGGCAATAATGACCCGGCTTGTTCACACGCTCACGCGCCCAGGTGCATTCTGCCGTAGAAACCGTCAGGGGCTATTGCAGACAGCGGCCTTTCCCTGTGTTGTTTGCAAACTCCTCTCTTCCAGCATGGCTGCTTGGGGGCCCCCACCGCGCGATTTCAGTGATTTCATTTTGCTTGTTATTAAATATTTCGTCAGATCCTCAAGAAGTGAGGTTTGAATACTAGTGGGACCGTGTAACTGAGGCTCTTTCGTTTGTCCTCCGACAGTTTCTGGGTCTGGAATGTCCAAATATTTGGAACTGTGATTTTCTCCCGAGTGCTCAGTCTCAGCCAGGCACCCCAGGGCGGGACTGAGAGTTGTCCCCCACCCCCAGCCTCCCGACTGGCTTTCTTGGCTGCACGTTCTCCCAGGCCTTTGGGCTCTGGCCCCTGTTGACTGCGCATGCCCAGTGCGTCGCGCTTGCCTGTGTTATCCTTTCCAGTCGCACATTTCAGGATTTTTGGCTTTACGTGTTGTTCTGTGCGTCTCTGAGGAGCTGACATGTTAGACTGGGCCTGTTAGCTAAGGAGCACACACATTGCACGTCCTAACCCGCTCCTCCCAGCTGCAGCATTGCAGGGCCCCTTCAAGGAGAGTCTCCCCTTCACTGCCCTGTGTGGTCGGGGTCCCCCTGGGAAGGGGAGGTGAAGGCACCTCACCTGGGTGCTGCCCGCTGCCTGCCCCTTCTGCAAGTCGTCGTGGAGTTTGGGGGGCTGTGGCGCCCTCTGGTGGCCAACGCCAGACGCATTTTCCTGTGGGATTAGAAAATTTGTTTAGAAAACTCTAATAACTCTCTTGGAATTGATTTTCCAAGGAAATTAGGCAAACCTTGTTTGTTTTGGCAAACGAGAGTCACTGTGTCAAACAGTGATACTTACTCAGAGGGGAGATGATTTGACCTTAAGCATTTCTTACTGCTCGCCTTGTGGGTTTTAAAGCTCTTATATAGCATTGTATTGAATAGAGCTGTGAATAAACACTCCCGCGTGCCCCGGTTGTAGAGTCTTCAGACGAAAGCGTTAGGAACTGTCAATTTTCTGATGTGGGAAGAAGGGAAACCCCTTCCTTGAAGGATCTGCTGCTCCCCAGCACTGGCCCCGGGCTCTGTATTTATTCTTCAGCGTTTCGTGGATGAGAACTTCAGGCGCAGCCTGTCCTGACGGAGAATTTTCAGGCGCCTGTTCCCAATATGGACAAATTGGTCTTCTGTGAGTGTGAAGGCCCGTCCCTGCTGGCCAGGGCAGGCGTGGACGGGTGGCCGCGGGGAAGGTTCTCAGGACAGAGGGGAGTTTGGTCCAGGCATAAGGAGGGGCGTGGCGTGGGCTGGTTTCCTCGTGGCTGTCTCCTGCCAGACTCCGCACCCCCTTGTGTCACCCCCGCAGTCCCCAGCAGACAGGCCTTGTTCCCGGGCACATGTCATCGGAGACCCACCAAAGTAGGCTCTGAGAAGCCCTGAGGAGAAACACGATTGGTTTAGAATCTGGAATGGTTTGTAAGCTTCGAACCTCATCCCTATTTAAGTCTTTTTCCCCCAGTTTTATATGTTTCTTTCTTAAAAAAAAAAGATTTTTAATTATAACACCATGAGTTACCAAATTGTTTATAATACACTTGTCTCAGGGCTGGATCGATAGCACAGCAGGTAGGGTGTCTGCCTTGCATGTGGGCCACCTGGGTTCGATTCCCGGCATCCCATATGGTCCCCCGAGCACCGTCAGGAGTAATTCCTGAGTGCATGAGCCAGGAGTAACCCCTGAGCATTGCTGGGTGCGACCCAAAAAGCAATATATATATATGTGTATATATATATATATACACACACACACATTTATATACAAATTATACACATTTATACACAAAGAGCAATATATATACATATATATACATATATATATGCACTTGTCTCAGGCAATATTTCAACACTGACCCCTCCACCAGTGGGCCCTTCCCTCCACCAGTGCCCCAGTTTCCCACTATTGCTCCAGTCTGCCCCCTTGCAGGCACAAATAAACCTACTTCCAATTGTTACAACACAAGGCAAGTGGAATTACTAAAACTTTGGTCAGGAGGAGTCCATTTCTCATCTTTGTCACGTCTCCCAGGGACATCACTGAAGCAGCATCCGCATTGTGAGGGTCTGCTGGGCGGGTGGGTGCCGGCTGAGCCTCCTGTGTTACGTCCAGGCTCTCTGAGCTCGGTGGTCTCTGCGCAACTTTCCCAGCAGCTTGCCGTGACCCTGTTTGGGCTGACAGGGCTGTGACTATCCTGGGTGTCACATTGCAGATCTGCAACAGCTCGGTCGGTGGCTTGGCAGTTTGCTGAGTTTAGTCGTGGAGCTGGGCTGTCCCTGTGTGTGTGTGGGTGGGGGGGGGGTAGTGTCGGGGGTGACGGCTGGGCCTGCAGGCAGAAAGGGGACCCTGCCCGTCCCTGTTCCCAGAAGGCCCCGGAGTTCTCAGCCCCGACGGGTCCACCCGGGAAGATTCGGCCGTCCCGTGTTCTGTTGGAGCTGTGGCACCGGCTGTTTCTCTGCCAGCAAGGTGGTGGGTGTGGGCGCGGCTGGGAACGGGGTCTGCGGATCCTACCTGCCCCATTCCGAGAATACCCCAGTTTTTATGTTCTTTTTGGGTCACACCCAGCAATGCACAGGGGTTACCCCTGGCTCTGCACTCAGGAATCACTCCTGGCGGTGCTCAGGGGACCATATGGGATGCTGGGAATCGAACCCAGGTCAGCCAGGTGCAAGGCAAACGCCCTACCCGCTGTGCTATGGCTCCAGCCCCGTCTTGGGCATTTCTTTTTCCACAAACCCATTGTCCCTGCCACCTCCACAGTTCAGGATGGTGAGAGTTCATCCTTAAGACTGTCATGTCAAGGGCCTGGGGACACTCAGAGACCCCCTCTCCTCCCTCCGCGCCTTCTCCTCCACCTGCATCTCCGTCCTTGCTCACTCCCTTCCTTGCTCCCTTTTGGGATCCCATAGGGAACTCAAGAATCTTTCATGTCTGTGGTTTTTTTTTCTTTTTGGGTCACACCCGGTGATGCTTAGGGGTCACTCCTGGCTCTGCACTCAGGAATTACTCTTGGCAGTGCTCGGGGGACCCTATGGGATGCTGGGAATTGACCCTGGGTCTGCTTCATGCAAGGCAAATGCCCAACCTGCTGTGCTATCATTCCAGCCCCTCATGTTTGTGTTTTTATTAAAAAAAAATTAGTGACTCGTGTTACTGAATTTAAGACAATAAATTTATTATTGTTATTATTATTATTATTATTACTATTATTTTGGTGGAGCTCCCTCCCTCTTTCCCCAGCTCTGTGCTCAGGGAACCCTATGAGGTGCCAGGGATTGAACCAGGGCTACGGCCTGGAAGGCGAGTGCCTGACCCCTGCACTATCTCCCTGCCCCACGTGGAGCTTTCTTATCGGAAAAAAAAATTAAACTAGGGGCCAGTGAGAGAGCATGGGGGTTAAGTCATTTGCCTTGCACCCTGGCCGCCCTCTTTGGACCCCCGGCACTGCATTAGGTCCCCTGAGGCCCAGAGTCAGGGCTGGTCCCCAAGCCCTGCACTGTGGCTCAGACCACCTCCCGCCCCCCAAATTTAAACCTCAGGGCCTGGGCATGTGGCACCATAGGCAGGCAGGAGGCTGAGACTTTGATCCAGAGAACGAGGACTAGGGACCCTGAGTGCCACAAAGTGTGGGCTCAGCAGTGCCCGAAGATCCCCGCAGTAGCGACACCAGCAAAGAGAAGATCCCCCTCCCTCCACCTCCAGTAATCCACACCAAGCCAGTCAGTCTTCTCTCAGGCAAAAGTTAGAAAGTTGGTGTGTTGGATGCTAAGGGAGACGTGTACATGGGGAGGATGGGGCCGGGGATAGCGAAAGAATTTCAGCCCGTGATCCAGCTGGTACCATTTTGTTTGGTTTAGGGTTTTTTTTTTTTCTGTTTTGCTTTTTATATTTTGCAATTTTAAAATAAAAATTTTTTGAATGAATTACTGTGAAAAGTTTCAAGTTATTAATAACTGAGTTCCATGCATAGGAAGTCCCAACACCAACTCCTCCACCAGTGCTCCTTTGCCTCCATCAGGTGGAGTTTAAAGGGGCTACAGGTGAAAACTGTACATGGGGGGGGGCCACAGCATGAGACTTGGGGGCCAATCAGTAGAAAGAAACAAGATTCAGCAGGGGGCCACAGTCAGAAATGTTGAGAGACCCCCCACTGTACCCCCACCTCCGTTCCAGCCCCGCCCGGCGTTGCCCGAGTGGCCCCTGGCCCCGCTGGAAAGTGCTCCCCTCCAGAGCACAGTTAGAGGAAAGAGAGAGCTAGAGCGTGGCCTGTTCGGTCTGCAGCAGGGCGGGGCAGGAAAGGGTGGCCGCACGCTGGCCTGTCCCCGCATCCTGCCGTGCTGTCTGCACCGGGGACCACGGGTCCTCTTCTGCAAATGGCTGCATTTTCATTTAATGTGTTGAAACTCCAACAACAATGTGAGTTTTGTGTTGAAATCTGGAATGTAATCAAGGTAAAAAGAAAAGGAAGTGAAATTATCAGTCACGCGGGGGGGGGGGCCTGGGGGGTGAGGGGTGGAATGTATACTGTTTTTTTTTTTTGGTTGGTTGGTTTGTTTTGTTTTTGTTTTGTTTTTGTTTTGATTGGTGGTAGAATATGTGCACTGGTGAAGGGACGGGTGTTTGAGCATTGTATAACTGAGACATAAGCCTGAGAACTTTGTAACTTTTCCACATGGTGATTCAATAAAATAAATTTAAAAAAAAAAAGGTGTTATTTACTTCAGTTGTAGAGAGTGAAACTGCCCGAGGACCTAGTTGTCTACTTCTAGTTGTCTTTTCCCTCAACAGAATAAATCAGGGAGCTAGGGTGGCAGGCCAGAGTCAACGCACTCGGCCACACCCGCCACTGACCGTGGTTCCACTTCCGGCAGTGCCCGAGCCCCAGCCACCAACTGGGTTTGACCCTGGATATTCGCTCTGGAGTACTGGCCCCGAGCACTGACCCAGTACTCCCCTCCCTAGTGAAACAGGGAGTGTGAAGTGGTGAGGGGCCGAGGATGGGGTGATCGTGGCTAAGACAGGCTTCCCCAGCTAAGTGGGCTGTGGCTAAGGACTGGCCGGGGCGAACAGCCCGACACAGGGACACCCTGAGGATGAAGAAGAAAGACACACAAGAGGGGCTGGAGCAATAGCACAGCGGGTAGGGTGTTTGCCTTGGATGTGGCCAACCAGGGTTCGATTCCCAGCATCCCTATCGTCCCCTGAGCACCGCCAGGAGTGATTCTTGAGTGCATGAGCCAAGAGTAATGCCTGTGCATCGCCAGGTGTGACCCAAAGAGAAAAAGGAAAAAAAAAAAGAGAGAGAGACACATAAGAGAGAAAAAGCAGGAGACCAGGGGACTCACCGCTTCCTAGATTGCCCTCCATGTCGGTAAGATATTGCTTAGCTATTCTAAGTAAACATCCCATTAGAAGACGGTTCAGTAGTTCCAGAAGACAGACGTGCCAGAATACAGATATTCGTCATCATTAGGAGCCCAACAACAGCCTTTGATCAATTGCCTAATTATCTCCACCCACCTGGGCGAGACTTTTCCCCACCCGAGCGCCTCCGTTCATCAGGACAAGCCTCTTTGTGACGGGCTGTCTCCAGGGACGGTTCTTCCCGGAGAGGGAGTGGAGATAGAGCACTTCCTGGAGCAGGACTCTGCCTGGGCGCCAGCACTCTGGGTGGAGAGGTCCCGTCAGCGGCCTGTCCACCCTGTCCCCCTTCCTCTGTCTGGGCCCCAGCAGTGTCCACGGTGACAGGGAAAGAGCCTTCCCCCTGCTCGTCTGTGGTGTCTGGGTCGGGACGGAAAAGGCGGCCAGCCCGGCTTGCCTGGTTTTGGCCTATCAGGGCTCTCCCCGTCCCTGGGGAGCTTGGCCTGGTCTCACTCCGAGGGAGCCGGGGGGGCCCCCCACGAGACGCTGGCCGTGGTCGCCAGGGCCGAGGCTGGGTTAAACACCCGAGTTCCTTGGGCTGAGGCTCTGTCTGGGGAGGAAGGCCGCCTCCGGGGGTGGTGGGTGGCGATTAAGGATCACGGCAGCTTCCTCTGCCACTGCGTAGAGTTTCCCTGATGCTACAGGCTCGCCGCCAACCCGTGGCTTGAACCTAGGACCTGGTGTAGAACTGAGCGCGCCGTTCATTCCGTCGAAGATGTCAGAACTCTGCGTCTCCCGGCAGGTCCAAAGTCCTCCTGTCCTGCACGCCCCGGGCCAGCCCTGGCTCGTGGGACCAGCTGATGAATCAGGGGCTGACGCCAAGTCCATCCTCTGTCCCCGAGCCTGGACCCTAGCTAGATCTGCGGCTGGTGGCAGAGACCCGGAGTTGAGGTCTTGCTGCAGAAGCACAAATTCATCCGAGTCTCCACACAAGCTCGCTGCCGGGCCAGTGGGCGGCTCTGGAAGGAGCCTCCTCTGACAGCAGCGAGCTGGTTCCGGCCAGGTTACAATGTTGCCCTCAGTCAGTCATGCCTTGTGCTGAGTGAAGCATCACCCCCTACACCCCCTTGCCAGGTCAGCTCATGACGGTTGCAGACAGGGCCGAGGGGTGAAGACACACGTCTGGCATGAGGCTGACCCTCTTCCCCTCCCTGGCTCCACGCGGTCCCTGGAGCATCCCTAGGGGTAGAGACCCCCGAGTACTGGGTAGTGCTAGGTGTGGCCCTGAAGACCCTGGTCACCACTGGAGTGGCTAAGGTCATTTTTGCTCCATAGGGACAGAGCAGAATTGCATCCATCAACTCTCTTGGCTAGGGAGCACTGCAGAGGAGCAACCACAAACTCCCCCCCCCCAAAAAAAAAAGTGGGAGAGTTTCATTCCAATAGCCTGGGTGGCCTGGAGAGAGCGTGTGGGCAGGCTGGGGTGCCCCTGAGCCGACTGGCCTAGACACGAGCTGCTTTCTGGGGGAGGGGTTTCTGCTGTCCCCTCCGGAGGAGCCTGTGGTCAGCAGAGTGCTGGCCCTTTGAAATCAGCCCGGTCTAAAAATAAGTGTCCACCAGGGGCTTCATATTGTTCTTTTTTTTTTTTTTCTATTTTGGGGCCACAGCTGGCGATGCTCAGGGGTTACTCTGGCTCTGCACTCAGGAGTCGCTCCTGGCAGGCCCAGGGGACCGTATGGGATGCCGGGGACCTGCCGTACCAGGGCCTTCCTTTTAGAGTGGCCGCAGACAATCACTTTGGAGGCGAAGAGGCTGAGGACGCAGGGCACACGTCCTGAGCTTCGGCCTCCTTTCCTCGGCGGAAGCGGCGGCGTCTGCTACATTCCAGGCGGGTCCTGCTGCCGTGGAGGATTTGCCGGCTATGCCCAGCCGTCACCCGGGCGGCAGCCTAGAGGCCTGCACACGCTCACTGGGAAGTCACTGCGGCTTTGGAGGCGGCCCCCATGGCAGCGCCTGAGTGGGAGTTCACTGTGTGCCCTTGCTCCCGGGGCGCTCCCTTCTCGTCTACACCCGCAGGGAGACTCTGGCAGGCCCGTGTTCGGAGGCAGCTTCTCCCGGTGTACCCCGCAGGGCGGGAGTTCTGGGTGTGTGGCCCGATTTCCAGCACATTCGCGCTCCAGCTATGCACACCAGCGTCCCCTGGCCCAGGTGTGGGCTCGTTCTGCCACTCTGGGGTCTCCTCAGCTGGGCTTGGGCCAGAGGCCTGCGGGGGGGTCTCCCAGTGCCCCAGGGCCCTTCTCTCTGGGGGGATCTCCAGCGCTGGCTTGTCTTGTTCTCAGCCTGTCTGGGGACTCTCATTCCTTGGGGCCAGATGATCTGATGTTGGATTGTGGGGGTGGGTGGGAGGGAGGGGTGTTAGGGGGGCCAAGGGGCTGGTCTTAGGGAAGATCTTGGTCCTGCCTTCTCATGTGGGAGGGGTCTATTCACAAGTCAGAGGGAGAGTGAAGGTAAGATTTGGGGGGAGGGTAGAGGTGGTCGAGTCATGGTATGATAAAGCTGCAAGTCTGCTGGACTGCCCCTGGAAGCAAGGGTGTCGGGGCGGAATGGGGCGATGGGGTTGGAGGAGGAGGTTCATGGTTGTAATGTGCCAAATCACCACTAGATGGCGCTGCTTCTCAAACCCAGTGGACTCTGGTCACGGGCGGGGACCGTCTGTAAGCTCAGCCTTGGTCCCACCTTCTGGCCTTCTGTACCAGTGTCCCTTTGTATAGAAAGTGGGAAAGTGGCCTTGGAGGTGGGGCCTGTGCATCCCCTTTGCACCCACCTTCTCTGGCAGGTGGTCAGCCTCGCTCTGGGAGGTGCAGGGAAGGGGTGGGGTGGGGGGAAAGAAACTTCCTCCAGCTCAGGCTGGTACTGTGGGGCCGAGGGGGCACGGCGCATGCGGGAAGTGAGGGGGCCTTGTGACCTGCGGGGAGTGGGGCATGGGATCTGGTTTACCCCAGGAGGGGGGGGGAGAGAGAGAGAGAGAGAGGGAGAGAGAGAGGGAGAGAGAGTGGGGGAGGGAGGGGGGGAGGGAGAGAGGGAGAGAGAGAGACAGAGAGAGACAGAGACAGAGAGAGAGAGGGAGAGGGAGAGAGAGAGCTTGCAGAGGGAGGAGTGAGTCATGGGGAGTCTGGGGAGGTGATCTTAGGGCCCGCGGAGGACCGGTCCTGACCAAAGACGGAAGGCCCTCCAGAGGTCCACGTTCTTGAGCTTTCCTCCCTCTACAAACGAGGGAGCCAGAGGTGGGAGAGGCCAGAGAGCTCCCCGGGGGTCCCCAGCAGGTAGAGATGGTCGGGACGGAGCCCAGAGGTCTCCTGGCTGAGACCCTTCCCGCACATTCCGCGCAGCCGAGGGCGCGGGGAGGGAGGCTGCAGCACCCACACGCCTTCCCCCACCCTCCTGCGTCCTTCTCTGCACGTGGGCGTGAAGCTTTGGGGGGGGGTGTCTCCACAGACAGGGTCTTGCTGCCATATGCCTGCGTGTTGCCTGGATTCCAGCCCCACGGCTTAGACTTCCGGGGTCTTTCCCTGTGATCTGCTGCTCCAGGGCTCCCGGCCATGGTGCTCTCTGCCTCTCCTCAGACCCCCACCCCCCAGGGTCTCCTCTTACAGCTGGCTCTGCTGCTCATGGGTGTGAGAAAGCCAGCAAGGGGGAGCCTTGCAGCTTGCAGAGAGGGAGGGAGAGAGCACCGAGAGGGGAGAGAGAAGAGATTGAGCAAGACACTTGCACGGGGTGGTGGGGGGAGCTTGCAGAGGAGAGGAGGGGAGGGAGGGACGGGGGGAGAGAGAGAGAGAGAGAGAGAGAGAGAGAGAGAGAGAGAGAGAGAGAGAGAGAGAGAGAGAGAGCTTGCAGCTTGCATAGAGAGAGAGAGCTTGCAGAGGGAGAGGGAAGAGAGAAAAAGAGAGCAAGAGAGAGAGAGCGCATGAGAGAGAGAGAGAGAGAGAGAGAGAGAGAGAGAGAGCGCTAGCGGGAGCGCGTGCACGTGAGCTTGTAATCCACACAGGCTTCCGAGCAGCCCAGCTGGTGCAGCTCCAGTGTGTGTGGGGGCCGGGCAGGCAGGGGGCAGCTCCTAGGCCCCCCTGGGCGGGAGCTGCTGCACAACCCTCCCGCCCAGAGCCTCTGCAGATCACCTGTCAGCTGGGGGCCTGGGGGAGACCCCAGGAATCTGCCTCCCGCTGCCACTGCCGCTGCCGTTGTTAGGGAGACAGCCGGGCCGGGCTGTGCTGCTGAGACCGGCCTCCCGGCTTCCCTGGGAACGAGGCTCCGTCTCCAGCTTCCAGACTTGGTAAGTGCCGGGGTGATTCCGGTGAGGCTGTTCCTATTGCTGGGTCCAGTAGCTGGTATAACCGAAATGTGCCGGGATTGAGGAATTGTGGATCTCTCTCTCCCCCCCTTCTCTCTCTCTCTCTCTCTCTCTCTCTCTCTCTCTCTCTCTCTCTCTCTCTCTCTCTCCCCTTCTCCTCTCTCTCTCTCTCTCTCTCTCTCTCTCTCTCTCTCTCTCTCTCCCCTTCTCCTCTCTCTCTCTCTCTCTCTCTCTCTCTTGCTCGCTCTCGCTCTCTCATACATTGGTCCTTTCTGGGTGCTTCAGAAGTCAGTCCACGTGTGACGAAGACCCATTTTATCACTCGTGTTGATCCGCTGTCATCTGCCTGTCCCCCCCTGCCCCCCCAGCGCCCGGAACAGTGCTCCTCCACATTCTGCCTCCCGATGTCTCCCCTCCCCTCTGTGAATAAATCCCCGCCTGTGTCACCCGTGTTCCCGGAATGTCAGAAATAGACGCAGAGCGGGGATCTGTCCCTCGGGTGTGGAGATGGGTACGAGCCCCAGGCGAGCCGGGCCCGGGCTCCGTCTCAGAGCGCCGTTCTGGCTGGGCGTGATGGAGTGCGGAGCGGGGCGGCCTGGCCGGGCTCCCAGCACCCTTCTCGGGTGCAGGGCCACGTGACTTCAGCCCTTCTCGCCGGCTCCCCGGGTTCCAGGGTTTTGCTCTTATATGGATTCTCAGGAGTTTCTGAACACCGTGAAGGAGATGCCCGGGAATCAGGTCATTGCTTGCTGTCCTCTCCCCCTGCCCGCGGCTCCCCGACATTGACACTTGTGTCCCTTTGAAGGATTAACTAGTTGATGTTGGAGGTGCAGGAACTTTTAAAATCCAAGCCATGATATTTAACACTACTGACTCATTTTACCTAAATAACAATTTTAAAAATATATAAATAACCCAAAGAGTAGACAGACACATAAAACAACAACAACAAAAAAAGTATCTCATTTTATTATATAAGAAAAGAAGTATGAGTCAATCAAGTGAAACAGGTAAATTCTATGGTATAGGACAGAATGTACCCTTAGCGCACTTAATATGGTAAGTCGATTTATGATGATACATGCCTAGCACACGATGCCTCAGTTAAAAAAATTAATTAAAAAAAGAAAAGAAAAAGAAAGAAAGAGAGAATTAAGACTCAGTGGTTTTTTGTCTGTGTGGGGGCCACGCCCAGCAGTGCTCAGGGCGGAGTCCCAGCTCGGTGCTCAGTGGTCGCTCCTGCCCATGACCGGGGGACCATCTGTGGTGTCCAGCTGGGCTCGGCCGTGCACAGGGCAGCCCTTGAACCGTCTGCGTGTCTTTCCCAGCCCCGTCGCTGTCTTTCACGTCTTCTTGACTCTTGGGTCAAGGCTGGGCTCCGGCTCTCGCTGAGCCCGTGGCCCGAGGTGCGTCCGAGACCGAGACCGGCTCGCTCCCCGGACTGAGGCTTTCCTGCTGCCTTTGTTTTCATTCTGTCACGGCCCGCGCCCCGTGCTGCGGTATCCCTGGAGGAAAATCACACTCTGAGATGGAAGCCCGGGGCAGAGCTGCTGCTTCAGGGCCGTGCCAGGTGGGGGAAGGGCGGGATGCTCGGGCACTGCCCCAGCCCCGGGAGGGAGGCCGGAGGGAGCCGGTCAGCCACATGTCCAGCTCCCCGTATGGAATGTGCGCTCTCAGCTCATGGCCTGGGCTGCTGGTGGGTGGCCTCGTCTCTGCCTGGGACCTGAGTGCTCTGGAGCCCTGGAGTGCGTGTGTGTGTGTGTGTGTGTGTGCGCGCGCACGCGCGCGTGTGTGTGCATGCATGTATGAGTGTGTGTGCATGCATGTATGAGTGTGTGCACATGTGTGCGCGCCCGTGTGTGTGCGCGCCTGTGTGTGCATGCATGTATGAGTGTGTGTGTGCGTGTGTGTGCATGTGTGCGTGCGCATGTGTGTGCGTGTGTGTGCACGCATGTATGAGTGTGTGTGCGTGTCTGCATGCATGTATGAGTGTGTGTGCGTGTGTGCATACATATATGAGTGTGTGCGTGTGTGCACGTGTGTGTATGCGTGTGTGCATGCATGTATGAGTGTGTGTGTGTGTGCATGCATGCATGTGTGTTTGTGTGTGTGAGAGGGCTGGGGGGTGGGTGCTGCCCCGTGGGGTGCAACTTGAAACCCTCGCCTGCAGAGCATCAGTTAAGAGGCGGTGTTCACTGGGCACGCTTCCCCGAGCTGTTCGCGGTGTGTCACCTGTAAGTGCCCGTGACATCTGACGAGGGATGAGGGACTCGGCTAGCTGCAACGCGGAGTTCTGTGCTGCGGGGGGTGGAGGGGGCTTGAGAAATGCTCTCCACAGGCTGTGGGGGCGGCCCCCCTCCTGGGTCGGCCCAGATGGTTGCGAGGTGCCGGGCAGCTGTTGGGTCTGGAAGCAAGTGTTTCAGCTTGGGGACCCCCGGCTGGTGTTTCAGCTTGGGGACCCCCAGAGCTCACTCCTGACCCTGCCTGGGGGTCCTTCCCGGCGGTGAGACCGGACTGAGCCGCACTGTCTCTCTGGCCATAGTTTTGCTTCTTTGGTTATTCTGGTGACGCTTCTGAGTCAGAGTCTGGTTCACGTGGGCTAATGAAACAACGGTCTGAAATCTGTGCTGGAGTCACCCCTCGCCACCGCGGGCCCTCCCCCCACCGCCCATGGCCATGCGGCAGGGATGGCCCTGGGACCCCGGTCTTGGCTGGGCCCAGTCACTACCTCCTCAGGGGACCGTGCGGGCTGTAGACATCAGGCTGCTCCTTCCTTTCCCTGCTCGTCCCCAGCCGGTGCGTCTCTCCCCTACCCCGCCTCTAGGAGCGGCAGCGTGGGGGGTTGTTCCTTGCCCACGGGCCAGGTCAGAGCTCAGCACGCCCTGGCATATCTGCAACCTCGGGGGAGCTGGACAAGTGGACCGGTTTTTGGGTCACACCCAGCAATGCACAGGGGTCACTCGTGGCTCTGCACTCAGGAATTACTCCTGGCAGTGCTCAGGGGACCATATGGGATGCTGGGAATCGAACCCGGGTCGGCCGCGTGCAAGGCAAACGCCCTACCCGCTGTGCTATCGCTCCAGCCCCAGGACCGGCCTTTTGTGTGATGGAGCCTGGGACGTGGCTCAAGGGCTGGAGCAGCTGCCTAGGTTAGGACCCCTGAGCACTGCCTGACTCCCGAGCACTGTCTGACTTCTGAGCACTGCCTAGAGTGGCCCCCGTGAACAAATAAAAATAAAAAACAAACAGTTTGTTTCTCGTAACAGTGCTCGGGCGGGCCTGGCTTCCACGAGTGCGGGAGAGGAAAGCGTGGACTCCGAGACACGGCCATAAGGGGCAATGGTCAGGCTGCGTTCAGGGTCCCACTGTGCTGTGGACCCCAGGGTCATGTTCGTGGCCAGCCCTCTGGGTGTTTGCAGATGTCCACTGCCCCCAAGGATTCAGTCTCTCGGTCAGCCAGGACAGGCTCCCAGATGCTGTGTGGATCCAGGCAGGGGTCTGGGGGGGGGGACTGTGGGGGCAGCCCGTGGGCAGGGCTCCTGCCGCCCGTGGCTGTGTGCTCCGCCCTGTGAGCCGCGCAGGGCCGTGCCGGGTGCTTCAGGCTGAATCCCGGTCCACGCCGTGGCCAGGTTGCAGTAGGATCCAGAGACATCGTTTGGAGGTCTCATAACCGCCCCGCCCCACCCTGCCCCACCCCGGGAAGCTCTTTGCTGGCCTGCTGGCCCTGTCCCCCAGGCTAGCTGACCGAGCCCGTCTCTGCATCTGTTTGGGGAGTGGGGGGTAGTTCATGCTCGGGGACCCATCCCGGCTCTGTGCTGGGGAGTGACCGCAGGTGCGGGGCTTGGGGGACTCTCCCTGGTGCCGCGGGTTCAAATCAGAGTCGTGGCCGCAGCCACCGGCAGGCGCCTTCTCCCCTGTGCTCCCTCCCTGGTGCTCCGTCTTTGTATCTCGGGCCAACTCGTGGCTCAGTGTTTGCTGGGCCACGCCAGGCCTTGCCCACACAGAGACACCTTCTACGCTGGGGGCGTGGTCGGGCTGGGGGTCCCGTTCTCTAGCCGGGCTGCATCTCGGAGACCTTTCGTCCTCGCCTTGTCTGTTTCTTGGGCTGAGCGTGCCTCTGAGCAGCGTCGTTTTCATCTTCGATGCTGACACGAGAAGCTTTTGCCCAAAGGACCTTCACAGGGTCGGATTTTTAAATGCCAAAGGAGCATCCTGAAACGGGGAAACCCCGGAAACGGGACTAAAGCGGAGATCCCAGGGACAGAGAGAGAGAGAGTCCAGGGCGCCTGGCCCTTGCCTTGCATACAGCTGACCGTGATTCATCCCCGGTTCAATCCCTGGCCCCACGCCAGCCTTGAGCACAAAGTCCAGAATAGCCCATGGGCACTGCCAGGTGTGGCCCGCGCCCCAACCCACCCTGGTAATAAAAGACGGACTCCAGCTATGATTCAGAAATTGTGACAAATGTGGATGCTAAGGACACCAGCACGGGCCTGCCTGGGGAACAGCTTTGTGATCATACTGTGTCTCAAGGGGCTCTCACAAAAATATTTTTGAAAATCATTGCCCAGGGCTGGAGCGATAGCACAGCGGGGAGGGCGTTTGCCTTGCACGCGGCCAACCCGGGTTCGATTCCCAGCATCCCATATGGTCCCCTGAGCACTGCCAGGAGTAATTCCTGAGTGCAAAGCCAGGAGTAACCCCTGAGCATCGCTGGGTGTGACCCAAAAAGCAAAAAAAGAAAAAAAAAAAGAAAATCATTGCCCTTCTGCTAAAGGGTACATGTGCCATTTCCCCCTCATGCTTCAGAGAAAAGCTGTGGCCAGGCCTCGTTCTTTGTTCTTCCCAGTTTGTGCCCCGAGTTGCAGAAAGCGCTCCCTTTCCGACAGGGTCCGAGTGGGTGGCGCCGATGCCCAGCAGGCCCGTGACTTTCACTTGCCCGCGCATGCTCCCTGCTCTCTCCCCAGGAGATTGAGAAAACCAGAGAGATTTTTTTCCGCTGACAGCGTCACGTGCAGAGAAAGCGCGTGGGCAGCCAGGGGCGGCCCTGCAGGAATGCTCTCCGCAGCGGAACAGCCGACGGGGGGACGTGGCCCTTGCTTCACTGGGCCTCCCAGGGGCCCCTGGGGGACAGACGCAGGTTGCTGTCACTCAGTGCCCCTGGAACTGGAGGGAGGAATAATGGTTCCCGGGTTTGTGCGTGGCCAGAGAGCCCGAGAAGTCACTCAGTAAATATGTTTCAGAGCAAATCCAAAATGGGGTGGGAAAATAAAAATAACAGCATCAAGGGTTGAAGCTCTAACTAGCTGGAGAAGTTGAAGACCACCCCCCGCCCCCAAGCCCCCCGCTTCTCTGTGGGCAGGGGTACTGGGGGCCCTCGCGGGAGGTGCTGGGCTCAGGGCCACCGTCGCAGTGACTGGCTCAGCGTTCATCCTGGCCTGCAGCTGTGGACGCGGGAGGGGAATGTCAGGGAACCGTGCTGGAGGCAGTCAGCGCTCTCTCCCGCCCCCGTCCCGCTCCCTTGCCTGCCTTCCTCACGTGTGCCGGAGGTTTTCTGCCGGGGACACTGGCGTTACTCCCCTCTGATAGGTAAGGATGGCTTCATAGCCCATTTGGGCGTCCTTTCGGCTTTCTTTCCTTCTTTTTTGGGGGGGTCACACCCAGCGATGCTCAGGGGTCACTCCTGGCTCTGCACTCAGGAATCACTCCTGGCGGTGCTCGGGGGACCATATGGGATGCTGGGAATCGAACCCGGGTCGACCGCGTGCAAGGCAAACGCCCTACCCGCTGTGCTATCACTCCAGCCCCTCTTTTCTTTCTTTCTTTCTTTCTTTCTTTCTTTCTTTCTTTCTTTCTTTCTTTCTTTCTTTCTTTCTTTCTTTCTTTCTTTCTTCCCTCCTTTCTTTCTTTTTCTTTCTTTCTTTCTCTTTCTTTCTTTCTTTCTTTCTTTCCTCCTTTCTTTCTTTTTCTTTCTTTCTTTCTTTCTTTCTTTCTCTTTCTTTCTTTCTTTCTTCCCTCCTTTCTTTCTTTCTGTTTCTTTCTTTCTTTCTTTCTTTCTTTCTTTCTTTCTTTCTTTCTTTCTTTCTTTCTTTCTTTCTTTCTTCCCTCCTTTCTTTCTCTCTTTCTTTCTTTCTTTCTTTCTTTCTTTTTTTCTTTCTTTCTTTCTTTCTTTCTTCCTTCCCTCCCTCCCTCCCTCCCTCCCTCCCTCCCTCCCTCCCTCCCTCCCTCCCTCCTTCCTTCCTTCCTTCCTTCCTTCCTTCCTTCCTTCCTTCCTTCCTTCCTTCCTTCCTTCCTTCCTTCCTTCCTTCCTTCCTTTCTGCTCACACCCGGCGATGCTCAGGGGTTACTCCTGGTTCATTACTCCTGGCGGTGCTTGGGGGACCACATGGGGTGCCGGGGATCGAGCCCAGGTTTCTGCTGCATCCAAGGCAAACACCCTACCTGCTGTACGATCGCTCCCGCCCCAAGGGGTGCTGGCCTTTACCCGACAGTGCTTGGGGGTCAGTCCTGGAGTGCCTGGGAGACCACATAGTGCCAGGGATTGAACCAGGAACAGCAGCATGCAAGGCCAGTGCTTCGACCCCTGGACTTTCCCTCCAGCCTGCGCTGCATTCTTGCCGTGTGGGTGTGGATGTTAGATCAAGAAGGTCATTCGGAAAATGAATTTTTTTTCTTTTTCCTTTTATTTTGGATTGGGGCCACAGTTGGCTATATACTGAGGCGCTGTTCTTGGCTCAGAAATGACCCTGATGGTGCTTGGGAGTCCTTAAGCGACATCAGGGATTCTACTGGGGTTGGCCTCATGCAGAGCACACGCTTTACCTCCTGTCCTGTGTCTGACTCCAGGGAGCTAAGTTTTTAAATGAATTATTCAAACATGGGCAGAGAAAACTGCAGGGTAGCAGACAGGGTGACGAGACCCATCATGTCAGCGGTCAGGAGTGTTTGCCATCTCTGCGGCTCCTGACGGATGAAGCATCTCTCAGGCTCCTTTTTTATTCAGATGTATTTCCTATCAGCAGCATCGAGATGACATATTAGGGACGTACCTGTAGCCTGAGGTTCAGTCAAGTTCCGTTTTCTCCTGACGGTTGTGCCACCAGCTTCATTTGCACTTTTATTCGATCCAGTTGTTTTGTCTAAATTTAGTTTCCTTTAATTGGAGAAAGCACCGGCCAAGTCATCGTCATGATTTCCAGTGCGTTATGTCAGCCTTCCGTGCCAGTCCCCCTGCAGGGATATTTGTTAGCTTTGGGCTAGTCACGCCACGGTCTGCTTGGGAAACCACCAGATACCCGCACCTGCTTGTTTGCCCTGTGTCTCGCCTGCCTAGTGCTCCTTCATCTCTGCAGCTCTGAGGCCCTGATTGGCGGGTTTTTTTTTGTTTGTTTGCTTTTCCTCTTCCCCAGCGATAGCACAGCGGTTGAGCGTTCGCCTTTCATGTGGGCGACCCGTGTTCGATTCCTCTGCCCCTCTCGGAGAGCCCGGCAAGCTACCGAGAGTATGGAGCCCGCACGGCAGAGCCTGGCAGGCTACCCGTGCGTATTGGATATGCCAAAAACAGTAACAATAAGTCTCTCAATGAGAGACGTTACTGGTGCCCGCTCGAACAAATCGATGAGCAACGGGATGACAATGACAGTGATCCTTTCCTCTTCCCCAGGCACTATAGTCATTCCCCAAGTGGTCGAGGGGTTGGTGGAAACTGAGGCTTCCCGGAAGGTGTATCAGCATGCCAGGTCCTGGGTGACGCGGGTGCTGTCCACCCAGGCAGGACTTTCTTCCACCTCTGCAGGGGGGACCGGAAGCAGCTTCTTCAGTGACCCGAAGGGGCTCCTCATGTGAGCTCCTTCCATCCCTGCTGCGTCCGCACCTTAGACAGCCTTTCTGTGAATGGAGGTGGGGGGGTGTCCCGAACCGGCCCCTCTTCTTTTTTTTTTTTTTTCCGGCCCCTCTTCTTATACAGATAAGCTTGCACGCACCCCCTTCCCGCCTTCCCTCCCCATCTCACCTCTTCCCAGCCAGCCCTGGGGTCTGGCTCTGCGGCCGGCAGCCTCCCTCCCTGCCCTGACTCAGCTGGGAAAGAGATCCGAGAGACGCTTCCTCAGGCATGAACAGATGCCCCGGGGAGCAGAGGTGGGGCGGGCACAGAGGCCGTGGGAGTCCAGGCTGCCCCCGCTTGTGTGTCACTCGGCCCGAAGCATCCTGGGAGCCGGGCAGAGGGTCCCCAAACAGTTGCTTCAGATCTTCCTGATTCCCAGCCGCCTCTTCCAGGAGCGGGTGCGGGCCATCGAGGGGGACTGTGGACCCCCGCCCAGCCAGGGGACGTGTCCACACCCCTCCCCCAGGTACCCGCCTGTGCCCGCTCCTCACTGTGCCCTCATCCACATCCCATCCCCTGGAGCTCCGTTCTCCGGGGGAACCTGCTGAGTCCATTTCTCACCAGGAGGTTTCCCGGACTCTCCTTCCGGGACTCCGTGGGTTCCTTGGGGCTGCTGTGCATCCACTCAGCTCTGTCGTGAGGGATATTGCAAATTATTTCGAGTGGGCTGGGAGGTTCTCCAAGGACAGGAGCACAGACTTTGCATACTAGAGGCCCAGGGACAGTCCCCAGCTCCACCTGGCTCCTGTGGCACAGTCAAGAATGACCTCTGGGCATGGCCCTCACTGACCACCAGTGGGTGTGTCCCCCTCTCCCCCAGATGCTTGCTAGTGTGCTTGTATGACCCTGTAAAAAGTACTTTTGTGATTATTGTGGTCACCGTGGATCCCACATTGCTCTTCTCTGCTGCTATGGGGCGGGGAGAGGAGAGATGCATGTAGCCACAGCGGGTATAGACAGCCAGTCTAGCAAAGTCAAAACTCAGTCACTCCCTCAGTTGTCCAGAAGCCGAATTTGCAGCTCAAGTAGAATTAGAATCGAAATAAAATCCCTTCCTCTCGGATCTGGATTTTCTGATCTCCTACGTTCCGGTTTGGAAGGTCATGTTTTCGGAAGTGCAGCCAATAACTATATGGATTCAGTGCCAAGGATTTGTACCAGAGGAAGGATCTTAGTGCAGTCATGTATAATGTTGATAAGTAGATAATAATGAGAAGAGCCTTTCAGACCGAGAGAGAGAGATTCCTTTTTGGAAAAACCATGTTAAATGCAGTGAAATTAGTAAAATAACTATGGCTGGTAAAATCTTTTTTTAAAAAAACTTACTTTATAAATAAAATTCTCTGTTTGGGAGTTCATGGCTCAGAAGCATTCATTCTTACCTTGACATTTTAGTGAGGCCAACCCAGGAATGGGAACTATCAGAACAGCGTGTCCTATAGATTTTCAGGAAAATTCAAGAACTTGAGCTATTAAATCTTACTAGTAGCTTAAAATCAATCAACTGCTGTTTTTTTTTTTTAATAGTCCAGGAGTCTATTTTTGAACAAACACTTCTCATGCCATGAATTCATAGGGGATGGGCTCCAGCCGCTCAGGTTCCTTCCCGTTGGTCCTTACAAAGTGGGCTTCTCTGGGTGGGGCAGGCTGGCGCTTCAGTTGAACCCAAGTCCCTTTCTCTTTGGCTTCCTCTTTTTGATCATTTCCTTCACCCGTTTCAGGAAGCTGTCTCGACTCTCAGAGTGCTTGATATGCTCAATGCGGACATTAATTCTCTTGGCAAGAATCTTGCCCTTGACTTGTTTGTTAACGACAACGCCAACAGCATGCTGGGTAACATTGTAGACTCTTCCAGTTTTGCCATGATAACACTTGTGGGGCATTCCTTTTTGGACTGTGCCCGTTCCCTTTATGTCTACGATATCGCCTTTCTTGTATATACGCATGTATGTGGCCAAAGGGACAACTCCATGTTTTCTGAAAGGTCTAGAGAACATATAGTGAGTTCCCCTCCACTTTCCCTTTGTGTTGGTCATTTTGGCGATTTACTGGGCGCTGGCGGTTCCAGCAGAGGGTCAACTGCTGTTTTGAAGAATGCAGCTAGTTTGTGTTTGTTTGCTTTGGGTCACACCTGGCGATGCTCAGCGGTGACTCCTGGCTCTGCACTCAGGAATCCCTCCTGGCGGTGCTCAGGGGACCAGATGGGATGCTGGGGATCAGACCCAGATTGTCTGTGTGCCAGGCAAGCATCCTACCCATTGTACTCTCGCTTCAGCCTGAAAAATGCAACTGTTTTAGCCATGGGAGATAACCACTGTGATAGAATGCCTTCTAATCTTTTTTAAATCGCCTTCTTTGTTGACTGGGAGACCCTCTGACCTGCTTAGTGGGGCTCACACAGACTCCATCTGCACACCCCTTTATAGACATGGCTGCATTTACAAAATATTAAGTATGATTCAGTTCCTCGTGGTAGTATTTATTTTGCTTCTCGTGTATATGTAGCAGCTGGCTATCAGCGTGCAAAGAGGGTTCATCTGTGCCCATGACCGCAAGATGTTCACAGCCTGTTAGACCCCTTCAGCCGCTGCTTCCCTCTGCCCCCCTGGAGAGGTCTGGGGGCTGGTGATGAAAATCACTCTGCCCTTTGCCGAGGCTGATATTTCCTTGTGTCGACTGGCAACAGGTTGGCACCTACAGAAACTAGAGTTTTTAAAGCTTTAGTTAAGGGTTTTGTTTGGGTTTTGCTGGGGGGAAGGGTACACCCAGAGGTGCTCGGGGGAGTGTGGGCTGCTGTGGATTTGAACCGATGGCAGGATGCAAGCAAGCACCTTAACCCATTTTTGTTTTGTTTTTGTGTTTTAGTGAAGCAAAATGGTTTCACTTGGAAATTTTTGTGTGTTGCGGGGAGCGGGTGTGGAGGGAGAGAGGTGTCCAGGAGAGAACGTGGACTTCTCTAGATGGGGGAGAGCCACGAGGCCACATCTCAGGTTGGAATGCAGGGAAATTGCTATGTTGTGTTTAGTGGTTGAAGTACGTGTGTGTGGTGTGTGTGTGTGTGTGTGTGTGGCCCTGGGTTCCATCAATGACTCTGAAAACAAACAAAAATATGTTCATAATGTTTATAGCAAACATGCGTTGTTGCATAAAAGATTTCGGAAGTGTCGTACATCTTTTCAATAGTCACATAAGTTTTACAGAGAGAAAAAAGGTACTGAAGTGGTTTGCGAGATGAGATGAAATTTTCCAACTCTGAAATTTGAGGAAATAAAAAGTAGAAAGAGAAGGGGGAAAGTCTATTTTAAAAAACAAACAAACAAAACCAGAAGGGCGGGAGAGCTAGTCCAGAGGGTCAGGAGCTTGCCTTGTACGCAGCTGACCTGGGTTACAGTCCCCAGCGTTGCAATTCTTAAGTGCAGAGCCAGGAGTAAGCTCCAAACACCACTGAGGTGTCCCCAAAGCCACAATATTTGTTTTTAAATAAGGTTAGGAAGAAAGGAATTTAACATTAGGATCAACTAGAACAGTATCAGCTGTAAATAGTCAGTAGGGCATGAGCCCATGGAGAATAGCTCATCGAATAGTTGGGTTTTTGGGTTTTTTGTTTTGTTTTGTTTTGTTTTGTGGCCACACCCAGTGATGCTTAAGGGTTACTCCCGGCTTGGCACTCAGGAATCACTCCTGGCAGTACTCTGGGGTTACGCTCAGTTGTGCACTGGGGAATCACTCCTGGCGGTGTTCAGGGGACCAGTTAGGATGCCGGGGGATCAAACTTGGATTGGCTGCATGCAAGGAGAATGTCGTACCTGCTGTGCCATTGCTCCGGCCCCTGAATAAATTATGCATGATCTTGAGAGAGAGTCGAAGGGGGTCTCCCAAGTCTAGCAAATAATACCAGCTTGGTTTTCAGAGCCCTCTTCCTTCCGACCTGCTGCTGCAGGCCTTCTAATCAGCTGACAGTGAAGTCATGTGGTCTCCCTGCTTCCCGTCCCGGGTCAGTGGGTGTATCCTCAGCGGGCCGGGCCAGTAGTCCCGGGAGCTGTTATGTCGACAGTGGCCGAAGGAATAACAGAGATTAAAGAGATGTAAACAAGAGTCACCTGGCAAAAATATTTGGCCTTTCTCAAAATCTGGAAGTTATATTTAGGAAAATGTTTTGAGTGAAAATATTTGAAAGTTTGTTTTATAATCAGAAGCGTCTTGGGTTATTTTAACTCGAGTTGGGTGGGGGTGGGGTGCTAAAACAGCCCCTGAGCAGGAGACCTCGGAGTTTGTCACGGGGAGTGGGACATGAGATGATTAAGTTAATTGGTGCCACATAAGAATAGAAACCTCGTAGGAAGTCGGATCTTGAGATTCCGGCGCTTCTATTAGTCATTAGCTGGAGGCTTATGGAGAAATGGCAGAAGCCACCAGTAATTAAGACACAGAAAACAATTGTGCGGAAGGGCCCCCATCGACTCCCAGGGGCTGGGATAGAACGTGGTTCTGGCCCGATCCAGCCCCTCTGCCCTGCACACGTGGTTCTGGCCCAATCCAGTTTTGCTTCTAACCCCACTGCTCCCCGTTTCTGGACATGTTCTGCCTTCATCCTCCTGCCTTGCCCAGCTCCCCTCAGTGTTCTCGGAACCCCACTTACCTGGCCAGATCCGGTGGCACCCAACCCCCTCCCCCGTCCTCCCTCTTCACCTCTGCCTTCCAAAGACCCCCTTCCCTGGTGCCCTCCCTCCACGGCAGCAGGGGGTCTGGGACGCTCCCTTCCCTCCAGCCTGTGTCAGTGGCCGCATGGTGGTGTCTGGGTGAGGGGTCCGGCACTTCTCCAGCTGGACGGCGCCACTTGCTGTGCACGACGACAGGGATGCTGACTCCTGTCCCCGGGGCTCCTCCGGACACACCCGATGGAGAAAGGGGACCAGCCCCTCCTGGCGTGATGGGATCAGAGGAGAGATCTGCTGAAGGGCCAGCACTCAGGCGGAGTTCTGTGTGTGCGCGGGGCGGGGGGGGGGGGGCTGGGCGTGCCCTGCTCCCTGACCCCAGAGCCCCTTTTAACAGACTTCCAGGAGCTGTGCTCTTCCCAAGGTGAGGTAGGGAGGCCCTCAGAGGCAGCCCGTCCCCACTCGGGGAGCCTCTGCGTGCTGTCTTCCCGCTGGAGCTGTGTGCTAAGAATAGAAACCAAAGCATCTCCTCGCGCAGCCCCGATGTTGGGACTCGAGAGGACAGTGTGGGGCCCTCCGGAGATCCAGCCGGCTGGGCAGATGCTCTCTTAGCCGCCACAAGCAGCCAGTTGCTCCTGGTTGCAGGCTGGAACACAGGGGGTCCCGTCTGACTGTGATGGAGATGGGGGGAGAGGAGGGGGGGGAGGGCGTGCATGCCCGTTAGCAAGGTTTTCCCGGGGGGTTGGAAGTAGTGCAGGGTCAGAGCTCATTACCAGGCCTCCAGCATCAACCTGGGGGTCTGTGGCAGCAACCCCCCCCCCCCGCCCTCGGCCCTGCCCTGGGAAAGTGAGTTCCATTCGCTGGGATTACTGTTACTGGGAGGTGAGGTGCCCACTTTGACATTCAGAGATATCGTTCCAGCCCCACGAATTTAGTGATAGCACAGTGGGTAGGGCATTTGCCTTGCACGCGGCAGACCGGGTTCGATTCCTCCGCCCCTCTCGGCGAGCCCGGCAAGCTACCAAGAGTATCCTCCCGCCCGCACGGCAGAGCCTGGCAAGCTCCCCGTGGCGTATTCGATATGCCAGAAACAGTCACAACAAGTCCCTCAGCAGAGACGTGACAGTGCCCGCTCGAGCAAATCCACGAGCAACGGGAGGACAGTGCTACAGTGCTGCAGGGAAGGTGCCACATTGGACCCCGGAGGGTCATTTTTGGTGCAAGTCTGGCTCTCAGGCTGCCAGACTTGGGCAGAAATGCCAGTAAGGTCTAAGAAGTATGAACTTTTAGGGCCCCTGAATCCACTACATATTTATTTATTATTTATTTATTTATTTATTTATTTATTTATTTATTTGAGTTGGGGGGGCTGCATATCTCCGGTCCTCAGGGCTGAGTCCTGGCAAGTTCCCTACCCACTGTACTGTCTTTCTGGCCCCTCCACCTTTATAAATTCCCTTCCTTCCTTTCTTCCCTCCCTCCCTCCTTCCTTCCTTCCTTCCTTCCTTCCTTCCTTCCTTCCTTCCTTCCTTCCTTCCTTCCTTCCTCCCTTCCTTCCCTCCCTCCTTCCTTCCATCATCTCTTCCTTCCCTCCTTTCTTCCCTTCCCTTCCTCCCTTCCTTCCTTCCTCCCTTCCTTCCTTCCTTCCTTCCTTCCCTCCTTTCCTCCCTCCCTCCCTTTCCTCCCTTCCCTTCTTCCTTCCTTTCTTCCTTCCTCCCTCCCTCCTTCCTTCCTTTCTTCCTTCCTTCCTTTCTTCCTTCCTTCCTTCCTTCCTTCCTTCCTTCCTTCCTTCCTTCCTTCCTTCCTTCCTTCCCTCCTTTCCTCCCTCCCTCCCTTTCCTCCCTTCCCTTCCCTCCTTCCTTCCTTTCTTCCTCCCTTCCCTCCCTCCCTCCCTTCCCTCCCTCCCTCCCTCCCTCCTTCCTTCCTTCCCTCCTTCCTTCCCTTCCCTTCCTCCCTCCCTCCCTCCATCCCTCCTTCTTTCCTTCCCTCCTTCCTTCCTTCCTTCCTTCCTTCTTTCTTTCCCTCCTTCCTTCCTTCCTTCTTTCCTTCCTTCCCTCCTTCCTTCCTTCTTTCCTTCCTTCCCTCCTTCCTTCCTCCCTCCCTCCCTCCCTCCCTCCCTCCCTCCCTCCCTCCCTCCCTCCCTCCCTCCCTCCTTCCTTCCTTCCTTCCTTCCTTCCTTCCTTCCTTCCTTCCTTCCTTCCTTCCTTCCTTCCTTCCGTCCTTCCTTCCTTCCTTCCCCCCTCTTCTCCTCCCTTGCTTCCTTTCATCCCCCTCTCTCTCCCTCTCCCTCTCTCTCTCTTTTTTCTTTCTTTTGTTTGCTTCTGGGCCTCACCTGGCAATGCTCAGGCCTTATTCCTGTCTCTGTGCTCAGGGGACCACCTGGGGTGCTGAGGACCAAAGTGGCTGTACACCAGGCAAGTACCCCGTCCCACTGTACTCCGCCCTCCACCTTTTAAATTAAAAGAAAAAATTAACTTCTCTGGGCTCACTACAGCGTTGCCATGCTCCCCGCCCCAAGGTCTGCTCCCTGCCCACCCCCATGCCGGGATCTGTGGGTGCTTGAGGAGGGTGCCCTCGGAAGGTGGGGCTGTGTGCTTTGCCCAGAGGGGGCCGGTCCTAAAGGACGGAGCATGTTGGATCTACAATCCTCAGACACCCGGGGGCTCCTCCTGCCTCCATCGGAGAGTTCCTGTGTTCTTGGGGGTGTCCACCCAGAGTGTGAAGGGTTAAATATCGCCCCTGTCCAGGCCTCAAGCTTTCGGCTGTTGGGACCTTGGGCAGCGACCCAGATGGAGGTTCTGGCTTCGAGCGGCAGGTCCGTTACTCCTGTTTGCCCGTAAGAAGGCTGCACCTCTCCCCTGCCTGTCGTGGGGGCTAAAATTGGAAACACGAGTTTCTCCCTCCCTGGGCCATAAAAATAATTTGGAATTAGTAGAGCATAAAGGAATGTGGTTTTCCTCTGAGCGTTCAAGCCCCTCTCGCGTCTGGGACCCGGGGTGCCTGCCCGCCTCTGGCCTCCGAAGTGTCACGCCTTAGAACAGGGCCTCGCTGACCCCGCCGGCGGGGCGGGTCCTGAATGACCGGCTTTTTCTGACGCCTGAGAGCTCGGTACCAACCTTCGCCGGACGGACGGGCGCCTGGGGCCCGCCACCGCATTCCTGCATTAATCAGCCCGCACTGTGGCGGCGGGGCCTCGATCAGGACCCCGTGTTCTCAGGACAGATGCCCGTCCCGGCATCTGGTCGAGTGTCACCTGCCCACAGCGGCTATTCTGGGCAGTTGACCAGTCCTACCTGTGCGTTTGTTTATTCTGCACACGATGCCAGAGACGGGCTGGACCCCTCCCCGGGCCCCGCGGGAGAGGGCAGGAGTTGGTTTAACGTTGGCCTGTGCTCAGGACAGAGGGCTTTGTTCTGGTTTGGAGGCCCTCCCCCCCAACTGTTGGATTGTGGGTGTCCCGCTTCGAGAATGCCAACCTGTGCATGGGACCCGTCGAATATGTGCCGGGGGCTCTTAGACTGTCATCTTGGTTCTTCTCTTTATAAAGATGCTGGCCACCGGGACACTTCTCCGGGGCTGCAGCGCGAGGCCTTGAGACTGAGCCCTCATGCGGTTCCAGTGGAACCAGCCAGCCCAGTGCCCCCCAGAAACCACCGCTGGAAAAGGTGTGGGCACCAGGGAGCCCCAGAACTGAATGTGTGAGCCCCACAATCATGTGTGTGATTCCTCTCCCCCCCACCCCCCCAAATATCACAATGACAACAGCACCAGAGGGGAGAAATCTGTGTCACACCTGGCGATGCTCAGGGGTCACTCCTGGCTCTGCACTCAGGAATCACTCCTGGTGGTGCTCGGGGCCCATATGGGATGCTGGGAATCGAACCCGGATTGGCTGCGTGCAAGGCAAATGCCCTACCCGCTGTGCTATTGCTCTAGCCCCGAAACTTCTGCTGTTGATGTGTGACCTAGGCAGTGTAAGGACGTTGTGTATGTTCCTTAGACTGAATCACGACAAGGGTTACTGAATAGGAACCAAAGCTAGACAGGAGGAATAGGGAGATGACGAAGACAGGGGCCCGAGAGATGGGACAGTGGGTATGGAGTCCTGGCATGTAGCCAATTCAGAGTTCCATTCCCGGCATCCCATATGGTCCTGAGCACCACCTGAGTGATTCCTGAGTGCAGAGCCAGGAGCATCACCCCCGAGCATCGCCAGATATGACCCCCAAACAACAAAGAGAGGACAAAGATAAAAGTAAAAATCTTTGAACAGAATGTGTAAAGGATGAATCAGTCCAATAGCTGATAGTTTCTTTTTTATGTGGGGGGGTTCACACCCGGTGTTGCACAGGGGTTACTCCTGGCTCATGCACTCAGGAATTACTCCTGGCGGTGCTCAGGGGACCATATGGGATACTGGGAATCAAACCCAGGTTGGCCGAGTGCAAGGCAAACACCCTACCCAGTGTGCTATGGCTCCAGCCCCATAGCTGATAGTTTCAGATGCAGTATGCTGCCATCTTCCTGAGGAGACAGGGAGCAGACAGATGCTAGATACTAGAATAGGACCAGAGGACTCAGGCTTTCAGGAAAAGGAACACTGGGAAACCCAAGGGTCCATCCTTCCTTCCTTCCTTCCCTCCTTCCTTCCTTCCTCCCTCCCTCCCTCCCTCCCTTCCTTCCTTCCTTCTTTCCTTCCTTCCTTCCTTCCTTTCTCCCTCCCTCCTCCTCTCCCTCCCTCCTTCCCTTTCTCCCTCCCTTCCTTTCTCTTCTTCCCTCTTTTATTTCCTTCCTTTCCCTTGTCCCTTCCTCCTTCATTCCTTTGTTTGGGGCCATACCTGGCACTGGTCAGGGCTTACTCCTGACTCTGTGCTCAGTAATCACTCCCGAGGGACTCAGGTACCATATGCAGTGCCAAGAGATCCAATCCCAGTTGGCTACATGCAGGGCAAGCACCCTACCCACTGTACTGTCGCTCCAACCCGGATATCTTAGCAACCACCAGCCACCAACATTGATCCCAGGAGCATGGGAAACTCGGAGACCAGCCCCCGGGCAGGGAGAAGGCAGCGCAGTGTACAGTTCCCCCTCGTAGAATGCGCTAGGAGACTGCGAATTCTCCAGCTGAATTTTAGCTGATCTAAACGCAAAGTGGAAATATTTATCCTCTGATAGACCATAACAAAATATGGAGAAGTTCCTAGTTCATTCTGTAAGATGAACCTAATTACAATGCTAACACTTGAGGAATTTTAAAGAAGTATAAACCACTCTCATGGACGAAAATAAACAGAAATTAAAAATAGTGTCTTAATCTTAACAGACTGGAGCGGGGCTGGGGAGGGCCCTGGGAGGGCGGAGTGCCTGCCGTGCCGTGAGAGCCGGGGTTCGAGCCCGCCGCTGCTCTTGCCCTGCCCGGCACCACGGCCGTGAGCCGGCGGCCACCATCTTAGTTTTCCAGTGGTCACCATCCCTGCTTTGTTTTGTTTTGTTTGCTTTTTGGGTCACACCCGGCGATGCACAGGGGTTACTCCTGGCTCTGCACTCAGGAATTACTCCTGGCGGTGCTCGGGGGGACCCTATGGGATGCTAGGAATCGAACCCAGGTTGGCCACATGCAAGGCAGACGCCCTCCCCGCTGTGCTGTCGCTCCAGCCCCTGATCACCAGCCTTGGTCGTGGCACTGTGATTCAGGAGTAGCTGGAAGCAGCAGTTCAGTGGCGATAAGAATCTGAAGGTGGAACAGAACAGAGACCCCACGACCTCGTCGCGCGGGAGAAGTTACGGTCACATGGCAAGACAAACAGTTTATTCTGCGTGGGAACAGAAGACGTTTATTAGAAGGTGCGAGCAAAGAGGCCTCCCTCGCTGGGGGCACAGGGAGAGATCTCTGTCTTACGTCATCATCACAAAAAAAAAATCCCCAGACCTTCCCAGAATTTAAAGTAAACCAACCATTCAGATTTATTAGAAGGTGTTATAAGGAATCCCGTATTCTCCTGCCCACAAGCTTGCCACAGGAGGAGGGTATTGAGAGCTGGATGTTAACAGTTGCAGGGGTCTGCCTCCTAAAATATTAACAATGCTTATTGGCAAGGAATAATACCCCTTAGGGGAGAATGGGCAAAGGGCATGCCATTCACCGACAGCCAGGGCAGACAGCTGGCAGATGTATGAGAAATAATTCATACTCGCTGGGGAAATGCAGAGTAAGTCACCAGTGAGACCTTCATTTAAGCCCACCAGGTTGGGTCAGAACAGAAGTGAGTCAGTGGGCTGGCTGGCCAGGTTGCAGTAGGAGCGGGTTATTCTCATAATTCCGATGGAAATGTGAATTACTGTGCTTTATTTGGGAAGCAAGATGGCAGGCACAGGCAATTGGATATTAATAGACCCTTCAACTAAGCCGCTTTCCTCTGTCTTCTGGAATAAAAGTGTCCCCACAAAATCCTACGCCTGTGCTTACGTCTTAGCGCCACAGTGGTGGCAAAGTAACGGAGCTGCCACGGCCAGGCAGTTGGCGAATAGAAGCTTCTGGAATATTTGTCGAGTGTCTCCATTGCACCCGGCCAGAAGGATCTTAGAGCTGGCTTTTGGGGGGAGGGGGTTTCTCTGACATGCGGGTGCCTAGAAGCGGGGTATAAAGCCAGGTTGCAAAATGCAGCCACCCTGTCCTGCCGCGCCTGTACTGTCTCTCTCATGCCAGTCTGGGTGCTCGCCGATGGCGTGGACACAGTGCCTGATGCCCCCGAAGGCTGGCACCTTCTGCAGCTTGCCCCTCTCTCCCTCAGCACGGGGGCTGCAGGGGCCGGCCGCCTACCAGCCGAGGAGCCCCGAGGACACAGGGCAGGATGGGACCGGCTGGTGGCCTGGCTCTGCCTGGCGGGCATGGCTGCCCAGCTGGCATGGTGGCCCCGGGCTCTGCAGTCCCCAGGCTGGCTCAACCCTCACGTACCCCAGTGCCCCAAGTGGGCCGGGCTCTGGTGCGTCTCTGCCTCCGTGTCTCTGCAGGAGAGGCGCCTCGTGCTCACTCCCCTGACCCGCCGTGGACGTGCGGCCCAGCGGACAGGAGGGAAGGCTGAGGCGAGCACGCCCTCGCGCCTGGCCCTGGGCCGGGGATGCTCTGGAGGAAGCTCCGCGTGCCCGTCCCCATGAGCTCTCCTCTGCCCTCGGCTCACGGACTCCCCACGGCTTGGCCCTGCCTGTTTCCGGCTTGGGGCGGCTGCTGAAACTTGTCCGTGAACTTGCCCACAGGCTCCGAGCGGATGCACTGTGATCAGGTGACTGCTCAGGCTGGGAGCGGAGGGTCACTGGCAGGGGGTGAGAAACGCCCAAACCTGGCCTCCGCCCCTTGTCTCGGTGGGCCCGAGTCCTGGCGCTGCTCTCCGGACCCTGCAGTGCCCGTGTCCGGTTACTGACAGCAACACAGGGGGCAGGGGCGAGGGGGAGGTCACTAAAACAGGAACTGCTGGAGCTGGGGCAAATGGACACACAGCAGGTAGAGCATTTGCCTTGCACCCCGCTGACCCGGGATTGTTCCTCAGTCCCTGAGCAGAGTCGGGAATAAGCCCTGAGCATCTCTGGATGTGGCCCGCAAACCAAAATAAATAAACAAATGGTTAGACATTTAAGGGGGAAAAAAACAAAAGATGCTTCTAAAGGGTTTTCTAGGGGCTGGAGCAATAGCACAGTGAGTTGCGTGTTTGCCTTGCACGTGGCCGACCTGGGTTCGATTCCCAGCATCCCATATGGTCCCCTGAGCACCACCAGGAGTAACTAATTCCTGAGTGCATGAGCCAGGAGTAACCCCTGAGCATAGCCAGGTGTGACCCAGAAAGAAAAAGAATATAGAGGGTTTTCTAGACTCGTGCGTCCTGTAGTAGGATTCCATCACAGTTCACTGCTATGGGGTTAGGGAGCAGGGGGTGGGGCCTAAGTGGCAGAGCTCCTGCCACCCCTGCTGAGCGTGGACCCCACCGCTGGGTGTGGACCCCACTGCCGGGGTAGACCCCATTGCTGGGTGTGGCCCCTGACCCTGCATATATCAGCCAGAGAGAAAATACTGGGGCTAAACGCTGGACTTGCAAGTAGCAGACCCTGGTTCTATCCCCGGCCACTCCCTGTGATCCCCCCACCCAAGCCCTCCAAGTGTGATCCCTGAGCACAGAGGCGGGAGTAAGCCCTGAGCGCTCCCGGGTGAGGCCCAATTTCTGCACCCCCCAGGGAAATGGACAGAATCCTGATCCGAGCACGAGCTTGCTGCCTGGTGCTTCCCCCAGGGTTCCTGTATGGGGGGCTGGAGGTTGGGGGGCCTTGTGCACAGTGGGGGGCCGCCTATTGCCCTATGGGAGGGCGTCTGGGTGGTTCCTGCAGCGGGTGGGGTGGGGGTGGGGGGAGGACATGTGCAGATGTGTCACACGTCCAGAAGTCGACCTCACTCTCCGTGCCCAGGCCCTGGAACGATCCTTCCTGCGTGAGCGTGAGGCGGCGGCTGAGGTGGTGGCCGTGCCACCTTTGTGCCCGGGGGAGGCAGGGGCCAGGTGGCAGCCGCTTTCTCCACCTTTAACCCGTTGCCACTTCTTATACTTTGCATTTCCTTTCACGGTTTGTAGTTTCCCCCTTGGTTTCCAGAAGTTTCCTTTGTTGTTTTTTTTTTCAGGTTTGTTTTTGGTTTTGTTTTTTTGTTTTTGTTTTTTTTGTATCTTAACCTGCCGTGAAGTACTTCTGTTCTGTGGCGTCTTGAGAAGCTGGCAGCTATTTATAACCTTGTGATTAAACCAGCAAGAGGTTTCCCTCACCCGCGGGGAAGGATCTGGTCGTGCCTTTTTCTAAATCCGAAGCAAAGCAATTCGGAGAAATTGGAAGGGAACAAACCTTACAGCGCCGAAAAGCCCTTCCACAGTGATCCGTGACTCTTGCCCTCGCACTTGTCTCTCGGCGGGAGTGGGCCCTTATGGGGGCAGGCGGGGAGGGGGGGGCTGTATCTGGTAGTGTGTGGGGCCACTCCTAGCTCTGTGCTGGTGGAACCATATGTGGTATCGGGGATCATACTCGAGGCAGGCACCTGTACCAGCCTCTATCCCGGGAACGTGCATTTATGTGTAACTATTTTTATCACGTGTCCCCAGTCTGCTTAGTGGTTACTTTGTATTCCAATGTGGGATCTACCACGTTCCACTTTCTCTCTGAACGATGTCTGAGTCGGCGATCTCTGTCCCGTCTCGGTGCACCCCCCCTTCCATATAAGGGAATACAGGTGTCATGAATGTCTTCAACAGAAAGGAAATGAAGTCAGTTTATGTCCCCAGTGATACTTTTTTTTGGAAATGAGATGACTCGAACTAGGAACGTCAGGATTTAACTGCCTTGGGTAACCAGAGTATCTGCAGCCAGGCATCTGTTCTGGGGTGCCTGGGGTGTTTCCAGATTCAGGCTACCGTGAACACAGAAGCACACGTGAGAACCTAGGGTACATGCACCCGGTGGAATATTTCTCCGCTGGTAGAGAAGACGAAATTGTGCAGTTTGTTGGTACCTGGATGGAGCTGAGGGCGTCCTACCCATCCCGGTCACCAGGAGAGGGGCAGGTGCAGAGCGAGACTGTCCTTGACGGTGGGCTACAAAGAGCCACAGCAAGGGGATTCCAAATGGCCACGGGCAGCAGAACCTGGGAGCTGGCCGGCAGAAATGTGCTCACCATGGCAGGGAGATGGTGGACATGGGGGTGGGGTCGGGTCCCAGGGGACTGAGACAGAACAGAGATCGCCGACTCAGACATCGGTCAGAGAGAAAGTGGAACGTGGCCGATCCCACATTGGAATACAGAGTAACCACTAAACAGACTGGGGACACGTGATAAAAATAGTTACACATAAATGCACGTTCCCGGGAAAATGGGGACGTGGTCACTCTGATGGGTTGGAACATACGCGTGAAACCCCATCATGAACAGAACTGTGAATCACAGCGACTAAAGACAATCTGAAACTGCTTATACTGGGGGGGAGCAGAGACAATCGCTGAAGCGCTAAGAGCGCCCGGAGATCAGCAGTGAAGCCGAAGGTCTTTGAAATTCACTGTGTTAAGTAACGTCATAGATTTCAGGCAGGGACCCAGGTGTCTTGAATGTTAGTAAGACAGGATGATGCTCTCTTTATAGGGAAATAATAAATGCCTTAGGTTCAAGTTGGCTTAGGGAAGAGCGAGGCCTTCAGACAGAGGTGCCACGGGGTGGGGGGGGGCATTGCAGCTGTGCATGGAAGGGACCGGAAGGGCATGTGCGAGAACAGAGGCAGCTGTACAGCTACTGTGGGAGGGCAGGGCAGCCCCCCACGGAGCTGGCCTTTGTGCCTGGGATGGTGGGCAGCTGGGCTGGGTTGACCTGGGAGAGGCCTGGAGTTGTGGCTTGTGGCACCTGAGAGGTTTCGAGAGCACTGAGGAGGGAGGCTGCCGTCCAGGTGAGGGGAAGCGCTGAACACCTGGATGGCCACCTCCGGGCTGGAGAGAAGCGGGTGCTTGGGGTGTGGCATGCCAGAGGCCCTTAGCCTGCAGGTGGGCCACATGGGGGATGCTCGGCGGGGGTGCGGGCCTAGGGGGACAGACAAGGTGGGGGACAGGTGGGGGCACCGGAAGCCAGTATCAGGGGTCTCAGTGTGGAAGGGGAGAAGCTCCTGATCGGGGAGGCTGACCAGCCTTGTGTGGGCTGGGCAGGATCTCGGGGGGCCCCGTGCTTCCTTCCCTGCAAACACAGATGCGGAACCCCATTAAAGGCCAGGCGATATTGATCATCTGGAGACCCCCACTTTGCACCCTGGAGTCTGTCCGAGATCACGCTTGGGGAGTGAGGCAGAGTGTATCAGTTTTGGATTGCTTTTTTTTTTTTATTTTTGGGTCACACCCAGCGATGCTCAGGGGTTATTCCTGGCTCATGCACTCAGGAATTACTCCTGGTGGTGCTCGGGAGACCATATGGGATGCTGGGAATCGAACCCAGGTGGGCTGAGTGCAAGGCAAACGCTCTCCCCGCTGTGCTGTCGCTCCAGCCCCTAGGTCGTTTTTAAAGTCACTGTGGTTTACAGTTCTGCTCATGACGGGGTTTCACGCGTACATTCCATCTCCACCCCCCTCCGTCTTACGTGACACGTTGGGCGGCGAGCCCACGTCATGGGCTCACACAGCCTGGCAGCCACACACTGTCCTTCCCGGGGAGGCGGTGGAGGGAAAGGCGCGTCCCAGCAGCCGGGGTGTGACGGTAACTTTGCGAGGAGACTCAAGGCTTCGTGCTCTGATCTCCAGTTCTCCGCGGCGTTATGTAAAGACGGTTGCCTCTGTCGTGTCATCCTGTTTGGTTCAATTTATTCCTCCCCCTCCCAGTGTCCCAGTTTCTCTTCTACTGTAGTTGCTTTTGAATAAAACAGAAGATCTGGGCTCCCTCCCCTAACCCAGCACCTGGAGGCATTTCTTTACTCATTCTTCTTGAGTAAGTGATGGGATGGTCACTGGCATTTTTATTTTATTTTTTTGTTTTGTTTTGTTTTTGGGTCACACCTGGCGATGCACAGGGGTTACTCCTGGCTCTGCACTCAGGAATTACCCCTGGCTGTGCTCAGGGGACCATATGGGATGCTGGGATTAGAACCCGGGTCGGCCGCGTGCAAGGCAAACGCCCTACCCGCTGTGCTATCGCTCCAGCCCCGTCACTGGCATTTTTAAAAATGTACATGATTGGGTTTCAGTCATACAGTGTCCTAGAGCTGGTCCCTTCACCAGTGTGCATTTCCCACCGCCAGTGTCCTGTTTCCTTCCCCACAACCACCTGTCTCTACGGCAAACACTTTTTTTCCCCCTCTCTCTCTGTGTCTCTCTGTATGTCTCTGTCTCTGTCTGTCTCTCTGTCTCTCTCTCTCTCCTTTTGGGCCTTAGGGTTTTCAGTACAAATACTGGAAGGTTATCAAGTATATCCCTTTACCTACCTTCAACGCTCAGTTCCTGTCCAAAACGATCATTTCCAACTTCTGTTGTCCTACTGAGGGCCCCAGTATTCTGAGCGATCAACATATAGCTCAAGCAAACTCTTTTGTGATCTAAGTGCTTGGAGCCGCAAACAGAGGTGCATTTATTGTGAGCAATAACGCACTTAGAAATTGCCGCCGGGTTTTTAACATTCTTTTGACTTTGAAGCTAGAAGAATACTCACCCCCCAAAGTGATTTAGTGGACTTGGTAGGAGGGGGACTCCTGGCTTGTTCCCTGAGCTGCTGGCCCGTGGCCTGTTCCTGTCAGTGGCCCTTAGGAGCCCGAGAAAGGCCAGACCTACGTCGGACTCAACACAGCCCCTTTGTCCCCGGCACTCGGGGCTTCCACAGGCCCAGCACACCCGCCTTCAGAACTTCACATCACTGTCCCCGACTCACACCCCGGTTCTCCTCTTTGACTCCCGGTCTCCTCTCTGACCTCTCCCTCGGTTGCTCCTTCTCCCAGACCCACTTCCATTTTCATTCCATTTCCTCATGGACTTTCTTTCTTTCTTTCTTTCTTTCTTTCTTTCTTTCTTTCTTTCTTTCTTTCTTTCTTTCTTTCTTTCTTTCTTTCTTTCTTTCTTTCTTTCTTTCTTTCTTTCTTTCTTTCTTTCTTTCTTTCTTTCTTTCTTTCTTTCTTTCTTTCTCACACCCAGTGATGCTCAGGGGTTACTCCTGGCTCTGTACTCAGGAATTACTCCTGGGTCACTCCTGAGTGCCCAGGGGACCATATGGGGTAATGGGAATTGAACCCAGGTGGGTCACATGTAAGGCAAATGCCCTCCCCGCTGTGCTATTGCTCCAGCCCCTCTCATGGTGTTTCTTAACCCCTACAGCAAGTGTCCGCTCTTACCTAGATAGTGTTTTCTGGAGTCTGGCAAAACCACCCGCTGACGGGGACTGGCAGGCTGGGTGACGGCGAGTACAGGGGGGGGTGGGGCAGCTTTTCTGTTTGTTGCCTTAAAGAAGGTGGGTTTCCAGGGATGCACACAGTGAGATATATATGTATATATATATGTATGTATATATATACATATATATGTATGTGTGTGTGTATATATATATATATATATATATTTTTTTTTTTTTTTTTGCTGCAAAGGGTATGTTATGCCGAGTAAGTTGGAAAACCTCTGTCTGGATGAACTGTACGACCAAGTAGCTATGAAAATAGATCTGATTAACACATCACTGGGCACATTCTGTTTGAGTTCTGTCGCTTACGTTCCTTACATGGTGTCTCGAGGCTTTTCCCGTGCTTTCCAGGCCTCTCGGAGGAAAGGCCAGTGCCTGTCACTTGTGTTTCCTGTGCTTGGGCCTTGAGCTCGTGTGTCCGGGTCCCCATGACTGTGTCCCACGTGGTGTCCTTAGGAAAGACTCCTCGGATTGGAACTAGGAAATCCCGGGCGGTGAGGAGAGGATCGACTCCCCTCGGTCCGTCCTTCCTGTCTTCTCTTTGATACCCCACGTTCCCCTCTGGGTACCTGGGGGGCAAACAAGGAATCTACTCCGTCAAACATCGGCTTCCTTGTTTTGAGTTTCAGCTCACTCTAGCTTATCCGAACCCCCTCCCAGACGCTTCCTGGCCTCGGGGTCTCTCCAGGCGTTGGACACGCTCTACCTTCAGACCTCAGTCTGCCCCACACCCTAGACTCAGCCCCCCTCTGCTCCCATTCTCGATTGCTCCAGGCTCTGACGTGCTTTTCCTTTGTGTGTGGTGATACTAACAGCGGGGGGGGGGGTACTCCTGGGGGTGCTCGGGGGACCATACAGTGCAGGCGGTCAAACTCAGGGCTCCTGCATGCAAAGCATGTGGCCTTGAAGGCTGCCCAACCCCCGACACTGACAATCTTTATCTATTTTTATTTTGGGCTTTTTGGGGGGCCACAGCCCTTAGAACTCTGGGACTGCTCCCAGCAGAGTGCTCAGGGCACCACACAGCACAGGAGATGGGCTCCGGGGCTCTCACGTGCAGAAAGCTGCGGTTCCAGCCCTTTGAGCTACCTCCTAGTGCCCCCGACTGACATTTCAGCTTCATCTCTGATCCCCACCACCTCCCCCGACCCCGACTCTGGCCTGTGATCTCATGTTGTCCTTCTTGAAATGGCCCAGCATCCCTCAGCTGGGGAGACACTGCAAGTCCAGTCTCCCCACCCAGTGCTCGCCCTGGGCTCTTCTTCCCCAGGGTCTCCAGCTCCCGCACCCTCTCTGACCTTTGAACCAGGTGCGGAGAGATGTCGGGCTGCCACTGGACATCTGTAGCTGCTAGTTCGCAGGTAGAGGCCAGGGAGTCGGCGGAATGTTGATAGGGTTCAACACAGCCCCCTCCCCCACCCCAGCCACCGGCCCCGGAGGTCAGCAGCACCCACGCCGGGCACCCTTGGCCTGGACCTACTCTCCGGCTTGGGCCTGCCTGGCCACTGTCTACATCCTTGGCTGTCTGCACCGCCAGTTGCTTCATGGAGCATCAGCCTTTCTTTTTCTTCATTTGTTTAAGGTTTTGGGGTTATACCCGCCAGCACGCAGGGGTTCCTGGCTCTGTGCTCAGTAATGGCTCCTGGCAGTGCACAGGTGAAACATACGGGATGCTGGGAACAAACCTGGACCAGCCACGTGCAAGGCAAATGCCCTCCCTGCTGTTCCACCACCCGCATCAGCCTTTTCTGCGTGTATCGGAAACACCTGACGGGTTTGGGGCGCCCGCTCACGCTGCCATGGGAGCAGGGTTTGTGATGGAGAAATTCGGCTTAACCTCTGGTGTGTCTCCGGGTAGCTTCCTTCCCTGTTTGGCACCAGTTTCATCCCCTAGTGAAAGGGCCTGAGCTAAGACTTCTAAAGTTTCCTCCAGGGTCAGCACTTAAACCAGCACGAAGATGGCCACTGGCTCCGATTAGCTGCATTTTAATGGAGGTCCTGGCAGAATGGATTTCCCTGGGGGCGGGATAGAGGTCAGCAGGGGACCAGGAGACCGCCTGGTCAGTACTTTTTTTGGTTTTTGTTTTTAAATTAAGTCTCCTGGCACCGTGATTTAGGGCAGTTGGGGAGGTGGGTTTCGGGGTGTGAATCCCACCAGCAGCATCGACTCCCCCCCACCAGTTCCCTACAACCCAGCCTGCCCCCCTTGATAGCACATTTTCACATCTGCTCCTTGCATCGTGGGGCTCCTCCTGACAGCGTGGGTGGCTCTGAACCTCAGCTCTGCTCTGCCGGTCTGCCGGGCCCTGAGCCTCCCCTGACTCCCCCGTCCCTCTCTTCCGATTAACCCCCTCGGCGTCTTTCCTTCCAACCTTCTCATCCCTGTGCTCCAGGGCCAGGTGGTCTGGGCATCCCCACTCTGAGACGGGGCGTGTCCACTTCCTGCCACTCTGTAGACCACAGGTCAGTGGAGTGACCTGTGCCCGTCCCTCTGACGCCCTTGACGAGACACCCTCCATCCAGGTTGCAGTGAAGTGCGTGATTCCATCCTTCCTTGCAGCTGGGCCCTATTCCGTTGTGTCTGTGTACCACACCCGCATTATCTACTCATCGAGGCACCTAGACTGGGAAACCTCCGTCGATTCCATATCCTCGCGGTGGTGCTGGGTGCTGCCGTGAAGAGTGTGTGCATGTCCTTTGGAATAAGTATTTTTCTGTCCTGGGGGTCAGACACCGAGAACGGCAGAAGTGCCGGATCATCTGGTAATTAATTCTATTTCTACTTCTCCGCGAAACCTCCGCACTAAAGAGGTTGAACCAGCCCATTCCCACCCGCATGGGATGAGAATTGCCCATTTCACCACATTCCGCCAACACCCGTTGCTCCCAGTGTTTTCGATAGGTGCCATCCTTACTGGTGTGAGAGGACATCGTATGGCTGTCTCGAGTTTCAGTTCCCTGATATTGATCGTGAGCATTTTTGTGTGTGCTGCCTGTTGTGTGCTTCTTTAATAGGGGTCACTCCTGTATTTCTTTAATAGGGGTCACTCCTGGCGTGCTGAAGGGGTAGGGCGCTGGGACTCTGCGGGGCAGTGCTGGGGGGGGGGGGGTGCTTTCCGAGCTTAGATCAGACCCGGTGGCCCCGTGCCGGGCTCTGTCCCTGCACTGTCTCCCCAGCCCAGTGACTCATAGTCTGTTGATAAGTGGAGATGACGAGGTTACACTGGGAAAGGCGAAACACGGTGCATTTTCCTCCTGAAGGATTTTTTGCGACGCGTTTTTCCGTGGCAGAGCCTCAGCAGACAGGGAGGAAGCCAGCACGGTCCAGAGAAGACGCTGTTGGCAGAGAAGTGTTGTTAGGTGGACGCCTGAACTCTCTTCCCGTGACGAGATAACCCCTGGCGTGAAAGGATCGTCTCCTTAGCTCGTTAGTTCTCTGAGGCTTCCGCTTCAAAGAACTGCAGCTGCACCTTCAGCCCCTGCTTCAGACACTGGGGGTCGGGACCCCCATCTGGAGTCACAGCAACCGCTGGGGAGGATCGTGAAACACTGGGCAACAGAAAAGGTTTCCGACTGCCCCGAAGCCTGGGAATTAATTCAGAGTCAGTCACAGCCCAGATCTGAGTCTCTGGCAGGGCTTGCCCGTGTTGCCTCTCTGGGAGAGAGGGTCATGGGTGGAAGGGGAGTAGCTGTCCCCTCTCTGACTGTCCACACGGTCAGTTCCTTCAGGGAGCGCTCCATGGCCTGCAGGTGATCACGTTCCCGTCCTGTGTGCCTCTCCCCCCAGGCTGCCTTTTGTACCCATCTGTGGAAATGCTTCTCCTTATGAGACCCTGTTCAGCCTGGTCCTGGACCCCCGTGAAGGACCTCATGGGACAGAGGCGGCATTCACAGGGGCTCGGAGCTCAGAGTGGGGCCTATGGAACGGGGGTGGGGGGGGGGGGCAGTGTCCGGCCGTTGGCTCTCAGGTGGTGTTTGATGGGCTGTCTAGGCGCTTTCTGTTTTCTTTTGTTTTGGGGAGGGGGGTGGGGCTGCACCTGGCTTGGCACTCAGGAATTACAGCTGGGAGTGCTCGGGAGACCATCTGGGATGCCAGGAGTTGAATGCCTGGTCAGCTACGTGTGAGGCAAACACCCTACCCCACTGTACTATCCAGCCCCAAGGTGCTTTTTATTATTTATTTATTTATTCATTTATTTATTTATTTAATGGATCACCGTGAGGTGCAGTTACAGATTTACAAACTTTTGTACTTACATTTCAGTCATACAACGATCGAGTACCCATCCCTTCACCAGTGCCCATTCTCCACCACCAATGATCCCAGTATCCCTCCCATCACCCCTACCCCGCCTCTGCGGCAGGGCATTCCCTTTTGTTCTCGCTCTCCTTTTGGGTGTTGTGGTTTGCAATAGAGGTATTGAGTGGCCATCGTGTTCGGTCTATGGTCTACTTTCAGCCCGCATCTCCCATCCCGAGCGGGCCCCCCAAGCACCCCATACTTGGTGGTCCCTTCTCTGTCTGAGCTGCCTTTTCCCCCAGCATGTGAGGCCGGCTTCCAAGCCGTGGAGCAATCCTCCTGGTACGCATCTCTGCTATTTTGGGTGTAAGTCTCCCATTCTGTTACTTTACAGCTTTTTTTTTTTTTAACAGAGCAGCGTATCAAGTAACTTATTTAACCTATTCAGTTGTTTTTTTTATTTTTATTTTTTTTACTAAAGTACCGCTTCACTTAATATTGTGGTTCTTAGAAATTGCAGCTTGGAGTAAAATGGCATATACTTCCCCCCTCAGATATTTATTTTCTCTCCAGTCCCAGTCAGGGTTTTGTTTTCCATATCAACGTCACGTTATTCAAGGATCTGCTGTGTTGCTGTGGGGGTGTGTTTTGTTGTTGCTTGTTTAAGCCTCTAGCCAGTGTTTAAATGCAACCTTAGTTTCATTTTAATCCGATCAAAGAACCCGGCATTCCTGCCCTCGAACGTGCTCTGTCGCGCTGCGTTCTTCTCGGACGCGCATCACAGCTCGGGTCTTCCTTGTCATCTTGAGAAACCAGTGCAAATGCCCGGAACTGGCCGCCTGTCCCCAGGGGAGGGTGGTTGAGGGTTTCGGGGTGCCGCGGGCTCTCTCCCTGTCAGGAGAGGTTGCCAGTTCCCCTGGAGCACAGCCACTCCCTGCCCAGGTCCCCGACACCCCGCTTCTGCGCTGCCGTGGGAACCTGAAAGTCCGCCTTCCGGTGTCCCCGCAGGCTGGCCGGGACCCCCCGGGAGCCCACCTGTCCCCGGTGGCGAGTGTAGAACGTTTGCTTTGGGCGCTGGGCCACGCCACACTTCCCGCTTCCGCCACAGCTGGGCTGCGTGGGGAGCAGGCACTGCCGAGAGGCAGGTGAGCCCCGGGACCAGGCTGGCCCTGAGTGGCCAGTGCAGGGCGGCCAGAACTGTCTAAGACGCCCCTCCCAGGCTCCTGGCCTCACCTTGACCTCCTCTCCAGAGGAGCGCCTGTGCTTGCTGGGGCACGCGGCCCCTCCCGCCCCGGAGCCTCCCCGGCCTTTCAGGAGGGGGTAGCGTGCGTGCTGCTGCTCTCCCCACCCCCCTTCCCGACTGTGCTCCTGGCGGACCCCGGGTAAGCCCGGGCCCACGGGAACTGGCGAGACCTTTGGGTTTGTGGCGAGGAACGGAGCCCTCCTCTCATCTGCTCAGAAAACTCGGAATCCAGCAAATCCAAGCAGCCGAGCAGCCCAGCCACGAGGCAGGTCCCTGCCTCAGCCCCCGCACTGCAGTGGGTGCCCACCCTGCTGGCACCGCAGGCAGCTAGTGGCCCGGCAGGCGGGGTTACCTAATCCTTACGGTAGGGGGTAGGGGCAGAGCGTCACTCACCCCCTTTCCCCAGCCGCGCTGCCTGCCTAGGTCTAGCTGTCACTGGGATGAATCATCAGGATAAGTAGCACGCTCTGGGGCCTTCCTCCTCAGTCCGGTTCCCACTTGCCGGTGGTCCCGCGTGTCCTCGAAGGCGTGTGGAGGAGCTGCTTGGCCCCTGGAAAGGAAGCCCGGAGCCAGGGGGCCGCGACAGTGGACTTTCAGCTGGGTGACGCCCGAGCGTGCGGGCAGGCGGGAGCCGGGGCTGGTTTTGCATGAGCCTGGAGGACAATCCTAGGTAAGAACAAAGACGCCACTGTTTGTTCTGCGAACACACAGCCGTGGCCGGAGCGGGTTGTGCTCTGCCATGTAGCCCAGCCGCCTGGTTCCGGTGCCCGCCAGGGCGGCCCTTTCCGAACCACCATGGCTCGGGGGTCTCCAGGGGTTAGTCATACGCGACGGGTTTTGCTCTCTTTGTGGTTAAAGGGGTTTTTTTTTTTTTCCTCTGAGTTCTCCGGAGGGTTCTTATCTCTGCTTGACTCTGGACAAGGGTAGACATTTTTTTATTCGCCCTCCATGAAAACCCAGGAGGCACCTTTTTCCTCTCTGGGGCAGTAATGGACACACAGGAGCGCTGGAGTGGGTGGGAAGGTTGTGCTTTGGTTTGGAAATCGAGGGAGACCCTGAGTCCTTCTCTGTGGGGTCTTTCTGCCTGTTGGGTTTGGCTGTTTCCTTGAATGCTGCTTCTGGGGAGGTTCAGCAGCTGCCGTTGGTTTCAGAGGTAGCGACAGTTCAGCTCAGGTGCTGTTGCCAGAAGAGTCTGGCAGCTGAGATGGAGCTTCGTAGGTGGAAACCCTCCTGGCCGGGAGAGCGGCTCAGGGAATTTCTTCCCACTGCCGCTCTTTGAGGGTGGAGGTGAAGGTTGCTGCCTGAGAGAGCAAGAATTCAAGCCGGGAACATAGTCAGAAGAACTTGACTTTGGTTTTGCTATCTTTTTCCCCACCCTGACTACTCATACATACTTTATGATTAACACGTGATTTTTTTTTTTGGTTGTTGTTTCTTTATTGTCTCATTTGATGGTGATTCATAAACTGTTAGTTGGCCGGTTCCTGTACGTTCCTCTATGGCCAAAGCTTGAAATAAATTTCAGCACAGACCACACCTTTGTCTTAACAAGCCAGGTTTTTTTCCGAGAGGCATTTCTGATCCTGCATGTTGGTGAAGGTGATGGAATTCTAAGACCTTGGAGAGGTTTCCTGCAGTGGGAAGTAGCAAAGCTCTCAGCAAACGGAGCACCTCGTCAGGAAAACGCTTTCTTTCACTTTGAGAAGTGTGCTGTCAGCCCTGCCTCCAATCCAAGAAAACAGGTTTCTAGACTCTCAAGAGAAAAGGGATTTTTTTTTTTTTTGTAAAAGCCTTGTGGCGTCACATTCTTTTTATTTTAAATGTCAGGAAAGTATGAACTCTGATTCTCATTGAAATTTGAATTTGAAATTGGAAGAGAGGGAGAGACGATTTCTGTTAGACCAGGGAAAAGAAGGCGGGGGTGGGATGATTCTCCTAGGATTTATTTTTCAGTCTCCTACTGTAACTGAGCAGTAGATTTAAAACGGCAGCGTCCAGGAGTCACACAGATAGTCTGGCGTGTAAGCCCACTTGCGTGGCATGTAGCTGACCTGTTTTCAATCTTGGCACCCCATCGGGACCCCCAAGCCCTGCCAGGAGTGATTCCAGAGCACAGAGTCGGGAGTTCGTCCTGAGCAACCACAATGCATGCGCGCGCACACACACACACACACACACACACAGGTTTCTGGTTCACGTGGACTATAACAAAAAGCCAGAAAGCGCAGATGGAAGCTGGACCTGAGAACTGCCCCTGGCGGAGCAGGGGGGAGTGAGCTTGGCGGCAGGTCTGGGGTGGGGGTGTATGCAGGGGAGCACCGTCTTCTTGCACCTCTAGCCTTGGGGTGCTGCGGTCCTGGCGGCTAGGTGGGCAGGCGGGGCCGAAGGCTGGGTTCCCCCCCCTTCCCGGCTGTGTGGCCGTGGGTCCCAGGCACGGAGCTGCTTGGGGCTTGCTCGATCCCACTTCCAGGACGAGGCTCCCCTGCCTGCTGCCGCCCCCACTGCATCTCCCCCTGGCGGGAGGTGGCCCGGAAGTGGCCTGCTCCTCTCTCGTGAGCACCCCGAGGTCCTGGTCCCTCGCCTGCAGGGTGAGCGCCAACTCACAGGCTCGCAGGTGTTTGGGACTCTCTGCTTTGCTCCCAGGGGCCCCGGGGCCACGCAGGCCACCAGGTGCATGTTCCCTTTCGGGAACTCTCCGGGATCTCTCTGGGCTACTCCCGCCTGCCAGTCACCTGTGGGCAGGGAAGCAGGCAAGGTCAGGGGCCATCCCACTGGCCAACGAGGCCTTGGAGGGTCAAGCAGGGGGAGCCCGCCACGGGCTTCCTGAAATCCACACCTCCCCACTCTTTCCCCCCCACACCTGCCCTGCCGTGGATGCCCAGGTGAGATCAGCCCAGACTGTAAGGAGCACTTTCCAGGTCCCTCCGCGCTGTCCCTGATCAGCTGAGTGACGGTCACCTCGAAGCCATTACTGGAAGAAAGGGTCATATTCCAGCTCCCGGCTGACATCACCCCGGGGAACAAAGGGTTGATTCTCCCTCCCAAGACTCCGTGGAAATTTCTGGAACAGCACCCGAGCCACGTGACATCTGTCATCGCCTGCCTGCGGCAGCTTTGTGGCCCTCCGGGCCGAGTGGGAACGGAGCGGGTAGATGCCACGAGGTTTCGTAGAAACGCGGTGACGTCAGCTCCGGTGACTCAGCGTCCTGCCCCGGCCCTCGCTACACGCGTCGCGTCACGCGGTGGCAGGAAAGCCCCGTCACGTCAGGCGGGGCACTTGCTCAGCCGTTGCTGGGCCTCGGATCGGGACCGTCCGTTGGCGCCCGGGTCCGAGGCCTGCGCTGGCCGAGCCTCCCCACCCTGACACAGGCGCCCGCCACTCCAGGAAGCAGCCGTGCTGGAGGAAGCGGTGTGGCCCGCTCGAGGCATTTTAATAGTCGCCTTTTCCTTCCTCCATCTGGCGCGCGGAGGAGTGCTGGGCGCAGGGACGGGACGGGGCCACCTGCCGAGGGGCCCCGAGAAGCGGCCCAGCTTGAGCCACGGTGGGTGGGTGGGGGGGGTCAGCACTGGGCGGTGCAGCAGGCGGCCCACCAAATCCTGCAGGCTGGCCCCGGTGCGGTGCACGACAGCGTGACAGGATAGACGTGTGTGTGTGTGTGTGTGTGTGTGTGTGTGTGTGTGTATGTGTGTGTGTGTGTGTGTGTGTATGATGCAGGCTCCTGCCTGCCTGTTCCCATGGCCAAGTGGGTGGCTCCACACGCTCCAGGCTGTGGTCCCCGGGGGTCCCTGCTCTGTTTCTCTGAGGGGTGGGGAGGTGTGTGAGGGGGGGAAAGGCAGCAGCACCCCAGGCCGAGCCATCACTTAGGGACTGTGTGGTTCCCTCCCCCCCCATCCATCCTCTCTCCAGGCGTGCCCAGAGGCCCTGGGGTCACCAGGAAAGGCCCCGAGTCCCTCCACGCTGCAACCTGTACTCACTCTCCCGGCCAGGGACCCCAAATAACTCAGTACAGTGAGCGGGCAGGGGTGCCAAGGGCTTTGGGGACGCAGAGTCAGAGTCAGGAGGGAGCGACAGGGCAGTTCCTGCTGCCTCGTGGGGAGCTCAGGCACCCGACCGGACAGGCTGGCGCTGTGGGCACCATGCGGGCCGGGCACTGAATCGGGCAGTGGTGTTGATGTTTCATGTTCCGGGTGTGAACGGGTGGCCCCGGGCGGGCAGGCAGGGGCCAGAAGCACAGACTTTGCTGCTCAGGTTATAAGCCACCGAGTCGCCGAGGTTCCACACGTTTGACAGTGGGACTTGGTGCTTGGCCAGAGAGGTGCCCCTGGCTCCATCGACCTCCCCCCCATGGCATCCCTGGGTGTCATCGTGGGTAACCCAGAGCCCCACTGGGTGTGGCGCATACGGTCCCCAGCACCGCAGGGCCCGAGCACTGAGCAGTGAGCCTCTCTGGCATGGCCCCCAGGCCCCCTAAGATTACTGCTCGTGAGACCTTCTCCCTCCCCCCCCCCCAATATACACACAGCCTGGCGGCAGTGACAAGCATGGGATGGCCTGTGGCTTTCTCCTGGAGGTGTCACCATTTGCGCCCGGGTGCCCATGCCTGGGACACGCAGCCAGGATGTGCCAGGGGTCACAGGGCAGGAGGAGGCACGTGGCAGGCGTGATGCACATGATGCAGGCATCTCCTGCAGCCCCACGGGTCGGGGGCCTGCTGTCTCAGCAGAGCTCCTGGGGTTCATGCCAGAGGGACGCCCAGAGACCCCCTGTGCCAGGCTGGGGGTCATCCAGCACGTGGTCCCCATGGAGAGGTGGCTTCTCACCCGTGCCCCCATCTGCCACCTGCCCGTATCTGGTGTCTGCTGTGCTGCCCCGCTGGCCGCCGGAGCCCGAGGCTGGGCCAGCGTCCCCTTCCCCGCTGTCCCTCTACGTCTGCACAGGCTGCGAGTTCGCATCTCACGGGGGGTCTTGTGTATCTTTGCTCTTCGGGGCTCTGGGTGGTCGCCGGCGGCCCAGAGCATCCCCTGGCTTGTGGCCGTGCGTCCTCCCTGGCATGTCTTTGTGCTTCTAGGAAGGACTAGGGCTTGCCCCAGGGACCTCCTTGGAAGCCTCTAGAAAGCTCCGTTGTGAGACTTTGTTTCCAGGCACTGGGGTTAGGACTTCAGCACGGGTAGCGGGGGGATGTGGGGGTGTGGGGGGACACACACAGACAGTGGATCCGTTCGAGCTGTGTCCTGTGTGTTCCGAGGAGACCCAGGCCAGCGTACGGCCTTGGCGGGGGGGGGGGGGGGGGGGGAGGTCCCACAGTGTCCCCTGCAGCTGGGCGGGTGGTATCAGAAACCGTGGGGAGGGAGAAATCCCACCTGGGAGAAGACTGACTGTTGATGTGAGAACTGGGCCAGTCTGGGGCTTCACTCCAGAGACGCCTTGATGCCATTAGCATGCCCCCTTGAGGAGTCTAGAACATTCCTCGGTAGTCCGAGCAGGCGCAGGCGCTGGGGAAGAGAGGTGCGTGTGTCGGTGGGGATGCTCTCGGTGCACGTGGTTGTCGGTGAAACACCCTGTGCCCCACGCATGGGCCCTGGCGTCAGGCCCTCGTGCTCGGCAGAGCTGGGCCATCTGCTCCTCTGCGTGGCCGCTACACAGATGTGCCTCTCTGGGAGGCCCCCGGGCCGGAGGGCCAGCCCTGCCAGCGCCCACGGGACTCCTCCAGAGATAATTAAAACCACCCCTCCCTGCCGTTCAGTTAAATAGGGCTGGATTCCCAAGTGTTTCTTAACTTCCGAGTCTGCCCTGCCCGGGGAAGCCCAGCTCAGCGTGGGGCCCTCCTGAGCTCCTAGTCCACGTCCTGCGACCGCTGGACAGTGAGTTCAGCAGGCGGAAACCCTGGTGAGGCCCATGGGGAGGGGGGAGAGGTGGGCTGAGACGGCGACAGGACGCAGGCGGGGAATAGCAGACTGTTGCCAGGGCCCAGGCCAGCCGCCGTTCTCCTTGGGATTATGTTCTCCGTGACTCCGATGCCTTTGGTGCTCACCTGGCCCGTGTCCAGCACGGCCCGCCTGCTCTGGCCTGGTGAGGGCAGAGCCGGCGCTCATTTATTTCCTTGCTGATCCTGCTGGAGTCGAACGTGTGTCTTCAACAGCCGTGTCGGCCAGTGTGGCTGCTGAAGTGCATCTCTGGGGATCTTTCAGCTCTTGGATCCAGTCACTCGGGATTCACAGGACTTGAAGAATTGAAGCCCATTGGTGGTCAGCACAGGACCCTGCGGTCAGCAGGCAGGCAGGGACCTCCCGGGGTGGGGGCAAGGGCCACTCGTCCCGACAGCCATCAGTGCACGTGACTTGTGACCATAGAGATTTCTGCCTGTGCCGCTCCTGGGAATTCCCCTTTCCGTTCTCAGTGTCCGTTGCCCTTTGTGTGCACGGCTCACCCAGACCTTTATCAGCCAGAGACCTATGAATTCATTCTTTGGGGTGTTGGGTAACTAAGTGTAAAGCTGTCAGAGATATATTGGGTTTTGTTTGGAAACATGGTTCTGGGCTAATGCTAATTATTTTAGCTCAGTAAAGAGTATATCCACTTAAGTATTTAAAGTCCAGAAAGGCTGATAACCAAACGGTTGTACTGGTTTGAAAGTAGCAGATCTTATGCCAAGTCTGTGTTACCGTTTGGCCTTATTACCCGAGGGATATTCTTCCTGGACACATTTGTTGTCGTCCATGCAAGCAGGTCGTTTATTGACGGAGATCAAATGCTTTCTGTAATACCAGCACGTTGTTAGTAGCTGTGCGTATTTTATTTTATTTTATTTTATTTGGGGGGCGTGGTTTAGGCCATCGCTGGTGGTGCTCAGGGCTACTTTTGGCTCTGTCTGCGCTCAGGGGTCACTTCCTGCAGTTCTCAGGGGACCACATGTAGTCAGGAATCAAACTGCATGCAAGGCAAATGGCTTGCCTAGACCGTCTCTCAGGCCCCTGTATGCACATTATAAAACAATTGTTTTATGCATAACTCCTCTGTGTATGAAACCATGTCTGAGATTATGATGGAAGTAATTGGAAAATGATAGATTTATTTTTGTCCAATGTTTTTTTAGGAATATTGAAAGTATATGTAAAACTGAACTTGATCTTTACCTATCCTTGGTATTAGTACATTCGTGCTCCTATGGTTAAACTGGGCATGGTCTGGATTTTAGTCATTGCTTACTCTATCCCGGGCGAGTCCTGGGAAAGTAACAAGTGCGAGTAATCCTTAAGCAAGTGAAGTCCAAGAATGGTTAACTGCATTCCTGTTGTCACATGACAATTTCATGTCGCATGACACATGGGTTCATCACATGACCATTTCAAATCAATGCTACCTGTGTAAATTATACGTGGTATCATTTCTCTGCACTTCTACAATCGTAGGACAATACCACCAATGGACTAGGGTTTGGGGGTGTCTATTTTTTTAGTCTGGGCCTCCGACTTTCAACACAGTAGCCCCTCGCTCCATCTCCCGGACCTGCTAATCTGAGACATTCACGCCTTGTCTCTAGAAGGATCACGTTGGGTTGTATTTGCACCCGTTCTTGCTCTGTGGTTGTAGATATCCTGTATGTGGTGTGCATGTGCACGTGTGAGTGTGCACATGTGGTTTATCTGATCTGTGCTCACTATTCACGAGTGACAGCTTCAGGCATCTTTACTTTCATACAAAGTCTTGTCCAAGTGGTTTGGAAAATAGGTTGATTTTTTTTTTCTCTCACAAGAGGACAAATTTGATATTGGTGGGGTGGGACAGTGCCAGGGCTTGGATTTGGCCTCCTACATGCCAGGCATGCATTCTCTCGCTTGAGTTAGCTCCCGCCCCTATGATTTGAGACCCTCCCACCCCCAGTGTGTGTGTATGTGGGGGGAAGACAGTACCGAAGCCTGTGGCAGAGTAGAATTCTAGAGCCCCTAAAGGGGCCATAATTGGGGTGCCAAGCATTGAGGTGGAAATTAAACATTCCTTCCGGTGTCGTAACAGTTGTTCGCTTAATCAAGCACACCGAGACGATCCATGGCAGGGGCCCAAGGAGGTCTTTATCACACGGGCTGATCAGGCTGGTGGGTGTAGGCGAGGCAAGCACCAAGAACCTTAAACAAAGCTCCAGGGTCCAAGAGCCTGTTTTTACAGGGCATTACTGCCAGCTCATTGTTACTTTGCTTCAGCCCAAGCAATGTGGGGGCGCATGCTCACGATGGGGTCTCATCAGTACGGCTACAGGGAGTTTCCTCAAGTCAGCATTTTCCTAGCTGAGCATGGGGAAGTTCATCCCAAGTGCAGACGGGGCGGACAACTTTTAAAACTCCCACCCACGAGCAGAATCATCTCTTTAGAGTAATTATATATTTATGGGCTATGAATTGATAGCATTATAAATCAATGATAAAATCAAGGACACTTACCATAAATTCCTGCTGTCACACCAGAAGAGCCCTCTGCTATGGCAACGGGGAGCTCAGTCCTGTGCAAGGCCGGGCCACGTGGGTGCCAATGTCGAAGTTCCCACTCTGCCCGGCCCCTGCGTCTGCCTCTTCTCCCCGGCTCTGGGGGGCTTGTCCACCCATTGTTGCATCAGAGCTTGAGACCGCTAAAGCATCTTCCCCTCCGTGCCTCACGAATCCCCTCCAGAGATCGATCTCGCCTGCTCTAGCTGCCGCCCTTGGCCACCAGTGGCTTCTGGAAGGTCCCCAGTGGGGTGAGCTGTTCCCCCTGCTAAACCGGGCCAGGATCTCCCAGAGGAATCACATGAAGACAAGTTGCGATGCAATTATGAGAGGGTCTTTATTGGCTAGCTCAGCTAGCTCAAGCTAGGGCCCTTGTCCTGTGTCCTGCCACGGACACAGTGGCAGCCTTCTTGGAACGAGCGACCCCAAGTCTCAAAAGTGAGGACTTTTATAGCATAACATAATATAACAGAGACTTTCCAAGGACCAGCCTTTTGGCTGCAGTCTGAGGGGCTTTCCACTACTTGCACTTAGCTGATTGGTGATAAGTTGGAGTTACATAAGGCTTGCATAAGAGTTATGTAAGGGTTATGGGGGGGGGGGCGAGATGGGGGCTTCCCTACCTGCATCTGATCGATAACCCTTAGTTGACCTCACCATAGCTATCTCACTTTGGGGAAATCGTGACTCAATTCCAGTGTCTGTGCTCAATTCCAGGAATTCTGGGATTGAAACTTAGGCCTGGCTGCTTCTGGCTTCTTTATGAGCCTGTCATGGCTCTGCCTTTGCCTCTCCGTCTCTCACTCACCCCCGGCCCCGGCCAGCGTGGGCAGAGCCTGAGAGAACAAGGAGAGACAGACGGGAGCCTCCGTCTGCCGGTCAGCGCCTCCTGTCCTCGGGCCTGCCTGAGGTGCGGCCACTCCTTTTACCGCTGTGGTCCCTGTGTGGCTCCCTCGTGTCCTGGCCCTCACTGTGGCTCCCCCGGGCATGCTGGAGGCTGGGCACCTGGCCTCCGAGCCCACACACAGCCTCTCGGGGTGTGGGTGGCACACTTTAGTGGTGGTTCCCGGGCGCACTGCAGGGCACTGAGACGAGATTCCTGGGGCCACTGGCAGCCAGGCTAGGAAGCACAGGGGGAGCAAACTCAAGGCTCCGTGCTTGCAAGGCGCCTGGGTGTTGCCGCCCAGCCATCCCCGAGCCTGGTCATACATGGGTGGAGCTGACCCCAGAGCCTGCCTCTGAGCTGAACGGACTCCCCAGAAGGTGAGGGAGGGAATGTTGGTTGGAGCAAGCTTATAGATCATTTCTTTTTCCGAGTCTCCCAAAGAGTGCTCAGGAGGGGGCTGGAGTGATAGCGCAGCGGGTAGGGCATTTGCCTTGCACACGGTTGACTCGGGTTCAAATCCCAGCATCCCATAGGGTCCCCTGAGCACCGCCAGGAGTGATTCCTGAGTGCATGAGCCAGGAGTAACCCCTGTGCAATGCCAGGTGTGACCCAAAAAGCAAAAAAAAAAAAAGAGTGCTCAGGAGGCCCCTCCTGGCAGTTCTCTGCCAACAGGCTGGCAGTTCAGTGCGAGTTCCAAGGATGCAGTGCCAGGCTAGGATTACCCCGGCCACCCCTTGGAGGCTTGGTGGTTCCGGGGCTGTACCCTGAGTAGTGCTGGGGTCACGCTGGGTGTACCCAACTGTAGTTAGCTGCTCTCAAGGCCTGTGTCCTCACCCCTGTGCTGTCTCAGGCTGATCTAATCTTAAACAGACTCTCTGAGTGACAATCTTTTTTTTTTTTTAACTTTTTTTTTTTTTTTTTTTTTTTTTGCTTTTTGGGTCACATCCAGCAATGCTCAGGGGTTACTCCTGGCTCTGCACTCAGGAATTACTCCTGGCGGTGCTTGGGGGACCATATGGGATGCCGGGGATCGAACCTGGGTCGGCCGCATGCAAGGCAAACGCCCTACCCGCTGTGCTATTGCTCCGGCCCCTGAGTGACAATCTTTTAATGGCTGTCGAAGCTGCACGTCTTCATCTGAAGTTGCCAGCGGGAGCTGGGAGGTGTGACTGAGACATGGGCAACCGCCCAACCCTTGCCCCCTGCTGGTCTCGGCCCCCTGGGTGGGTCGCTGAGTGACGGCGGGAGGAATCAGCCAGTCTGTGAAGAGATTTCAGTCCTGCGCGTCTGAGGTCTGAGAAGCAGCAAAGTGTAAGTTTTCCTAGTAACCGAACCTTGTCTGAACCGTGTCCAAAACGTCTCCAGGGTTCATGCCAACTGTCTGTCTCAGAGCAGCCCGGGTGCTGAGGGTCTCACGAGTGGGCATGCTTTCCTGTGAGTAAGGGCTAGGGGTTGTCCCGGAGGCTACTGCAGCCTCGTCCTGTGAATCGCAGGGGCTGGAAGGTAGCAGTTCACTGAAGGCTGGTGTTCATCTCTGGAAGTCAGCTTTGGATATAGGAAAAAAAAAGTATATCCGCAGCTCTTTGGGTGAGTTGTTGTTGAGCCACGAAATGATCAGTTTCACTGCCTCACTAAAGAGTGTATTGTACTTGAAGTAATAAATATGACTATTATTAATGTTTTCGTAACTTTTTATACTTTAAAATGTAATACTTGCTCACAGTAGAAACTTAAGGGAAAAATAGAAACCACAGTGAGGAAAATAAACATAACTTGTAAACTTATCATCTACAGAAAACAGCTATTAATTTTTGTTCCTTTTTTTCCCCACTGCCTTGATCTGACATGGAAATTAGTTGAATTTTTAGGTCCTGCTTAGTTCTCGGTTGTTGTGCTGTGATTTTTCTCTCATTTAAAACTATTCTTTGAAAACATGATTTTTGTGGCCTACAATACCCAAGTATATGATGATACTATAATCACATCTCTCTTGGACTGAAAAGTTGCTTCTAATTTTTCTCCCTATTTACGATGCTGTAATGACTATCCTTTGCAGATAAATATTTGCTTGCGTACTTGATGGTTCTCTGGGCTCGCTCTTTAGAAATAGATTTGTTGAATCACAGGCATCAGCTCTTTCAACGCTCTTCTTGATGTCGCTTTCCAGAAAACTCGTAACAATTTCTTTCCCACTGGAGACTAGTAAATGATCACCCTCTCTTGGAAACTGTTATTTTCTCATCTTTGACGGGATGTTAAAGATTTCCATCTCACTCTAAACTGCAAGGGCTGCTGAGTCCGATTTCTTTTCTCACACCTTCCAGGTATTTTCCTGCTTGTTCTGGAAGAGTTTTGTAAGCGTCACTGTTTTGGGTCACATTGATGGTTCGCAGAGACTATAATAGGCAAAGGGGGGACGAATGAGGAAGCCCTCGCTCAAACAGGCTTTCCCAGGAGCACTCTCCGTGGCGTGGCCAGTCCCCCGAGGGATGGGGGCAGCCTGGTCTGGGGGCAGCTGGATGCTTCCTGGCTGTCCCCCCATCCTTCCTACCTGTCATCCACTGAAGGCCCCTGCTCTCTTCCAGCCATGTCGGTCCTGCTCCCACTTGAGGCCTCATAGGGAAATGAAGCCTCTGCTCCTGGCGTCTCTCAGTCCTCGAGCCCCTAAAGGACACCATGGCAGCGGCTGGTAGTTCGTGGGGTTCGGCAGTGATTGTGGGCTCCGATGGAGAGGGTCAGCCGTGCAGGAGGACTAGCCTTCCCCGCCGTCCTTGCTTGTCCGCCGACGCTTCAGTCTGTCACAGAGAGGTCTGGCGTTGTCCCCTTGGTGTCACCCAGGACTGTCTTCGTTCGACGTGTCATAGGAGGTTGAGCAGTGGGCAAACCCCAGAAGGCTTGTCTCACTCCTCCACACCCCTCTCTCCCTATCCGCACCCCAGTGAGGTCTGGATCTTATTTCATTAACCATCGGGAGGAGGTGTGGCCTGAGGACAGGGGCAGAGGCCCCGGGTCCTCCCTGAGGGAGTCCTGTAGAGTCGGGATAGCTACTGGACATGGGCAGCGCTCCTTGATGACTCAGGACCGTGGGCCCCAGGGGAGGTGGGCCGTGCTGTGTCCACCCAAACATACAGATCGGAGCTCCGTGCTCACTGTCATGCCTGTACCCGGCCCCACACCCTTACCTGTGGGCACGAACTTGAGACCAACAGAAGCGCCTTGTTTGTGTTGGTGTGTGTCAGTGGTCCTCCCCGTGTGCTCCGCCTTGTCTCTGCAAAATGAGGGCTGCCTCGCTGGCAGTACATCCCGGATGTCTGCAGGCGTCGTGGCCCACCTGGCCGGGGCTGGGGAGAGGGTGTAGCCCCAGCACCCTTGTGGAGCCAGGCATGCCGCATCAGGCAGTCCCGGCCACGGGCTGGGCGGGGCCTGCACTCTGCGTCCTGCTGGTCTGCTCACGGGGCTGAGCTGCCCCCCAGCTCTCGACCCACCTTCCACGGTGCTTCCACTCCTTCCATCCTGCTTCCATCCTCCCGCTCCTTCCATCCTGACCCATCCCGGGCAGCGTTTCCAACTCCCCTGCTGGTCACGCGGCTGCCTGCCCCCTCGGCCCATCACAGTGCCCATGATGGTCAATAGATCATCACAGTGACCGTGTGGGGACAGGCCTCGTGCTGGCGCTGCTGGACGCTCTGGTGACTTCACCAAGGAGAAGCCGCTCCTCCCTCCCACTTTCCAGGTGGGGAAAGGGCCTCACGGGACGGCTAGGTGAGCTGAGCGGGGAGGGGACGAGGGGCTGAGCCCCAGGGGTGGTGACCCGAGGCTCCCTCGACCCCCAGATGGCAGCTGTGTGGGCATGTCCTCGCTCTGGGCCCAGCCCGCAGGCACCGGCGGGTGCTCCGGCCTTTGCTTAAGGAAGGTGTCCCCTACCCGTCTCTGCGGGAGGGGACGCCCAGGTAGGCCTGGGACGCTTGAGTGCAGGTGCCCAGCACCGCCGCCATGAGCTGCCAGAGCCCTGGCTCCTCCTGTCCCCGCTGTGCCCGCCCTTCTCTGCATCGTCTCCAGCGCGTTTCTCCTGGCCCGGAACCTAGTAGGGTGTCGCCTGAACCTAATGTCAACTTACCTCCCTGGGAGGGCTGGAGAGAGCGAGCTGGTCCCCGAGAGCTGCCCCCTACAGAGGCCAGAGGGCCGCGAGGGCGTGGCGCCCTCTCCCGAGCACAGCTTCGAGAGGCTTTGCAGTGCTCGTGGTAGCCCAGAGCGTGGAGCCCGGTCACCGGCACCCTGACTGCTGCCAGGAGTGAGCCGGGTGGCGGGCTGCTCACACAGTGCCACCCTCGCGTCTCTGTGGGCTGAGTGATGGGAAGGTTGCGTGTGCCCCGTTGGCGGACACCCGGCTTTGGCTACCAGCTCATCAGCCTGGGTTCAACTGGGCCACTGCAGCATTGGAGGGCTGAGGAACAGCCGGGAGAGGGAGGGTCAGGCTGGGGGTGGCCATGGCTGCCCCTCATAGGGCTGCACCATCGGAGCTGGACACTGGTGTCCATCCATGGTCTCCGGGGGTCCTTAAGGTGGCTCTTCCAGAAAGGAAGTGATGGCAACGTCCATTCCCACTTTCTCTCTGGAAGGTCCGAACTTAGAGTGGTTAGACCCTGCTACCGCCTGTGTTTGGTTCTGTTCCCAAAACGTGGTCCCACAAGCAAAGGGCTGTTGGCTTCATGCAGGAATGGAAGTCGATCTAGCCTCTATTGGAAAACGGTACAGAGACGCCTCAGAAAGTAAAAATAGAGCTGCAGTTGACCCAGCAGTTCTCCTAGGTATCTATCAATAGCTCACCAAGGCGTGGTTTCAAAAGAATATCTGCACGCTTACATTCATGGCCGCGCTGTTGACGTTAACCACGGTCTGGAAAACAGCCGATGCACCCCACGACGACAGATGAGCGGATAAAGAACTGGGGCTTAAGCACACAGTTCTCCTCCTCGATAAGAGACGAGGGAACCCTGCCTTTCGCTACCATGGGGATGAAACTGAGGAGTCACTCGGGAGTGATACAAGTCAGAAGAAAGACAAATACCAGGTGATCTCACTCTCTGGAGGTTTATACAGCAACAACCGGGACAGACAATGTCCAGTGAGAACAGACGCTTGGAGTCTGACCACAGAACGGAGGTTGCTGACGGGGCTCCGTGGAGTGTGGTGAAGGCTGTTGGGACATTGGTGGTAGGTGTGGTGAGGTAACATTATACCTTTGAGACACATAAACATTTACAGTCTTGTAAAATGTTACCTCGGTAAAAATAAATACGCCAAATGAGCACATAAACGATTCACGCCCCAACTCCCTCACACCCCCCCCCCCAACCTTTACAATTCTCAAGTCAACAAAATGCATTTTCACATTTCAAAGAGTGCGTAAGAGACTCGACGGGCACAGAGACGGCCGGTGACGCCAAGATTCCAGCCACCTATGGCTTGGTTTGGCGTTCCCGGTTCTGGGGATTGAATCCAGGCTTCGTGCCTGAAAGGTCTTTGCTTTACCATGGATTCGTTGACTTGATTCTTGAGGTCCCCAAGGACACAGTGGGGTGGGGGTGTGCAGTGAGGGTGCATCACAGCGAAGGAGGGTGGTCTTCTTGCTTCCTTCTGTTTCCTTCTGTTTAGTTGGAAAAGTATACGGCGTTCGTGGGCTAATGACCGGCAGCTCCGCCCATGAAAACCAGGGTGGCTTGCACCCCTCCCCCATAACCCAAACTGCCGTGGGCTTCTCGAGTCCTTCCCAAACACACTGGGGGTCTGGGTACGGGGTGCCGATTCTGAGTGGAACTCGTTGTTGGCCTAAGCACTCGGTTTCACTGTAGAGGCTTCAATGAAAGAGAGTTTTCTTGCGGCTTAAACTGTGGGTCGAACCCCATGTCACTAATAATTGGGGGTAGAAGGGTGGTCTCATATTCTGGCAGTAGAAAGGATTCTGAAGGCACAACAACCAAAACTTAATGCATCCTCCACTGCATAGTAAATCCAGATTGTTTTGTTCCAGCCCCAGGTGAAAAGGGTCGCATGTGGAAAATGCTTAAGGAACCCTGTCCTGAGTAATCAAGCGAGAATGGAATCCCAGGGACTGGGGACCCAGCTCAAAGGGTAGGCAGGAACCACAGGTTCGATCCCCAGGCGTCTTCTGGTGGGTCCCCAGGGCTAGAGTTTCACTGTATGGCAGTTCCATGTGAGGAATTTGTACTGTGTGGCAGTTTGACTGTGAGTTCGTTCCACTGTGAGGCAGTTCTGTGTGGCAGTTCCACTTGACGAACTTCCACTGTGTGGTGGGTCCACTGTGAGGCAGGTCCACTGTTTGGCAGTTGCACTTGAGGAAGTTCTGCGGGGCGACAGTTCAGCTGTGAGGCAGGTCCACTGTATGGCAATTCCACCGTGAGGCAGTTCCACCGTGTGACATTCTACTGTGAGGCAGTTCCTCCGGGTGGCAATTCGACTGTATGGTCGCTGCTTCCCAGGGTCCTGGGCCGAACACCAGGGTTGCCTCTCCCAGGAGCTGCCTTGGGTCGACCCCCGAGGAAGGTTCTGGAGCTAAGATGTCTGCAAGGCCTCTTCCCCAAGCAGGGCGTGTCTGCTTCTGCGCTCCAGGCCCCCAAGGCTGACAGAGCCAGAAGAGGGATCCGGAAAGGACATGCAGTGCTCAGGAGCAAGGGCATGTGTTCAGGATCTGAGAGGTGGCGCTTCAGAGAGCAGAAGGTGGGGCTCCTGGACTCTTGCTTCTGCCGTGGCCACGCCCCGCTTCAGGCCTCCTCCGTCCTTACAGAGGTGGCACCGTGGAGGTGCTCACGTGGCCTGCCCAAGGTCACTTGGCTAATTACTCCCTGAGAGGCAGATCCCATCTCAGGCCTTCCTCGGCAGGAGACATCTAGCCCCGGCATCTGGCCCCTCCTTCCGACTCAGGGCCAGCAAGGCTAGAAATTAGGTGACGGCCACCGTCGTGGCACGAAACGGGCCTAGAGACATCTCAGGAACTGCTGCCCCAGGTCACTCCAGCCCAGCAGCCCAGCCGGGGTCCCTGTCACCAGTGCTGGCACTGTGCCACGGGGTGGGCACACACTGCCCCCATGGTCCCTGCCAACTCCCTGGGGCTTCCTGGCTCACGTTTTGGCCTGAGGAAGCCTGCCCACCCCATCGTGGGGGTGGGGGCCCAAGGGGGTGGGACACCGCAGGCAGCTCAAGCGTGCTGGGGTGGGGGGGGACTGTGGCTGGTGCCAGGCTGCAGTTGAGGGGACACCAGGGAGGCTGGTGCTCAGGGTGAGTGGCTGAGTCGATGCCGATTGCTCTTCCCACGGCCTTGCTGCTTCCTGCATAAGCACTAATGTCCTCTCCCAGCCCGCAGCTTCCCGTGCCCATGTTCCCCCGCACCAGAGGGAGAAGGCGGCTGTGCCCTCCGGAAGCTGGAGCCCTGGGGGTCTCAGACTGTAGTGATATTTGTCACCAGTGGCTTATGTGAGGTGGGGAGACTAGAGGAGTTTCTGCTTTCCTCTCTGCTCGCCTCCGTGAACTCGGGGAAGGGCTGAGGGACAGAGAAAGGACCGAGAAAGTTGGCCACAGCATGGACTCTTCCTGGCTCCCGCCAGCTCCATCCAGCACTTGTCAGCCTCTGCCTGAGCCCCACCCCCCGATCTGCTTGGCGTGGGAATGAACCCCGCCGCCTAACTTCTAGGGGTGCCGTGGTGCTCGGGCTGGAGTGAGGAAGTGGGCACTCAGCCCTGACCTCTGTCCAGTTCTTACCAGGCCCATCACCCACCTGCACAGGAAACAGTTGCAGGAGATGAATAGTGCAGTGAAACGTTTTCTGTTGGGGCCGGGAGATAGTACAGTGGTTAGGGAACATGCCCGCATCGATTCCTGCTGACACTTGGTGCCCTTGGCATCACCACCACGTGTGTCCCTGGAGGCCCCCAGTGCCCCCAGTGACACTGTAGGGCTTGAGCAACGTCACGTTCTCAGGCCCTGGCTCTGAACTGACGGCTGATTCTCTGATGGCAAGAGGCCCGGTGAGGCCCCGGCACCTCCTGGGCACACTCGGAAGCCACCTCCCCCGCCCCCCAAATAAATAAAAATGGTTTTATTTAGTGATTTATGAGGAAGGAAAGAGAGTAATGCACTCGAGAGAACACGAGCTCTCCAGAGGTAGACAGCCAAGGATACGCGATTGCGTGAAGAAAGACACACATCCCAGGTGAGATGGGGCGGCCCACGGCGGGGGCAGGGCCCGCCGGCCTGTGCGGGCCTGGTGTGCGGGTGTTTCTCCCAAACTTCCCCCAGATGGGGGTTCCTGTGGGGTCCTCTGCAAGGGCCGTGTCAAGGGAAGAGTGTGGAACTTTGAGGGGGTCCACCTTCATGTTCTCCTCACCGCCTTTGGTTCCTGCGGGAGTGTCGCTCTGGTGGGCTCCAGCCTTCTCTGGGCTGGCGTTGGTGCCAGTTAGACTCCTTTTTTTGGCTTTTTGGGTCACACCTGGTGATGCACATGACTTACTCTTGGCTTCGAACTCAGGAATTACTTCTGTCAGTGCTCAGGGGACCGACCATATGGGATGCTGGGAATCGAACCCGGGTCAGCCGCATGCAAGGCAAACGCCCTACCCGCTGTGCTATCGCTCCAGCCCCGGTGCCAGTTAGACTCTTACCAGCCTTAGTTCTTTGGACAACCAAATGGGCCCAGCCGCCATGCGTCTTGGCTGCTTTAGGGCTGGGGACATGTCCCTTCCTAACTCCCATTTGGTCTTGTGTCTTCTTGTGACATCTCTGCCAGCCGCCTCCTCTCAGAGTCTGCCTGCCTGTTCAGATGGTGCAGGGGGGGAGCAGTTGTCACCCCCCACCCCACATCTCCGCCACTACTCTTTCGCACCCAGGATTCCTCGGTTCTTTGTTTGGGTTTGGTTTGGTTTTGGTTTCTCGGGCCATGTACTGCATGCAGGGTTCAGTGGTGCTTCCCCCTGGCTGGCACTCGGGGATCGCTCCTGGGTGATGTATAGGGGACAATACATACAGGGAGCCTAGAATTGTGCCTGGGCTCACATGCAAGGCCAGTGCCCAGCCCTCAGTACTCTCGCCCTGGCCCCGTGTCGGTCTTCCCCCGAACCTCCTGGCTGTGTTCCCAGGCGGACGTGTGCAAACCTGCCCCCTCCCCATCTTGGAAGGGGAGGCGCCCCCTGCAGGCCTGTGTGCCCACTCTGGACTCTCAGGGGCACCAAAGGGAAGGTTGTGACCGGGCTGCTCCAGGGCACCGGGCGCTTCCCTGCGGGGGCGTCACAGGCAGCAGTGAAGGTGGTGGCCGTGGGCGGAGCTGAGGTGCTGGGCGTGGGTGGGCTCCTGAGGGCGCACCCCCGCCACCTCCACGGCATGCTCACAGCCTGCGCTGGCGATAAGAGACTCCAGGCCTCGAGCTTTTTTTAGCAGTTGCTGGGTGGCTGGAAATAGAAAAGGAGTTTCTGTAGCAAAAGCAGCGCACTCTTTTCCAGCGGCATCTGCAGCAGAGGACCCCAGAGGGGTTGCTGTGAGCCTCGGGAACGTTTGCACGGAGCTAGAGAGAGAGAGAGAGAGAGAGAGAGAGAGAGAGAGAGAGAGAGAGAGAGAGAGAGAGAGAGAGAGAGAGAACAGAGGTCAAGGCTCGTGCCTTATAGGCAGCCCACCCTGGTTTGCTCCCTGGCACTGCGTGGTCCCCTGAGCACCACCAGTAGTTACACCCTGTGCACCACTGAGTGTGACCCCAGCCACCTCCCCCTGCAAAAAAAAAAAAAAGGAAGGGGGAGGTCACTGGGATTTGACTAGAAATGGGCATTCTGGGCTCCCACCCTGGTCCTGCTAGAGCTTTGGGCTCTTGGGGGCCAGGGATTAGCAGTCTGTGTCATAACCTCCCCACACCTGTCTCGGGATCAGAGAACCACACATGTGGGACTCCCACGACGCCACCCAACCATGGCTTGGATGAGGAAGCTCTGCATGGGGTCTTGAGACCCTGATCTGGGGCTGGGTCTCAGTCCGTCTTTGTCCTCACGCTGAAGGGGAGGGCCAGAGCGCGGCGGTGAGCTGTTCTTCAGTCGGATCCCTGAGAGACACGGGTGAGAGGGAAAGGATCGACTCGTATGTTTTGCCCAAAGCAGAGTGTTGAAAATGCTACATATACTAGAGAGTATCTAGAATATGTAAGTTCTGTTGTTTCCTCAGCCCGTCACCGAAGATGTATTATACTTCCGTTTAAGGTGCGTTTTAGGGGAAGAAATATTTGTTGTCTGTGCCAACATGCTTTCACCTACCGTGGATTTCTTTCGTGGAGAGCACCCTGTTGCTCCCAACACATCTCATCATTTGGTCACAGGTTTTCTCCTTAAAGAGTTTTGCAGGGGCTGGAGTGATAGCACAGTAGGTGAGCGTTTGCCTTGTACTTGGCCAACCTGGGTTCAATCCCTGGCAACCTGGGTATGGTCCCCCGAGCTCCGCCAGGAGTAATTCCTGAGTGCAAAGCCAGGAGTAACCCCTGAGCATCGCTGGGTGTGACCCAAAAAGCAAAAAAAAAAAAAAAAATAGAATTTTGTGGTGGGCAGTGGAAGAGATAGCGAAAGGACTTTACACGCCAGAGGCCTGGGTTCACCCCCACATCACATGATCCCCTGAATACTGCTGAGTGTGACCCAAAATAAAGCATTAGTAAAAAAAAAATTAATGTTATGGCATATTTATTGAGGTATGAAATCATAGTCGACCTCATCTTAAGCATTGTAGGACACCCTATAATCTTTGGGCCTATCCTGGAAGTGGCAAAATAAGAGTCAATAGTCCTGGAACAGTCACTAAAGGATATGAAATGAATAGAAATAAGTTAACAGCTAACGGCAATTAGAGGAGGGAAAAATTGGGGACTGTGAAAGCCTTTTCTATAGTTTTTCAGAATTCCCAGTTACCCAGGAGATCTTGATCTCATATTGCTGTAAAATGAGTTTTATTAGATTTTAGCGGTCCAGGTTAGCGCTAGGATGTGTGTGTGTGTGTGTGTGTGTGTGTGTGTGTGTGTGTGTGTGTGTGTGGACTTAACCCTTACCCGCAGTGAGCAATTATTTCAGTATGCTTCTTGCTGAAAGCTTTTGGTTTCCCAAGAAAATAGCAGGAACTGTGGGGCTGATGGTCAGGAAACCTGACTTTTCATTGAGGCTTGATTGGAGTCTCAAACACTGAGCAGTTCTTTCTGGATTTTCCGGGTTATGGTTTGGTTTTTGTTTCATTGCTGTTCTTTTTGTTGTTGATGATCGTTTGTTTGGCGGCCACACCCTGTGGATGCTCAGATCTGACTCTTGGTTCTGTGCTCCAGACTCTCCTGGTGGAGATCAGGGGACCGTATATGGAGCTGGGGATCAAACCCAGGTTGGTCATGTGCAAGGCAAGCGCCCTACCCACTGTACTATTGGTCCTTTTTGCTGTTAATCTGTAAAATGATAGGTGTTTTATCACCTCTTAAAGGAAAATAATTTTTATTCCATTACATGGCAGAAATTAGAATACAGAGAAGACATGTGCTAAATTTTTAAGTTAGATTCTGCTTAGAGTTAGTCTGAGCAAATTTTGTGTGGCTTTTAATTGTCTTTCCTGTAGTCTTTTGGGAATCTGTTTAGGGAAGAAAAAATAACACCAGCAGATAAAATATTTTAGTTATTAATGCAGATTATCTTCAAGGCAGAAGGAATTTTATAGGACTTTGGCTTTGAAATAAACATTGTTTCTATGGTTAATAAAATTAGTTGTTAGGCATATTGAACTGTTACTGCTTTGTTGGTAGAATTTATATGCACTAAAACGGTAAGTGATATTTACATTTTCATTTTGGTTTGGCCATTTAGTTGTATTTCTAAATGGAAAAAATAGTCCTATTAAATCTGGGTATTTTCTTACAGTGACCCATACGTGAAGCTTTCGTTGTACGTAGCGGATGAAAACCGAGAACTTGCACTAGTACAGACAAAGACCATTAAGAAGGTAGGTGCGCCTCCTTACAGTTTCAAATCATCGTTTACTGCAGTCACATGCTGCCTTTCGACTCCGTGAAAGTTTGCATCGTCCAATGGGAATATGTTTCCGTTTAAGCATCCCTCAGTGTTAAGTCTGAAAATTCAAGGGAGCTCACATGTGTGTGTATGAACTGACTATAAAAATGGCATTTTTAAATGAGAACGATTACAAGTCACAAAATCCTTTTCCCCCCTTTCAGGGGAAAACAGACGTTTTAAGAAATAGAGCAAAACAAGGATGAGTTCTTGCTGCCTTGTTTCACACGAGAGCTGTGAAGGAGAGGAGCGTGTGGCGGGTGAAATGGCGTGGTTTGTGGGAGCTGGGAGGCGTGGAGGGGACTAGTCTCAGTGGGCCGGGCTGCACCCCAGTTCCTCGGCCCCAGGGAAGCACGTGGCTTTTCCTCGAACTACTTGTGCGTGGACATGTTTGGCTCCCCAAGATTTCAGGTTTCGTTTTTTTTTTTTTCAGGAGAGATTTGTTGTCCCTAATTAAATCTCTGTCTGCCCATCCCTGTTTTCAGAGCGTCTGTAAAACAGAAATGACTGAGTCCTGCAGGCGGGAGCCTTTTATGGAGGACGCCTGTTTTCCCTCAGAGTCTCTGTTCTTATCTCTGCCTCCTGGCTCTTTGTGGGGAATCATTCTTTTTCACCCTGGCCACCTCTCAGGGTGCAGGTGTCTGCAGGGCAGCGGGGTGAGGGGGGAAAAGCATTTCCTGGAGAGCAAGGTGCCTTCGGAGCCCCTAACCCGAGAATCCCTTGTGTGTAAGTCTCAGCCTTGCCAGCTTGGTGGTCTCTACCTGGCCCGGGGGCTGGCCTGCGGGGTGGGGGGGGGGGGGGATTCTGTTTGGCAGGAGGATGGGGTTGTGCTGAGCGGGGAGGATCCCTTTGAAGGATGGGGCCATTGTTTGCTGTTAGGCGTCTGTCACTGGTTCCGTTTTCTGCAGAGCCAGGTGGGGGAGGGGTCTGTTGCTTGCAGCAAGGTTGGAGCGGAGAAGGAGCCGGCCATTTGATTGGGGAGCCCACCCGCGCTGGATTTTCTCTTCCGAGGAGAGGTACCCCTCCTCCCTGCTCCACCCTGGGGAGAGGAGGGTGTGTAGCCAGGCGGGCGGCCAGCAGCTCACAGCCAGACTCGGGGTTAGTATCTCTGTGCTGGGCTTGGCGAGATGCTCTCCAGAGCCGCATCTACCCACTCCTCTCGTGGTCGAGTGCGTGGCCCTTCAGTGTTGTGTGGTCTCGTGGTGCTGTGTCTGTGTCTCACCTGCTGTGTGCCTCCTCCCTTCTGCATTCATTTCGGGAGGCTGGTCCCTAGGACCTCTGTCGCCTACACAGGCGGGTACTTCTCTCCCCCTGCCTCCTCCAGCCTCCCCCCCACCCCCGTGCGGTCAGCTTCAGAGTGCCAACTTCGGACCCTCATTATTCAGGACTGGATTTGTGGGTGGGGAAAATGCTGGGTTTATTTTGCTTTTTGATGCCAGTTCAGCGTTGCACGGATTAGTCTGTGGTTTGGTTTTTTTTTTTTTTTCATCTTGCATTGCTACCTTTTTTTTTTCTTTTCTTTTCTTTTCCCCCTACCTCTTTCCTCTAAGAATGACAAAGGCAAATGCCATCCAACTGAAAAATGTCTATAGCCTTTGGTGAGGTGGTGATTTTTCAGGCTCAGCTATTGAGATGTGATTTGAAAGAGCTGCGTGTTTTCCAGAGAATGGCTGTGCGTGCATGCACGGGCTGTGTGCTTGCTCTTACAGTATCCTTTTCATCTTAGTTTCCTGGATGCCTGTCAGCCCAGCTTTTGTTCATGCTAAGGACATAAGTGTCCTTCCCAGGTTCTTGCGAGAGTCAAATTTAAACAGATAACTGGGGTGATGGATGGACAGAAGGGTCAAAGGATAGGAGGTGAACGTTTTTAAACCTGGTTACTTGCGGGTAAAAAAGGTTACTTTTGATTTGCAAGTGGCATGCCTTTTATCCTATGATCTGATCAGTGTTCGATAGAAGATACAAATACTCAAATTTCAGTATTGATATAAATAATAAACACGTTCCCCCTTTCTGCCACCTGCTTCTTGCTCTCCAAAAAGATTGGGGACAGGTTGATGGATATGTACGAGTTCATAACCTTCCTGATAAAATATTTGTATCTGTGTTCTTTCTTAGAGGGTGTATTTATGTTTTCATGAGGATGACGCTGCCGGTCTCTGGCATCTTTGCTGGGTGGTAGTGTGCAGTTTGCGGTTTCTTATCTGTGCATCACCTGGTTCCTAAATGCATCCCCGCCCAGTCTAGTCTGATTTATAGAATCATCTCAAAAGAATTGGCTGGATGCTTCTTTTATTGCCTCTTTAAAATCTCTGTGCTATTTTTTTTTATCAAGAAAGATGTTTTGAGAAACGACTGTGTTGTACTAGTAACTGCTAATATTTCAAAGCTTGTAAAAGATATCACAAGATCATTTCTCTCTTCCAGACGCTGAACCCAAAATGGAATGAAGAATTTTATTTTAGGGTAAGTTTTTCATTTTTTGGTACTAATTTTTTTGATAGCTAGATATGTTATCAAAGTTGATTCATATTGATCAAAAGCTGTTTTTAGTATAAAAAAAGAGGTATTTTTTCTTTAAAAATTAAAATGCAACTCCATTTTTACTTTCATGAGTCATCAGCTCTGAGTGGTAATAAAAACTGAAAAGAACCCCCAAATACTAAGCATGTTCCAGCTAGTAAAGAAAATTTTTTAATTCACATATGTAGTATGAGTATGGATGGGTGGGGAAAAATTACTTTTGAAATTCAAATATCATTGAAATTAAATAATACTTATCTTTAACATCTAGCAGAGCTAGATGCAGATTTGTGGGCTTTATTTTCTTCATACTGAAATTTTGGAATGCTCAGTCTTCTTAGCTATTTCATGGAAAAGTGTTTTTTTCCCCCCTCTTTCAAAAGAAAATATTTTCACTTCTGTGGTCATACAACTAAGAATGACTTGACCTCAGAGAAGGTGCTAGATGGGATCTCCTGGTCAGGTGAGGTCTGGTGTAGAGGCCAGAAACCCTGCCTGCAGGAAAGCCTTTCTCCTAGGTCCCGGGACCTCCTTCAGTCCCAAAGCATTTTCTGTGCTTCAGACTCAGACCTGCCTCCATTACAAAGCCACCATCTGTTTTCTGTTATGCTCAGAGCTGAAATCCTGCATCACAGTTTAATACTTGGTGGGGTCCTGTGTGCAGGCTAGCCCAGATGGATTTTAAATTACTTGGTGAAGAATATCCGCCTCAGTTAACTCTCCAGGATAGCTTTCTCCTCGGAAAAAACTCCGAACAACTCAAAGCCCTTTCAGCTTCACACGTTGGCCCCAGTTTTCTGAGTCTTAGTACACCCGTGTTTTCGGGCCTCTCAGCTGCAAGCACACGCACACGCTTTCTTTCCTTGGTTTTTGTTTGGTTGGGTTTTGAAGTAAAGCCTTTGTTTTCTTTATTCTTTAGTCCTATGATAAATGAACATTTTTTTCATATCATAATTATTGATTTTTGCTGTAAGTAAATAGTTATTTTAAGTGCATAGCTGGGACTGGAACAATAGCACAGTGGGTAGGGTGTTGGCCTTACATGTAGCCAACCTGGGTTTGATTCCCAGCATCCCATATGGTCCCCCGAGCACCGCCAGGAGTAATTCCTGAGTGCATGAGCCAGGAGTAACACGTGTGCATCGCCAGGTGTGACCCAAAAAAGAAAAAAAAAGTGCATAGCTAAGTGATTTTTACTACTTCATTAAGTTATAGCACAGTCGGTAGGGCGTTTGCCTTGCACGTGGCTGACCTGGATTCGATTCCTCCGTTCCTCTCGGAGAGCCCGGCAGGCTACCGAGAGTATCTTACCCACAGGGCAGAGCCTGACAAGCTCCCCGTGGCGTATTAGATATGCCAAAAACAGTAACAAGTCTCACAATGGAGACGTTACTGGTGCCCGCTTGAGCAAATTGATGAGCAACAGGATGACAGTGACAGTGATTCTTTGAGTCATCCTGGAGGGTCTACGCCATGCTAGTCCTGATAAAGCAGAATGCATGGGGCAGCGCCCCTCGCCCCCTTCCTAGCACTGACAAAGGGCCAAGAGGCCTGTCCTTGGCCAGCTCTGTCCCCAGGCAAGGCCGGCCATGCCCAGCCCCGGTGAATCTCTCCACTGCTTTGGCACTCATGACTTTGTACCATTCTCTGTCCTGAGGCAGTGAGGCCTACCAGTTTGCTCCGCCACCTCTGTCTTCCTCTAGATGCTGGAAGAGCTGCCCCAAGACTGACTTTTTCTGTGGGGGTCCATGCCTTACCCAGGCTAGAAGGCCTCACCCTAGGAGGCTGATGCTCGGGACTGGGACCCCATGAGGAAACTTGGATATTCCCGTCTAAGTAGGGATTCCTGCCGTGATGGGAGGAGTCAGGAAAGAGGCAGAAGGAGGCATGGAAACCTTGCCAACTCGTGTGTCGGAAGTGGGCTTGGGGATTCTAGAATCTTCCAACCATGGACTTCAAACTTGATCCAGTTCCCCAGAGTCTAGCATAGTGGCAGCTGTGGGCTCTCTGGTGAATGACAAGAGTCTGCATGCTCGAGCTGCTATGAGAGTTAAATGCACTTTTAAAATGTGGACTTGGGGCCTCAAGTAAAGACATAGGCCTGAAAACCTTTTTATTATTAGACCCGAGACTTCCCCAGGCCTGCCTCTGAACATACAGCTATACACTTTAGGTGCATGGGGATTCCCCCCACTATTTTTTTTTTCAGTATCAGTGATGGAACCAGGATGCTATACAACCAAGGCAAGGTGCATTTTATTTATTTATTTATTATTTTTTGCAAGCATTTCATCACACTTTATTTTTTTTTAATTCTTTTATTGATTCACCATGTGGAAAGTTACAAAGCTTTCAGGTTTAAGTCTCAGTTATACAATGCTCAAACACCCATCCCTTCACCAGTGCACATATTCCACCACCAAGAGGCAAGGTGCATTTCAGTCCTGGTTGGAGGGCGCCTTTTGTAAGAGAGATTTCAGAATTCTTTTTATTATGCTTGCAGTGATCCTGCCTGAGAATAGCTGATGGAGGCATTTTTTTTTAACCCTGATATGCCCAACCATTAGGTCTAGGACAATAGAAAAATCAGTATTGGAAACTTGTTTGAGTGGATTTGGGTTTTATTCATCTTACAACACTTAAACGAGGTGCATTATAAAGCAGGGTGTTGCCTCATTTTATCCTTATTATTTCTGAAACTATCTATGGCTCCTTCTAGGTCAACCCATCCAATCACAGACTCCTGTTTGAAGTATTTGATGAGAACAGACTGGTAAGTAGGTCTGGTCTCTTTATTTTTCGAACACTGAATTTGGGGATGCGTCTTGTAAAACTATGGTATATATCCACCCAGAAGGTTATTTGTGCCTCATTACCAGGTTACTGTCTCTAGTGCTAATAAGTATCTTTGTGCAGCTAAGACAGAGGGGTTGATAGTTTTTTATCATCGTTAATATTAATAAAAGTCATGGTAGTGTGGGAAAAAACACAAAAAAGATAAAGAGAGCGGGCACCACACTGCGGGCACTGGGCACAGGGCAGCGGTGCTCTGTCTCTCCCGCCACCCGCGTTCAGTAGTCTCCAGCCGCTTTCCCCACCCCGGGGAGGTGGATGGCAATGATGAGGCAGGCGAAGGAAGGAACGGAGCCAGGCTGGTTGGTCTCAGTTGCAGTTTATTCCATTCCCATCTCCATTCTCCTCTGATTCTCCTCCTGCTTCTTCCACTCCCATCCTACTTCATTCTCCTTCTCCTCTGGGTCTCGATCTGGATCTGGCTTCTCCATATCTGGCACTGGGACTGGCCCTGAGACTGGCCCTGGAGCTGGCCCCCAGCCCACTCTCAGAGCCTAGTTAAATCCCTAAGAATGAGGGGTTGGGGCTTACACATAGGTGTGGTCACAATCAATAGGGAGTAAAGTTCTATCCCTTAGGGGATGCTTCTTCTAGGACAGATTCTCTTTCAGCAGGACACCCGCCCAAGAGCGGAATCCCATGGCTGTGTTTCTCCCCTCCTTGTCCAACTAACATAAGTATTCATAATATTAATCATTTTGTATAGACATAGCAAGAGATGCATTAAGCTTATAGAATTGCTCTCCTGGGGTCATCTCGATCTCAGACTACAGTGCTCAGGCCAGATTAGTCTTTCCTATCCCTAGCAGGGTCCTAGTCTCGTCGTTGCTTTTGGATCATGACATGACATGCCCATGACCAAACTCTTAACATATAGTTAAGCATTAGGCGCTTTGGCCAGGCCCATCTCGATGCCAGGGTAGCACATAACTCACCACTTGCCCTGGGTCCGTCCCATCCCTCGTCGGGACCCTGCTTTTGGGGGTGCTAGGAAATAAGGGCAGCTGAGGCTTAAGTCAAGAAAGCAGATACCTGGGAGTGAATAATATTTTAAACCAATTAAATCCCATGTTACCAAAGCATATTAACAACTGTCTTTCTTTGTCCATACAAAAAGATATTGTTTTAAAGCAAACTATTCAAAAGACATAAGGAGTGCAGAAAGGCAATATTGACTTATAGTACAAGTACACTGTCCTATCAAGGTCTGACCTTACAAATTAACAGAGTCTGATTAGGGGAAGAGCTGAATGACTAGTTGGGGAAGGGAGCATAGAAGTGATTACATATAGACAAAGGAGTGGGAGTGACTCGGGAGCACTTTGATGGGTGTGACTGTTATACCTAAGCTCCTAGTGGCAAGGGGAGCAGGACATACTGATGTAGTCTAGAATTGTTTAGAGATCATTACCAGATAAGCCCAAACTCTGTGGCAAGGGAGAAAGGACAAACCAATGATATCCTACAGTAGTGGTCTGGCAAACCATATGTTTATACTCAGCTATTTAGGATGCAGGGTAGTAAGCAAATCTGTTCAAAGGCACCATAGTTATATGAACAAACCTTTGGGTTCATTTCGCAAACTTTATAGATATATTTTTTATTTTAAGGGCCACACCCCATGGCCCTCTGGGACTACTCTTGGCTCTGTGCTCAGGGTCACTTTTGGGGGTATGTGGGGAGCTAAGTGAGGTGCTGGGATCCTACCAGGGTCAGCTACATGCAGGGGAGAACCTTCAGCTCTGTACTATCTCGCCAGCCCCCAGAGTCTTTGAATAAAAGCCAGGGGTGCCGAGATGATTTTAGGCATGAATCTCGCATGCGACCAACCCGAGTTGAATTCCTGGTACCACATGGCCCCCAAGCATCATAGGGTGTGACTCTGGAGGTCCTGAGTACCTACACTGTAGGATCCTCGGTCGGCTAGTCTGGTGGGCTAAGAACCACTGGGAAAGGGGCCCTGGTCCTCCCGAGAACCACCTGGGAGCCCCCCTCCCCTCCCCACACCCCCAGTTTAAACTGAATGGATGACAGTCTTATGGTCCGAAGATGACCGTCTTAAGTTTTTCTCTCTCTCTCTCTCTCTGCCCATTATATATACTGTAACCTATTCAATAGTGAATCTCTCTGAAAAAACAAACCTAGTCAATAGTATAGGGCAAAAAGTGAGTCTACTTAGTAGATAAAGGCTCCGGTGTGTGTGTGTGTGTGTGTGTGTGTGTGTGTGTGTGTGTGTCTGTGTGTGTGTGTGTGTCTGTGTGTGTCTGTGTGTCTGTGTGTCTGTGTTTGTAAGTGTGTTCTGTCATGGGAGATTCTTAGAAAGTACCGTTAGAGAAAGAAAAATACACCTGAGGCATAACGCTGATATATAAGCTCCCGTTTTACAAACGCTTGATGGATGGGTCTGTGTGGCGCTGTAATTGATAGAATAGAGATTTCATTTTAGAAATGGAATCAGAAGCAGAGCTGGCTGAGCAGTGTTTGGCCAGATCTCACGAGAGGGCTGTGCGGCCGGTCCCCAGAGCCAGGCGCCCGCCATCAGGAGGGCTGAGAATGTCTCCATGTCTGCCTGGGAGGCTCTCTCAGAAGTGAGGCTGTCGCTCTGCTCCAACCCAGCTCCCCTTCTCTAAAAACTTTGGCAAAAACCCTCCATTTCTGCACAGTTCAACTGAAACACCACATATTTAATAGCTTCAGGTTTGTTTTTTATTTTTTTCTTTTTGGATCATACCCGGTGAGGGGTTACTCCTGGCTCTGCACTCAGGAATTACTCCTGACGGTGCTCAGGGGACCATATGGGATGCTGGGATTCAAACCCAGGTCGGCTGCATGCAAGGCAAATGCCCTACCCACTGTGCTACCGCTCCAGCTCCTAATAGCTTTAAGTTTAAGAGGATATTTGCTTTGTGAAAGCCTTGAAATCAACCTGAAATACTTCCCTGTGTGGCTGAGGACAGGCCTGAGGCCTGGAACCCTTTAGGAGACCCTGCAGAAGAAGCCCTGGGCAGGCTGGCCCGAGTGGGCCCGCCTTTGCCTTTACGGTGGAGCTCAGAAACATGCTCCATTTCCTGTGCCTAGTGACATTCTCCAAACAAGAAAACCAACTGGGTGACCTCCCATTCTGATAGCCTTTTCTATGAAGATATCTGGGTTCTAGGTGGCTTGGCCTAGACCTCCCTCCACTTTGTCACGGAGCCTGGTTCCTGGTAGCCTGAAGGAACCCCATCCCCATGGCGGCGTGGGTGACCCCAAGGGCCTTTCCCGTGAAGCGGAGCAGAGGTTCTTCTCAGGGTGGGCCGCTCCCCCCACCCCACTCCCCACCAGACTGCCCGACTGGGAACCAGACCCCGCAGGGCACTACTGTGCCAAGCCTCTGGCCCCTGCGGGCCAGCCCCAGGCCAGGCCTTACTCGGTCCTTGATTGAGTAGAGTCACTCTTCTTTAGAGTGAAGAGAGGGTCACCTCTGAGGAAAAGTGGCACCTCTTGTGAAGAGTGGTATTTTTTTTTTTTTGCTTTTTGGGTCACACTCGGCGATGCACAGGGGTCACTCCTGGCTCATGCACTCAGGAATCACCCCTGGCGGTGCTCAGGGGACCATATGGGATGCTGGGATTCGAACCCGGGTCGGCCACGTGCAAGGCAAACGCCCTACCCGCTGTGCTATCGCTCCAGCCCCTCTTATGAAGAGTGTTTTAAGCCACAGTTTGGTTTTGCTTTCTCAAGGGAAGTTCACGGCCAAGAACACGTTACTTTTTCAGCCACGGTCTGGATCATGAGTCTCTCAGCCGACCCGGCCAAACCCCAGCGGGCTCTGAGCAGAGCCCTGAGCACCCTTGTGGGGAGACAGGCCAGGCCGGGCACCCTGGGTTTGACGCTCATCCCCTCTCCCCACCTGCCTTTGCTGCTGGCGTCGGCTTGGCTGTCTCGGGGCTGCCAGTTCTGGCGGTGGTGGTTTTTCTTTGTCAACTATTAATCCTACTAAGACAATACATGGCTGTCATGTGGCTTGGCAGTTGGTGGTGTTAAACACACAGGCTCCCGTGTCCCTCCCGGAGATCATTTTTTATTTGGCATGGGAAACCCCTGCCTTTGGGAAACAGATCGGGTGGGTGGGTGTCAACACGGGGTTAATCCTCCGCACCCTGGACCCAGCACTGTTGACAAAGTCATGCTTTGCAGATTTTAAAATAAACGTTTTGTCACTCTTTGCAGCTTGGTATTTCCCTCACCTAGTTTTCACTCCCTCCTAAAGAAACCTCTGTGAAGTTACTGATGTTCCAGGACTGTGGAAAATAGTAAAAATTTTAAAACACACAGAATACATTCCCATTAAAGACAGAGCCCCTGGCAGTGTTTCGAGCATGCTTTGCGCTTGGATTTTTTTTCTCCTTAGGTCTTTTTTGGCCTTGGAGAAGAAAGAAAAGAAAGAGAGAAAGAGGGAAAGAGGGAAAGAAAGAGAGAAAGAAAGTGGGTGGGAAAGGAAGAAAGAAAGGAAGGAAAGAAAGAAAGAAAGAAAGAAAGGAAGGAAGGAAGGAAGGAAGGAAGGAAGGAAGGAAGGAAGGAAGGAAGGAAGAAAGAAAGAGGAGAGAAAGAAAGGAGAGAAAGAGAAAGGAGAGAGAGAGAGAATTCTGTTTGTGCCCCCACTTCAGTAATATTGCTGACATCTTTCTGGAAGACAGTCAGCTGCTGGTGGTGTTTTTTTCTGTATGGCATTTAAGCAAAGTTACTACAAAACCACATGCGGTGGGTGACAGCCTTCTTCACTTTGGGCAGGGGACGTTGTTTGGCTCCCATGTGGCAGCTGGGAGAGAATGCTTTCTCCAGCTGGGTTCCTGCACTCCGCGACTCCCATGCCTGATTTCTTATTATGTGTGAGGCTGAGACACACACACACACACACACACACACACACCCCTCCCCCTTTAAATGGAAAGCTCTCTGGTAGTTCCAGTGTCTGGAAGAGCTGTGCATTGTGCCCCTTGGCTTCGCTGTCTGGTTACTCGTGGATCGTGGTCTAATTATTTTGCATTAAAGAGACACTCGTTCTGTGGGTGTGCAATTGTATTTATAGTAGGGTTTATTAGTTTTCATTCCATCGTGGTAGAGCGGTGATAGCATAAATAACCGAGACTTGGAACATCAGATGCTCGGGAGTGGGTTTCCGTGAAGTCCTGGCATTTCTCCACATGTCCCTGCTGGCTGGCCGGGGTGGGGGCGCCCCCGGGGGGTGGAGGGGCATGCTGTGTGCCGGTGGCCTCTGCAGCAGCCCCCCGAGGCCCGCAATGCGGCTTAGATTTAGAGCCACCGGGGATGTTGTATGAGTGTGTGTGTGTGTGTGTGTGTGTGTTGCCTCCGTCAGCTGGGCGAGCTCCTTGCTGGGGCCACTCGTGTCTGATGGAAAAGTAGCAGCTGGGAAGGTGCAGTTTCAGGCTCTTGCTGTTTAAAGAAAGAGGGAGTGAGTGTGAGCGCGAGGGGGGGACGCTCCGCTAAGCCCACAAGCTGGCATTGGAGGGGGAGCCGGCGGTCATGTGGTTCTGGCCACCCTACCCTCTGTCACAGTGCGGACGAGAGCTTTTTGCTCTTATCCAATCATGCCTGGAATGTCGCTTGCCACTTGGGTTATTTCTGCTATCTGTCGCTCTCGGGGCCGCAGTGCTAACGGTTTGGCAGATGGGACACTTTTTCTTGGAGTTTGTGTCGCTGGCTTTTGACTTCCGGCCGCACCGGGCTTGTGGTGGCCGCTCGCCCTGTCGCTGCCGGCCCCCCTGGGCACCATGGCCCATCGGCTTCGGTTTCATTTTGGCGCCGGCCGCAGCAACACAGCCCCCGAGTCGGAGATCCTAGAGCAGGAGCCCGCCGGAGAGGACTTTTCCATGGCATTCCACACGCTGCCGCGGCGCAGCGGCCCGGGCCCGGCCGAGCAGGGCGGCGGCGGCCTGCAGGAAGGCGTGGGCGCGCTCAAGCGCAGCTCGTCCATGTTCATCCCGCAGCTCCTGGGCTCCATCGACGCGCGCCCCACGCGCAGCTCCTCCGTGCAGATCTCGCTGCAGCGCAAAGCGGCCGACGGCGCGGCCGACGGCGCGGACGGGGACGGCCAGGAGCCCCCCGAGCCCCCCGAGTGCGCCCCGAGCCCCGCGGCCCGGGGGTCCGGCCTCCAGGTGAACGGCACGTGCGGCGGGCGCTGGGCGCGCTGCGCGGGGGTCGAGCGCGGAGGCCGTGCGCTCCGCATCCAGCACCGCGCCTCCAGCGCCGACGTGCGCCAGGTGACGCTCATGCCCTTGGGGGCCGAGGGTCCCGCCGCGGCCGAGCCCCGGCGGTGGTCCCTGCAGCACGTTCCGGATGCTTCTGGGAGCTCCGGGAAGCGGTGCTTTGTCTTCCAGCTGCAGCAGCAGCCCCCGCCCCCGCCAGGCGCCCCCGTGCTGGGCAGCGACTTCAACTTCGGTTTTACGGGCACGAAGGGGGACAGATTGGTGAGATACCCCCGCATCCGCCTGGAGAGGAGCACTTCGTACCCCACCCAGCCGCGCGCCGAGCAGGGGAGTCCCACGGAGGAGCGAGGGTCCCCGGGACACCCTCAGACGCCGCCCCGGGGCCGCAGAGGGGCTCCGGAAATCCACAGAACGAATTCCGTGGAAAGGGGGCCACAGGGTCAGGGCTGCATGTTTAAGATCAGGCAGGATCAAACGGCAGGGCAGCAGCATTTCCGGATTCTCGTGACTCGGGGGTCGGAGGAGGCACCCCAAAATCCCGAGGATCATAAGGCCAGTAGTCCCGGCCCCACGGTAGCCGGCGGCCCGGTAAGTGCGCGCGCGTCTGGTGTGGGACAGTGGGAAGTGGCCGCGCGCAGCCCAGAGTCGGGGGGTCTGCAGGGAGAAACCGCCTTCCTCTCTCTTCTGAGTTTCCTTGCTGGGGTCCAGTGTCACTTAACTTTTGATTGAGTTTTGGGAGCTCAGGATTGGAGAGAGGCCTCACGAAATGAGCAATTTCCAAGAAAACAAGTTCTGTGGTCTTTGAAGTCAGAACAATATTTTTAAAAGCCAAAGCAACCCGCCCCTCTGTTTTTCAAGCCCTTTATAATTAAGAGATTTCTTTTTTTAAATGTGTTACTTTGAAATAGTCCCTTAGCACCCATATATGTTGGTGTTGGAAATACACTTATATGATGCTTGGCAATGTAATCCCATGAAACTTTTTTCCCCCTCAAAGTAATCTCTTCAGGTAAAAGTGAGGTACTGTCTCCAAAAATGCGAGGGTCCTACTCTCTGGAGAATAAAAATCCAGGTTTCTAAGTTGGACCACTTCTTTCTCAGTGCCTGTCTGCCATAGAGAGCTAGTCGGGCAGTACAATAGAAACTTTTCACTTGGGGCGGAGGGGGTTGTTGGTTCCACAGTGCCGAATAGGAGTAGTCAGGCTTGTGGGCCAGCAAGAAATGTGTTTTTGTAACAGATTGGCTTACGGACCCAGGCTGGGGACTTGTTAATGGTGAGATTGCACAGTGCAACTTAACACTGCCCGCTCCGGTGACTAAGCCGGGAGGCTGGATATAGAAGGGTAACTGCACTGTCTCCAGCTGTGGCAACAGACACCCCCGAAACGGATTTCGGCCTTTGTTTTCACGCTCTCCCTTTCAGCGAAACGGGGTACAGCAAGACAGCTGCTGAGTCCGCCGAGGAGGGTTGGCTCTGCCTTCCTAGCTGGCGGGGGAGGCACATCCCCTCACTTTGCTTTCTGTGGCCATGATCGCAGCCATCCGGTGCTGTTTTAAAGAACAAACCCTTTCTGGTTTGAATTGGATTCTCCCTCCTCGGCAACGCCGTCCCCCGCCCAATTTCATGCAGTTGTTGATGTGCGCACAGGGTTATGAAATGGACGCTCCTGGTTTCGGTTGTGGATTTCCACCCCTAAGAGGGGCTGAGCGCCTGAGCATTAATATAGATCTGTAGCTTTCCTTTCATTATTTTTATTCTCTTACTTTGTGTTGAGAAGTATTCGGAACTGCTTAAGTAAACATTGTTACCATTTCACTGTTGCTTTGCACCCCTTTTGAAGGTGTAAGCAGATGGTCAGTGCAGATATTTCATTTTTCTTGGTGTTATTTCAGTTTCTCCTTTTTTTTCTTCTGTAAACGCTTTTGTTTCCTCTCGTCTTTTTTTTTTTTAACTAGGAAATATTTTCTGTGTCTTCCTTTAATCTGGGACCATGTATCAAACAATGGCACAGATTTCAGTAGATTTTAGGGGGTTAGTTTTTAATCTTCACTCCAAGAAAGTACCATCCCCACAACTCTGCGCCCGCTTGGGTAGCGTAGTTTTATGCTGAATTTGGATCACGTATCAGATGAAGGCTGGCATCAAAATTGTGTTTTCTAATGTTCTGCTAACTCTTCAGTCCCTTACTACCCCGAACTTAAATCGCATTTACAGGCAGATACCAGAGACAAACGAATTTATTTAATTAAAGCCTCAGGTTTCTAACGTAGTTGGAAAGCAAACAAGCCGATCTAAAGATTATGTGTACCTTAAATACAAGGGCACGTTTCACTTTCAAAGGACTCTGAGCATTGCAAAGAAATCTCTCCAGATTTGGAGATTTCAGTTGGAGCAGCGTTTGCCAAGGTGGGCAGAGTGGGTTGGGGGGCTTTGGCATGAAAGGGGGATGAAAGGGTTAGAAGCAATGGCACGGGGCCCTTTCTGTTGCCTGAAGAAGTTGGCTTTTCAGGGGACACTGAGTGACATTTTCTTTTTAAAGGAGGGGGGTGATTGGCCGACTAAGTTTGGAGACCTCTGTGCTGGTTTGGAGAGGGAGTCTTGCGGAGTGCTCTGTTGCGCTAGCTTTGTTTTTTCTTTCTCATCGGAGTGTTTTCGTGTACACACACACACACACACACACACACACACACACCAATTAATAAATAGGTGCAGAACTAGTTTTCTTTTATGCAGAACCTTTTCTTTCTTCACGGAGCAGGAACAAAGCTTGTCCTGGGACAGAGCCGCCAGCTCCGTCCACACTCCGAGCGTTTGTCCTCACTCGGGCCACCGGGGCGCTAAGTGTGGGCAGCAGCTGCCTCGGCCGTATTTATCTTGAGAGGAAAACATTCAGCCCAGGCGTCTGCAGTCTGGCCGCCACCAAGTTTTTTTGACATTTCAAATATCTGCCGCCTTGGGCAGCCGGGCATTTGGTCCGGGCTTTAAATGAGAATTGAGCCTAAATCTGATTTGGGAAAGATGAGTCCCCTCCCCCGGCCCCCCTCCAAAATATTTCTGGATGGGGGAAGACACGGAGGATTGCGTTGACAAATGGGTGCGTCATTTGTAAGATCGCTCTTAGACCTTATTCCTGGGTTGGCATGCACTTTTCTGTTTCCCAAATTCCTCGTCCCAGATGGATAAATCCTGACTCCAAACCACGGGAACAAGCTAGATTCCTAGGGGGGGGTGTCCCTGGGAGCCCCCAGTGATGGGCCCTCCACCCCCCGCCCCATACCCCAGAGGGGTGCCGCTTACATCAGGGAGAGTTGCTGGTTAAAGCCCTTCGTTATCCTTAGCCAGACCCTTTCAGAGGCCTGAGAAACTTCCTGCCAGTTTCATTTGTGACAGTATTAATAGTCCTCTAATGAGTCACTCGGAGGATGTTCCGAACCCGGTTTAGCCTGGTTTGAGGTGTTGGTTGTGTGTCGCTTTTCCACTGCACCCACATGTTGCCTCCCCGTCAGCAGCCCAGCCCCTGCCCGCACCGTCCCCTGTCAGCGCCATCTCCTGTGCACTCGCAGGCTCTGGTTTCTCATCTCACAGGCCCAGCAGCGAGGACGGGCCTTAGGGGGCGCCTCACCCCGCCCTGGCTAAGCCTGGCCCAGAGCTACTCCGCTGCAGGCCGGCAGGGTTTGTAAACAGAGAGAGGAGAGCCCGGGAGGGGTGGAGGGAGAGGAGGCAGGGCGCGTGTACTGAACCCGGTTATTCTAGCATTCTCTTCTGGCCTCTTCCTCCGTCTCTCCCTTCCCACATCTGCTCCCTCTCCTTGCCCGGCGAACAGGCTGTGAGTCGGGTGGTCCTCCGAGGTTCCTCAGCCGAGCAGGGAATGCCCACACTGGGTTGAACGGGGGCGGAGGAACAGCAGGTTTTCGTTTGAATCTCTCTTCGAGAGGGGGAATTTTGCTCTCGAAAAATACTTGTCAGTGGTATGAGTCGCTCTTTATTTTTACCATGAAAGGTAATTCTGTTATAAACCATCCCCTTTATTTTAAAACGCAGCAACCTTTTAAAGCAAAATTGGACATGGGTAAGAAAATAGTTCTCCAGACTGGAGAGCTAGGACAGTGGGTCCAGTGCTGGTTCCGCCCGTGGCTGATCCAGGGTCATTCCCCAACACCACGTACAGTTCCCTGACCACCCCCAAGAGTGAGCCCTGAGCAGAGACAGGAGTCAGCCCTGAGCACAGCTGGGTGTACCCTCCCCCAAAAAAAAATAAGAAGAAAGGAAAGGAAATTATTTTTCCTTTTACTGACTTTGTTTCTGATAGGATTCATCTTCCCGTTCGGAAGATGCCAGTATTGTCCAACAGAATGGCCACTGTTTCCAGGGGTGGGTTGGGAAGCGGAGCAACAGCACTTTGGGGTGATCACTGTGTGTTTTTATGCCCAGACACACCAGACTCGTGGCCCTTGCTCATAATGGAACACACCATCATTTGGAGAATCTCCATCTACTCCTTTCTTTTGGAGGGCAAGCCTTCTCCCGCAGCCCTCCGGAATGCATCACTTTTGTGACATAGAATGGGGTTGAACAAACCGTGTTTATCTTTGCAAACGAAAACTCACCAGCCACAAAAAGCCTTGTGGTGCCGACATGACGGGACTTTCCTGCGGCCCCTTTTGGGGATGGGAACTCCGTTTGGACCCTGGCCGCCACGCCTCATGGAACAAGGAGGCAGCTTCAGGGATCCACGCAACCCAACGGGGCACCTCCCTGAAGCATCCCTCGTAGGTAGACCCCTTCCCTGAGTCTTGTCTCTCATCAGTGTAAAGGAGGGTGACCTGGCTGGCTCACAGGGCCAATGTGGGGTGTGGCTTCGATCCGCACTGGCCAGGGATCCGGAGCCTGGGGACCCCCTGCTGAGAACACCTTCGATAATGCACTATTGAAGGCCTTCCTGCTGCACCCTCCCACCTGGCCATTGGTTCCTTGACCCTCCCTATCTCCCGCCCGGAGCCTGTTCTTCAGACAGACCCGAATTCATTTCTGAGCCCTGCTTTACAGGAAAGAGCCGTCAGAGGTATTTGCCATATTGAATTGGAACCTTTGAAATATTTATTGAGATTGACATTTCAGATCCATTTTCCCTCGTTGCTTTGCTCTGATGCCTGCCCGTGGTCAAGTTTATTTTTCTTGCTTCGAGGCCGAGGCTCTTAAGCTGCCCTGTAATGCCATAAAATGTCCACATTGGGACCTTTGCAAATGAGGTCAGAATCGGGGAAAGGGCCCTGTTTGCAACACCCTTGAGAGGGCTTTCCTGAGCACTGCAGCTGCTTCTCTTGGCGAAGCCTGGCATAAATTCTTCGGCCTTGAAATAAATCTGCAATCTTACAGTACATGTAAATAAGAGAAGTGCTATCTCTCCAACAAGTTCACAGTTCCAGAAGAAATGTTGAAGGGCTATTTAAAAAAAGAGTAACCGCTGGGGCCTCTCTCACTGGTGGTTTAAGGCGAATAGAGGCTAACTTACTTGTGCAACTTGCCACAGTCAGGCAGATTTTTAGTAAAGATAACCTGAATATTATTACTAAAGTTACTGTATTGCACTGATGTATATAGGAGACCATAAAGGTGGTTGTAATAGTGTGGGGAAAGTCAGAGTTAGTTTTTGTCCATGTGGATGGGACACAGGAATACAGGAACAAAATACAAGTTTGCACTGCGGTCACCAAAACAGGCTTGGGAAACCCATTACAAAATGGGTCGGTAGTTAGTCAAAGGTTTGGTATCTGCCCATGACCCTCCTTTCCCTCACTGCAAGCAGTGTAATATTCCAAGCCCTGCCAGAGGGAAGAACCCAGACTTGGGCCTGCCAGTATATTCCATTTGCAGATTTTAAAGGCCCCAAAGGAGAGTATCAGAAATACCAGCTGAAATGTGTCTTGCAAGTTAGAACATGACTTTTGGAGAACATAGAGATGGTCAAAAGACTAGTCTTGGGTCAGAGAGATGGTATGGAGAGTAAGGTTCCTTTCTGCAATGTGGCCACTTGGGTTAATCTCCGGCACCCCATAGGGTCCCCTAAGCACAGCCTGGTGTGGACCCCCCACCCCTCCCCCCAAGAAATACATTCATCTTGACTCAGTAGATGTCCTGATAGAAGATTCTCGATGGATTCTCCCCCTTGAATCTCTTGGTTATGATCACGGCCTTACCAGTGTGGGCACGCGGATGCAGAGGAATAGAAACAAACCCCATGGGATGGGCGATGACCCGAGACCCCGGGGTCCTGTGCAGCCTCACACTGCGTCCAGATGGACATGTGGACGGTTTCTGGGCATCCCCTCCGCTCAGCAGGAGACTGAGCCCTCAGCATGAAGGCCAGAGCAGGACTGAATTCCAAGGGGCCTGTTATGGCGCCGGATGGTGGAGGACCAGAGCTCGGCCGCAGCAGCGGGGCAGAGGGCTGGAGGTCAGGGAAGCCGTTGGGAACCACAGTGGAAGTGTCTGGGACTGAGCTGGCCGGGACCCTGAGCGCTGCTGCCGTTGCTTCACTCCACGAAAATACTTTGTGCTGGTGCCTCTGAGGCCTTCCCGGTGGAGCCGCCGTGCCTTCATTTCCACCGTCGGCACCCGGCCACCTCCTCCCTGAGCAGAGCAGGACGCTAGGGTTTCCCTGCAGGTCTGCAGCTGGAGGGCTCAGGAGTTGAGCCAGCTTCTGTGACGGGGTTTTTCTTGAATTTCCCCCAAGGCTTTTACAGCCCCCTCCCTTCTGGGGTCCCCGTTCTCCGTGGTGTGCGTGGCCCGTGAGGGCCGTGGCCTCGTGTGGGGCTGTAAGATGCTTCACGGAGGCTGATCGATGGACGTTTTCTCTCCCTTCCTGTCACTCAGCCAAAGCCTCCAAGACTCTATTCATGGCCCGTAGCTGTCATCATATGTCATAGCATCCGGTTCCTGAGAGATTTTTAAAGCTTCATGGTAAAAAAAAAAAAAAAAAAACTTGAGAATTTTTTTTTTTGGTATTCTTTTAAAATATATGAATAGCATTTAACTCATGGTGGGGGAAAAGGCTGCTTTTATGCAGGATTTGAAAATTCCATCCCAGGGGGAAGGTGGAGGTGGATTAGAAATACTGAAACCTATGTCGTGTCCCCTTCCCCGGGTCCCCTTCCCCGGACCCCTGCAAAAGGAAAGCCCTCTCTTCCAAGGGTGCGGATTTCCGGCTAGAGTGGGGTCCAGGCCTGGCTGTTAGCCGCCCTGAGTAGTTCTCCAGGTCCAAACGCTGCAGCCAAACTCCATGATCTCCCCCCGGGTGAAGGGATTTGAGTTTAATATCTGTTCCGGATGCATTTATGAAGCGCTCTTCTCTCCGCTTATAAAGGGGGATACTAAGTTGTAACGAAACTTGAAACATTTCAATGTAATTTGAATGAACATAATTGGAATTAATAAGTGGATCCCACCCTCCCCCTCCCCATATTAAAGTAGGATTTGGGGCGGGCGAGCGTGGGGCTTGCGGGGGTTGGGCTACATCTGGCGGTGGTGCTCAGAGCTTATTGCTATGTTGGTGCTCAGGTATCATGCCTGGCTGTACTCGGGGGGACCCTCTGTGGTATTGGGGATCCAACCAGGGTGGGTGTGTGCAAAGTAAGTGTCTTCCACTGTACCCTTTTTCCAGCCCAAAGTAGGAGTTTTTACATCTTTTTTTTTTTTTTTTGGGTCACACCCGGTGATGCACAGGGGTTACTCCTGGCTCAGCACTCAAGAATTACCCCTGGCGGTGCTCAGGGGACCATATGGGATGCTGGGAATCAAACCAGGGTCGGCCGCGTGCAAGGCAAATGCCCTACCCGATGTGCTATTGCTCCAGCCCCAGGAGTTTTCACATCTTGATGCGGTGTTCTGCCCTTTGGCATCCATCGCCAGGCTGGGTGGTGCTGTCGCCAAGGACACAGCAGGCAAAGAGTTCGCCCTGAATGCAGCGTCCTGCCTGCCCTCAGGCCGCCGTGCTCTGCGTTAGGTTGCCCCGGTTCCTGTGGAGAGCGGCGAGGTTTCTGCGGACACAGGGCCGCTGGTTCCTTTCGGCGCGTGCAGTGGCAGGGACCAGGCCTGGCTCTCGCCGGTGTGAATAATCCTGCACGTGACGCTTGGTACCTCTTGGTGTCAGAAAACATGAAAGTAGCACCTGGTTTCCAGCACCCTTGGCTCAGCGTGCAGGACAGCTGAGGTTTCGAGGTGTGGCTGACACACGTGAGTGGTAGACACAGCACACGTGTAGATTCCCCGCATGGGCCCCGGGCTCAGGGACCGACTGGTTCCCCACGGGTCGGGCCCAACCCCCGTTGGTCGTGATGGACGGGTGTGATGCCGTGCTCCCCACAGTGGACTTGGAAGCCCACCCTGAGACAACCAGGGTCCAGGGTTTCTTGGGGCTGGGGGGGGCGGGGCCCTGGAAGGTAGCAGGTGGATGTGCCTCCCAGTGGCAGCAGCGTCCTCTTGGCCCCCGGCAGCTCTTTGATTGCGATCAGCAAGTTTCAACCAATTGCTTTTTTTTTTATTTTGCTTTTTTTTGGGGTCACACCTGGTGATGCACAGGGGTTACTCCTGGCTCATGCACTCAGGAATTACTCCTGGCAGTGCTCAGGGGACCATATGGGATGCTGGGAATCAAACCTGGGTTGGCCGCATGCAAGGCAAATGCCCTACCCGCTGTGTTATTGCTCCAGCGCCCCCCCCCCAATTGCTTTTTGATGTGAATTGTTGGTGAGGAATTTGGGGGCGTGGTGGCTGTCCTGGATAACGCTCGCTCCCCATCACATGTGGACTTAGGTGAACTCCTTTTTTTTTTTTTTTTTTGCATCACACCTGGCGATGCACAGGGGTTACTCCTGGCTCTGCACTCAGGAATCACTCCTGGCGGTGCTCAGGGGACCATATGTGATGCTGGGAATCGAACCCAGGTCGGCCGCGTGCAAGGCAAACGCCCTACCCGCTGTGCTATTGCTCCAGCCCCGGTGAACTCCTTTCTTGTCTCTCTGCCTTCTGCCACAGTGCTCTGTGAGCACGCAGCCACAAAACCCAGGCTGGCTCCCCCTGAAAGTAGATGTTGTTTAGGACCCCGAAGGAGAGACCAAACCTGAAACAGAGGGATCGGTCTTCTTCCTCCTGAGGGCTTGATGCTATTAAATTTTTGTTAACAATTTTTGTTAACAAAATTTTGTCTTGAGGCAAAGAGAGATTTATCGTCTGAAGAGCCAATGAATCTGCTAAGCACGTCTCTGAATTTCTTTTTTTTGAACTGACCTTTTGAGGATGGCCACGGTAGAAGTGGGACATACTTCAGGGGCTGCTCCTGAATACGTGTTCAGGAATGACCCCTGGTGGGGCCCAAGGGACCATATGTGACAGCGGTCAAACCAGTCATCACATGCAAGGTCTTCCTTCTTATACCATCTCTCCAGCCCTGAAATGACATTTTTTTTTTTGGTTTTTGGGTCACACCCGGCGATGCACAGGGGTTACTCCTGGCTCTTCACTCAGGAATTACCCCTGGCGGTGCTCAGGGGACCATATGGGATGCTGGGATTAGAACCCGGGTCGGCCGCGTGCAAGGCAAACGCCCTACCCGCTGTGCTATCGCTCCAGCCCCTGAAATGTCATTTTAAGGCAAAAAAATCTTAGTTATCTACTGTCCATTATGATATAGGAACTATCACTTGTCACTTGTCATCCCGTTGATTTTCGATTTGTCCAAGCGGGCACCAGTAACATCTCCATTTGTCCCTGTCTCGTGCTAGTATAGCCCAATGATACCTGCTTGCTCCAGGAACAGGAAGAGCCTCAAACCGCATATACAGATACATACACACACACACATACATGCAAATGTGTTAACAGAACCAAAATAGTGACCTTTCCACCATTCAAAAGAGCAGTGTCTTCTTTCCTGTGCTTACGGGCACTCAGTAACTTTCATAATGTTGAGTGAATCTCAAAACCTAAACTAGGCACTCAAGTAAGTTTCAGATTTACTATCCACATAGTAAATGTATGTGGTTGTTTAAGTCGCGCTATAGGAAATGTTTCCCACCGTGGAATAATAAGCAGTGAAAATACTACGAAAGAGTGTCAGCCCTATGAAAGATGAGACTGTCTGGGCCTTGGAAGCAGGAACGGAGATGGCCCAGAAGAGGTGGATGGGTTCAGCCACGGGAGGGTATTCTGTTGCCAACCCCTGAACAAATGAACTCGGAAAAACAACAGATGTTTTTTTTCCTTAGTGATTAATATGATTTTTCTCACCCGGCGTATCTTTTTCAGTGTCTGTGATTTTACTCGGGCTTTTTTTCATGACAGATTTGCATCTGTGGTAGATACTGGGAAGGATCAGGTGTCCCCTTCCCTGGTGCCCCAGCCCAGCCTCAGAAAGTGGCTCCTGATGGGTGAATCACAGGGAGAGAGCGACAGAGACACCAAGTGGGGTCCACCTCCATGTTCCACCCCTACTCTGTTACCTTAAAAACCATAATATAGAAACTCAGGAAATATGTAGCAGAAACAGCATATTCTCGTGGCAAAAGAGGCACGCCCCTGGAGATGACGTGAGAACGATTTTTAGGGGCTGGAGCGATAGCACAGCAGGTAGGGCGTTTGCCTTGGACACGGCTGACCCGGGTTCGATTCCCAGCATCCCATATGGTCCCCCGAGCACCTCCAGGAGTAATTCCTGAGTGTAGAGCCAGGAGTAACCCCTGAGCATTGCCGGGTGTGACCCAAAAACAAACAAAAAGAACAGTTTTTATGCATTCAAAGTTTTAATTCATTTTGATTTTTGTAACCCACAAGTTTTTTTTTCTTTCCTTTAAAAAAAAATTGGATCACAGAAAGATACACAGTTACAAAGTTGTTCACGATTGAGCTTCAGTCATACAGTGTTCCAACACCCGTCCCTTCACCACTGCACATTTCCTACCACCGGTGTCCCCAGTTCCCTAGCCTACCTCTGTGGCGGGACTTTCCTTCTCCCCCCCCGCCCCCACCCTCTCTCTCTTCCCTTTTGGGCATCATGGTTTGCAATATGGATACTGAAAAGCCGTCAGCCCTTTACCTACTTTCAACATTCAGTTCTTTCCACTTTTTAAAAAAATAACAACTCTCACGCCCCCAGATTCACAGGGAATGGATTTCAGTTCCTTCCCACTGGCCCTCCAAAGGCTTCTCTGGGTGGAGCCGGTGGGTGGTCCCATTGAACCCAAGTCCCCTTCTCTTTGGTTCCCTTCTTTTTCTGACCATTCTCCTTCACACGTTTCAGGAAACCGTCAGGACTCCCAGCGTGCTTCATATGCCCAGTATGATTGATCTCGGCAAGAATCTTGCCCTTTTCTTGTTTTACGACAGTGCCAACAGCGTGCTGGGTAACGTCATTGACTCTTCCAGATTTGCCCTGGTCACGTTTGTGGGGGTCTTCCTTGGGGAGCCCTGCCCATTCTCTTCATGGCTACACAATCCCATTTCGTCCGTATTTTCGCTGACAGATTTGCATCTGCAGAGAGTACTGGGAAGGATTGGGGTGCCTCTCTTCCCTGAAAAGCACAGGAAAGGTTTTTAAAAGGCAGATTAGCGACTGTAGGAGTAGTACAATGGGTAGGGCACTCGCCCTGCACGGGACCAGCCCAGGTTCAATCCCCAGCACCCCGTCTGGTCCTAGAGCCCCCCACCAGGAGTGATCCCTGAGTGCAGAGCCAGGAGTAAGCCCTGAACACAGGCAGGAGTGGCCCAGAAGCGAACAAAAAGCAGATTAGGGATACTCAAAATTCTTGTGTTTCAAAATGTTGGAATTGGCGGGAAGAAATTATTATAAGTCAGAGCAGACGTTTTGATGCAGAGGGTTTTTTTTCTTTTTTTTCTGCTCTCTACACTAAGGTTTGTCTTCACACCAAAGAAAGAGCATGTGGCTGAGGTCAGGGCCTTTTCGGATTCCCAGCCACTGTTTGAGGACCCTCGGATTGTTGGGGTGCAACTCCGGTCCCAGGGGTTAGCCCTTTGGTGAATCAGTGCTCGTCTTCCCTTCAGTATGTCTGTCACAGAGCGGTTAAATTGGGAAACTCTCTTGCCAGCCCACACCTAAAGTAGATGAGGTAGATAGAGTTTTATTTACGTGATTGCCTTTTTTGCTTATGAAAACTCTGCTGCCAAGGGTCATTAAAAATAGACCCCTGAAGTTAACATCCTTAAGCCTTTTAAAGTGCCCCAGCCCGAGTGATTGGGCGTTAATCCCCTGACACTCCACTTGGAGCTTAATGAGCAGTTTCAGCAGAAAAACTGCCCCTTTTTCAGGTTTTAGGATCACATAGCTGAAAATTCCGCCAGATAAAGACCCACTGTTAACCTCCGGTTACTTAAGTAGGACTGAGCATGGTCTCTCGGCAGAGACTTGTCCCGTACCTTTCAGCCTACGAAGGGTGCCAAGGGTTTGGCCCTTCCATGGTTCCCTGTCCTCTGACCCCTTCAGACCTAACCCAGGAACCAAAATTGAAAACAGAACAGTTAACAGCATTAGCGTCACCCGGAGGACCTGAAAGGCGGGCGCCCCATGAACCAAGTGTCTGTTGATTAGCGGGTGGGGGGCATGACAGAGCCGGGGTCTTATAAAAGCCAGTGTGTCCAGAAGGCAGAGGCGGGTGTGAGTGATGGACCAGGCCCTGGTGAAAAAGGGGGCATGGGAGGAACTAAAAGATGAATTTTAGACATCAGAGTTGGTTACGTGACTCTGGAAGGAGAACAGAAAGCGTAGGGTCATTGGAAAAATGAACAAAGAACAGAACTGGGGCGGGGGAGGTGGGAGAGACAGTAGAGCAGCAGGGCACGTGCCCTGCAGGAAGCTGACCTTGGTTCCGTCCCCGATCCCCATGTGACCCTTCCTGCCCCGCCAGGAGTGATCCCCGAACACAAGAGCCAGGAGTATGCCCTGGGCAGCCCTGGCCTTGGCCCCAGAGAAGGAAGAAAGGGGGAGGAAAAATCCAGTACTAACTAAGATGTTTTTGAGAATTTTTCCCCAGCTAAGGATGGGAGACTCTTTTTTTTTTTGCTTTTTGGGTCACACCCAGCGATGCACAGGGATTACTCCTGGCTCTGCACTCAGGAATTACTCCTGGCAGTGCTCAGGGGACCATATGGGATGCTGGGAATTGAACCCAGGTCAGCCTCGTGCAAGGCAAACGCCCTCCCCACTGTGCTGTCACTCCAGCCCCTAAGGATGGCAGACTCTTGTCATTCAGCCCCAGCTTGGGCTTCCAGCCCCCTGACTGTTCTCAGTTCACATCTGTGTCCTGACATAGGGCAGAGAAAACCTGCTGGTTCCGGGGCCGCGTGTCCGTGCTGGTGCCCGCGCCTTTCAGGGTGTTTTGGAGAGAGCTGGAGTCGGGGTGAAGCAGATGGTTGTGTGGTTCTGACTCACAGCGTCATAATATTTATGCTCTCTCTAACTGCCTTATTCTTCATCGCTGTTGCCACTCGATCAAATGGAAGGAACTCCTCCTCCCTGCCAGGGCTGGTCGGACACCAAATTTTATTTTTTTTAAGATTAAAAAAAAAATAAGTCCTTTGTGCTGTAGCTCGCCAGTGTGCTGATAAACGTTCCTCGCATTCCGGGGGCGCGGCAGGAACGGGTGCCCTGAAGCCTGGCCCCAGGAGCTGGGGCACACGCAGATGGAGCGGGCAGAGGGGTGAAGCGCAGCCGGGTGGAGCGAGCGGAGTGGCGGGCGAGGTGAGTGGGTGCAGCCAGGCTGCCCGAGGGTGGGTGGCGGGGCACGGAAGCTTCCGGAGCGAGGCAAGAGCCAGTGCAGGGGAGAGCAGCCGCCTGGGGGCAAACCTGGAGGACTGGGCGGGAAGCTGCCCTCAGGGCGTGGGGGGAGGGGCGGGGTGCAGGGCAAGGTCCCATCCGAGGAGCGGCCTGGCCTGAGACCCTCGGGGGGCCGCATTGGCAGGGAGAGGTGGTGGGAGCTGGGAGGCCCGTGCAGGGCACCCGAGCCCCCTCAGAGGGCTGGTCCCGGCCCCCACCCGCGCTCGACGTCGACGTTGCCCTGGCGGGCTCCGTGTTCTGCACACAGCCCCGCCTGGGAACGGGCCGCTCTTCTCCGGCGCGTGTTATTTCGAGCTGCTTGCTGCTGGCTGTCACGCCGGCCCGTGGGCGGCTTTATTTTTGCCGTTCTGTACCCGGGAGGCTGGCTGTGCTTGGCGGAGCGCCGCTCGTCGAGGGCCCGGCCGTCCATTGATGAATAACGTGTGGGCCCCGGTGCAGAGCGCCGGCTGTAAAAATAGCCCCTCCACCCCACTTCCGCCTCCGTCCCAGTCGCCCCTGCAGCCGGCCCTTGCCGAGCGAGCGTGGCCCAGTCTCGGGACGCTCTGCCGCTCGCCCTGGGGCCCCTCCCAGGCTCCCGGTGGCCCAGCACTTGGAACAGATGGGAGCAGGCCTGCAGCGGGAGAGAATTGTGGAGTCACTGCAGAGGGAATAGATGCTCCTTTGTCTTCACTGCCTTTGCGATGCGGGTTGAGGGAAGGACCTGCTGGCTCCCTCGGGCACTGCCAGCAACTCCTCCTCCTCCCTCTGGGCGAGCACCACCGACGCCCTGTGCAGGGGTGGGCGCTGGGGCAGCCTGCCAGAGCCCTCGGGAGGGGACCCCATGTCACTCTCCCCAGGAGGATGGGTCCTGAGCCCGTGATCTCGGTTCACGGAAACCTCGCTGGAAACTGCTTTTCCTTTTGAGCAGTTTCGGCTGCCTGATATGTCGCAACCTCCGCACTGAGGCCAGGTGGCATCGGTTGGCATGTTGGCGTGTGTTGTCAAGCAAAACAGATGCAGGAGGATTTGCCTGAAGGTGGGGGGAGAGGGGCAGGCGGGGGAGAAGGGGCGGGGAAGAGGGGGTGAGGTGGGATGAATGGGTATTTATCTAGGGAACTGAGGGCTAAGGTTTAATAGCTCACGGCTCTACAACTCAGAAAAACAACCATCCGTGCCCGACTCCCATATTCCATGCCCCCCCCACCGACAGGCACGTGACAGAGTTCTGTGGCTGGGGCATATGCCCGAAGCTCAACTATCAATAACTTTGTACATCACAGTTCTTTAAATAAAAAGTTGAAATGAAATTTTTAAAAAAGTAGAAATAGACTTTGAAAATAGTTTTTTTTTAATTGAAAAAAATATATCTAAACTATCAAGATCTACACAAAACTGTGGGACCCTGTCCTGGTTCTTCTTTTACACAGGGCTTTGTTAGGAGTCTTTGCTGTCCCTGAAATGAAATTCAGAATTTATGTCAAAAGGGAAAGTAGATCTCTGATTCCCCCACACACTTTTCCCTCCATGCATTCAGGATAGTGCTTATATGGCACGGGGGGCAGGGGGGAGGTGGAAGAGGATGGGTGTCACTTCTGCCAGCAGCAAGCCACTGAGGACCGGGTGCTTTCCCGTGCCGTGCTGATGCTAGTAGTTCAGGGTCGACTTCCTAAACCACAGCCCGCCCAGCACCAGACAGGATCGGAGGAATCGCACTGATCGGATCACGCAGTGTACCAAGGGGTCGGCTGGCCCGAGCGAGCTAGTGACGGGGCGGGGGGGGGGGGGGGCGCCTGAACGTGCTCCTGGCCTGAACGTGCTCCCGGTCTTGCGGGACCAGGAGCCAGTCGGGGACGTCACAGTGCAAGGCACGGGCACTCCTCCCTGAGGGACAGGGAGGGGATTACTTGGCAGGGCGAGGGTGGGGTGCACGGTGGAGGCAGGGTGCACTGGTGGGGAGGCACAGCCAGGGCTGAGGAGAATTTGTTTAGGAAGTGACTGCTAGCCACCAGCTCAATCTTAATTGGGTTAAGATTTGAGGGGCAGGCCTGATCGAGTGTATTATTTTCACATGCTCCATCTGCATTGCTTCCCTACAGACACACACACACAGACACACACAGACCCACAGAGAGACATACACACATAGAGACACACATACACGTAGACACACAGACATACATACACAGACACAGACATACACAGACACACAGATATACACGTAGACACACAGACATACACGCACAGACACACAGACACACATAGACATACACAGAGACAACAGACACACACACACATACACACACACAGTCCCTTTGGTTTATGTGGTGGCTCTTTGCGGAGGCGGGGTGTACTTGGTGGCCCCCAACATCGGTTTCCATTCCAGCAGAGCCGTGCAGTACCTGCACGTGAAGAGCAGCGGAGTGTTCCCGTGGAATATTTGCAGTGTACATGAGAGACGGAGGTGGGGGAGCTTATCTCCCAGAATAGTTTAGAAATGAAAGGGACAGTTTTCAGTTTCCAACTGCGAGCAGTAAGTGAGAGTGGAGTTCTGCCCGGCCGGACCGGTCCGGCGTGTTCTGCCTTACGTGCAAATACCGCTTTGCTCCGGGGAGCTAAAGTATCTTCCCTCGGTAAATATTAGCCGAGTGCATTTTTGTGGCTTTTGTAAACTCCACTTCTGGAAACTCTTGGCTTGGTGGGGAAAGGGCAGCGGGGGGGTCCATTTTCCATGAATTTCCCCAGGTGGCAGTGGGTGGGTGTTGTTGTTCTTCCTCGTGGTCCTGACGGCCAAACGCAGAAATCGCCCAGCTCGGTGCCAGCTACCTGCGCCAACCTGTCACTCGTGAAACGAGAAAGAGCGACTTGCCCAAGGGCACCCGGGGAAAGTGGCAGCCGGGCTCCGCCTCCTGTGCCTGGCACCCCAAATCCTATTCTTCCCCCTCCACCCTGCCCCGCCTCAGCCCCAGAGGCTTCTGCCCGAGTGGTCCTCCGAGTTCCTCCATGACCCCCTCGCCATCTCCGGCCCTCTCGGCAGGGCCTTCGGGGCCTGTCCCCACACCTTGGCCACTCCCCGTTAGGGTGGGCTTCTCTGGGGCTCCCTCTCCGTGGCGGCAGCGGCGGTGACTCTCAGGGGCCACGTGCTCACGTGGGGCCCGGTGTGCCCAGGAAGCCACACCCCAGCCCTGGCCGCTGGTGATGGAGAGGCGTGTGGGCCGGTGCCTGGGGCCTGAGGAGGGACTCGGGACACTTCACTTCATCCAAGTTTTGTTCTCCTGCTGCTGCCTGGCCACTTCTCACGTCCGCCTCCCGTCCTCCCGCCCCGGGCCACTTTGAAGGCTGGCGGAAGGCGGCCTGAAAGGGGGGGCAGCGTGGGGAGAGGGAGGCTGTGGGGAAGGCGCTGCCGCCCACCTGCCTGTCTGCCTCGGGACCCGTCCATCCTGCATCGCCCGCCCGTCATCGGAAGCCGGCAGCAGGGATATCCGGCCCCTGCCCTAATCCCTCACACCAGGGCGCAGCAGGTAACGCTAACGCGAGTTGGCAGAGGGGAGTGGTTCTCGGGGAGGGGGCCTGCTCCTTCTTCCCAGATGTGTCAGCTGACCAGGTCACAAGTCCAGCGGTGGAGTTCTTATCTGCAATTTCAGTTGCAGCTTGTTTGGGACGATGTATTTTTTAAAATGCTATCTGTGTTTTGTTCTCAGCCTCTGGCGCTCAACGAATAAGTATGTCAAATAGTTTCTGGGCTTGCTGAGGTCAATAACGTGTGTGTGTGTGTGTGTGTGTGTGTGTGTGTGTGTGTGTGTGTGTGTGTGTAAGAGAGAGAGAGAGAGAGAGTATGCGTTTGTGTTTTGAGAGAGAGAGAGAGAGAGTATGTATATATGTGTCTGTGTGTGTTTTGAGAGAGACAGACAGACAGACAGAGGATAAAATCACTGGGAGGGGCTTCCATGCTTATCCTCTGTTTCAAAGGGCCCACCCAGACCATGTTTTTGGAAAATGGCAAAATGATTCCCTTCTAGATGCATTTCTGGAAACCGCCTTTCTGATTTTCACGAAACCCAAAGAGCGTTGTCATTAATTTAAGTGACCCCTAAAGATCTCTCTAAATATAAAAACCCAATTATGGACTGGGCTACTCTGTTGATTGATTGTGAATGAGTCATTTCATTACTACCCGTGTGATTGCTCATGCTAATGGCATATTTCACTCTTGAGAAGGATACCCATGTAGAAATTGCATTGTGGTACCACATGGATTACTGGGTGATAGTTTGTTGGGTAATAGGTAAATTAAAATGAGCCTTTTCTTTTCTTCTTATATATTTTCCCCACTTCAGAGCAAATGTGCCTCTGGCTAATCAAATCTCTGAATTTCAGAAGTGTACTCATCAAGTACATCTAAAGAATTAGTTGATCCTTTTGGATGTGCTAGAAGTGAGATTATCACCAAATTACAACTTCAGTCCCCAGATCGCACTTGTGGATGAGGCATCATCCGGGTGTTAGAATAAGTTCCAAACCCTTTAGAAATAGGAAACGTATGTCTTCGTGTGTTTTATATGTATTAGACCATCCTTACACACCTTTAAAGAGAACTTAAAGTATTGCATAAAGTAAAAACAGTTTTTTTCCTTTCAGTCTTATTTTGCATGAAGGCCATAACGACATTAACTCTGTTCAGAACTAGGAGTGAGAGGGCTGAGGACTAGTGCAGAGGGTGGCAGCTCACCTTGCGTGTCCCTGACCCCACTTCCATCTCCAGGACTGGCCTTTGTCCCTGAGCACGGAGCTAGGGGTGCGGCTGGTTGGAGATCCTGCCCCAAATATAAACAACCAATAAGAAATCCGGGGTGAGGGAGCAAATCTCTACCTAAAAGGAAATACATGAAAAACAAATTTATCAAAAAGTAAATGAAATGGGGACAGTCTGACTCAAAGCTGTGGAGCCACGTGCCCCGTATGCACGAGGCCTTGAGTTGGGTCCCCACTACTGCGTCCGCCCTCCCGGGGGCAGCAGGACAGAGCCCTGAGCCCTCCGGCCCTTGCAGACAGCCGGGGGTGGCGCCCGACCCCCACCTCCACGGAGGGAGATGCAGTCTTTACAGATAAGAAGGAAACCACTAGAAACAGCGCCATCAGCCAGGGTGGGCAAGGGCTGTGGGACCCTGTGGCATGGCACGGAGGCCAGCAGGAAGCATCAGCTTCATTGATTTGTTTAGGGCTTTGGGGGTTCCTCCAGCCCCTGGTGGTGCTGCGGACTGAGCCGGGCTTCCCGCCTGTGGAGCTGGCCCCGCCGCACCCCTGCTGCCCTGCGAGCAGCCCCAGGGCCCAGGAGGAGGCGGCCAGTGCTGCTGGGGTTCCTGCAGACGGTGGATGGTGGGAACCTGGGGCAGCCCAGAGCGTCCGTTTCTGGCCGAGGAAAAGACCACCTCCCCGACGGAGACAGGAAGGACCAGGAGGCCGGCCTGAGGGGGCACAGGGCGCGCCCCTGGAGCTGGGTCCAGTCGGGAGGAAGCCCCGTGCCCCTGTAGGGGATGGCAGGAAGTTGGGGCACAGAGGAGAGAGAAGGCAGAGTAGGTGGGGCACAGAGGTCCTGGACACTCTCTGGACACCCCTTCACTGCTCCTGGCCCCGCTGCTCTATGCCCATCACGTGCAAGCGGGTGGCAGAGAAGCAGAAGCTGTCGATGTGAGTCCTGCCTCCCACACCCCTGCTCTGCGGGGACTCCAGGGCCGGTGACGTGCCTGCCACGGAGACCTGGACTTCCTCCCCTGGTCTGGTCCTCAGGGAGAGGGTCTCAGTGCAGCCCCTCACCCTGGCCCCCTCCTGGGGACCAGCTCTTGGGGACAGGGGCTCCGATGGACCCCAGAGACATCCCCGCTCCCCGCACAGGGCCAGAGAGGAAAGGGAGCCTTGGCCGGCTGGCCCCGGTCCCCACCGGTAGCCCGGGCATGCCTGTGACCCTTGGGGTTTCTCACCCTCCAGAACCTTCTTGAACCGAGGTGCCGAAGCTACAGTATGATCAGAAATGCTGGCAGCTCTCGCCGTTTCTGTTTCTGCTTTGCGGCTGCTGGCTGAGGGGTCGAGTTAGTCTAGCACCCTTTATTGTTTCTCAATAATGGCATAAACTGGGAGCCACCAGTGGTTGGCTCCATCCACGGGGCCTCCAGGTGTGGGCCACGAGTGGTACGTGCCGGCGTTAAGGTGCTGCCCCCCCCCACCCCCCGCCTGAGCAGCATCCTCAGAATTCCTTCCCGTGGAGTCGACGTCCTGTGTGCTCAGCCTCCCCCGAAGGTAAACCCAGCGCAGCTCGGGGTGAAGGGCCGGGACAGCTGTTTTCCCGGAAGCTGGAGGAGGGGGAGCCACGCACCGGATGGGCAGACCGAATAGTTGAGGGGTGCACTTGGCTGTGACAGCTGAGAAACAACTGCAGTGTCCGAAACGAGCAGGCAGAGTGGGTGTTTTGCCCTCAGTCACGGAACGGTCCAGCTCCGAGGGGAAGTTCGCCCTCTCCTCGGAGGCCACAAGAGAAGAGCGTCTCCCACCCCGCCCTCCGCTCGTACCGAGATCCAGTTCCTGGTTGAAATCTGGTTAAAGGGACCAGAGAGCAAGCCCCACGGGCTGAGCGCAGGTCTGCGTAATCCCCCGAAGCCCCCCAAAAGCAAAGCCAGGTTTGTTCCTCCTCCCCCTCCTCCAAAAAGCAAAGTAAAACATGGGTTAAGAAGTGATGTGAAGGGCTTCCTTTGCGGGCGCGGGGATACTCGAGGCTCACTTGCGCCTTTGGGCTCCGGGGTCACTCCTGGTGATGCTCAGGGGGTCATTTGTGGTGCCAGGGATCAAACCCGGGCTGACCTCACCCCTGTGCTGTCTGCCTAGTCTCACGGGACTCCTCTAAATGATAAGGACTGGTTCCATTGGTCGGGATGGTTGTAGGAGGGGTCATTTGTGTTTCTTCCCTCTCAAGTACCCTCTCGGTGCATCCCGGTATTCTGGAAGTTTCCTTGGTGTGTTCTGTGCTGTCGCCTTTGGTCACTAGCAGTTGGTGAGGTTTGTCTGTGTCCCCGAGCAAAGCCCCCTAGCGTGCGGAATGTCGCACCCAGGGGTGTCGGGAGTGAACGAGTCTCTCCACACTTGGGTGGATGTTTTCACACTGTGTGATGAACCCCACGCCCACGGGGGTCTCCTGCGCTGTAGGGCAGCAGGTGGCCCCAGCCTGGGCTCCCCAACTTCCCTGCCATCCTCCTGGCCACCGGGGCTGGTGCCCACGGGCTCAGTGAATAGCTCAGTTTGAAGTGCTTGGCTCTCTTCGGACATTTTTCTATTTTAACGCTTTGTTGAAGATTCGTGTGAAGAGCAAGGGGGGTGAAAAATACCAAGATACACTGGCTGCGTGGTTAGGTTTTGTTTGTATTTCAAAACTTGGGAATGGAACGATAGCAGCGGGCAGGGCATTTGCCTTGCATGCAGCCGACTCGAGTTCGATTCCCGGCATCCCATATGGTCCCCCAAGCACCACCAGGAGTAACCCCTGTGCATTGCCGGGAGTGACCCAAAAAGCTAAAAAAAAAAAAAAAAAAAAAAAAACTTCGATGACTCGAGTGTAATTTTATCACACGCTTGATCTCAGGTCCCTCCCCGGCCACCTGGGCCGTCTCTGACTCCCGGCTCCTTAGCTTTCTCACTCCACTCCCTTCTGCGTCCGCTCCCGCTCGCGTCTCTGTGAGGAACGGCTGTGCCGCTGACGCCCAACATTGCGTGTCTCCCAGCAGCACCAGTGTGACCCGGGCTCGAGCGAAGGCACCAGGTCCTATTGCTTCCTCTTCCCTAAGACTTGGGGAAGGGACTTGAGGGAGGAAGGGAGGCTGCGTGGGGCCGTGAGCAGAGACTCACGTCTGTGTCGTCTGGCTCTTGGGCCCACGGGCCCGGATTGGTGGGCTCTACGGGGTGTCCGTGGTCCTGAACCTGGACGGCGGTAGGAGTTGGCAGGAGGACCAGAGCGTCCCGCTTGCTACCGATCAGACCCGTCTGGGTGGGGAGACCGTTCTTCCCCTGGGGAATGCTGCTGTCTGGGTGCCAGGCTCTGCTCTCAGGCTGGTGGTGGGCCTGGGTTCGTGGCTTGCTCACCGCACACCCCAAGCTTGGGTCGTAGCCAGCAGCCAGTGACAGGACCTCCAGCTGAGCATGGGGAGGTGGTGGTTGAGGGCAATGCTGTGGGCCAGCTTCTCCCCCTTCGCTCTGCGGCAGGGCCCTTCATTTGAACCCTGTGTCAGGTGGGGCCCTCTTGGGACATGGAAACAGGAAAGGAAAAATAAAAATAGAAGCCACGAATAAGAGAGATGGTGATGACCCTGCTGTAAACACGAGGCAGCCGAGAGACTGGGTTCGGTCCCTCTGGTCTGTTAGCAGCTCTCTGGGCTTTTGTTTTTGTGAGGTGGGGAGACATAACATTCCAGGATGGGAGCGTATCTGATCAGTTAGGGGGAGCCTGGGAGTGGTGAAGGCAGCTGTGGGTGGCCAGCATCTAGTTAATGTGGCTGATCTTGCACCCGGGGCAGTCTCTCGGCAGTTGCTCCATAGTAAATATTGACTCTGTCACCAGTGACAGTTGCCTTTGAGGCTCACTTTGGTGGCGTCAATGGATGCACAGTTTTGTTTTGTTTTGTTTTGTTTTGTTTTGTTTGGGTCACATCCAGTGATGTTCAGGGGTTACTCCTGGCTCTGCACTCAGGAATTACGCCTGGTGGTGCTCGGGGGACCCTATGGGATGCTGGGGATCAAACCCGGGTCGGCTGCGTGCAAAGCAAATGCCCTACCTGCTGTATATCCCTCCAATCCCCAAAAGTTGTTTTGTTTTGTCTTTTGCCTTTTGGGTCACACCTGCTGATACACAGGGGTTCCTCCTGGCTCATGCACTTAGGAATTACTCCTGGCAGCACTCAGGGGTCCATATGGGATGCTGGGAATCAAACCTGGGTCGGCCGCATGCAAGGCAAATGCCCTACCCGCTGTGTTATTGCTCCAGCCCCGGATGTACAGTTTGTCAAAAACATTTTTTTAAATTTATCACTAGTTGTGAGGGCCAACCCCAAGAGTGCCCAGGGGTGCCAGAGCCAGTCTGACAGTGCTGCGACAGGGGGTGGGTATATGGTCCTGGCGATCAGGCCCAGGGCCTGGAACACCAAGGTCTCTGTTCAGCTCTTCGAGCCAAATCCCTGGACCCTGATTTTCCTGTTTGGAGGCCAGGGCTGCATCGGAGGCTCTACAAACATTCACCTCAACTTTGTTTTTATTAACGTTAACCACTGCAAGGACCAGTGTCACATAAAATTCATAATAGAAAAATCACATGTTTGCTAGTGTAAAATTCTACCCATGATATTTGACGAAAACCAAACATTTGAAATCCACTGGTGAGTGTCATTCCTAGCTTACTTTGCACAGTATTTCCAGATGATCGTAATATTGAAACTGGCTCTATTAGTTCTGTTGCGTTGGTCTAAAAGTTTAGTTGCTCAGGGCTGGAGCGATAGCACAGCGGGTAGGGCGTTTGCCTTGCACGCGACCGACCTGGGTTCAATTCCCAGCATCCCACATGGTCCCCTGAGCACCGCCAGGAGTGATTCCTGAGTGCAAAGCCAAGAGTGACCCCTGTGCATCACCAGGTGTGACCCGAAAAGCAAAAAAAAAAAAATTTTTAATTAAAAAATAAAAGTTTAGTTGCTCCCCTCACCCCCACACCCCTTCTTCTCTAGTAAGAAAGGATATTTTTACCCTACGTTCATGGCAGCATCATTCCCAGTCACCAAGACCTGGCGTTATCCCAGACTCCCCTTGAACGCTGGCTGAAGAAAGCGGCTCTGACGGATACACTTAGAGGAACATGCTCGGCTCTGGAAAGGGTGAAGTTGCGCGTTGGGGGAAACGTAGATGGGCCTTGAGGTGCCAGTAATGCTGAGTGGTTCCTAGAATCTGGGCAGAGTTTCGGGCAGCGTCTTTGTGGGGTCTGGGATGTGGGTGTGGAAGAAGGCTTTGGATTCTCACCACCCAGGTTCTCGGGCACGCTGCAGGGAAGTAGAGAGTGGGCCCGTGCTCACTTCCTGCAAAACGGGGGCGATGAGGGTCTCAGGTTGGGCCTGCACTGGGCACCTGGCACACGGGGGGCCATGGGCGTCTCGTGGCAGGCCTTCACTGGACACCCAGTGGCTGACCACACAGAACAGAAGTTCCTGGGATTACTTGGCCCTTCTTAAGGAAAAAGTCCCTCCACATCCTCCTGGAAATCTTTGTTTTGGCAGGCGCGGGTGTGGGGTCCACATCTCTGATATTGGGGGGATCCTGTTGTGCTACAGATTGAGCCTGGGCCTTCTGCCTTCCAGGTCGGTGCTCTGGGCCCTGAGCCATTTCCTCGGGCCCTGGAACCCCCCCCCCTTTTTTTTTCCTTGCTTTTTGGATCACACCTGGCGATGCACAGGGGTCACTCCTGGCTCTGCACTCAGGAATTACTCCTGGCAGTGCTCAGGGGAACATATGGGATGCTGGGAATCGAACCCAGGAAGGCTGCATGCAAAGCAAATGCCTTTCCCGATGTGCTATGACTCCAGCCCCCTCCCTTTTTTTCCTTTAAGGGTAGAAAGAAAGTGCCCCCCCCCATTGCACCCCTGGCTACCACAACTCTCCCGTCATTCTGTGTCCCCCACAACTCCACGTAGTAGAATGACCCCTTTGGAAAACTGGTGCAAAGAGAAAGAGGGTGCAAGTAGGCACGGGGTGAGGGGTTGTCCTGCACACACGGTGGGTGTGCGGGTGTTGCTGCCCCAAGGGCTGGGGGCCACCCCGCTGTCTGGGCATGGGGCTTCTGCGCGGCAGGCCGCAGTGCGTGGTAAGGTTGGCACTGCATCAGAGAAGCATCTGTTTGCAGCTGAGTCAGCAGCGGGCCCCGGCCGTCGGCAGGAAGAGCCCGGGAGAGAGCAAATGTGCAGGACCTCTGTCCCGTGTCTCCATTAGAGCCTGGGCGGAGGCGCCCACAGATGGAACATGGACAGCACCCCCGGGGGACCCCTTCTCTCTGCTCTAAGCTGCACTGAGTGTTCTTGGCTGGCGGCCACGCCCCCATCCAGACCCTTCCCTCGGGGCCTGTGCCCAGCTGAGTGTCTGTGCACCCGGCAAGGCCTCGGGTGTCTGTTGACAGCGGGCCTCGCCATGCTCGTCCGTGTGTCCTTCATGCTGGCCCCAGGGAGGGGAGCCGTGGAGCCCCCGGGCAGGAGAAGGTCGAGAGCAGGCTGGGTGCCTGCAGAGAGGAAGGGCAGGTTTGAAGGGGGCTCCAGAGCAAGCAGTTGGGTTTGAATAAGCAAAGAAACGCTGGGCAGTGCAGGGAGGTTGAGAGAGGCCGGGTGTGGCCCAGGTCTGGGGATAAGAAGTATCTAGCACCAGGGGTGCTGGGCTGCAGGCAACTGAGTGCTTCCCAGGAGCACTGGGCTGCAGGTCAGCTGAGTGGTCTCCGGGAGCATTAGTCTGAGGGAAGCTGAGTGGTCCCCAGGAGCGTTGGGCTGCAGGTCAGCTGAGTGGTCTCCGGGAGCACTGATCTGCACCAGGGCTGGATGGCTAATGCTGCACCTTCCCCACACCCTTCCGGGAAGCTGCCCATGCTTCCTGCCAGGAGGTCCCAGTGACTGGGGTGGGCAGGTGGCAGTCATCAGGGACTAAGATCGTCATTCGCTGATGGTACCTGTTTCGGTATCCAATTCAGACTAGACAGGCTCGTTGTGGAGACTCTGGAAACCAGACTGTGGATGGAGGCGTGGCCCGGAGAGCATCCTTTTGTTCCTCCTCTGCTGTGAAGAGGACCCTGTCTCACCCCACTGCATGTATGTGATGTTCTTGGACACACACAAGGCGCTCCATCCAGGCACACTCGCACACTGACACACAGTGGGTGGCTGACACACAGCTGACCCTGGGCACGGCCAGGAGTGACCACAGAGCCAGGAGTTAAGCCCTGAGCACTGCCGGGTGTGGCCCTAACACAGCACCCCACCACCTTCCACCTCCCCCAAAGAGCATTTTAAGAGGCCGGCTGGCCGCAGTCTGACTTGGCTAATCCCCCGAGTCCCGGGCGGGACACGCGCGGCCTTGCTTGCGACGGTTCCCACCGCGTACAGCGTTCCCGATGCTTTCCGCTTTCCAGCCCGGTTCCAGCGCCGCCTCCGCGTGGTCAGGCTGGTTCCTCCTCGTCAGAGCGGCCACTCGAGCTTCAGAACAGAGGCTTGAGCAGCCCCTTCCGCGGCTCACCCGTCCGAATGCTGCTAACCCAGTTCCCCGGCGAAGTTCAGTGTCGCAATTCCCGAATAGCAAAGGTTGCTGGCCCCGGACTGAAATGAAAGGGAATTGAGTCTGCGTGGGGTCATTTTAATTTTGTTCCATTATTTTTATTACACATTGCTGTTTCGGGACCATATTCGCTGGTGCTCAGGGGTACTCCTGGGTCAGTGCTTGACAGGTGCCCCTGGCAGTGTTCGGGGCGTCCTGTGGCACCGGGGTTTGCTATCCTGAGCCTCCAGCACACAAAGCCTGCCCGCGGCCCTCTGAGCTCAGAATCGCTGGCCGCTACTCAGCATGTTTAAAAGTCTGTAGATCTTGGGGGCAGTGAGATAGTACAGCAAGAAAGGCGCTTGCCTTGCATATGGCCGACCCAGGCTCAATCCCTGGTGTCCCATATGGTCCCGTGAGCACCACCAGGAGTAACCCCTCAGCATTGCTAGATGTGGCCCCAAACAAATAGAAAGTATGAAGATCTGGGGACCAGAGAGACAGTACGGGGTATGGGGCGGGTAGGCGCTTTCCTTGCATGTGGGTGACCCCCGTTCCACCCGAAGCACCATGTACGGCACCCTGAACTCCACCCGGAGTGATCCCTGAGCACTGCTGAGTGTGGGCCAAACCCTGCCCAACCTCCCCAAAAAGTATGTTGATTTGGACCCTGAAATATGCCTGCATGTATACAAGGGAGTGTGTGTGCGCGCGCATGCGTGTGTGTGTATGTGTGTGTGTGTGTGTGTGTGTGTGTGAATGCAGACCTGGATCTTGGAATATATGGGCATGTATGCAGAGGAGGGTGTATATGTGTATCTGTGGTCTGTGTCTGCTTGTATGATCTGCATGACTGAATGTGTCTGATCTGTGTGTGGTGTGCATATTTGAGTATGTCTATGTGAACATGTCTGTCTGGTGTGCATGTGTGATGTGCGTGTGTGTGTGTGTGTGTGTGGTCTGTGTGATGTGCATGTATGTCTGGTCTATGTGGTATTGTGTGTGTGTGTGGTCTGTGTGATGTACATGTGTGTGTGGTCTGTGTGATGTACATGTGTGTGTGGTCTGTGTGATGTACATGTGTGTCTGGTCTGTGTGATGTGTGTGTCTGTGTGTGTCTGGTCTGTGTGATGTGCATATGGGAGTGTCTGGTCTGTCTGATGTGTGTGTGCATCTGGTTTGTGTGATGTGCATGTGTAAGCGTCTGGTCTGTGTGATTGTGTGTGTGTGTCTCTCTCTACTGTGTGTCTGTCCCCATGTAGTTACGGGGAGTCACGGGGCTGACCGCCAGCCCCACCTGCCCCGCAGCACTGTCGGGAGAGGCCTGGGCAGCCGTGTGGACTTCTCAGAAGCTTTCGCCCAAGAGGGACGAATGCCTCCACCACTGACGGTTCACTGGCAGCACACGGAGGGGAAGGTCACGTGCTGAGGGGGCAGGGGCTGGACAGGGGTGCCAGAGCATCCCCGCACCCCCTCCGTAGCCCTGAGAATCGCCGTCCAGCTGCTGCAGCCTCTTGGTTCTCAAGCTTTGTCTGGCGACCCCTGACAGATCCACTGATCCAATACTCCGAATCCTTGGGCCCAGACGCAGCAGGCGCACTGCTGGGGAAACGGAGGCGAAGGCCACCTTGGGACAGGCTGAGGCCTGCCACATGATGTGTGACTATGAGGCTGCTCGCAGAGAGGCCTGCATCCACTCCCCACGCACAAAGGCATGCATGCACACATTGGTACGCGCACAGATGTGTGTGCACATATCCGTGCGCACACACATGCATGTGCACACATACATGTATGCACAAGCATGCACATGCATACACACATGCACCCCCCACCCATACATACATGCACCCCCCGCCCCTCCATGTATACATGCACTCACCTCTCCATATACGCACACATGCACACACATGCACCCATTCTCCCATACATGCACACATATATACATGTGCCCACCCCTCTATACACACATAAACACATGCATACACATGAACACACATATACTCATGAACACACACATACATACATCCACACGAGCACACACAGACATGAACACGCATGCACACACAGACGTGAACACACACATAGACTTCCACGCACTCACACACACACACACACACACTCACTCTGCAAGTAGCATATCTCCCTCGCTCTGGAGTGGCCACCCGAAGGAATGCGAGAAGGTGTGGACGCAGAGGGCACACAGCACTGCCAGCAGGAACCCCCCTGTTTCTGGTGCACTTGTGGGGGGCAACTAACGGACTTCAGAAGTGGGTTGCTTTGGTCATTTGTCGGGGAGGGGAACATTCGGACTGAGGGCCGGTCCCTCCCCTCGCTCTCCCTCCCCCCGCTGCTCCTGGCGCCAGCTGAGTCTGCACCTGCTCCTTAGGGCTGTGTGGCTGGGAGGATCTGCCCAGAAGTTCATTTCCAGGCTCAAGCGCGAGTCCAGGAAGACAGGCGCTCGCTGCATGTGGCCAGGCCCGTTCCCCGGAGCAGCCCTGTGTGACCCACATACCAAAACACAGACGTTGAATTTAAGATTTTGATAGTTCAGAGAACTGAGCTCATGATTTCCATGCTAGGGCCCGAAGTTTGATCCCCAGTACCACATGGTCCCCATGCCCAAGCTGGAAGTAGCCCCCAGCACTTCTGGTGTGCAGGGGGGGGGGGGGCAAAAAAAAAATAAAGGAACTTCATTGCTTTGACAGATGTTCAAGGATCTGATTGGTGATTAACACTTCTCTGTGGGAGGGGCCAGACCGGCACTTCTGGCCTCTGATGGCCTGAGGTGCTTCACCTGGGTGCACTGCCAGGGGTATTCATGTGTTTGCTCTCTCCTCTCTACATCCAGCTCACTCACACACTCACGCACGCGCACACACACAGCAACCTGACTTTCACACACTCTGTGTGTGTGTGTGTATTTGTGTGTGTGTGTGTGTGAATCATCATATTGCAGGTGGGGGGCACACCCAGAAGTACTCAGTGTTTATTCCTGACTTGTTTTTGTTTGGGGTCACACCCAGCAGTGCTCAAGGGTTACTCCTAGCAGTGCTCAGAGGATCATATGGGATGCCGGGGAATCAAACCCGGGTCAGCCGCATGCAAGGCAAGTAAGTGCTCTATCCGCTGTATTATCCCTCTGACCCCCGATTCCTGACTGTTTTCAGGAGTAACCCTGGTTGGTGCCAGGAATCAGACTGGGGTTGACGGCATCCTTCCCTCCTGTACTCTCTCTTCAGCCCAAGATCTATGTAATTTTTGAAATTCTTAAAGGTGCTTAGAGCAAAGGGTTTCTGAATTGACCGGCACTAGAAGCAGCGGTGCTAGGTACCAAGTGATCCTTTTCCTCCAAAGAATGGTGCTCCCCTTCCTGCAGCATTTGAACCCCAGGCTTTGTGCATCTAATTACCAGGGACTCCTGGAGTCTTATGTCTCCAGTAGAGTCACCAAGGAGCCAGCTCACCCCTACACTGATGTAAGAATCCCCATCATACTTGGGATGTGGCACACCCAGCATTGCCGAGGAGCTATTCAGGGGTGACCCGGGAGTTGGCTGGGGAATCAGAGGTCTTCTGCAATCTGGTGTTTTATTGAAGTCCCATTGCATCGTAGCATCACGTGTCCTTCAGGTGTGCATTGTTGTAAAGCAGTCTCTATAAACGACAGTATATTCACGGGTAAAGTGCGGCATGCCGTGCATCATCAATTGGGGGATATGCACAGGTAAAGGGCCCGTTCCAGCCGTTTTATTCACCTGGTATGCTCACCAGTTTCTCCTTCTGGGGAATCACTGATGGGCCTTGTAAGTCTAAACTTACATCTTTCTTTCCTTACGTATTACATGTGGGGGAAATCATGTATATTTCTCCACCTGACGTGTTGCTAGACATCAGACTCTGCTATCCATCTGTGTCATTGCGAATGGCAGGACTCCACCCTCTACTCTGTGGCTGGTGCCCACGTCTCTGACCTGTCACCAGGGGTGTGTTTTGTGTCCCCCCCACCCCCACTAATGGGAATAACAAACACGGGTGTGATTGAAGTATGAAAAGTCAGCTTATTTCGTGTTCTGCAGACTCTTTTATCCACCGAGTAGGTATGATTTTAAATTTTATAGGATTGAATTACTTTCTTTTTTTAATAAGCTTTGGGGCAACGTGCACACAAAGAGTGTGTTCCAGCCTCAATTCTTCAGATTCCAGTGGGCAGAATCCCAAGCAAGGTGGTTCTGAGGGAGCCTTGCTTTCTAGAGAACTTTGTGTTTCTTTCTTTATGTACTAGATGTTTTAAAAGGCAAGTCATTCCTTATTATGTTTGCCCAACCATCCAAAGTGCTCTTTATAATCAGTAAATTCCATTCTGTTAAGAAAGTACATCGTGGCATAGAAGTTAGTGCAGTCTGACCCATGTGGACACAGGTGATCCTAAAATGAGATGCTACTCAGACTGTTCTGGAATATTTACTTCCAGCGACTAAATACTTTACAGACTTTATCACCGAAGAAGAGGGCTCTAGCAGGATGCCCTCGGAGACTTTGTTGTTGTTTTTCTTTTATGAAATAGATGCTACATCTTGGTTCACCTTTGCCCAGGAGCCGTTATAATAGAAGTAAACCCACTGTAAGAGAGCCGTACAGGCAAGCACCCTTGTCCTGCTTTTGAGACTTCATTGCAAAGCATCTCTTGTGATGTTGCAGAAACTGACACCCTCAGCCTGAGACCGGAAGAGGCGGCGGGAAAATTGAAGGTCTCCTTGGGTCCCATCTTTGCCATTCGCGTCCAGCCTTTGTCACTTCTCTTGAGCTGGCAGTTGAGCTGCAGGTGGGCTGCCCCTGGGTGGTCTCCCATACAAAAATTCCGCACAGTAACTGTGGTTTTCTTTATCTGTCTGGCACGCCATGTTCATGGAACAGTTTCATGTTTGTTTGTTTTTTTAGCCACCGAGGAATGGCATAGTGATTCATGATAGTCCCCTTCCCCCCACCAGTGCCCGCCACCCCCACTTGCCTCCCCCTTGCCAGTGGTTCAGAGAAAGTTTTAGAAATGTAATTCCAGGTTGGAACACGCGTTTGCCTGGAGAGACTCAGACACTGTTCTTGTGCTCTTCACCATGGCAACATCTCCTTGGAAGGTGGCAGCGTGTCTTAAAGTGCCCTAGAGGGGTGGCGAGGTGGCCAGAGCACGTGCCCGGCGTGTGCCCACCCCTGAACTCCATCCCCAGCACTGTCCAGTCTGGGCCCCCTGCCAAAGCCAGCAGGAGCCTCCATCTGTGGGTCTGGGTACCGGTATGGACACGTGTGCAGTGCATGTCTGCGTCATCAGGCCCTGTGCTCACCCTCCTGGTTTAGCGTCTTGATGCCAGCACTGCGGTGGGTGTTCATGAAGCCACGTGCAAGTGTGAGCCACCAGTGGTACACGCTGGTGTTGGCGTGTTATGGGGAACTGAACATCAGCTTTCAGTGTCCCCCAGGCTTTGTCCTGCGTGTCTCCGTAGGATTGTAGGATTTTCCTCAAAGTTCTTTGCTACGTGGTACTTGGATTTGTTCTTTCATTTGGGGAGGGGGTATGCGTACTTCCTGGAGGTGCTTGGGCGGTAGGGGTGTGGGTGGGTGTGGTCGCAGGGACCAAACCTGGGTCATCTCTGGCCCCTGACTTGGGTTTCTGTCTTTGCTGGGTAGTACTGTGCACCCCACTCCACAGCCATCTCCTGGGTGTGCTCGGCTCCACCCCGGGGCCCCCCACCAGCAGACGCCGGTGATTCTTCTGCCTTTGTAAACACACCTGCCTCCTTCTCTTCTCTCAATAATTGCTCCCGGCACAGTGCTCTTCTCCAGAAGAGATCTCCGTCCTGTTGCCTATCCTCCTGTTGCTGGATTTTGTTTGAACAGTGTGAGGTGGCCAGACTCGTGGCCTGGTACGGAGCTCCCAGCACCAACGGGAGCCGTGGAAAGAGAAAAGCCTGTGGGGCCGTGGCTGGTGGCTCTGGCCCGTGTCTCCACAGGAGTCGGCAGTGGCGTTCTCCTGGGGGCCCCGGGGGAGAGGAGCGGCCCCAGTGCTACAGCAGGGCGTGTGCTGTGCTGTGGGAGAGCCCGGGGCGGCAGAAGACCCCCGTGGGTGTGTTCTCTGCTGCCGAATCGTGTGTTCAGACAGAGCCTGTCAACGTCCCGCCTCCAAAGAGTGAACGTGACTGAAGGTGGACTATAGACCGAACGTGACGGCCACCTACTGCCTGTGTTGCAAACCACAACACCCAACGGGAGAGAGAGAGTAAAAGGGAATGTGCCTGCCACAGGGGCAGGGGGTGGGATGCTGGGAACCTTGGTGGTGGAGGATGGGCACTGGTGGAGGGATGGGTACTCGATCACTGTACGACTGAAACGTAAAGCACCATAGTTTGTAAGAATCTAACTGTACCTCACAGTGATTCGTTAAAAAAAATTTTTTTTAAATAAACAAGAGTGAATGTGACTCGTACATCTAGTTTCACCCATGTTATATACTTAAAATAATAAGGCCCATGATTCATTGACAAAGAAATGACCAGTAAGTCCGCAGGTTTCTCTGACAGCTCTGTGTTTGCATATTCGTGTTCTCACAGACTTGCTGTCGTTTCCTTTTTCGATAGGATGATACACATCCCTTTGAATCTGGCCATCCCAGGGCTTCTCAGATCTTGAGTCCTGTACAGGAATACCTTTGTGAGGTGTGCTGCTGGCTCTATTCAGTCCTACCCTGTCACTGTCACTGTCATCCCATTGCTCATCAATTTGCTCGAGCGGGTACCAGTAACATCTCCATTGTGAGACTTGTTGTTACTGTGTTTGGCATATCGAATATGCCATGGGGAGTTTGCCAGGCTCTGCCATGTGGGCGGAATACTCTCGGTAGCTTGCCAGGCTCTCCAAGAGGGGCAGAGGAATTGAACCCGAGTTGGCCTCGTGCAAGGCGAATGCCCTACCCACTTTGCTATCACTCCAGCCCACCCTATAGATGGCTTAATCACTTTCAGTTTCAGGAGACGCTCTGGGGAAGATGGTTATTTGGGGCTCTTTGGAGTAATTTCCAGTAAGCAGAATTCTGGCTAGGATTTTAGTGCGTACTCTTCCTTGCCTGACTGTCTAAACTGGATCGAATGCCAGTTTTTCGTGCCCTTTCTCTGCATCCTTTCACTCCTGTGCTTTGAAGTGGATCATTCGTCACCTAGCGTCGGGCGTAAAGGTAACAGACGGGAAGTACTGCTGATGTGTGAATGAACGTCACAAAACCCAGCGCTTAGTAGCTAGGGCGGAGGGAGGAAGTGCCCCTCCTTGGCATTATCTGTGGATGCCTCAGCTCCGCCAGGCCAGGAGAGCCTTAAGTCCTTACTCCTGTTTGTTTGGACTGCAAGGTTGGCAGTCGGCTGCCTTCCCTTGGCCAGATGGTGCCCGCTCCTCAGGGCTGTTAGGATTGTTTGGGAAATAGACAAAATTCCAATTCCCGGGTGCTGGCGAGATGCTCCCAGGTCAAGGGCACATGCCTACAAGGCCCAGAGTTTGATTCTCACCACCACTGGCTACCAGCCCCACCAAGCCCAGAAACCCATCCGTATCCTGAGTCCTGAGCACTGAACCATCTGACTTGTTTGACAGAGAATCACCTATAGTGGCCTCTTGGTCCCCTAAGCAGTGATTGCAAACCCTCTTGACACCCTCCCCAAAAATCCATCATGTAAATGTGCATCATTTGTCTTTAGGGTTTCCTAATGCTGGTTAGATTACATCCCAGACCTCCAGCTGGGCTCTTTCCTGAGTGTCAGCCCTCACACTACCCAGCTAGACTAGAAGGAAATCCATAGAACCTTGGCTGTTTGCTAAAAGAACCGTCAGATCTCATTCTATTGTCCAGGCTCTTTCCCTGAAGAAATTCTTTCTAGTTTAGTCCAATTAGTCAAACTGACTTCTAGTCCCCTAGAATAGGGATCTTAGCACTCGTCAACATCAGTTTTCTAAAGGTTTACTCTTTATTAGAATCTTTTTTTTTTTTTTTTTTTTGCTTTTTGGGTCACACCCGGCAATGCACAGGGGTCACTCCTGGCTCATGCACTCAGGAATCACCCCTGGCGGTGCGCAGGGGACCATATGGGATGCTGGGATTCGAACCCGGGTCAGCCGCGTGCAAGGCAAACGCCCTACCCGCTGTGCTATCGCTCCAGCCCGTAGAATCATTTTTAATCACAGCAGTTTATGAAGAATACCTTGAAACGCGAGTAAAGGTCATTTGAATGGAATTTCAAGTGAAGGTTTCTCTTGCACTCAGCACTTCAACCTCTCAGCCTTATTCAGATGTGTTGAATGCACCGTTGAAGCAGTCCCTGTCACCACACGTGACCAGGCCCATACAGCGAAGAGACCATCATACAGGTGTTGCCACCTGTGAGAGAAACCTAGCTTGTTTCCCTAAAGAGCTGCATACAACTTTCAGACCTTGTGTTGTGAGTAAGTTATTCGGATTTCTCAAATATTAGGACCTTTTGCATGTGGGTTCATATCCTGACAGTTACATTGCCTGTGGGTATACGTAATTCTAAATCTTTTTTTTTTTAAAAAAAAAAAAACCTAGTTATTAAAACATTCACGTTTTTGCTCAGGTCAATCTAGGACATGAACTCTAGACTAGATAAACGCGTGCAAAGGACAGATTCTGCAGCCCATTAGGGGGGACACTGCTCTCCACCCCATTTCATGCTCCCAGAGAGGGGTCACTTTGAGGTGTCAGTTTGACCTCTGCCAAATTCTGTTCTTTTCCCCAACATCAGCTTCACAGAAAGGATTTTTTTTTTTTAAGGCACTCAGTATGACGGATGTGCCATGTTCTTTTCCGTTTGGGCTGGTTCTCAAATTGTGTCCAGAGCTGACCCATGGGCAGCCCTGATCTCTCACCGCGTCTCGGCTGTGTCCCGCGGAGACGGTAGTTCTCCCTGCAGGCTTGAACCCTTTGTGGGGGGAGGGGCTGTCCGCCAAGTGCCTCCTCCTCACATCAAGGATGTTCCGGTGCTGTGCCACCACCTGTGGCCACTGGGACAGGTCCGGTTGGGCGAGCAGCTGAGTAGGAAGACGGAGACTCTTGGTGACTGCTCTGTGCACGCCCTGCTTGAGGCAGTTTCATGATTCTGAGGGACGCGCCGGGAGGCAGTCGAGATTTTTCTCCAGAAGGTCAGTGAGTGCATTTGGATTGTTCCTTGGCTCCGAACGAGCAGGCTGCAAGCTAATGTTTATTCAAAGGGAAGATCGTGTGCTGGTAACATTTGACTGAGGAACTGAGACTTTTAAAACGTTTCCCTCTGTGACTCGTGTTATTAGGCACAGTTCAAGTTCGACTTTTATCCTCACTTCACTTTATGCGACACAAATGCTTGGGGAGCTTAAGAAAGGTCCGTGAGCTCCCCAGACAGCCCTTCACCCCGCATGAAATTCCAGCCCCTTTATTTCTGATCGTCCACTGCCAAAGAATTCAGACAACTGTTTGCTTGACTTACAAGTAGAGCAGAGAGCACTGGTCAGGAATTGGAGTTAAACTCAGGACCCAGTCCCAGCTGATGTGAAAGAAATCCACAAGTAGAGTGGTGCTGTGGTTTATCGCCTGGAGAAGACCACCAGCCCGCCAAGTGGCATTCAGCCCCGAGGGCAGAGTGGTGGACCCCCCAGAACCAACAGGCCTGGCTTCGGAGAGCAGAATGTGAGCACTGTTCGTGCAGGCTCCGTGTTCTCCGGGGCCCACAAATCAGGATCTTTGCGAAAGAGAGCTCGCGGGGGAGTTTTCTCGCACACGCTCCCGTCTGCTCCCTTCATTAGCTTACTCGTGTTCTGTCAGGTAGAAAGCATGCAACCTGGTGGTCGGGTGAGTCGCCGTGTTGGGGTCTTCATTCTGCCGAGTGCACGCATGAAAGTCCTGTGTGCCTGCACCGGGGGAATAAGGCAGAGCTCGCTCGCTGGGGACAGGCCACGGGGAGCCACCGTCTTGCAGCCTTTTAAAGAAAAAGGCAGGGATCACACCCCAGGCTCATTTACAGCTGAGCCCGCGCTGGAATTTTGCAAGAAACAAAGCTTTACATATTAAGGTTTAAAACCAGATTACCGGAAAACCTTGCTCATTCATGCCTGACTAACTTACATACCCAGTAATTCCCACTGAAATCTTGCTGAAATTCTTCTGACTGAGAAAGAAAAAAAAAAAAAGCCTACTAGGAGGCTGTGGAGAAGGCTCGTGTTACTTATTTTAAGGTTCGTTGTGAAAAACGTTAGTGATACAGGCCTTAAGGTATCATAAACAAAGAGAGAACACGGGCCTGTCTGCCAACACCTGGCGAGGAAGGGCCATCTGCTGATAGCTGGGTCACTTTTCTTATTTTTAATTTAATCGGCTCAGAAACATGAATTATTCTGAATTGTCTCCTCGTTTAAGAAGAGCTACCACAAAAGCTTATATTAGTCAGTTAAGATTATAAAAATAGGGGACTGGAGCGATAGCACATCGGGTAGGGCGTTTGCCTTGCACGCAGCCAACCCAGGTTCGAATCCCAGCATCCCATATGGTCCCCTGAGCACCCCCAGGGGTGATTCCTGAGTGCATGAGCCAGGAGTGATCCCTGTGCGTCACTGGGTGTGACCCAAAAAGCAAAAAAAAAAAAAAATATAAAAATAGGGAGCAAAGTAATCGTAGAGTGGAGAGGGCACTTTGCCTTGCATGGGGACAACCCAGGTGACCTGGATCGATCCCTGGCACCCCATATGGTGCCCCAGGCCCACCAGAAGTGATGCCTAAGCACTGCCAGGTGTGAACCTCCCCAAAAAAATTATTAAAAAGAAAAACCACTGTCACTCCCGCATACAGGGCATTGCCGTGTATGCAGCCGACCTGGGTTCGATCTTCAGCACCACAAAGTGTCCCCCAGCCCCCACCAAGAGTGACCCCTGAGCACAAAGCCATGACTAAGTTCTGGGCGTCACCAGGTGTGCCTGCCCCCCCCAAAAGTCTTATTCCGTGTATCAGATAATGAATTAATATCAAATTTTCTAAAGTATTCACAAAGATCACCCCCAAAAATATCAAAAAACCCTATCAAAAAATGGGGAGGGGACTTGAACAGACGCGTCCTGGAGAAGACAGGTGGATGGCCTTAGGCACGTGGAACAGTGCTCAGCATCACTTATTATCGGGAGAATCCGAATCAAGATGGCGATGCGATCTCATCTCACACCATGAGAATGGCACATGTCAGAAACGCGGGAGATAGTCTGTGTGGGCCGAGGTGTGGTGAAAAGGGAATGACCACTGCTGGTGGGGATGTGGTCTGGGCCAGGCCCTCTCTGTGAAAAGCAATACGGAAATCTCTCAGAAAGGGAAAAACAGAGCTGCTGTATGACCTAGCCATTCTACTTCTGCAACATCGTACACCTGAAACTCAATCATGAATAACCATATAAGTGATGGTGTCTTGGTTTTTGTTTGTTTGTTTTGCTTTGTTTTGGGGGTGCCACCCCTGATAATGCTCAGGGGTTACTCCGAGCTCTGCACTCGGGAATCATTCCTGGCGGGCTTGGGGACCAGATGGGATGCCAGAAATAGACCCTGGGTCAGCCGAGTGCAAGGCAAGCGCCCTACCCTCTGTACTGTCACTCCTGCCCTAGTGTCTTGATTTTTGTTTTTGTTTTGTTTTGGGGTCACACCTGGTGATGCTCAGGGGTTACTCCTGGCTCTGCACTCAGGAATTACTCCCAGCGGTGCTCGGAGTCCATATGGGAGGCTGGGGATTGAACTCAGGTCAGCTGCATGCAAGGCAAATGCCCTCCCTGCTATACTGTTGCTCCAGCTTGATTTTTTTTTTTAATGTGAAAAAATCAAATTAGGGGCCGGAGAGATAGTGCAGTGGGTAGGGTGTTCATCTTACATACTGCCGACCCCAATTTGATCCCCAGAACCCCATGTGGCTTCCCAGGCCCTGCCAGGAATGATTCCTTAGTATACAGGAGTACCTGAGCCTTACGGGGTAGAGCCCCAAAATGAAACAAAACAAAACAGAAATATAATTTTTTAAAAAAAAGACAAAACCTCTGAACTTTGGAGGCAAATGTCAGCATCTGTATGATTGAGGTGGGCCTTAAAAGTACTTACTAGTGATTTTATGATCTAACTTTGCTCTATATGAAAGAGTGATTTCATTGTAGCTTAGTGAGTGGATCGTCGAGCGATACCTTCAGCTTGTTGTTTGCAGATTGAAACAAGTTTGGATTGAAATTTCATTTTATCTCTGCAACCCTGAGAGACAGGGGAGCGATGGCACAGCGGGGAGGGAGTTTGCCTTGCACACGTCCAACCCGGGTTGGATTCCTCAGTCCCTCTCAGAGAGCCTGGCAAGCTACCAAGAGTATCCCGCCCACACAGCAGAGCCTGGCAAGCTCCCAGTGGTGTATTATATGCCAAAAACAGCAACATAAAGTCTCACAATGGAGACGTTACTGGTGCCCGCTTGAGCAAATCGATGAATGACGGGACGACAGGGCTACAGTGCAACCCTGAGAGACGCTGACCAAATGTGCCCCCCACAAAAAAAAAAAAAAGAAAACAACTGAGGTTCTTCAAAAATGTCTGCAGAGACTCGAGTGGCACGTCCTGAACCTTGAACAGCTGCCCCATGGCTCTCTGCGGTAGCTCTGCTGCGCTGACCCGCTCGGGTTCCGCCTGAGACTCACGTGCGCCCCCTGCCTGCGGGCCGTGGGAGCAGCCGGTAGACAAGACGGCGCGTCCGCCTGGCTCTGTCTGCTCCCGGATTCCTCACCCGGGGCCAGACCACCCGCGCGCGCTCGCAGGCGAGAGGAGCGGCCCGTGGAGAGCCCCAGACCCTGAGCTTTGAGTATAATGACAGTGTGGGTGTTGGGCCGTTTTATTCTGGGAATGTCCATGTTTCTGCCACACTGAGTCTTCAGCATTAACTCTCTTAGTTACGGGAAACCAAGGGAAAAGCCGCTGTGCTTATGTGATGGAAGGTAGAAGATCTGTCTGCGCTTTTTGTTCTGGTTCTTTTCCCTCGCAGGTGTGGGGGGAGGGGTCACCCCCAGTGGTGTTTGGGGGAGGGGGGGTGTTGCAGCCTGGTGGTGCTGGGGATTAAACCCAGGGCTCCAGCATGCAAAGCAGGTGCTCCAGCCTATTCAGCTGTCTCAAGGCCTGAGGCATTTGCAAGTAAATGTCCTGATAAGTGGCTGAAGTTTATACACAGTTGCCATGTGTAGTTACTGTGTGTAGCCTTGCAGACTCTCCTTACTTTGTGTAGATTTGCACAGTTTAAGGCTCTTGTGCTGCTAAACTGAGTGATGCCCTGAGCATTGTAAAGGAGGAACAGATTTCTCTCTCCCAGGAAAGCCTGGGTGCTGGCTTGCATTCCTGGGGTGCCGTGTCTGGAGAGAGGACAGGTCGAAACCGTGGCGGCTAGACTCACGAAGGTCACGGGAAAGAGGAGCAGAGTACCCGGCTGAGAGCATGCTTCTCCACGCAAGATGAGCAGCAGAATGCTGGTGGTGGGGTGAGCCCGAGGCCCTGCGAAGGATTCGTGGGGTGGCCCAGGTTGCCCCTGCATAGGAGTCACCGGTTCTAATCTCCCGGCACACTGCAACATGCAGATGTCGAGATAGCATGTCATGTTTTCACATTGGACCTGCGTTGCTCTGTCCTAGCCCTGCATGGTAACCCTGCGGTCGTCATAATTCCCTCAGCATAACTCCCAGAAACTCGAGTCCTTGCCCATCCACTTCCCCTACGGCAATTAAAGGTGCCCTGTTTACTGTCCATCTGTCGTCCTCTGGCAAAGAGTCTGTGCCTGCCGAGGATCCAGAGATGAGACTAATCGTCTGTTATCACCGTCGTCCTTTCTATTATCCTTATTATTAGCCCATAGATCCCCATTAGCCTCTGGATGCCCAGAGCCTATTACTTGCTTGGCACGGGAGCCAGCAGTCGATGTGGAATCAATGAATAAGCAGAGAAATGACCGCCCGGCCGATCATCCGGGAGTTTAGTCATCGGGAAGACCAATGAGGAAGTGCTGCGAGCAGATCTGTCTTGGTAATCTCATTAGGGCAAAGTATCTGTTCCAAAAATAGAGCCACATTCATGGCTTGCCGGGACAGTCCTAAATAGCCCCGCGCGCCCCGTTGCTGGACGGCGCTGCAGAATGAAACCGTCCCCTCCCGCGCGGTGCCTGCAGTTGCCGGGGAAGCACCCCCGTGTCGCCTGCGAACCAGATAAGGTGGCTGAAAGCTTGGAGATTACTCCGAAGGTACATTAGCGGCCCTGGCCAGGCGGGCGGCTGGGAGAGCCTCTATAAATAGGCAGGTAATCCCTCGTGCTGTGGCCTCTGAGGGCCGTGTTGATACGGAGCCGCCGAGTTCGACGTGGAGGGACGAGAGCCCCGGCACTGTCTTTTCCAGCTCGGAGCCAGAAGAGAAACACATGATTCTTGAAGCACAGGATTAGAACCACCCGGAGGAGGACCCGGGCTGAGCCAGCTTCTCTCTGCTGAAGAGAGACTCTGTCCGGGCACACAGCCTTCTGCCCCCGCCCGCCTCTGAAGGAGCCCTTGGTATTTTCTTCCGGGATGTTCCACATGGGCGCTGAGAAAGAGACCGTGCATGAGGGTGGCCCAGACCGCCAAGGGGGCCTTACACTGTGCGCCCGAGCACACGGCCAGCAGGACTTTTGACCCCTGTGGTCACCCAGAGAACTGGCTGCACATGGAAGGCCTAGAGTTGGTCACAGCCTCAGCGTGGAGGGGACACATGTAACCCTGGGGCCAGTGCACGGCGGGCGCGGACTCCGCACACAGCCCTGCCCCGCTGCCGGGTCCTGTCGTGTCTTCCTGGGAGGGGGTGCTGGAGAAGGGTGCGTGTATCGGGTCCAGTATCCGGGCTACTGAGAGCACCCGGGCCTCGGTGTCACTCGGAGCCCATTCCTTTCATCCATCTGGTCTCCGTGCTCCTAGCAGCCCCGAGCACGGCACGTTCATGCCCCACCGTCCCAGCCTACTGACACGCAGGGAACCTGATCTCCAGCTTCAGGCTCTGCCTAGGAGAGAGCAAGCACTCCTGGGGGCAGCTGATGTCTGCCCTGTTCCCCTGAGCTGACCTGGTTTCTTTTCATCAGCTGATCTACTCGAAAAACTGACGCATACCTCCGCGAACTAAGTCAGGACGATCTCCCCACATCACCAAAAAAACAAAAAAAAAAATCTGAAATCAGTCTCCAAGAGTTGGTGCTGGGAAAAACGATTTGTTTGGGAAATTCCCAGGGCGTCTGGGAACATGGGAACAGCTAGTGGTGGTCATCGGTCAGGACCAGTGTCCAGTGTCACGGGACTGGGAACAGCCACCAAGGGTGGTCCTGGCCCTGGCACATGTCGTGATGCAGGAACAACCTCCGACAGTGACATCGACCCAGAGCGTCACTCAGTGACTCATTTCCCTCCCACCGTCTGTCCTTCGCGCTCACACAGGCGCCCGCTTTCTCCCTGCTTATCCATCCTCTCGGCGCCCCAGGGAGCCACCAACCAGTGTGGGGCTGTGGGGGCCACGACCCCTCCCCTGTGGGCTGCCCAGGCCCAGCCTCCATTTGCACTGTCACCCCACCTTCCCCTCTAGTTTGGGGTCCAGGATGGTGCCACACAGCTCGCCCCCTGCTAGGGTGTTCTTTGCCCTGGGATGCTCCCACTCCCTTTTTTTTTCACAGGACTCTGCTAGTGTTGTCTGGGTGGGGGCCCTTTTTCCTGCTCCCCCGCCTTCCGGCTTCTCCCAGGGGGGTTCCCACTCCCTTCACTCCACAGCACTGTGGGCCCCGCTCATGCCTCATGTCACACGCCATCCTGTGCATGCCACGTGCTGTGGCTGTCATCCTGAGCCTCACGCCACACGCCACACGCCATCCTGTGCATGCCACGTGCTGTGGCTGTCATCCTGTGGCTGTCATCTTGACCCTCGCACCACATGCCATCTTGTGTGTGCCACGCTCTGCGGTTGTCACCTCAGTTCTTCCCTTGAAGCAAGTCCAAGGTCAAGGACTGTGTTTTCCCCTCCCTGTATTGTCGAGTATCCGACTCTGAGTGCTGGGCAGGTCCAGATGGGTGGGGTTTATTACATGCGACTCTTCAGTGCGAGTATTGGGCTCTCCGGACCCAGCAGTCCCGTTTGAGGGCCGCTAAGAGGAAACACAGTGCATGAGTGAGCGCGTGGACGTCGGGGCGCGGGGCTGGGCTGCTGTCCTCCAGCTGTTCCCTCAAACCCACGCCCTGTGGTTCTTCCCCTCTTTTTCTCGACATCTGGCAGATGAGGAACCCAGACTCTGTACACCTGTTTTCGGGGTCAGATGTACACAAAGCATTCTGTTTCTCCCCAGTTATTTTGCGGGGTTTTATCATCGCCGATGAGTGGTGTGCAAAAATGTGGGACTCGTGGCTTTGAGAAACTTGTCGGAGCCAAACGGGGACAATTGTGCTGGATCAGAGTAAATGTCACGGGGGGATTTTTTTCCATCAGGCAGATAATTGCATCCTGGGGTCTTCATTAACTATTGGATCATGATTCTTAATAAAATCACTTTGTGAAGAAATGATTTCTTCTCTTCGCCACGGAGTCCATGCCAGTGTGTGGCTAATGGCCCAGTCCAGCTGGGTTTTAATTTAAAAGTCCAATTTTGTGCCTGAAATGGTCATGAATCCTGCTTTGGAAGACAGCGATGAGGTTAGTGGTGGCGCCCGAGGTGGTCACTGTACTTCCTGGTCCCCAGGAGGCCCCATAACCTTAATGATTCAGGCCGTGTGCATAGCAAAGCTCTTCTTCACAACGGCCATGCATGGTGGCTGTGTAATGATCAACTGCTTTTTATTTATGCTGTTGTTTAAAGTCTTAATTACCGTCACCTTTGCAAAACATCTTGCCTCTTTTGACTCATCATTTCTCAGGGGTGTAATAATGGGCTCTCCTGATAGGTTGATCTGATTACCTCTTCTGTTCACTCTGAGGATGCGCATCTGATAGAAGGATGTGTTTTCATAGTCCTTTTATCCCCCGGGGATGTGAGTGCCTATTCTGTATCAGTCTGTGTGACCTTTGCTGACCTTTTGCTTTAGCATTCGAGAAACCTGATCCAGAACGGATGGTATGAAAACACAGCCCATCCTTTCTTTTGCCCCCGGCTTGCATCGTTGCCCCAAAGTAAACCGCGGGATTCCCTTCCTGCCACCTTACAGGTTAAATAAAGGTTTTCCTAATCAATAGAAAAGAGTATTTTTCAACACTGCGGAGTTGGGTTTGACGTTGATTGATTTTTGGCAAGCTTTTATTTTCAGAATCAGTTGGCGCTGAGCGTGGAGGTGAGCACTGGCACGGGAGGGTTCCGATGAGGCAGGTGAGTTTGCTTTAAGCGGGGAGCTGTGGGCGCAGGTTTCTTAGGAGGTGGCCAAGGTAAAGCTTGGCAGATCTGAGATGCCCAGAAACGGGCGTGCTGTGTAAAAACCGCCCAGCAATGAGCTGGGATCTCTGGCCCACCAGGTACTTGTTTGACATTAGGGGGTGGGAGTTTCCTAGGGGTTGCTCAGCTGTTGGGGGTTGTGTTGGATCGAGCACGACAGCCCCGTGCTCTGCCCTGGGAACCACCAGGGCCACGCGCAGAGGTAGTTGGCCCATCACCCCTCCAACGCCCACACTCCTTGGCCCTGAGGTAACCCCAATATGTGTGTGCCTTGGAGTCTCTCCTTGGTACACGTGATCAAGCTTCCCAGCCAGGCTCGTATTTCCCTTTTAGTCTTTTGAGACGATGAGGAAAAGGATGGGAAAATGTCCCATTGTACCATTCATCTTGAGCTTTGTAACAAAGGTAGCCATTAGTAACTGCAGTTAAAGCAGCGCTGTACTAAAACATGATCTTGGATTCCCATATCCTCAATGTTTTATTTACCACCTATTATCTTTGACTCGGTCACCCCACCACCATCACCACCCGCCACCAGCTGTGTGCATTAAAACAGCAAGAGTCAAGCTTTTGAGCGTGAGGGAGTGGCCAAGGGAACTTTATTTATTGTTTTGCTTTTTGAGTCACACCCAGCAATGCACAGGACTTGCTACTGGCTCATGTACTCAGGAATTACTTCTAGCAGTGCTCGGGGGACCATATGGGATGCTGGGAATTGAACCCGGGTTGGCCGAGTGCAAGACAAATGCCCTACGCGCTGTGCTATCACTCCAGCCCCCGGAGCGTTATTTTTAAAGGACACCATAGTTCATCTAGAGTTTAAATGCACAGGCATTTAAAATATCTCCGTGTAAATAAAATTACAAAAGAAAAACATGTTTTTAAAAGATAAAATAATAATCGTATCTCAGTTCATTGTGCGGCTTCAGAAAACACAGCATAACCCATTTCCTAACCGGGCGTTTTGGTCCACACGTGAGTAGAGGATTAGGGAGAAGTGGAGCCGTGTAAGTAGGGATGTAGCCTCTGCCGCCATTCGGGGGCTCTCGGGGTGGGGATGTGGAGAGAGGAGATTCCCGGTCCCTCCTTTCGGCTTCCATGGTACAAGCTGCTCGTGGCGTGTGAGGCAGACAGGAAGCGTTGGGCAGGATGTGGGGAAGCTCCTGTGTGTGACTGTCACTGTGCGAAAGGGAAACCTCAGACTCTTCACCTGTGTTCGGTGGTGCCAGTATCAAATTCCCCAGTGTGGGTTAGTACTAAGGTTGTGTGCGGCAAGATGGGAACTCAGAGGGCTGGCACACAGGCTTACGTGCAGGAGCCCTGGGCTGGGTCCCGGCACTGTCTGGTTCCGTGATCACCTCCAGGAATGCCCGTTAGCTCCCCTGACCCCAATTAAAAAAAAAAAGAAAAAGATTGTTCCAGGCTGGTTTCTGCCGGGTCCCAACCCAAGCAGCCTCCTTGATTCATGAATCAGACATGTTCCAGGCATGTTCCAAGGCTGGCCGTGTCCATTGACCACTGCAACCCATTTCACAGGCTTGACATTTGAAACTCTGCGTGTTCCTGGGCCAGGGGGAGAACTCGGCTGGAGCTCGTGCTGAAGGGCCCGCTGCAGGAGGCGGGCGGGACTCGGGCTGTCCTCACCTCCAGGACTCAGCTCCCACGGGTCTCAGCGCCCAGCAAAGCCCCCCAACCCCACAAAGCTTCTGGAAGGGTGACAGGGAACCTTTGGAAGTCAGGAAAAACTGGTGGTGGTTCTGGAATGTGGAGTGACAAGAGGCAGGATGAGGCAGCGGCTGTATCCAGGAGTTGGGGTTAGTGAAGGCAGATGGAAGGATCTAGAAAGTTCTTCAATGACTATGGAAGGATCTAAAAAGTTCTTAAACAGCAATGGAAGGATCTAGAAAGTTCTTAAATGGTGATGGAAGGATCTAGAAAACTCTTAAACAATGATGGAGGGATCTAGAAAGCTCTTAAACAGTGATGGAGGAATCTAGAAGTTTCTTGACTGATAAAAGGATCTGGAAGGTTCTTAAGCTGGTGGAGGGATCTAGAAAGTTTTTAAATGGTGATGGAAGAATCTAGAAAGCTCTTAAACAGTGATGGACGGATCTAGAAAGTTCTTATATCAGTGGAAGGATCTAGAAAGTTCTTATGGTGATGGAAGGATTTAGAAAGTTCTTAAATGCCTATGGGGAGGATCTAGAAAGTTCTTAAACGGTGATGGAAGGATCTAGACCGTTCTTAAGCAGCCCACGCCCATGGCGTCTGTGAAGGATCTGTCTGCAGGGGCCTTAGGGGCCAGTCTGAAGACTCTGCTTTGTGGCAGAGCACAGGCCCTGGTTCCACCCCGACACAGCACAGCACAGCCCTCGGGCCCGGGCTGCAGCACTGCTGGGAGTATGTCCGTGTACCCCGAGGCCGAGAGCTGCAGGAGGGCGCCGGAGGACGCGTGTCAGCTCTGCTCCTCGCCTCTCCCCAGTGGCTTCTGTACCCTCCTGTGCGCCCGGCCGAGGTTCCTGTGCACATGGAGGTTTGGACACCCAGGGAGCCGTAGGGATTACGAGGGCAAGAGCCCTGTCTGGCCAGCGTCCCCTCTGAGGGGTGTGGTGCTGGGTGCCTGGCCTGCTTCCCTGGAGCTGGGGGCCCTGGCCCATGTGCCGGACCTCCGAGGCTTGTGCGTAGCCCAGGACAGGGGTCAGGGCCTGCTGCCGGCACTCGGGGATGCGCGGGGAAGGGCTGGGCCTGGGATTCCCCGTCCCGGGTCTCCGGGTTCTCCCCGGGTCCAGCTGGAGGCTGCCCAGTGAGCTAGGGTGGAGGCCCAGGCTGCGGGCAGGCTGTCCCCGGGCTCGGGCACCTTGCAGTGCTGGGAGCAGACTCAGACGTCCTGGGTGCGGTGCGTGCGCTCCTCCCATGAGCCGCCTTTAGCAGGTTGTACCCTGGATGCTCAGATCTCAGAGTCTCGCTGAACACGCTTCCTTCCCTGAGGGCTGACGGTCACCATCCGCATCACCACAGAGATAAGCCACAGACTGAGACACGGGAGGGCTTTTGTTTTGTTTTGTTTTGTTTTGCGAGTCACCGTGAGATGGAGCAGTACAGAGCTGCTCGTGATTGGGTTTCAGCCACACAGACTTCCGACACCCATCCCCCACCCGTGCAGCTCCCAGCGCCAGTGTCCCCAGGCACGGGAGTCTTTGGGCAGCCGTGCAGCCCTGAGGCTCGGTGAGGGACAGTGATGTCTGCCTGTGCCCCAGACCCCGCAGGAGGGGACAGGCCCGGGGCTTCTTCCTGCCCCGATTGTCAACTGCAGCCACTTATCGTAGGCGGGTGTCGGCCAGCACCCCGGGGAGGGCTGAAGGCTTCTCTTACAAACAGGGGGAGAAAGGAGACAGATGTGGGGTGCAGTGCCCCCCCCCCCCCCCCCCGTCGTGCCCTGCCCGGGTCTTGGCTCCCACCGTCTCCTGGTTGCTCGTGGGAGCCCGTTTCCGCATCGGTCCCAGCAGGCTCTGGGCTCAGGACTTGGCGCACATCACCCAGAGAGGAAGCCCCCCCCCCGCCCCTGGAGCCCAGCTCTCCTGCATCTCACCTCCGCGCCCCCCCCTCACCCTCCTGTTTCTCCGGCGGTCAGGGGAACTTTCCAGAATGCAGTCCTCGCTGGCCGCTTCCGGCTTTCAGTATGACTCTTTCACCTGTGTGTTCAGGGCTGACTCTCAGCTTGGTGCTCGGGGGCCGTGTGGCACTAGTGATGGCACCGGGGCCTCCCGGCCTGCACTCTGGCCTGCTGTGTCTCTCGGAGTCTGTGCCCGCATCTGGTCAGGCTCGGGGTGTGGGCCCCTGACCGGTGGGTGCAGAGAAGAGCCTGGGCTGGGTGGCTGCTCCCTGACTTTGCATAACACGTCCCTGGTCGCCAGACCAGGGAGCCAGGTGGGGGGGGGGGGGATTTTGCAGAAGCCCCCTGGAAACTGGGGCCCACCACGGCCCTGTGTCACCCTGGCCCTGCAGTTGACCCGCCAGCACTGCTATGTGGGGCAGAAGCAGGCGCGTCCGTCCTTCCTTTTGTCAGCAATGACAGCGCCGCCTTGGGGTCCCGTGGTGGGGAGACAGCAGCACCCGAGCTCGCTGCACCTTGACATTCAGACAATGCACTGAGGAAGAGCCTGTGACATTCCGTCTGGAACGTCTGGAGAAGCGTCTCGAGCTCGTCGTTGTCTAGGGAATTCAGAGTGTGCTGAAAATAGGGCCTGTCCCACTGCGGCTGCGGCTGCCCGCGTGGGGGGCTGCGTGGGGGGCCACGTGCGCTGCAGGGGGGGCCCAGAGCCCATCTGCTCCTGTTGGAACTGCGCCGCCCGCCGTGGTGTGCGGGAGAGACACTCTCACCGCAGTGTCTCGGCTTTCCAAGTCCTTTCTCGGCGGACGCACTGGCTCCTGTAGTTCCTTGTCTTAGGAAATCAGTTCTTCAGGGTCATGACCTAATCCTTCTTAGGGGACTCGACCTAATCCTTCCTAGGAGACAGTGCCTGAGGAATGGTGGTGGGTAAGACAGGGCGTGTGGCCCACCCCAGTCTGAGCCCCGTACCCTGGGGCCTCTCCCAGGCACCAGCCACAGGAACAGCCGAGCACTGAACTGGCAGTAGCCCCCGAGCACCACGGGGGTTGCCCAACCGCACTTCTTGCCCCTTAAAAGAAAAAAAATATGGCCCCTGGAAAATGTTAGTTCTAGGTGGGTTTTGCTGTAGTTGAGTAGCTCTTACGCTTCCGATGGTGACAGCTAGGAACTTGCTGTGGTTGCTATGACAATCGTGGAGACTTAGTACCACATGGTAGCCCTCCCTGTGGTTCTGTGACTCTCCGTGTGATATTGTGGCCCTCTGCATGGCTCTGTGGCTCCCTGTGTGGTACCATGACCCCCCGTGGCTCCGTGGCCCTCCCCCATGCTCTGTGGCTCTCCATGTGGTACCATGGCCCTCCCCATGGCTCCGTGGCCCTCCCCATCATCTGTGGCTCCCCGTGTGGTACCATGACCCTCCACGTGGCTCCATGGCCCTCCCCCATGCTCTGTGGCTCTCCACGTGGTATTATGACCCTCCCCGTGGCTCTGTGGCCCTCCCCATGCTCTGTGGCTCTCCCCGTAGTACCATGGCCCTCCCCGTGGCTCCGTGGTCCTCCACCTGGCTCTGTGGTCCTCAGGGGCAGGTTCCAGTCTTCTGGGAGGGTTGACTTCCTTTTAGATCCATTTGGAGCCGAAGCATCTCCCCAGCACGTCTGCATGGGCCTTGGGGACAGCTGTGGCTTTTTGTCCCCTGCAGTGTAGGCGGAGGCCATTCCTAGGGCTCAGGTGGGAGTGACCTGGTGACTGTCCCCTCCCTAAAAGGCCCACGTCTCTGGAGATCCCCTCGGGTCACCTCGGGTAGATAGAGCTCCTGGGCGAGGATGCTGCACCCGCCCCGTCCACTGCGCTCTCCAGGGGCGAGCGGGCTAACTGTCATATCCCCACTCAGTGGGCTGAGTGCAGTCCAGGAAGGGCCCGGCCCTGTGTCCGAGAGGGCCCCCTGCCTGCTGGTTCTGTGGGCACTTCCGTGATCAGCCAGGGGGCTTGTCCCTCACACACGCGCGTACCCGGGCATCTGGCCTTCCCGCATCCTCACGTGCGGCCGGCAGGGGACCGTGAACCTCTTGGCCCTTCGCCGGTTTCCAGGCCCGGAGCCATTTCGGTAACCCTCGTTGTCCTCCTGCCGTCCAGAAGGCGGTTTCCACATGGTCGAGCACTCAGGGTTGGCCTCCAGCAGTGAAGCTCGGAGCCAGCTGGGGGTTTGGGGTGTTGCTGGGTCTCTCGGGGCTGCAGAGAAGGGTCCGTTCCAGCTGAGAAACTTCCTGTGTTCGAGTGTCTTGGTTGCAGTACAGCAACTGCAGGTTTTCTTCAGAGGGTCGCCGGGCTGTGGTGTCCGACACGCAGCCCCGCTGCCCGGACAGAAGCACCTAGGGCCTGAGCAGCCTGAGTCTCCACCAGGGCGGGGCCCCCTGTACTGGCCACTCTCGGGCCCAGAACGTGGCCCTGGAAGCATGTTCTCGGGACTCGGCACTGGCTTATTGATGGGTCATTTGCACAATTCTCTCGGGACAGACTCTGGGCTTCCTGCGCGTTCTCCTGCTATCGTGTCTGGGGAGTGAGTACAGCTGTGTCCACTGCCCACTGCGTTTCCGGCCCAGTTCCCGGGGGAGGCTGCAGCCGTGGCCTTCTCCCAGGTGGTGACTGAGCCTCGCCGGACCCTCTGCTGCCTGGGGGACCATCCTCTTTGTGCCCCGGCGCCAAGATCCCGGGAGAAACGTTTCTGCAGACACGACACTCAGTGCTCCCCAGAAACACTAACCCTCTGCTCTCCTCCTCACAGACGAGAGACGACTTCCTGGGACAGGTGGACGTGCCCCTCAGCCATCTCCCGGTAAGGACCCCCGCCCCACCCCACCCCGTGCCCCTCAGCCATCTCCAGAGGCCCCAGCAGCGGCCTGAATGTGGGACAGGCCAGCAGCTTGGCCCGGCCTCACCGGGAGGGGCCCGGCCAGCAGGGGAAGCTCCGGTGGGGACTGTGGGAGAATGCCGAGCGGGAACAGGCACGCACGCGTGAGGCCCCGAGCGTGCATACATCCCTGGCACCTCCCAGTGTGGCCCTCGAGACCCCACCCTCCCTGCAGGCACGGCAGGGCCAGCCAGTGTCACGTCACACGGCCCGGTTGGCTGAGCATCCAGGCATGGCCTGCAGCCCCCCTCCAGTACCCCCAACCCCGAACCTCAGTCCCAGTTCTCTCGAGGTCAAGCTCTCGTGGTCTGTGGGGTGGGCAGTTGTGGGCCTTTGACGGTTAGGGTTCCTTTCTGGGCCTCAGTTCCCCCCCTGTCAATTGAAGGCTTCGCACAGTGGTACCCGGAGTCCGCAGCACTCTGTTCTGCAGCTGCCTTGCTCCGTGATGCCCACTGAAGAGGGGGACCAGGCCCCAGGGTTCATGTTCCAGGACACCTGGTCACTGGGGGCGAGAGGGGGAGACGAGAGACCCTGATTGAGGAGCGGGGAGTGTGCCCCGCCGGCCCGACCTCAGCCACAGAGAGACGGGGCCCCTCTGGTCCTCTCCGGCTCCGCCCGGCGCCAGCTTTACAGTCTCTGCACTGTCGCTGCTGATTTTCTCTAAAGCTGCTGTTTCCGCCTCGGTGGGTTAGACTGAGGCTGTGCACGGCCTCCAGGCTCTGGCCGTGTTTGATGGCTGGTCTCGAGGACTGGGAGAGGCGGCTGGGAGCCCCGGGCTGCGGGAACAATGGAATGCCATGTCTGTGGCCTGGTTAGCTCTCTCTCTGCAGCTCGCAGGAATGAATCACTCACTTATACAAGTGCCTACTTGTGCCAGCCATGTGCTTGGCACCGGGGCCCGGGGAGAGCAGATCCAGGCCTCTGCTCTCAAGAGCGTACATTTGAGAAGTGATGACTGAGAAACAAACCAATGAGCGGACGGCTTTTTCCCATAGCAGAAGGGATGGCCTGGAAATCAGGGACAGTGAGTGGGGGGTACAGGAGGGACCCCGCTAGCTAAGTGGATGCAGTGTGGCCACATGGAGCTGAGGTGTTCAGTAAAGGCTCGAACCCGTGGGACTCCCAGTTCCACCAGGCCAGGTGGAGTCAGAGAGAAGAGAGGGTGGGGCCAAGTCGCAGTGAGTTTAGTGGTCAGAAAGGGCCACACCAGCGGGGCCCCAGAGCCGCTGGGTGTGTTGGAAGCAGGGGTGCTGGGTGTGTTGGAAGCAGCGAAGGAGCACAGCAGCCCTGGAAGCTTCCGTCTGGAGTGACCCAAGCAGCAAGGGTACATGTGCAAATGCACATAAGCACGGGCCTCTGCCAGCAAAAGTCCCTGTGCCCTGCTTGGCCCTTTGGCTCCAAAAGTCAGCATCAGGGGCTGGAGCGATAGCACAGCGGGTCGGGCGTTTGCCTTGCATGCGGCAGACCTGGGTTCGGTTCCCAGCATCCCATATGGTCCCCCAAGCACCGCCAGGAGTGCAGAGCCAAGAGTAACCCCTATGCATCGCTGGGTGTGACCCAAAAAGCAAAAAAAAAAAAAGTGTTAAAGTTGTGTTTAATTAATTAAAGAGTCTGGGTACAGGAGACTCTGCCGCAGGTAGCATTTTTTAATTAATGACACACACACACACACACACACACACACACACACACACCACTCCACCCCCCAGTTTCTTGATTTGGACCAACAGATTTTGTACAATGAAATGAAGACTGGTTTGGGTATTTTTGTTTGTTTTTGGCTTCCAGGTTGGGTGGAGGGGGTGCGGCACCCAGTGATGTTTCAGGGCTTCCTCCTGGCTCTGTGCTCAGTGATCACTCCTGGTGGGGCTCAGGGGACCCTATATGGTGCCAGGGATCGAGCCCGAGCTTCCTACATGCACGTCCCACACTCCAAACCCTCTGGCTAGCTCTTGGACCCCTGTTTTATTTTTGAAATGCCACAGTTGCGTTTCTAGCCCCAGCACAGGGCTTACCTGTTTCCTGAGGACCCCGGGAGGGGCCCTGGGAGGACCCGGTCCTTCCGGAGACCCCGGCTGCCGGCTTCCTCCAGTGTCCACCTGACAGGGCTCCACGTGTCCTCTGCTGGCCCTCTGTGGATTCCCAGCTTCCCGGGGCCAGGCAGGTTACCCAGGGCCACTGGCTCCTGAAGCTGAGGAGCGGCCCTGAGCTGGAGCCTGCTGCGTGAGGAAGGACGCTGGGCCAGAATGACTGTCATTTTGTCATTTGTCATCTCAGCCCGAGACTGGCTCCCAGAAGCAATGTTGCTAGTGCCATCTAGTGGCTCGTAGGAGGAGAGCGCCCCAGTCTCCCAGATGCAGCCTGCACCCGCCCCCTGCTGCTGACGCAGAGGTCCCCAAACTTCCCGGCTCCTCGCCCCCTTCTCAGAAACAAAGTAACTCTGAGCCCTCCAGAAATCTTCCTTTTAACAAACAAGCACAAAGCCCACCACCATCCGCCCTCCCCCTCCCCCATCACATCGGAAGGGCTCCTGCGTCTCCACGGCCTGTTCCCTCTAGGGGGTGTTGAAAGCGGGTTTCTCTCTCTCCTCCAGACCGAAGACCCCACCATGGAGCGACCCTACACCTTCAAGGATTTTCTCCTCAGGCCAAGAAGGTGAGGGGCGGGGGGAGGGGACGGGGTCTGTGGCACTCTGTGCCGTCCCCCTTCTCAGGCCCCTGCTGACCTCTTTGTTGCCTCCTTTGAAAAAGTCGTGTCAGGGGCCGGAGCAGTCGCACAGCTGGTGGGGCAGTGTTACCTTGCACGAAGCTGACCCACATGCAATCCCATATGGGCCCCCGAGCTCCGCCAGGAGTAATTCCTGAGCACAGAGCCAGGAGTAACCCCTGAGCATCGCCGGGTCTGGCCCCCCACCACCAAAAAAAAAAAAAAATTAAAGAATACTAATAAGTCGTTGCAGATCTGAGCGATGGAGCCGCTCTGACCCGCCTTCCTCCTGTTGCAGTCATAAGTCTCGCGTGAAGGGGTTTCTGCGGTTGAAAATGGCGTACATGCCCAAAAACGGCGGCCAGGACGAGGAGAACGGCGAGCAGAGGGAGGACATGGAGGTGAGCACGACGCGGTGGCCTGGCCCCAGCTCCCCCCCAGGGCAGACTTGGCACACACATGCACACATGCACCCACACAAACACTGACATGCATGTCCATGCACACACATGTGCATGTGTACATGCGTGTGCGCAAACATGTCTATACATGCATGTACACATGGGCATGCACATGCATGTGCGCAAACATGTCTACACATGCATGTACACATGGGCATGCACATGCATGCAAACATGTCCGCACGTGTGTGTGCACACGCACATGCAGCCCCCGCTGTGCCATGCAGGGACATTGATGACTCATTCCCTGCCAGATGGCTCTTGGACCCGTCCCATCTCCCTGTGTTTAGCCCTGGCAACCACTAAACCAGATCGAGCTGGTGAGAAGTAGGTGCCACCACCGTGCCACCCACGTCCCACTGCCCCCTCCACGGCCACCTCGGGGGCATCCCGTCAGTCTCTCCCAGCCCCCGCACGCCCGTGTCCGAGCCAGAGCACAGAGGGGCAGGACGAGGCACGGTCCTGTCTGCGGGCTGCCCCCCGCCCCGCGGCCGCTCACACGCTTGCTTTCGACTCTCGCGCAGCATGGCTGGGAGGTCGTGGACTCCAATGACCCCGCGTCACAGCACCAGGAGGAGCTGCCGCCCCCGCCTCTGCCCCCGGGCTGGGAAGAAAAAGTGGACAACCTGGGGCGCACGTACTACGTCAACCATAACAACCGCAGCACACAGTGGCACCGGCCCAGCCTGATGTGAGTCGTCGCCCAGCCAGGGGCCGCTCTCTTCTGTCTGTATGCGACTGTCAGGGATGCGACTTCCCCCCTCTCCCCCCACCCCGCCTTGCACTTCTCAGTCCCCCATGAGCCCCCTGCGGTGTCTGCACGTGATTGTGGGGTTCTCTGGAAGCTAAAGTGGCCGGGGAGCCTGGCGGAGGTGCCGAGCAGCCGCCCTCCCGTCCCGCTCTGCCGTTGCAGACGGGGACTTCCTCTGGCCTGTGACCTCTGAGGTCTGCGGACCCCACAGCAGAAAGCAGGCACACCCCTGTGATGCCACGTGTGGACAGTGACGCCCGCCCACCCCATTCGGCGTCCTGGCCAGGCCCCCTCGGAGCCGACGCTGCCCGCAGGATGGCCAGGCCCGGTTCTCCTCCGGTCTCTGGTTTTCGTGTTCTCCCCTGATCGGGACAGCCTCTGAAAACCTTTCCCTCCCCTCCTGGGGGAGTGGGTATCTCCTCCCCTGGGTATCCTCAGAAACACGGGGAAGGGTTGCACACGCAGAATCAGTAATTACTGTTTATTCTAATCTCTCCACTGCCTCGGGGTGCAGCCAACTGATTACTGTTTTGTTCCTTTGGCAAGTTTTGGTCTGATGATTGCAAATACTTGTTAAACCTCCACTACTATAAATTTAAATATAAATTGGAGCAGCTTGTTTTTCAGTGGCAGTACTGAGGCAAAAACCTGAGACTCCCTACAACTCAAGTGTTAAAAGAAGACAAAGGAAAAGTCACCTTCTAAATCCTGAACTCCCTAGCAGCCAAGACAGCGATCAACAAATTATATCACTTTTAATATGCAGTAAGAGCAAGTGTGGGAAGCCAGATCATTTACCTCCTAACTAGGATCTGAGAGAAGTTTCTCAGTGAAGGGTTTTTTGTTGATTTGCTTTTTGGTTTTGTTTGGGGGCCACACACGAGGTACTCAGGGCTTACTCCTGGCTCTGCACTCAGGAATTATTCCTGGTGGGTCCAGGGCCCAGGTGGGATGCTGGGGATTGAACCCAGGTCGTCCGAGTACAAAGCAAGCACCCTACCCATTATGCTTTCCCACCGGCCCTGTTCCAGCGAGGGTTTTTAAACTTGGTGCATTTGCGGTGGGATGTTGAGTGTGTTTGGGAACCCTGTTCTCAGAATCAGGCACACACTCTGCGTGGGAGCAGGGAAGGTGGCTGAGTCTGTTGTGGTTGCTTCTCAGACGAGGCAGAGCCCAGGGGGGTTCTCAGACCCTGTCAGCCTCCGTCCGGGGCAGCATGGATACCAGCCTTCAGATCAGTGAACGCTCTGTTGGCGTGTGTCCCATAGATACAGAAAGGGGAATTGTTTGTGTTGTGTTTTATGTTTTATTTTCTACTTCCCTTGTAATAATCGCCGCAGTCCCTAAAATTGTTGTGAGCTACTTGGTTTCTCTGTGGTGATAGTGGGACTCCCCTTGATGGGGGGGTCTTGGTACTAGCCCCTAAGCAAGGCACTTTTCCCTACTTCTCACCTCACTGGAAGGAGCCCCTGAGTGTGGTGTCCGGCATGTCACACGACCCCTGTGGAACCTTGACCACTAGCTGCTCACAGAGGAAGACCTGCTAATGGCCAGTCCCCACAGAGTAATGTCTTTCTCCATGGAGAATCACTCACAGGGTAATGTCCTCCTCCACGGAGACTCACCAAGTAATGTCCCCCTCCAAAGGGAATCACTGCAAAGTAATGTCCACCTTCACTGAGAATCATGCACAGAGTAACATCCTTTTTCATGGGGAATTTCCCCACAGAGTAATATCCTTCTTCACTGAGAATTACTCAGAGAGTAATGTCCTTCTTCACTGGACTTACCCACAGAATAATGTCCTCCATGGAGAATTACCACAAAGTAGTGTCCACCTACACTGAGCATCACCCACAGAGTAATATCCTCCTTCACTGAGAATCACCCACAGAGTAATGTCCACTTCAGTGAGAATCACCCACAGAGTAATGTCCACCTTCACTGAGGATCATCCGCAGAGCAATGTCCTCCATAGAGAATCACCCATGGAATAACATCCTCCTTCACTGAGAATCACCCACAGAGTAGACTGTCCTCCACAGAAATTCACCCACAGAGAATCGCTCACAGAGTAATGTCCTCCACAGAAATCCATCCACAGAGTAATGTCCTCCACAGAAAATTGTCCAGAGTAATGTCCTCCACAGAGAATCACCCACAGAATAGTGTCCTCCTTCACTGAGAATCACCCACAGAGTAATGTCCTCCACAGAGAATTGCCCACAGAGTAATGTCCTCCACAGAAATCCACCCACAGAGTAATGTCCTCCACAGAAAATTGTCCACAGAGTAATGTCCTCCACAGAGAATCACCCACAGAATAGTGTCCTCCTTCACTGAGAATCACCCACAGAGTAATGTCCTCCACAGAGAATTGCCCACAGAGTAATGTCCTCCACAGAAAATTGTCCACAGAGTAATGTCCTCCACAGAGAATCACCCACAGAATAGTGTCCTCCTTCACTGAGAATCACCCACAGAGTAATGTCCTCCACAGAGAATTGCCCACAGAGTAATGTCCTCCACAGAAATCCACCCACAGAGTAATGTCCTCCACAGAAATTCACCCACAGAGTAATGTCCTCCACAGAAATCCACCCACAGAGTAATGTCCTCCACAGAAATTCACCCACAGAGTAATGTCCTCCACAGAAATTCACCCACAGAGTAATGTCCCCCACAGAAAATTGCCCACAGAGTAATGTCCTCCACAGAGAATCACCCACAGAATAGTGTCCTCCTTCACTGAGAATCACCCACAGAATAGTGTCCTCCTTCACTGAGAATCACCCACAGAATAGTGTCTTCCACAGAAAATTTCCCACAGAGTAATGTCCTTCTTCACTGAGAAGTAGCTTGCCAGTTGAGGTCTGCGTTGGTGCCATCCATGGATGGGCACAGTCCCTCTGGCGGTGGGACTCTGTGGGCATTCCGAGAAAATCTTTAATGGTTTTTTGTGTTTTCACACTGAGCCCCAACGGCAGCTCCGACTTGGGTAACTGGGCTCTGCAGCAGCCCGTAGCAGTGTGGGAAAATGTGGTGCTTTACTCAAGTTCAGGTTCACATGGTTTCAGGCTGGGGTCAGAGGCAGGACTGACCTGTCCACCGTGCATCAGCAGAAACAAGCAGCGCTTCTTTTCAGCAGACAGGCGGGACTTGCAGAAAGCAGGGAAATTAGCTAAGGGAGAGGCGTCTGCTCACTTGATCCTTGAGTTGTGTGAGGATAGGAAATTTGTTCCCCTTTGTTTTGTTTTGGGGCACACCCAGCTGCTCAGGGGCTACTCCTGGCTTGGTGCTCGGGGGCCCATTCCGGAGATGCTGTGGAGGACAACTTGCCGTCTTGGCAGAGATTTATTGCATCCAGGTAGCTGCTGAACAGTTCCTGCGTCATGTGGAGGCCTCTGCAGATCGTTGATCCCGCACCCTGACTCTAACAGGCCCTGAACATCTGCACTGAGTGATTTCTTCCCTATCTCGCTAAACTTCCCATGAGGGTCTAAAGACAAAGAAACTTGTAATACTAGTGACTGAAGAAATGACCGTAAACTCATCTTCAATTTTTTTCTTGCCCCCAATTAAGCCGTTTTGTGCTGGTTGGTCAGCTCAAAAACATCCTAAAATGTTGATCTTCCCCTGAGTGCCCAGTTCAGCCTCTAGTCAGCTTCAAAAACCTGCTCATCCAATTCATAATTGAATGCAAAAAGCCTGTGTGAATCTCATCCCCCCATGAGTCCCGAAGCCCCTGGCTGGGATTTAAGACGCCAAGGCGCGGTCCTGCTGTAGGCCCGGGAATGGGCCCGTGTCTGTTCCTAAGTAGTTGCCAGTTGCTCGATAACTAAGGAAATTAAATACCTGCTTTTGAAAATCAGCCCTTCTGGGATTGGAGTGATAATACGGCAGGTGAGGTGCTTGCGTTACACGCAGCCGACCAGGGTTCCATCCCCAGCATCAAGGAGCGATCCCTGAGTGCAGAGGCAGCAGTGAGCCTTGAGCATCGCCAGAAACATGAGATCAGCCTTCCCGGGGTCCCAGGCCCCTCCCTGAGGATCCATGTGCGGGCACGCCACAGCACAGCCTCGCTCTCCCCAACCCGGCACCCCCCTCCCCTCCCGCCCCTTATCTGAAGCGCTGTGAGGATCAAACATGTCTGAGGACTCGGAGCGCTCACGACCCTGTGAGCACCCAGGAAGCCATGGCCGGTGTCTCATGTGACAGCCGTGTGTGCTGGTGAGACTCCAAGATGGGAAGCGTCTTCACAGACGGCCAGTAGCCGTGAAGCAGTTTGGCTCCCAGCCTTCCCAGTTTCTCTCTGTTCACACCTGAAATTACTTTCGGAAAACCATGTGCTTAAGAATTGAATGGCCCGGGTGGGAGTGATAGAATAGCAGGTAGGGTGTTCGCCTTGCACTGAGTTCTAATCCCCGGCATCCCATATGGTGCCCCAAGCACCTCCAGGAGTAATTCCTGAGTGCAGAGTAACCCCTGAGCATCTCTGGGTGTGACGCAAAAAAATTTTTTAAATGAATTTAATGACGCATGGAAGCAAGGGCAGATACTGCAAGCCCCCAACCAAACACATGTGCACACGCATGCACGCGTGCGCATGTACACACACACGTGCACACATACCAGAAGATTGTACAATTCTGTGAGCGTTCACGCTTCGTAGTGCAGAGCGCCGTCCCCTGGGATTAGTGCGGATTACTATTATTATGTGAATTCCGTGGAAGTCAGCCTCCCTCCTCACCCCTTCCCTCGCCGAGTTAATAACGCTGGTGGACATGCCAGAAGAATCCCTGAAGTAGGTCTGAAAACACCCCCCGTGAGTTTGCACTGGGAGTTGTGGGTGATTCTCTGTTCCCCGACCTGGCACGGCTCCGTTTGGGGCCAGGAAGCCAGATGTTTTCCAGCCCCCGGTGGGGAGGGCGCCTCTTTCTCAAGGGCCCTTGGCTAGTGCTGTATTTCAGCAGGTCTGGGATATTGTTTCTGCATATTTTGAAACATTGGCTGTGACATCATTCATGCTCACTGTGGTGCCTTATTGAAAGATCACAAGATTTTTTTTTCCCCTCCGAAAAATGTTTTGACATTTAACTTCCACTCTAAAATCCTTCAAGTGCTCCTTCTCCCAGAGGAAGATTGCCTGTAATTTTCTGCAAAACTTTTCAAGCCTGAGTGGATGGTTTCAGAGCCTGACATTGGGGAGTTGCAGTAGGAGATACACACAGCATTTGGTGCACGGCAATTCCCAGTCCAGTAGAGGATTGAGCACATGCATGCACATGCATGAGCGAGCACACGCATGCACACACACACACAGAGAGTTTGAATTTTTAACAGCATGGAACAGGCGGGAACACAGTGTCCAGCTGCTGAGACCAGCCGAATGCCCCAGCGCTGAGCTGCCTGTCAGATCTGGCGCCCTCACGTCCTGCCATTTCACCTTTGCTCATGATCCAGCACTGGCTAGTCTCATGATTCCAGGAGGGTCCCCAGGGCTAGCCTAGATGGGAGGGAGTGCCCCCACCTGTCCCCTCCTGCCATCACGTGCCCTCACCTATCCCTCCATCCATAGAGAGAGCAGTGGGCTCGGAACCATCTGGAACATGTTGCCAGGGTTCGGTGCCCTCTTCTTCCAGAGACAGCCCCTGTCACCGGGCCCCCACCATCCCTGAGCTGTGCGCCTCTGGCCTGTGCATGTCCAGCCTGCAGGGAACATCTGCCTGGCGGTGATACCCCACGGTCTGTGCTGGAGAGTCACATGGGTGTTTGGGTTTTACACACCTTGCTCCAGTCGGACAGAAAGTTGACTTGTCCCCTGAACATGGACCAGCATCGGAGACTCCCTGTCCTGCATGACACTGACCACACTAGTTAGACAAAACCTGGGCCCAAGGCTCAGCGGGGTTGGCCACATGCCTGGCACACGTGAGGTCCCAAGTTCATTCCCGGTACCACGCCCCCCCCCCAAAAAAAAAACATCAGATGTGAACATAGAGGGTTTGTACATTATGACGTGTGTTCCTGAAAACACAGAATCCTCAGTGATGCCTTTCGGGGCTGTTTATTTCATTGAAATGGAACCAAGGGAAGGAGGGGAGAGGCTCAAGTACTTCTTGATGGGCTCGGGGTGGCAGTGTGGGGAGGCTGTAGGTTTCCTTACTTGAGAAGGGGGATGGGACGCGCCTGGCAGGGCTCTAGCCTTAGCCTTGACTGTGCTCAGGACTCACTCCTGGCATTGCCTGGAAGAGCCTGTGCCATGCTGGGGCTCAGCCGCGCACGAGGGAGGCTCCTTAACTGCAGCCCCGAGTGTAGTGTTGCTGTTGGCCGAGCCGTCATCGTCGAACCCAGGGCCCCGTGCTTGCAAGGCAGGGGCCCCACCTCCCGTCCCCCTGCAGCTCAGAACCCGCGTGTTGCGTGGGATTGTCACAGGGTCACTGACGGCCTCTGCTCCCCGCCCCTCGCAGGGACGCGTCAGCTGAGTCGGAGAGTAACATCCGGCAGATCAACCAGGAGGCCGCACACCGGCGCTTCCGCTCCCGCAGACACATCAGCGAGGACCTGGAGCCAGAGCCGGGCGAGGGCGGAGATGGCCCCGAGGTAGGCGGGTGTAGCCCAGCCCCGCAGCGCCCCCTGCTGGCCCCAGCACTGTCTGCATGGTGGGGACCCCAGAGGGAGCCAAGAAAGCGCTGCGGAAGCTTGTGTGAGGGGTGTGTGGATCCCCGTCACAGCCATCTGGGATGCGTCCACTCTGACGTTCATCTCCTGGGGTCTGCACTGAGCGCACGGTGGCCCGGTCACTGTTCCTGGGCAGTTTGGTGGCCAGGTTGGGTGCAGATACAATTCTTTGAAACTTTCTCCTTTAATGGGGAGGGGGCGGGTGCGGGGTGTGGAACAGCACCTGACTCGGTGCTCAGGGTCACTCCCACCAGAGACGGGGTCCGACCCGGGCACCCTGCGTGCCAAGCATGCACGTAGCCCGTTGAGTCTTCTCTTTCCAGCCCTGAGAGACAAGTTCTAGCTCTGGGGCATTTTGTCCAAAACTCACCAAATGAGTTTTTATTACCCAGGACACAGACGTCTGAATGAGCAGACATGGTGGGGTGGGTCCCCTTCCGTATGGGGGTAAACTCTTGGGGGCGTTGTGATGGGACAGCAGGCTGACCACTGCCCTTCCCTGCCCGTGACTGGCTAGGAGCCTTCCAGAAGCACAGAAGGTCCCAGGGAATCATCCCTCATAGACTCGCTCAGAGCTGCTTGCGCCCCGCCTCCCGTGATCGCTCCCAGCAGCTCTGCTTCTCCCTGCGATTCCTCAGCCGTCCCTGGAGCCAGGGTTAAAGCTGATTCCCCGCCCTGCTCACCAGAGCAGCCTTCAGTGACCGCTCAGGGGACTGTTGTCACCCAGCGCTCCGAAACGCACAGCCCCTGGAACCTGCCCTTCTTGGCTCTAAGGCTGCCATTTCCCAGAGCGCCATTAGCCTTGGGCTAATGACACTTCGTGCCTCAGTTTCCTCGTCTGTTAATTAGGGGACTCACCCCATCTCGGGGTGCTCGTCCTGGCGTGCCTCCCAGAAAGCTAGTAAACACTCATTAGAGTTGCCGTTCTGGCAATGTGAGTGTGTGTGTGTGTGTGTGTGTGTGTGTGTGTGTGTGTGTGTGTGTGTGTGTTGGGAAGGGAGCGGGAAGACCCCTACTTCTCAGCACCCGTGTCAGCTTCTCGCTCTGTGGCAGCCTTGGGAGACCATCTCAGAGGAAGTGAACCTCAGCGGAGATGCCCTCAGCCTGGCGCTGCCCCCTCCGCCGTCGTCCCCCATCTCTCGCACGAGCCCCCAGGAGCTGTCTGACGAGCTGAGCCGAAGGCTGCAGATCACCCCCGACTCCAACGGGGAGCAGTTCGGCTCTTTGATCGTAAGTCCCGGGCCCGCTTGCACGAGAAGCCGCGCTCGTGCCGCCTCTCCTGTTCGCTGTGGGAGGAGCTAAGGCCAGGGGCTCCTGGCCCCCACGTCACTCCCATGGTTTCCGGGGCAGTGCAGGCCGGGCACTAGTCGGACCAGGCCCCGAGAGCCTCTCCTGGTAGGCACAAGGGAAAGACTCACGGGTGGGGCGAGCCGAGGTCCCAGCCGGCTGCGACCTTGGAGCGTGTCTGTCCAGCCGGAGGCTCTGGCACCCTCACCCCACGTGGGCTGCCCCGCCCCACGCCGTCCTCCAGAATGACACTCAGATGCTTCACGCTCCCTCTCGGGGGGGGGGGGGGTGGGATGCCAGCGTGGCCCGCCCGAGGCACCCTGGGAACACGGAGCAGAAAACATCTCCTGACTCTTCCCGGTACAAACCCTCGCGAGGAGTTGTGATCCTGGGAGGCAGGCGCCCCGCTGACATTTGAACTTGGCTTCTCAGCCATTGGGATAACTCTTTCCAGAAGCTTCCACCTTGGGAGGGTGTATGGCAGGGGGTGCTGAACCCGTGATGAGAAGCAGTGGAGTCCCCCGGGGCGGGGGCTCACGTTTGACCTCGTGCTGCAGTGGGCGCACACAGGAGGCCGAGAACACACCGCCTCGGTGTTCCTTAAGAAACCTACATGGAGGGTCCAGAGAGGTGGTTCCGAGGGGGGCCACTTGCCTCACACACAGTCCAGCCCAGCTCAACCCCCGACGTCCTGTAAGGTTCCTCGAGGCACCAGGAGGGAGTCCTGAGTGCAGAGCTGAGGGTAACCCCTCAGCAGCACCCTGTGTGGCTCACAAACAAAAACAAAAAAGGAATCTAGGTGGAGATGTGAGCAGGCAGTGAGGGGACCCCCACACACCACACACACACACACACACACACACACACACACACACACACTTACAAGCACACACTCTCATACATGCATGTACATATGCACACATACACATGTGCACACATACACATACACTCACATGCACACGTGTGCTCACACACGCACATACACACAGGCACGCACCCACGCGCACACATTCACATGCATGCGCACAATGCACACACATGTGCACACATACACTCATGCACACACATGCACTCGCATGCATACACACACAGGCTCTCACACACTCATGCACACACACGCACACATATGCACACGCATGTGCGCACATATACGAGCCCAAGCAGGGTGCTGGGGAGGCCTCTGGGGCCTCGTGGGGGTGTGTCCCTGACGTTCTGTCCCTCTCTCCCCGCAGCAGAGAGAGCCCTCGTCCAGGCTGGGGCCTCGTGGGGGTGTGTCCCTGACATCTGTCCCTCTCTCCCTGCAGCAGAGAGAGCCCTCGTCCAGGCTGGGGCCGCGTGTGGGGGGGTGTCCCTGACGTCCTGTCCCTCTCTCCCCGCAGCAGAGAGAGCCCTCGTCCAGGCTGAGGTCCTGCAGCGTCACGGAGGCCGTCGCCGAGCAGGCGCACCTGCCGCCGGTAACCCCGCTCCCTCCCGGCCTCGCCGCCTCTCTCCCCCCTCCTGTCTTTGGTCGGTTCCTGGGGAAGAGTTCTTCCTGTGCCAGTCCCTCCTGTGGCCGCTGCCCAATCAGAGGCGCCAGCCCCAAAGTGCCCACAGTGCTTCTGCACAGCCTTTGTTTCCCGCCCTGACGACCACCCATCCCGAAAGACCCCCCCCAGAGTGGCCTCAGCAGGGCCGGGGGGTGCGCTCAGGTGCCTGACGGGGGCCAGGCCCAGCGCCAAGCCCCTGAGTTTTATTTACCTGACGTTGGGGCGGGGGATGTGGCTCAGGGTTGAGCACTTGCCTTGGCTCCTACGAGGCGCTGGGTTCCACCCCCGGCCCCGCAAAAATGAAATTTAAAAGTAGCCCCTCCCCTTGGGGCTGGAGCAATAGCACAGCGGGTAGGGCGTTTGCCTTGCACGTAGCTGACCCGGGTTTGATTCCCAGCATCCCATATGGTCCCCTGAGCACCTCCAGGAGTAATTCCTGAGTGCAGAGCCAGGAATAACCCCTGTGCATTGCTGGGTGTGACCCAAAAAGCAAAAAAAAAAAAAAGTAGCCCCAAACCCTACCCCCCACTTTTCACTAATTTACGCACTACGGCGGTGCCCCCAGACCTGATTCTTAGGAACAGGCCACGTCCCTTTAACAGGAAGAACTCTTCAGGGTTGGCAGCAAATTGTCTTTCCATTACTAATGGCCTAAACTCTTAACCCCACCAACGCTCTGCGCTGCTTCTCGCGAGGGCAGCTCTGAGGGTTCCACGACTGGCGGCTAAGCGGGACACCGAGGGGTGCCGTGTAGTATCAGGAAAGGAGCAGAACGAGTGTTCAGGCCGGAGCGCAGACCAGGGGGCCCTGGAGACAGGCCGGACCTAGGGTGTGATTGTCCCCTGTGTCTTCCTGCGTGGCCTTGGCATGTTCATCTTGGTGTTTGACCGGGACCTTCCTGCCTTCGTTTCTGCAAACCCGTGGTCGTGTTGGCTCCGCGGGTGGATGAGGTGGAAGGGTGCGGTGGGGGTTCGTCTACGCTTCACCGTCATTGGGTCCTCCCGGTTTTGCTCATGTGTGGGAGCTGTTTGCCTGTAGGTTTCAGCGCATTTCCTAAATGAGTGCCAAGGCGAGTCCATGCGTCAGGGAAGGGATAGCTTCAGTTGTGGCTCACACCCAACTGGCTAAGAAACTCGACAACAGTGTCGTCTCCGGGATGCCCTCAGTGCCCGTCTCCCCAGAACCACAGCAGGCGGACGGGCACCTCCCCTAGTGATTAGGGGTCTCCTTACTAATTACTGGCGGGCTTTGGTTTTTCCATTTCCTTTTCAAAATCAATGTCTTGTCCTTTTTTTCTTTTTCTTTTCTTTTTTTTGACCAATGAACTCACTCTCCTGCTGATTTCTCCCTCCTCGTATTCCGTGAAGCTGTCCACTCTCTGAGCCCAACTGGCCCTGAGAAACTGTTTTTGTTTATTTGGGGGCCACGCCCAGCACTCTTCCCTGGCCCTGCGTTCAGGGAATGCCCCTGGTGGGGCTTCGGGGGGGACCATCTGGGCTGCCAGGGATCAAACCCCAGGTCAGCCACATGCAAGGCAATCGCCCTACCCACTGTGCTATCCTCTCCAGCAACCTCTGGCTGGAACTTGGAGTTCCGTGGCTCTCAGACCTCAGGGCTGCTGATTTCACGGCAGGGGACCGCGGCCTTATCCGGGGGGTCTGCAGGAAGGCGCCTCACGCTGCTGCATTGTGCGCTCACTGCCCACCGACTCCGGGTGCGAGCTGGGCCTTCCTGGGGGCTGGCAGCTCTGTGCTTGCGTCTCTCCTGGCCACGGTGATGGTGCTGCTTCTCGGGGGCAGGCCGGGAGCACCCGCCTCACTGCCGCTGCCCAGGGCCCCGTGAAGCGGTGGGTGCCCCCCACCAAGCGCGTTTCACTGATGTCCGTTGTCCTTTAACAGCCCAGCGCCCCTGCTAGGAGAGCACGGTCGTCCACCGTCACGGGCGGTGAGGAGCCAACGGTAATGACGCCCGTGGTGGAGCCAGTAGGCAGAGCCGTGGGTGGGTGGGCACAGGGCGTACCGTGCCAGTTTGCCCGTTTCGCCTTTGGGAAGACTCCAGGGGGTCCCGAGCTGCACATGCTGTGGAGTTTCTGTCTTGTTGTTGGCCTTTGTTGTTTTGCTTTTGAGGGTAAATAAGCCACACCTGGTGGTGTTCAGAGCTTACTCCTGGCTCTGTGCTCAGGAGTCACTCCTGGCAGTGCTCAGGGCTTACTCCTGGCTCTGTGCTCCAGGAGTCACTCCTGGCAGTGCTCAGGGCTTACTCCTGGCTCTGTGCTCAGGAGTCACTCCTGGCAGTGCTCAGGGCTTAACTCCTGGCTCTGTGCTCAGCGTTCACAACCGGTGGTGCTCAGGGCTTACTCCTGGCTCTGTGCTCAGCGTTCACTCCTGGTGAAGTTTGAAAAACTCCGTGTGGTGCCAGGTGTTGAATCGGGGTTGTGTCCCTGGAGGCCAGGTCCTGAACCTCTGTCCTTCTCTCTCCAGCCCAGCGCTGCTCGTTTTAAACCTGGCGAGTGTTTGTTATTCTCAAGCGCGGGGTGAAATGGAGCTCTTTCAGGGGTCACTCTCATCCGAGTGGGAACACAGCCCGAGTGGGGTGAGCGTGTCGCACTGGGCCGTGTAGCGTGTATTTCTCCCTTTCCAGGGCTGGCCTCGGACCAGCTCCTGCTGTGTGTCAGAGAGGGGCAGCGTCCTGGCCCAGGGGCTGCCCGGAGAGACCCCAGGAGCCACATGTCCTTGTGCTCAGCCACCCTCCCCCTCCCAGGGCACTTCCTGTCCCACCTTCAGATAGGGGTCTAGGAGAAACGCTTCTTTAGGCCAACTCCGTTCTTCTTTATCACCATTCAGTATTTTGAATTTCTAGTGTTCGTACTGATCGGTAACTCGAGTTCCCCGTGCATTGTAACGGGCGCCTTCCTCCCGACCCTTCAGTCTGGCGCTGGTTTTATCTCCTGAATGCTTTTCCCAGTCTTCTCTTCTCTGTGGTCCTTGTCACCTGTGCTTGTCGAGGTTCCCTCTCGGCGTGGTCTACGATCGCTGGCATCAGCACAGTGTTCTCGGGCTGAGAGAAACGGCAGGAGTGGGTAGGCGCTCGCGCTCAGCCCCGGCCCTGGAAGGAACCTCACCTTGGCTGTGGGCAGCGCGGGGCCCAGAGCAGGGAACTCGGCGGCTGGGATTCTCACGGAAGTCCCGTGTTGGGAGCACTGGGCACAGCCCCCTCTGGAATCCGAGGCGTTCCGAGCGACGGGGTATCCCTCAGCCGGCACTCCGGCGCCTTCTGTAGGAGCGGGCCGCCCTGCTGCTGTAAGGTACCTGCTCCCAAGGAGAGGACGCCCTCTCCTCAGCGTGTGCGTTCCCCTCACCCCAGAACTCGCAGTCAGAATCAGAGCATTGTGGAGGGAGCCGAGTGCCGGGGCGGGCCCGGCTGAGGTGAGTGGGAGAGCTCCCGGGAGCGAGGGCTCCGCCCACAGCCCTGTCCTCCCCTCAGTGACTAAGGACAGGCATTCGCTGAGGTGGCAGTGTTTCCCCGCATCGTGCTTCCCGCCCTCCCCCCTCCCCCCCGCGGCACCCTCTGGCTGCCACAGCCCCTCCAGTGTGAACGCCCTTGCAGACCTTTCTAGAACACCCCGCCCTCCCTCCCTGAGGCCCCCGTCGTGCCTGTCCTCCTCTGGACCCACACAGTCCGCCCCACACAGTCTCCACTTCCACCCGGGCTCCCTCATGCACGCGTGACACGCGTGTCCACACACCGGCCTGAGAGAACATGGGGTCTCGCATGGGCTCCACACGTGTTTATCTCACATATAAACGGCCGCTGGCACTGTAAACGCATGTCATGCACATCAGCGTGAGAGAGTGGCTCTCGGACACGTCTGCGTGTGTGCAGAAGAGACTCGGACCCCAGCCTCGTCGCCGCCTGACTTCCTGGGGCCTGTTGGTGCCAATCACGAGTCGCACTCAGTGATGCACGTGTACCCGTTGGCAGACGTCCCCATCCCTGAGGAGCCGGGTTTCCCCCCCTCCCCGCCATTAGCCGGCTCTGTGGGGCTTCTGCCCAGTGTAGGGAGAGCCCAAATCCCCCCGAGGCCTTCGCGACATCTTCGTTGCACAGAGATATCGCCCAGGGCGCGTCTGGCCTCCACCGAGCAGCAGCAGGTTCGGGGACCCCGAGCACCAGCGCCGCACAGTGCATCTGCTTGAGGAGCAGGTGGCAGTCATGCAGAGCGTGCAGTGTACCCTTCTCCTCCAAATGTGTCAGTGCAGCCACACAGTGGCGGCAGCTCGGGAGCCGGGTGGCCCTGTGGGATGCAAGGGCAGGGAGTGGGCACTGTCCCGACAAGCAGCCTGCTCCTGTGAGGGGGCCCGGACCCGGCGACCTTGTTTCTTACAGCGGCACAGAATACACACTGGGACGCGTGCACGCACACACACACAGATGCAGTCACACAGACACACACGTAGACACAGATGCAGACACAGACACACACAGATGTAGACACCTGCCAGTGCACAGACACAGACTGACACACGCAGATGCAGACATACATCCAGACAAACGTGTGCACACATGCACGCACACACAGATGCAGTCACAGACACACACAGACACAGACGCAGATGCAGACCGACACACAGACACACAGACATAGACTCAGACATGCATGCAGACACACCTGCAAATGCGCAGGCACAGACTGACACACACACACACACACAAGATGCAGACATACTGACAGACACACGCACACGCACGCACACACACTGACAGACACAGCCACGCACGGGTAGAAACAGCCGCCAACTCCAGGGCTGGGCCCCACCTCGTCTGGTTGGAAACCGAGTCGCGCCCCTCCCTCCCCTGACTCCAGGGTGCGGGGAGTCTCCCACAGAGCAGAGCAGGGGCGGCTCTCCTGGATAGTGGCATGACCCCTGCCCAGAACCTCCACACTGAGGATCCACGTCAGTGCTCAGTAGAGGGGAGAGAGAACCCGGCAGAGGCCGGGACCCCCGCACACTCCTGCTTTTCCTGGGGGACGCATCCCCTTACTGGTGGAGCTGGGACAGTGAGCTGGAAAGCCATGCCAGATGCCACCCCACGTGAGAATCCGCATCTAACACTGTCACTGTCTGTCACTGTCATCCCAGTGTTCATCGATTTGCTCGAGCGGGCACCAGTAACATCTCCATTGTGAGACTTGTTGTTACTGTTTTTGGCATGTCGAATACACCACGGGTAGCTTGCCAGCCTCAGCCGTGTGGGCGGGATACTCTCAGTAGCTTGCTGGGCTCTCCAAGAGACAGACGAGTCGAACCCAGGTCGGCCACTTGCAAGGCAAATGCCCTACCCGCTGTGCTATCGCTCCAGTCCTGTCTGATACATGCCGTTATTTTCATTTATCTGCCTCCCCACACGTGCCCTCCCCAGGAATGCCCAGAAAGGCGCCTGTGTCCCCGAGCAGAGTATTGCAAAGGCCTCCCCACCGCGGGGAGGGAAGCAGCAGGTCCCAGCTGACGTTCCGTTCAGCCGGAGCATTTCCGGGGCAGCCCGTGAGCCGCAGTCGAGCAAGGGCGGGTGTGCGGCCAGAGATCTTCATTGGCTGCCGGGTGGGGGCGGAGCCGGTGGCACCCTAGCCGGGCAGTGTTCACTGCACCCAGGTGAGAAGGAGCCAGCGAAGGGCTCTGCGGCCCGCGCGCTGGACAGGGAGGATGGGGAGAACTGCATCCCGAGTCTGTTGTCACCGGCAGGCTGGAGTCCGCCCGGCACAGTTTCCTGCGTTCTTGCCGAGGCGTCTGGGCCCAGGGTACTATGGCCTCAGGCAGAACTCTGTGCAGGCACGTGCCCAGGGCGGCCACTCAGTTTTGGTCATCACTGGCCAGTGAGCATGTCTTAGCAGCAGCCATGGGGGCCCGGCCCACCCTCTCTGCACGAGACCCCCACGGGGAGGCCTTAGATCTGCCTTCTGGAAGATTGTCGGTCCCAGGGCTGGTGGGGGATGGGGGGGACGACGGGGAACCCACCTCACCTCAGATTTGAAGCTTTCATGATCTGCTGCTGTTTTCCTGAGATTATATGTGGGGTACAAGAGACTAAAACATAAAAATGCACTTTGTCTAGGGAAAAGGAAAGTATGATATGATAGTATTTCTCCGGGTGCACATTGCTCTGTTAACTTGGTCGGGAAGCAAATGCCTGCTCTTAAATAATGATGATTTCTTACGCAAACAGCCGTCGGTGGCCTATGTACATACCACGCCGGGCCTCCCTTCGGGCTGGGAAGAGAGGAAAGATGCTAAGGGCCGCACGTACTATGTCAATCATAACAACCGAACCACCACGTGGACCCGGCCGATCATGCAGGTACGGCATTGCCCGCAGACAGCACGTCCCGGGGCAGAAGCCGAGATGGATAGGACCCCCGTCGTTTCTTCGGCTTCTGCTCTGGGGGAACAGGGGTTCTAGAAACTTGTTCTCACTGAAAAAAAAAAAAAAACATAAGAGAAGCATCCATTTAGGCATAATACTGGCCCATGGAGGAATCGAAGTCCCAAATCAGCCTTTTTCTACATAGATTTTTTTTTTTTCCAATGCGGGGGCTAGAACCCAGGTCCTTCCACATATCAGGCATGTGTGTACTCTAATAATTTGGAGGGCATGGGACAGGGTGGTCTCGCAGATACTGCTCAAGGGCCCACTCCCTCAGTCCTCTGCCCAGTAAGGCAGGCAGCGCATTCCCACCTGGCCCTTGGGGCTCGAGGGGCCCCAAGAGCTGAGCCCCTGTGCCAGGGGGAGCGTGCAGGGCCAGGGACGGAACTGGGATTCTTTATTTTTTTTTTTTGGTTAGTTTTTTGGGTCACACCCAGTGATGCACAGGGGTTACTCCTGGCTCATGCACTCAGGAATTACTCCTGGCAGTGCTCGGGGGACCATATGGGATGCTGGGATTCGAACCCGGGTTGGCCGCGTGCAAGGCAAACGCCCTACCTGCTGTGCTATCGCTCCAGCCCCGGAACTGGGATTCTTGTGTTTGCAAAGCACGCACCCCTCACTCCCCAACTCGGAGATCGGGTGGGGAGGGGGGCACCTTCCGTGGGGCTCCTCCACCTCATTGCTCAGGAGTCTGTCCTGGTGGGGCTCAGGCCGTGGCTGGGTTCAAACCTGGACCCCCTACATGCGAGCAGAGCCCAGTTAGTTCTCGCTGCTCCCCCCCCACACCCAAGTACAGCTGTTGTGTTTTTTTCACGCGCCCTGGAATCTATTTTCGAAGCCAGAGTCGATTCTTAAGGCAGCTTCTGCCTCGGGCTCCCCGCCCTCCCCCCCACCCCCTCCTCGGGCTCCCCGCCCCCCCTCCCCGCCTCGGGCTGGCTTATGTGGCAGGCCGGTGATTCATTCCTGTTTCCCGTGAGTGTTTTTGTCCCCGTGCGTTACCCATCATTAGGCCTAATCGTTTCCTCCCTGCCAGGCCCCTCCTTACCACCGGCCGGCCGTGTTGTCATTGCCGGGCTCTGCTCCTCGTCACCCGGCCGGGCCGGCTGGCCGGCAGGGCCCTCCTCCCACGAAGCTAACTTGTGTTTGCCTCCGAAATAGCTCGCGGAAGACGGCGCGTCGGGGTCGTCCTCAAACAGTAGCAACCACCTCGTCGAGCCGCAGATCCGCAGGCCCCGCAGCCTCAGCTCGCCCACCGTGACTCTGTCCGCCCCCCTGGAGGTGAGAAGGCGGCCCGGGGGCGTCTTCCCTGTGGCTCCTCGTCCTCTCTGCTCCTCTCTCTCTCCTCTCTCTCTCCCCGCGGGCCGTCCGTCCGTCCATCCTTCTGCATCCGTCCGTCCGTCCATCTGCACTCTGCCCGGCCGCACCGCTGCCCGCGGTGGGGAAGGGCCGGTCCTCATGGCTCCTCTGTTCCGTCCAGTGTCCATTCCCGGACAACTCTCATCTCATCCGCCGGCGGCCCGCCGTGGCAACAGTGCTGGGCAGGCGCCACCTCTCTCTTTCCAGAACGTTCTCTCCATTGTGTTCTGCTCCTTCATCCGCCTGCTCTCTCTCCTCCTCACGAGCGCTGCGCCCCTGCTTCCTTCCCACACCAGCGCTTCTGTTGCGCCGCTGCTTGGACCATTGCTCTCCTCCCCGTGGGGACAGTGTTCACCGTGTCAGGGCCCCGTGTGTCTCGCGCCTGCCCCGCCCCCAGACCTCCCCCTGCTGGGCCTCTGCTGGTGCCTGTGGGTTGACGTCACATCTCCGAGCAGCTGGAGGGCCAGGCCTGTGCCTCAGGCGAGGCGGGGTGGGGAGGCGGGGGCCAGGTGTGGGGGTCCTAGCCCAGGGGGCCTGGACAGGAGTGCGGGGACCGACTGCGTGGTTCCCGGGGGCCGTCTCTCCCGCCCGAAGGAGGCTTTTGCCAAGTCTGTGCTTTCTGAGGAACGTGCCGGCACATCTCATTAGACTGTGAGCTCGTCCCGAGCAGGCCTTGCTTTTCTCCGTGACGCCTCCACCCGTCCGTCGGGGCCAGCGTGGACGGGGGCCGGGTACGTGGCGTCCACATGCATCTCACCGACGGCGCCTTTCACGTTCTCGGGACAGGAGGTGACGTGAGCGCTGGGCGCAGGCGTCCGAGGCGCCTTCCCGGGGGGGCCCCGTCTGGAGAGCGGCCCCCCGCCCCCCCGCCCGGAACGGCTCGGACACGGTTTGGCGAGGCGCGTGCCAGGGGTTCTAACGCTGGTTGTTGTTCCTTAGGGTGCCAAGGACTCACCCATCCGGCGGGCTGTGAAAGATACCCTTTCCAACCCCCAGTCCCCACAGCCGTCACCCTACAACTCCCCCAAACCACAGCACAAGGTCGCGCAGAGCTTCCTGCCGCCCGGCTGGGAGATGAGAATAGCGCCCAGCGGCCGGCCCTTCTTCATCGACCACAACACAAAGACGACGACGTGGGTAAGGCTGCGCTCACACCCGGCCCCACCCTGCAGCGCGGCCCCTAGGACCCCCCGCCCCTCGAGGAAGCTGTCCAGAGGGAGAGTCCTGGGCATCTGGGACATCTGCCGGGGCCCCGGGCGGACACCCTGTCTCCATAGTGTGCAGGGAAGGTGGACAGGTCAGCGGGCCGGGTCGGCCAGTGCCGGCCTTTCATCTGCTTCCGCCTCACGCTGCACTTCCTTTCGGCATCTTCTTCTCAGTTGGGGCCATTTTCTGTCTGTTCCGTTTTTCTGTCTCTCTTGGCGTCTTTGACTCATTTCTCGCTGTGACACCCAGCAAGCATCACGTGACGTCCCTCTGTTCTGGGCAGGGCTGTGGCCAAGGGCCTGGGCCCGACCACTCAGCAGTGCTGTTTCGTGTGTTCGGAGAATGGGCGTGGCTGGGCCGGTCGCTCTCGGGCTGACATGTTGACTCTGATGTGTTGATTCAGATCTGAGGCGCCTGCATGGGACCTTTGAGCCCCGGAGCCTGGCATCACGTGGTCGAGGGTGGGAGGGACATCGGGGAGGGACATCAGGAAGTTTCTGCTCATCCCCAGGTCTGGGGTTCAGCTGCACGTGACTTTTGGTGCCAACACTGGCCCCTTGGCCTGGCCCCTTGTGTCTGCCACCGCCGAGATTTCCCCTCTGGGCCAGGAACGGCGGCTCCAGAAAGGGGTGTCTGGGGTCCCGTGAATGCAGACGGTTCCGAGTGTGGAGCCTGCGCGAGCTGCGATTTCCGTCTCTCCTGCAAATCCACGGACACTGCAGGCATCCCGCGGTGGGTCTGTCCCCCGGCTCTTGCTCTGCGTCCCGCCTGGCCGTGGTCTCGTCTGGGTTTCGGTTGTCCCTTCTTACCCGGAAACTGTCAGTGGCCTGTTTCGGGTTTTGCCCCAAAGCAGCGTGTTCTGGGGGCCGAAGAATGTTCTGCTGGGGGGACATGCGCCCCCTACTGCTGTTCCTCACCCCTGCCCGGCCGAGTGGGACCCCGGCCGAGTGGGACCCCGTCACTTGCCTCTTGATATGGGTGGAGGGAGAGACGGAACGTGCAGGATCAGGTCACTGAAGGTCTATTGCAATTTGCTCTGTTTTCTTTTTTTTTTTTTCTTTTTGGGTCACACCTGGCAATGCACCGGGGTTACTCCTGGCTCTGCACTCAGGAATTACCCCTGGTGGTGCTCAGGGGACCATATGGGATGCTGGGATTTGAACCCGGGTTGGCCATGTGCAAGACAAACGTCCTCCCCACTGTGCTATGCTCTGGCCCCCGCTCTGTTTTCTTTAAGAGAGCAAGTGAAAGAGGCCATGGAGCCCCTCTTAGATCTGAGGGGTTTGATTTTTTATTTCCCCACTTTATTTAAATACGTATATGGTTTACCAAGTTGTTCGAGATGATGTGTTACAGGCATTCACGTTCCAGCACCGCTCCCACCACCACTGACACCTTCACCACTGTCTTCACTTTCCCAACCTCCCCTCCAGAGCCCACCCCCTTAGCAGGCCCCCCGTCACGTACTTGATATTGCTTGTTACCACTAACTGCTTAATGGAATGATGGAAATGTATTTCCGTAGAAGAAAATTGGTGAAAATTGTTGTGTCTCGCCATGGGGACATCAAGTCCTCGTCTGAGGCTCTGCTGGTTGCAAGTTTAGCATCGTGTGCATGTTTCGTGAGGCAGGATTGGGACATCGCATCCAATCTGGTGTGCTCCTCCTGGGATGTCATTGTTGCAGAGTCTGGAGATGTTGTAGGGTTGCCAAGTGCGGATGCACGGCAGAAAATCCAGAATATTTCCCTGGGCAGTCTGTGAGGCCCTGAGCATGTTAATGAGGCCGGGGGAACCTAGTGAAACAGGTGGAGAACAGCGACGCCCGTCCCCGTCTTACTGCAGGGAGAGTTCCAGTTGAGGAGGGAGCATGCAGACAGCTCGCCAGAGGGAGCCTGAGCCCTGCAGGGCCACGTCCCCTTGTCCCCACCTAGCCCTGGGGCCGTGGGTCTCGGCCAGCGAGGCGGGGACATGAGGGCCTTCTTGGGCCCATCTGCCATGGAAGCGTCCGGAGATTGCAGGAAGCCCCAAGGTGCCTTTGATGGGACAAAACAGGAGCTGCCCCGGGTTGCGAGGAATCGGAGACCTGAATTCAGTTCCACTGTCCAGGGCCAAAAGGAGACACACAAGGCAGCTCCCGAGGGGAGGAAGCACAGCCCTTTCTGCCCCACCTGCCCGAGCCTGCTGGGCTGGCTGGCCGTCTGCCGTGAGCCCTTCGTTCAATACCCCGGTCATCTACTGTGTTGCCCACCCATATTCTCACGTGCGTCCCTCGCCGGTTTTCTAGCCTGTGTCCATCACTCCCAGGGGACCCTCCGTGCCTTTTGCCGGCCCCATCGGCCGGCGGTTGTCTGGAGGACCCAGCGGGGTGCTGGCTGGCTCAGCAGCGCCCCCTAGCCGGAGCATGGCCCGGGGCTGGTTTGGCTGCCTGCTGGTCTAGCTGCAGTCTGTATGAAACCTGTGAGCTGGGCGTGTTCAGGCTGCATCCCCCCCTCTGCGCTGAGGTCTCGGCCGCTCCCATTTTCCCCATTGAGTTTCTCTAGGTCACCAGCTTGGTGACAGCCCCATGGCTGGTTGTCTTGCCCTGCGGCCTGTGCGAGGGAGACGGGCGAGGCCGGCCTTGCAGAGTGCGTCCCTCCCTCTGCGTGGGTGCGAGCAGGCTGGCACCAGGCAGGGAGGCCGTGTGAGGCCAGCAGACCTGGGCTCTGGCCCTGGTCTGTGACGGGCCAGACACGGACACTGGTCACTGGCTGCCCACGGCCCATCTGGCCTGTGTCGCACGGCCCGTGGGTGGTGCTGGAAGCACCAGGGAAGAGGTTGCCCTGTGCTCCTCTGGACGCCTCATGGTCAGTGACTCGGGAGAAGCCCAGCGGTCACCAGCCCGGCTCACAGCTGGCACAGACGGGGTGGCCACTGGGGGATGAGGCTCTGTCCACACCCGGACCAGGTGCTGGCCCTCTCAGTGTGTCTGTCCGCACCACTAACCCCCGCGGACTGCTCACTGGTCAGTGCTCACTGTTTCCAGAACTCATTAGTGAGTTTATACTCAACGTCTGCCAAGATCAGTATCTTCCGTTCACAGTTTGGTTTCTTGGGGCCAGAGAGTACAGCAAGGAAGGTACCTGCCTTCCACGTGGCTGACCCGGGCTCAATCCCCTGCACCCCCTCGGGACTCCTGAGCCCCACCAGGAGGGATCCCCAAGTGCAGAGCCAGGAGGAAGCCCTAGGCACAACCAGATGTGCCACCCCCCCAAAAAAAAAGTTTGATTTCTTTTTTTGCATGATTTTTTTTTTAACCTTATAGGATATTTGCCATTCCAGAACTGCCGCTCACTTCTAACCCAGAAACATGCATGGCTTTTCCCCGTGGACATTTGTTCAGGTCCTTCTGGGGTGTGGCTCATGAACAGCTTGCCCACCTGAGATGGAAGATGGTTGTGATAGGCATGTAGCCAAGGCGTGTAGCCGTCACCATAGTTTACCCGGGACAGCTCCCCACGGACCTCCCTGCCTCAGTCGCCTCAATCATCCTATCATCCAGAGCTTTCTCGATAGGAAAATTCCGTGGCTTTCTAGATAGGAAATCTTCTCTGGGAGTCGGGGGTGGGGGGGTGGGCGGGCAACTGTTTTCCAAGGTTTATGCCAGTTCTTTCATTTTCTTGGGCTTGGGGAAATACCGAGGCAGAAAGATCTTTCGTTCGTTTGACAGCAGCACGTTCTCTGATAGAAATGAGACAAGTTCCGGGGGGGTCTTCAGAGGCCGCCTGTTCCTCTGAGACGCAGGGTTTGTTTCCTGGTGTCTGGAACTGACGGCGCGACTCACTCAGGGTCTGTGACGTGAGAGGCAGCTCCCGGCCTCCAGGGCCGAACCGCTGCTCAGGTCCTGTTATTCTTTCCCGCGACTCTTCCAGGCCCAGCCGCTCCCCTGGGTGGCCGAGCTCCCTCGTGTGCAAGGACAAACCTTGCCCACGTTCCCCTCATCCGGTCCCAGGGGTTCTGGGGGGGTCTTGACAAAGCTCTCGCACCCCCGGATTTGCGAGCCGTCCATGGGGTTCTGATCTGCCAAACTCCATCCTGAGCTCTGGAAAGCGGGCCAGGTCGGGCCATGTGCGGTGGGGGGTAGGGGGGTGCGGAGGGGGCATCGTCCTCGCTCAAGAACAATCGGACTCAGTCTCTGCTTTCGCTCCGGGGGTGCAGGGGTGCCAGCAGCCCTGCGTCTCCCCCTGCCTCTCTGTGCTCTGAAGCCTCCTCGCTCGGCACCCTCCCCCTTCTGCTGCATCCCAGAGCAGCCTCTCCGCTGGCCCTGCTTCCGCTCAGGGGCACCCCGAAGTGGTCACCAGCCCCCCCAGGTTCACAGTCTTACTCCCCTGCTTCCGCCCAGGGCAGCCGGAAGAGCAGACTTCTTTCCGACGCGGCCAGCCAAGCTGCCCGTGCAAAGACGGGAGCCCTCCCCCCCACAGCCCCGCCCCTGCAGGCGGGCAGCCCCTCGCACAGACCACCCGGTGGACTCGGAGCACCCAAACTACAGATGGCCGGAGCCTGCGGTGCCCCCCCCCCCACCCAAGGACTCCCCCTAACACCTACCGCCTTTCACGTTTCTCTTGCAGGAAGACCCACGCTTGAAATTTCCAGTGCATATGCGGTCCAAGGCGCCTTTAAACCCCAATGACCTTGGCCCTCTTCCTGTGAGTACGCTGGACCCGTGGGTCGCTCTCCCGCCCAGTGGACCTGGATGGGAAGACGGGACCTGCCCTGTCTGGCGCTTGCTGGGTCCCGCCAGTCTGTGCTTCCAAAGAGAGCCAGACCCACATCTCGGGGCCCGTGTGGGTGCCGAGGGCTCCCAGTGGCCGAGGGCTCGGGGCCCGGCCCTCGAGCTGGCCCCCAGCACAGCCACGCGCTGTCCTGGCGCTGTGACCCCATGTTCCCGTTGGCCCCGGGAGCGGCAGCCGTGGGCGGGAAAGGCCTCAGGGAACAGCAGTTCCCACGTCTCGCGCCCCGTGCCCGTTTATGATGCTGACAGATCTCACCCTCCTTGGCTGAGTCTCAGGCGTGGGGGTGCGGGTGAACTGTTGGCTCCAGAGCGGATGGTAAATTGAGAGCTGAAAGCGTCCCCCACCCCGGCAGCCGCCCCTGATTAACCCTGCCAGGGGCAGGAAGGGGGTTAGGGTGTGAAGAATTCAGCTCAGGCCCTTTTCAGGTGGGCAGAGATGGGGCTGGGTGGGCAGGCGAGAATGTTCAGGCGTCAGCTCCTTCCTGATGAACCATCTGAGAACGGCAACAGCCTTGGGAGCTGACGGTTGCGGTTTCCAGCTCTGTTCCCCGGGCCGGCCACACGCTCCTCCCTCTGCCCCGACTGTCTGCGGGAGTGTTGTCCAGCACCGGGATGCCGGTGTTTGGGCCGGCGAGCTGGCTCAGGGAGGTCACCTGCCCGGGAAAGGTGGCCCAGCTCCAGGGAGGGCTCCCGGGCTGACTAAAGCGCCTGCTCTAACACTGATATTAACCCGCACACCCCCCCCCCACGCCCCCACTCAGCGGGTGCTCGGGGCACTGCCCCAGGCTGCTGCATGGTGTGCCCAAGCTGCCCCGCGCCTGTCTGTTGGCTCATCACGCCCCAGGGGCGCGGAGGGGACAGTGAGTGACAAAGGACCCTCGTGGTCCTGTGCGTGCCTTTGCTTTGGGGATTGCTTGCTAATGTTTGTATTCTCTTTTCCTCTCTCTCTCTCTCTCTCTCTCTCTCTCTCTCTCTCTCTCTCCCCCCCCCCCTCCATCCCTCTCTCTCTTCCTTCATATCTCTCTCTCTCTCTCTCTCTCTCTCTCTCTCTCTCTCTCTCTCTCTCTCTGTTCCTCATCCTGCTCCTAGCCTGGCTGGGAAGAAAGAATTCACCTGGACGGCCGAACGTTTTATATTGATCACAGTAAGTGGGCCCTGCTCTGACCCCCGGGTGCCCTGGGGAGGGGCGCCGTGCATTCATTCTCTGGTGTGGAAGATTTGTTCTCACATCCTGCTTCCAGGCCCCTGGTGCGAACAGCCCCACACAGGGCAGCACCCTCAGGCAGTACTGGGCGCCCGATGTTGCTTTAAAGCGACCTGCCAGCTGCCCCCTGGTTTGCTCTTATGACCAATGAGTCATTCAGCTTTGGGGGCCCCTGACTCTTGCACTCAGAGTAAATGCATGCAGGGTAGGGAATGTTTTGCTCAGGGGGGCAGGGCCTGGTGCCGGGGAGAACCCACGAGAGCTCCCCATGACCACCCCACTTCTTCCCCTCCTTTCCCGGGACCCCTCCTACACCCGTCACACTAACCCCATGGGAGTCTCTTCTGGAAATCGGAGCATCTGCGCTCCAGACCTTGCACCGGCATCTTTGGATGCACGTGGAGTGTCTCATCTCGACTGAAGGTCAAACTCATAGAGACCGGCCTTGAGCCAGTTCCTTCATTTTGTCTTTCTATTTTGAGGCTCCGTTTTCTCCATGGAATTATAGAGCCCTGAAAAAAAATATCTGGGGGTGGGGGGAGTATGTTACAATGAAATCTCCACTGTCACTGTCTGTCACTGCCATCCCATTGCTCATCGATTTGCTCAAGCGGGCACCAGTAACGTCTCCATTGTGAGACTTGTTGTTACTGTTTTTGGCATATCAAATACGCCACGGGTAAAGATTTAAAAGTTGAAACCATCCATGCGGCTTGGTACTTTGTTGGGGTTCTGTTCTTTCTCTTTCTCTTTTTCTTTCTCTTTCCTTCTTAAAATATTTTTCTTCGATTAAACATTAAAGGTGGGTTTGTTGTCTTATTCCTCACGAGATGGAGCATGTGTAAGTTTGAGGGGTATGGAGTCACCACCCCCCACCATGCCAGTCTCTGTCCCTCACTGCCCAAAGCCACCCCACCTTGGCTACCTCAGTCCTGTCACTGGCGTCTGAAGTGCGTCATCATGCGTCTCCGGACGCCATCTTTCCTCCACGACCAGCAGTGTCTTCCTGGGTCTCTTCCTCTGGCTCAGGGGAGGGGCCGGGGGGTGGGGGGCGGGAGGTGGCTCTGGAGCACGAGCCCCTCTCACGAAGCCCAGCTCTGCACCCCAACAGCACTTGATGCCCCAGGCACCCCCGGGAGCCATGCTTTTCACCCACAGCACCGCCGGGCACCACCCAAAAGCAAAGGCAGAATGAGCCCCCTCCCTTCAAAAACAAACAGACAGACAGACAGACAGACAGACAGGGCGTCTTGCCCGTGTTCCCCAGCCTTGTATTTCTGTGTCCGTCATAAGCACATTGACGCGCCATCTGCTGGGCAGTTGGTCCTGAGGAACTCTTTGTGGACATGGCTTGTCACTGGCTCTCCCAGGTGTTCCTCAGCAGCCTAGGGCAGTGTAGACAGCTGAGAGAGTTGAAGGGGGAGCCCCAGTCCTGGGCAGGGACTGCCCGTCGGTTTTAATGAGATACTTCCAGGGATGTTTAAATGAGATACTTCAGGATACCTGGCCTCATTTTTTATCTTTAACCCACAAAAACATCCCACTTTGTCCCACTTCAAAATTTTGAATTGTGCAGTAAGCATCCAGTGGGTGCCTTCGGGGCTTTGGAAGATGGGCCCAGAAACATGTCCTTAATGGATGGTGATGTGGGCTGGGTGGGGACTCTGAGGAGGAAGGATAGTCGGGGGATTTTGAAGTCTCAGGAACTATGGGGAACTCTGCCGGTGTGGCCCGGGAACCAGATAAGCAGACACTGGTGAGGAGAACAGTTCCTCCCTTCACAGCCTTCGCATATTTGCACAAGAGGGCATCACACCCCTGCTCCCATTAAACACAAACCCACCTTCCTCCCCCATTTCTTGTTTTTATTTTTATTTATTTATTTATTTTGCTTTTTGGGTCACACCCGGCGATGCACAGGGGTTACTCCTGGCTTTGCACTCAGGAATCACTCCTGGCAGTGCCCAGGCGACCATATGGGATGCTGGGAATCAAACCCCGTTCGGCCGCGTGCAAGGCAAACACCCTACCCACTGTGCTATCACTCCAGCCCCCCTCCCCCGTTTCTTACCCATGGCTGCCTTTCAGAACAGTTTTCACAGCAGCTGGGAATAGGCTGGGGGTGATCCGAACCCCTTTCTCGGGAAGCCCGGCCACAGGCATCTCCGAGGCAAACCCAGAGAGAGCATCTCAGCGGTGCCCTAAAAGCCTGTTCCTTCCCGCCACCAGGCCACCAACGCTGCCACCAGCAGCCCAGCGCCCGCCTTTCTCATCCCTCTGCTCCGTTAGTGCCCTTCTCTCCTTTCTGAAAGAGAATTTCTTGTTCGTGAACCGTTTTTTATTGAGATGCTGGGATATCCTGCACTCTTGATCCTTTTCCTGCGTCCCTCATTCTGACACCACACCCACCCCAAGAGATCTGCTTCCCCCTACCCCAGGGGCCCTTCCCACCCACCCCACTGCCCCGGGAGCGCTCGGTCTATGAACGAAATCTCTTCCGAGTGACTTTGGCCATGAAATGGAACATCTTAAAGACAAAAAGCGGGGGTTGGACCAGCGAGATAGCACAAGTACGAAGGTCCTCGCCTTTTGGGGAGCCCTGCAACACCACGTATGGTCCCCTGAGCCCCTGAGCCCTGCCACTAAGTGACCCCTGAGCACCTCCAGGTGTGGCCCAAATCACCCCCCACCAAGTAATACGCCTGTGTCAATTCAAGAGTGCTAAGAAATAGACTCCACGCCCCCTGCGTCAGCCGCATGCAAGGCAAGCATGCTACCCGCTAGACTGTCCCTCCAGCCCCTAAACATGGGGTTCTTGCCCTCCCCGGCCCCCCGACCCCTGCCTCTATGACAGGCACTTTTTTTTCCCCTCTCTCTCTTAATTGATTCTTAATCGAAAGCATTTTTTTTTAACATCATAAGCAAAGAAAAAAGTAGGTAAGGAAAAATTAATTGTATTAGTTAACTTTGTTGGGGACTAAGACTTCTTATGCCTTTTTTTTTTTCCTCCAATTAAATGAAAATCAGGGTCAGGTTCTAAGTCCTTCCAAGAACAGGCGTTCACGGTCAGGTCCTCCACAAATTGCCTTCCCAGAGCTATAAGACTAGATGCTTTTACTTCGGTCGTGCTCTCTGGCCCAAGGGGCTTGGGGGTGCTGCCCACCGCAGAGTGTATCATTCTCTTCTAGGCCCCGAATATCACGTTAGTGATCTCTGAGACCCAGAGTGGCGTCGGGGGGGGGCTGGACACCTTTCGAAGAATCCAGGGATCATGGGATCATTCTTTCAAGAACATTCTTTTTTTTTTTTTTAAATTAGTGAATCACCATGAGGGTACAGTTACAGATTTATACATTTTTGTGCTCATGTTTCCCCCATACAAAGTTTGAGAACCCATCCGTTCACCAGTGCCCATTCTCCACCACCGGTACACCCAACATCCCTCCTACCCTCCCCAATCCCATCTCCCCCCGTCAAGAACATTCTTGACCCAGTAGAGATCTGCATGACGGTGCTGATTTCTTCTCTTTGTCTTGCCCTTTCAGATAGCAAAATTACTCAGTGGGAGGACCCCAGGCTGCAGAACCCAGCGATCACCGGTCCGGTCAGTATCCTCAAGTTCTGCCTCTGCAGTAGAATGTTTGGTGGCCACTGAACACGCGTTTCTTATCTGTTACTCATAGGCCGGCACCACGATCATCTTCCCTTCCTCTGCTGTAGCGAGCAGGTCCGGACGGCTCCCCGGGCCCCAGTCCGGGAGTGCAGATGGGGGGCTGGGGCCATAGTTGCATGTCTCACCTTCTCCGCTGGGAAGGAGAAGACAGTGACCAGCTCGTGGTAGCAAGATGAAACTTCTCCTTTTTCCCTTCCGGGAAGGGCGGCCTTAAAGCACGCCCGTTGGAATGCCTGCCCTTTCTTACATCATGCCAAGCCCTGGATTTGTCATGGGATCTTTTTTTTATAGACCCAGGGAAGTCCAGGTGACCCAGTCAGGATGCTCTCCCAGTCCTAAAATTCGGCAGAGGTGTGGGTGAAGCAGCAGTGAACCCCCGGAGTGTTGCGAGCCTTTCCCTGGGTGGCCGTGCCCGCCGCTCAGAACACAGGGAGGGAAGGAAGTGGCTGGGGTGAGGGCATGGGAAATGTGAGGGGGAGGCTCTACACTGCACCCCTGTCACTAAAGCAAACCCCCGTCTTGCATCACAGGGACCCTCGGTTTCCACACAGTCCCCAGAGGGAGGCTGTGGGGTGGGGCCTTGCCCACTGGCCAGGCCAGCCCTGCGTCTCCTGTCCATGGTCAGATGTGTGGAAGACAGGTGAAGGCTGGAGAGGATTAGAAACGGGAGGCGTTGCACCAAGGGCCCAAAGGCCGCGTGGGCAGCAGAGAGAGTTTACATACTGATTTAGTGGCTTGCATCTGACTCAGTTCACATTTTGTTTTGAATTATAAAGATAAGTGCAAACGCCCCTCACACCTTGACACCTGGTCCCCCTCCTCTGGTCAGCCGGATTGGGGATAGGATGAGTCTCACAGCTCCAGTGTCCTCATCGTGCTGGCTTCAAAGAGTCAGCTACTCATTCCCAAATACCCCCTGATGCTTTATATAAACACTGGTTTACAGAGTTGTTCATGATGATTCATGACAGGCATTCAGTAGTCCAGCACCACCCCCACCACCACTGTCTCCAATTTTCCCAACCACCCCGTAAGCCTGCCCTCATAGCAGGTCCTCAATGATTTATTTTATATTACTTGTTACCAATAATTTGCTAACAAAATGATTCAAAAAAATTCCCTATAAGAAAGTTAGTAAAGATGGTTATATCTGACCATGGAGCCATTAGGCTCTTGTTATAAGAGATTACTAAGATGTTCTTACAGGTTAAGCCTTCTGTGTTTATATTTTGTTCAATCGAGAGTGGTTGCCTTCTACAGTATATGCCATCCAATCCGGTGTGCTTCTCCTGGTTTATCGGTGTTATAGAGTTTGAGAGGGCTCGTGGCTGCAAATGTGGCCACATGCTCCAGTAAGTTCAGAATTTTTAAGGGGGTGATACAGCTGGAGTTAAATTTTTAACTGGGTGGCACAGTCAGCTACTCTCGAGGGCTTAACAAACCCCTGTCCAAGATAGGCGCTATCACAGCAAGGCCCTGGAGTAGCATTTTTCTCTCCTCCATCACGAGAAACAAGAAAAAAAATTCAAGACCTAATTTTCGACGGCTTTCCACTGACAGAAGACATGAGATTTACGAAGCTCGGTTTCCGGTGTTTTATGATGGATTGATCATCTGCCTTCACTCAAATCCTGGTTTCACTGCTTTGGACAAAGGTTTAGTCCCATAAATCCAGACAGTTTCACCCCCCAGAAAGACCGCTGGTTCTTTATTTTCTGAAGAACCTTCGTCTGCTCTTTAATTATCAGTGGTATTTCTTCCAGTAAGTGTGACTTAGGTATTCATTGACTGAGTGTAGACATCTGTCCTTTGTTGCTGTTCAGTTCTAAAGTTTGGTCATTTCCTTAAGGGTTTCTCCCCTCGTCTTGCTTTCTTAGTTCCTAGGAGTATGGGATGGCTTTTGTCCATCCTTTTCTTCCTGGTTTCTAATGGTATTGCTTTGTACCAGAGCATATTTCCTGTGGACTTTCGATGATCAAATACTTGAAACTTCCTTAGGGACTTGGCCATCTTTGTCCATGTTCTTTTTGTTTGTACTTGAGAAGCGTGTGTATTCTCTGTTAGTTTGGAGGTTCTTTATGTGTCCAGTCTGTTAAGCTTGCAGTGGCCAAATTATCCGTTTGTTACTGGTTGTCCTCCCCTGCCTCCGACCGTTTAAGCACAACCTTTATTGACATGAGGCTCTTCCATGGGGGTTGCAACTCTCTGTCATTTACCTTCCCTTCTGCTCCGTTAATAATGTCCCTTCACTCACTGTGTTCTCTCACTCGTCTCTGTTAGATTGAAAGGGTGCTCTATCGTTTTCTGTGCTTGTTTGGAAACTATTTTCTGTCTCTGTTCTTCTAGTGCTGCCATTCAAATTTGTAGCCGGCACCCTCCTTGCCTTCGTGTCCAAATTGACCATTCCGACTTACCCTTCTGGATGACAAACAACTTTAGGGAACTCGAGTGCCATTTTCCCCCACCCCTGTTTTTCATTGACGCTAAAAGCTACCTTGAAGCATTTCAGCTGGTCTTGAAGAACCCATCTTATTTCTCTGTTCATTGTACTCATGTGAAAGCACACTCCTTGGCCACCACTGAGCTCCTGCATCCCCTTGCTTCTAAGTCTCCCCTTCCTGACGTCTGGCCGTAAGTTCAGGGTCCTCAGAGCGTGTCCCTGAAGCATCAGGACCATCCAGGAATTTGTTAGAAATTCAACTCCCGGGATCCCAAACCAGATCTGCCGGGAATCGGCGCTGTAGAGGCTGGGCCCAGTGCTCTGCGATTAAGGGGCCGTCCGGGGGGTCCTGGTGTGCACTCTGGCCTGCCCCATGGGAAGCAGAGAGGCCCTGTGTGACCCCCAGTGAGGCTCGCAGACGGCATTCTTGGTGAGCGCTTCATTCCCTTTCACCTTTTGGTGATACTGTTCGCGCCTTCTGACCTCCAGTCGTGGGAAGACAAAGTCATCGCAGCCGAGGGATCTCGCTGTGTGCCCCTAACACCTCTGGATTGCCGTGACTGCACACGCTTCTCTGCGTCCTGATGCTCGGTAGTTTGACCCTCATGGATCCTACGTGCAAGGCTTGCCTTGTCCTTACTCTGCTTTGGACTCAGGATTCGTCTTCTCCCATTCTAGAAAATTCCTTGCAGTACTGCCACATGCTGCATCTCTCCTGTTATTTCCGGTTCCCCGTATCAGTATAGATTCCCCCTTTGGGGTGTAGATTCACTCTCACGTATGTCTTCTTGATCTCTGTACCTGTGTCTTCTGCCTGGTTGCTGCACGGTGGGCTTGGGCCCTCCTGCTTGTTTGTGAAGCTCTAGGGAGTCTCCACGTTACCAGTTCACCCGGCTGTGACTGTGGGGAGCTGTAAGGAGTTCTGTTTAGACGGCTGACGTGTGGTTTGCTGCTACTCGTCTGCCCCGTTGTATTTTCACTCATACTTCCAACTGTACACTTAACAGATTTTATTTTTTTATAGCCTCTTCTGAATTATTTGTTTTGGTTTTTGTTTCTGGGCCATGCCTGGCAGTGCCTGGGAGGTCTACTCCTAGCTCAGTGCTGGGGTGCCCCCAGGGGTGCTCTGGAGACCACCATGCAGTGCTGGGGATCAAGCCCAGGGCTCCAGCCCCAACCCCTCCCACCCCCAGTACTCTCCCCGGCCTCGCTCTTGTCACCGTCTCGAGAGGCATCCAGTCTCACTGTGTCTGGAGACTCCCCTGGGTGTGTGGTTTACTGCTGAGTTCAGGCGTGTGTGTGAGTGTGTGTGTGTGAGTGTGTGTGTGCGCGCATGTACACGTGCACACATGTGCATACGCGTGTGCGTGTGCGTGCGTGGTGGCGTGTGGAGTATTGTGTGTCCCTGTCTCCTCGTTCCCTCCTGTGGGGTGTTTCTCGGTCCTGACCCCATATTCTCCGTTAATTCCGCGGTGTGGGTCCACGCGCCCCTGCCGGTGTGCCGACCCCCGCGCCCCGTGGTGGAGCCTGCAGTGGGCGTTTGTGACAGATCTCTTTCTTCTGTTTCTCTCCCCCTCTGTCCTGGACAGAAGGTAAGCCTCCTTGCACCTTGCGCCCACGGGCAGCTTTCCGGTCCCCTCGCAGGTGCGGTTCCCTTGTCACTGGCTCCCCGGCTCATCCACGCCGCAGGCCAGGCTGTCCCCAGAGGGACACGCGAGCGCTCGTGTCCAGGGCCAGCACCCGTCTCTCCCCCACTCACTCCTCTCCCTCTCTCTGTCTCTCTGTCTCTCTCTGTCTCTCTCCCTCTCTTTTCCTCTCCCTCTCTCTCTCCCTCTCTCTCTGTCTCTCTCCCTCTCTTTTCCTCTCCCTCTCTCTCTCTCCCTCTCTCTCTGTCTCTCTCCCTCTCTTTTCCTCTCCCTCTCTGTCTCTCTCTCTGTCTCTCTCCCTCTCTTTTCCTCTCCCTCTCTCTCTCCCTCTCTCTCTGTCTCTCTCTCTGTCTCTCTGTCTCTCTCCCTCTCTGTCTCTCTGTCTCTCTCTCCCTCTCCATCTCTCCCTCTCTCTCTTCCTCTCCCTCTCTCCCTGTCTGTCTCTCTCTCTTCCTCTCCCTTCTCCTTCACTCTCCCCTCCTCTCCTTCCCTCCCCCCTCTCTCTCCCGTTCTCCCCCTCCTTTCTTTCTATCCTCCCATCCTCCCCTCTCTTCCTCTCTCTCCCCACCTCTCCCTCTCTCTGTCTCTCTCTTCTCTCCCTCTCTCCCCTCCTCTCCCCCTCCCTCCTTCTAGCACCCTCCTCTCTCTCTTGCTCTCTCTCCCTCCCCCTCTCTCTCCCATTCTCCCCCTCCTTTCTCTCTATTCTCCCATCCTCCCCTCTCTTCCTCTCTCTCTCCCCCTCTCTCTGTCCCTCGCCCCTCTCTCTCTCCTTCTCCCCCCTCCTCCCTCTGTCTCTCCTACTCGAGTTCTCTCCCTCTCCCTCCCTCCCTCTCCCCCTCCCCCTCCCCGTAGCAGCTCTGCACAACATCACACCCATTGTCAGTCCGCTGTCACGTGTCGCCACCGAGCATCGTTCAGTGCTGTAATGCATGTGGCGCTCAGGGACACCATCTCATGCTTGTGTGACGCTTTGTATCTTGCCGAGAACTCTGTGGTCAGCTGCTGGACACTTCAGGAAGTGTCCCTCAGGAAGGCAAGGCAGGGAGAAGGTTGCTCAGGAAGCTCGTAGTGCAGCCCCGGTGCTCCTGCCAGAGCCAGGCCTGAGCGTGTCGGCCTCCTCCGCATGCCCAGCCAGGCCCGGGCTCTGCCCTCTAGACACGCCCGCCGTCACTGGGCACCAAGGACTCAGGGCCGTCTCGAGCCAGTGGCACCACCAGACAGATCAAGGGAAGACTGTGTTGCGCAGGAAGAAGCGTCTCATCTCCTGTGTGTGTTTCCTGAGCCAGACTGACTCAGGCACAGCCGAATTTTTAAGAGAGTCCCCAACGACGGCACCGTGTGGTCACCTCGGTCTGCAAGCACCGCAAAAGGAGGACGTGGAAGCGTGTTCCTAGGCCCGGCCTGGGACTCCCGGGGCCGAGCAGGGCTCGGGCTGGGCTCCCTGCTCCCTGGGGCCCCGCGACAGTCTTCAAACCAAAATACAGGAACAAAACCCCCTTTTCCGTCTCGAGCACTGCCTCGGGAGCGTACAGGTGAGCTCCGGCGAGTGACAGTGACGTCCCAGCCTCCACACCAGCAGCCCCGCCATCCCCCAGGGCCCCTCCTTGGGGACCCTCCCAGGCCGGGCCACGCTCGGCCACCTGCTCCCTGGCGCCGTTTGCCCTGGGGGACCTTCGGGATTCACCTCTGCTGATGGCTCAAGCGGTTTCGTTTCGATCCAGTGTTTGCTGGGGGGCAGCAGGGGCACAGACAGACCGAGTGATTGCCGCCGCTCGCTCAGTGTGGGGAATGGGGGCGCCGCAGAGCCGGTCTGGTCAGACCCTCCCGCTGACCGCGGAGGTGCCCACGTGGACAGGTGACAGCACGGCGTCCGCCCAAAACCCTGCCCCGAACATCGACTCCAGAGCACTGACACGAGCACCGGAAGGAACGCTGTGTCCAGCCTCGGCGCGTGGGCACTGGCCGGCCGCCCTCCCTCCCTCCCGAGCCGCCCGTCCCGCCCCTGCTCCTGCCACGGCCCAGAGCTGCCCTGGTGCTCTCGGTCCTCCCTCAAGCCCAGGGACACAGGCAGAGGGAACTTGGGCTTCTGGGACAGCCTTTCCCCATGCCCCAAGATGCTGGCGTGGAGTAAGTGTGCTCGAGTGACCCAAACAAACGAACCGCCAAAGAGAGGAAAAAATGAACTAGATCTTTTTTAAAATTTTTATTTATTTTTTTTTAGCCACTCTAGTGCTGCCAAGGATGGTCCCAAAATCTTAAGTTCATTGAAAAATATAGTTTCCATCCATCCAAAAGCCGCAAAGCTCTCTTAGTTGGGTGACTGGAGGACGTGGTGTCCTTCCTCTTATTTTGGTGGTCACTGACAACATCCGCCTTCTCTGGACTCAAAAGTCACACATGGTTTCGCCAGACTACTTAGTGCCCAAACTAATGATCCTGAAGTTTCGTTAGTTTGACCCCACGTGGAAACTGACCGGAGACTGACTCTGAAGCCTTGGGGGAGCCCCTGGGGAGTAGAGACGGCCTTCGGGGCCTCTCCAGGTAGATCCGTATGACACCGTCAGTGGCTGCTGAGCGCCACGGCCAAGCTGAACTGCCGCCTATGAGGGTGATGGCTTCTGCTCTGGCCCGGTGGTTATTAGTTGTAAACTGCTGCCTCCTCTCCCTGCCCCATGGAGAACCTGGTGAAGTGGAAAATGCGGAGACAGTGCTCAGGGTGGAGCATTTACTTCACCCACATGCCACCTGTCCCCTCAGGCCCCCACTCCGTGCCAGCGTTTTTCTGAGTACGCAGCTGCCAAACGTCACTGTTTGCCTTGGGGGCTCCGGCCACTGCTCTCTGCTCCTTAAACCCACTGTACTTCGTGTCAGTGACTTGAACTCGGGCCTCTGGCTCTTGGATGCTGTCCGAGTCCGCTGCTTTGCACCCTAACACACGAGGAGAACCCGCAAGGCAGTGTCGGGCTGTCGCCCCTTTGCCTGAAGAGACTCCGGGGCTCTTGAACGCTGACGATTAGCTCAGTTCTTGGGCCAGCTCTGTTCCGGCTTCAGCCCCGGGCAAACGTTGGGACTCCAAGATGAAGACTCCTGGATACCATCTGCCTGCCTTGATATTCCCGGACAAGAATATCATTGCTCGGATCTTTGTGCTCACTTCGTCTCGTCTCAGCGATTTTAAAGCCTGATTAATCTCCAGATGAGAGCAAAGTTCATTTGGGGTCATATGTTCACGTGTCATAGCCAGTGGCTCTTACATAAGGTTTCTACCCTGCCTCAGACACGCAGATGAAAATCATGTGCAAAGTGTCTTTAAACCTACGTGACTTGGTGAAGGTCAGTATAGTTTTCAGGAGAGCCCGTTACTAGGAACTTCCAACCTGCTCTGTAGACATTATGTACATTTCAGTGAGGGAGAATCTTGGGGCTTTTGGGTTCATTGAATTCTCTGCATACTGGTGAGCGTGTGTAGAACGTCTTACTTACGCATTACTTACGCAACACCTTTATCTTCCAGGCTGTTCCTTACTCCAGAGAATTTAAGCAGAAATATGACTACTTTAGGAAGAAATTAAAGAAACCTGTGAGTAGCACATCTTCCCCAAATACTGTCCCGTGAGCTGTATGTGTGTGACCCAGGAGCTCAGTGAGAGTAGTGTGTGTGTGTGTGTGTGTGTGTGTGTGTGTGTGTGTGTGTGCGCGCGTGTTTACTAAGAATATTGGGGGGCTGGAGTGGTAGCACAGAGGGTAGGGTGTTTGCCTTGCACGCAGCCGACCCGGGTTCAAATCCCAGCATCCCATATGGTCCCCTGAGCACCACCATCGGTGATTCCTGAGTGCATGAGCCAGGAGTGACCCCTGTGCATTGCTGGGTGTGACCCAAAAAGCAAAAAAAAAAAAAAAAAAAGAATATTGGGTTCCAGGGCCGGAGCAATAGTATAGCGGGGAAGGCATTGGCCTTGCACGTGACCGACCCGAGTTCAATCCCCAGCATCCCATACGGTCCCCTGAGCAACACCAGGAGTAATTCCTGAATGCAGAGCCAGGAGTAACCCCTAAGCATCACCGGGTGGGACCCCAAAAAGCAAAAAAATAAAAGAATATTGCATTCCTTTCTCCCCTGCGCATGATCCACCTGGATCATCAGTCTGACTTTTCAGGAGAAACAGTCCGGGAAGTGTAACTTAGTATTACATAGTCAACTACCCAAAGGGAAATTCCATAGGATTTTTTTTTAAATATCATTTGAGGCCCTGTGATTCACCGTTACTGTCTCTGGCAGGGTGTCATGCACAGTACCCCAACCCCACACCCACCATCGGTGTTGCCTCCCCCTCTCTGCCCTTCACCCCATCATGAGGGGCTCAGTCCCCCCAACCCACCCTCTCTGTCAGTGTCCGCTCCCCCTCTCTGGTGGGGTGACTCCGTGTTCTAAACCGTTCTTTTTCTGTCGTATCTGTGCTCTCCTTTGTCGTTGCTTACTCAATCCCACATCTAAGACATAATATGAGTCTTGTGGAATATAAAATCATTTGGGAGAAGCCTTATAGCATGCGCGGTGCAGATGCTGTTGAATCCAGACCAGAGAGATGCTGACCAGAAAATAGTCCCGGTCCTTCCCTTCCTGATCCAGAAGCGTAGTTTCTAGCCACCCGTGTTTCTTAATTATCCGATCGGGTGTATCAGGTCCACGGGTAAACTTTTGATTATAATTCTCCTTAAAGGCACTGAGGCAGGGAGAAACCCGAGGAAGTGTCTGTGGGTGGGCCTTAGGCCCTCAATGCTTCCCAACACCGTCTCGTCCTTTTCCCCTCGTCTCCCCTGTCCCATGCAGGTTTGGCCGGGGCATAGGTGCCGCCTCCCGGTTCTTCCTATTCCCCACTCCAGCCCAGCCACAGAATATCTGGGGCACATGGCCACCATGCTGCGGGTGGCCCGTGTCCCTCCCGGCCCCTGGGTTTTCTGGGCTCTGCGCCCTGAGCTTCCTCTGATCTGCCCCTCCCACCTCACGCCCCCCCCCCCGGAAGCCACTCTGGAAAAGCCTCAGCTCTGAGTGCTCCCCTGCGCTCTTGATGAGTGTCCTGGTTTTCCCCGCCACAGGTGGGGACCCAGGAGGTCACACCTGTCCACGTCCTACCCCACGCCCCCCCCTTTGCCCACGCCCATACGGGCAGGTTTTCCGGAAGACGCCTCATCACGGAGGTGACGTGTTTCTGCCCCCCGCTCTTCTGCAGGCCGATATCCCAAATCGGTTCGAAATGAAACTGCACAGAAACAACATCTTCGAGGAGTCCTACCGGCGGATCATGTCTGTGAAGAGGCCCGACGTCCTCAAAGCCAGGCTGTGGATCGAGTTCGAGTCGGAGAAGGGCCTGGACTACGGGGGCGTGGCCCGGGAGTGGTTCTTCCTGCTGTCCAAGGAGATGTTCAACCCCTACTACGGGCTCTTTGAGTACTCGGCCACGTAAGCAGCCGCACATCTAACCCATGCCCCCCTCCCCCTGCCCCACCAGAGGGGCGGCGTCGGGCCAAAGGAGGGCTGAGGGGCTGGAGAGAGTCTAGGGAAAGTTTGCCTTGTACACAGCCCACCTGAGGGGGTGTTTCGTTTTTGTTGAATCACAGTGAGATGCAGTTACAAAGCTTTCATGTTTGAGTTTCGGTCATACAATGATCCAACACCCATCCAGTGCACGTTCTTCACCGCCAGTGTCCCCAGTATACCCCCCTTTCCTACCCTTCCCCTGCCTCCATGGCAGATAATTGCCCCCATATTCTCTCTCTGCCTTTGGGCATTATGGTTTGCTGTACAGGTACTGAGACGTTATCACGTTCGGTCCTTTATCTACTCTCAGCACACGTCTCCCATCCCGAGAGATCCCTCCACCCATCATGGTCTCAGTGCTCCCTTCTCTATCCCAGCTGCCTTCTCCCCCAGCTCATGAGGCAGGCTCCCAACTATGAGCCCCCCTGAGTTTGATCCCCAGCACCCCAGACCACCCCCCAGACACCACCAGGAGTGAGCCCAGAGGCCCGGCGGGAGCCCTGAGCATCCCCGGGTATGGCCCGAAGGGGTTCTCCCACTAGAGACGTGTTTGGTCCCCTGTGCATCTGGGGCAGTATGACGTCCAGTGGACGTGACCTGCCCGGGATGTGCCGTGCACGAGCCCGCCCTGTCTGAGTGAGGGCTCCTGGCGTGTCCCAGTGGTGAGGAACAGAGGGCCTTTCCCCTCGCCATGTGACATGTGCCCGGGGGGGGATGGGCCAAGGTCCCCACTCAGGACATCTCACTGCCCCTTGAGCATGAGGAATGTTCTGGAGGGAGGGTTGGTGCTGGTGGCAGGAGGAGCCGGAGGAGCCCTCCCTTGGGACAGGCCGGCCAGGGCCCCGCATCTGGGCCTCCTGATCAAAATGTTTGGTCATTTCCACACTTAAGACGAGGCCGATGCGTAGCTTCCTTGGGAATCGGGCCCCGTTTGAGTCCGAGAAAGGGCTGGACATGGGGGGCCTACCGCCAGGAGTAACTCCTCCAGGCCCCTGGGCGTTGGCCCACCCTGCAGGCTGTACCCCCAGAGGCCCCCAGCACCCCCCCCCTAGGAGCTTGGACAGCCTCAGCCGGCCCTCGGGGTCGCGGTACCTGAGGGTCACCCAGTGTCTGGGCCCTGTGAGAATCTCATTCTGCAAAACAGAACCGCTGAGGTGGGGGCCGGGAGGGAGGAGAGACTTCCCAGAGGGGCCCCGGAGGGGCCGCCCGGGGGATGTGATTTGAGGCCCGCCGAGCCTCCAGTTTCGAGACCGAAACCATGTAACGTGTCCACGCTCGAGCCTGGCGCTGTGGACGTGGCCGCGTGCCACTGCTGTATGGACTGAGACCTCGAGGACCCAGCACTGAGAAACCTGAGTCCCCCCGACACTATCCTTAGGAAATGCCCCCCTGTTCCTCACAGTGCTGGCGGCCCCAGGACTTGGGGCCCGTCTTTGTAGTGGAGAAGCCTCCGCCACGAGGCTTTCCGGGGGAGCGTCCTGGGAAAGGGGGTGGCTGGGGCAGAACCACCCACGCCAGTCCCCCCCGCCTCAGCAGACACCCCCACACAGAGGCAGCTGCACGTTCCCGAGGCTCTTGTTTAAAATGCAGGGTGGCGGGGGCCAGAACGATGGTGCCGTGGGCAGGGTGCTTGCCTTGCACACGGCTGACCCAGACTCAGTCCTCAGCACCCCTGTCTGGCCCCCCGAGTCCCACCAGCAGTGAGCCCTGAGCACAGAGGCAGGAGTAAAGCCCTGAGCATCCACAGGTGTTGCCCAAAATAAAATAATACGGGGGGGATGGGCAAGAGGGATAGTGCAGCAGGTGGGGCGTTTGCCTTGCACACGGCCAGCCCAGGTTCGACACCCAGCACCTGGTAAGCTCCCTTGAGCACTGCCGGCAGTGACTCCTGAGCACAGAGCCAGGAGTAGCCCTGCACGTCCAAGGATGTAGCCTGAACTAGAGTAAAATGGACCTTTTCTCTCTCTCTCTCTCTGTCTCCCCCACCAAAGGGACAACTACACGCTCCAGATCAATCCCAACTCGGGCCTGTGCAACGAGGACCACCTGTCGTACTTCACCTTCATCGGGAGGGTCGCCGGGCTGGCCGTGTTCCACGGGAAGCTCCTGGACGGTGAGTGACGCGCCGCAGAGCAGCCGAGCCAGGGAGAGCGTCTCCCTCCCCCGCAGCCCGAGTCACGGCCGCCCGGGGCAGAGGTGGTTCCCACGCCCTCATCTGGGCCCGAGCTCTGGGGCCAGAATATCTCCCCATTCTTTTTCTGTATTCTCCTTTTTTTTCTTCTTCCCCTAACTCGTGTGACGCGCCGAGGTCTCTGTGCCCGCACCTTTTCCGATTCCAGAGCTAGGCCTGGTGACGTGGCAGAGCTCATTAAAATCGTGTTCTCTGACACACTCAGATCCATCCGCCCCCGCCACTGTCCACTTGTCCCCAAGTGCGTGAGTGATCCCAGAGCAGGGTCACCACCGAGCAGAGCCCAGGCCAGGAGGCTCTCGGCTCATGAGGAGTGGGGGTCACTGAAGGTCTCCGGGGAGACCGAGGGCCTGGAGTCAGACCCTTCTCGGGCTTTGTCTCTGCAGAAGTTCCCAGGCTGCTTTGGGCTTGTATCCTCAGCACCCCTAGAATATACTGTCTCGACAACAGGGGTGCCGGGAACCGAACCCTTGCTGGCTGCGCACCCTGCCCGCCACCCCCCTCCCTCTAGCCCTCCTCCCTCTCTCGGGGAACAAACAGAAGCTGAGCTGCCCACCTGCCCCACCCCCTCTCAGCCATTCCCACACCCCCCATTCGGGACCACTGCCGCTCGCACTGGGACACGCTGTGCTCGAGGAGAGACGGCTGCAGCGTTTCCCGGAGTCTTGGGGGAGAGACTCCGTCAGGGCTTCCTCACGGCAGGGGCACCGCGGGGGGCTTGGCGATGCCACAGCAGTGAGGGCACATGGCTAGATGGGCTCAATACACAGACACACATGCACGCACACACGCACACGCATCGCCAGGTACAGCCCCACGGAGAGGCCCAGTCGCCGCCAGCCCAAGCAGCACCACACCCTCGCGCGCTTACATTGAACCACGGGCCCGGTAGCGAGAATCACCGCTGGGGCCCCCAGACCTCCTGAGCACCCCGCAGGAAGCAATAGCTGAGTGAGATGGAGGTGAGAAGGGCCGAGTCCCGCTGAGAGGCCACGAGTCACGTGTGTGCCCCCGGCCCTTTACTGACGGCCGGCTGCTGGCGGGCGTCCTGCCCGCCCGGTGTCAGTGGACACAGAGTGTGCACTGGGCTGCCCGAGGCACTGTGTTCTGATGGGACGGTGAGGGGGAGAGGAGAGCGTGTTCCCGGGCCAGACGTCAGCAAGGGGAAAGGTCACCGGTGCCACCGCGATCTGGCACCTCGCGTGCGAGCTGAAGCCGTTCGAGCACGTGTGGGTCGGGGCTGAGTCCCAGGGGCAGGCGTGTGTCGGGAGATTTGGGCTGTGGTGGTTGGGGGAAGGAGGGAGCCCGGAAGCTGATTCCGCGGCCACTCCAGCGAGACACGGGGGGACATGTCCACTTCATCCGCGGAACCTTCATCAATGTCCCCTCCGGTGTGTTTCAGCCATCGCCGGCGTCCAGCTGCTTATCTCCGTGCTCCGGCTTGTGGGGGGCAGTCACGGCCCCCTTCCCAGGGTCGGAGGGGACGTGCACTTGCCCTCTGGCTCTGTGGACGTCACGTGAGCGTCCTTCAGCTTGCAGGCGTGGGGTCAGGCCTCGAGGTGTGGCCTCCCAGAGGTCAGCCCAGTGATCGGGCCTCCCTGCCCACTGCAGGGAGACGCCCCCGCTCCGGAGAATAGCCACAGAATCCTTCCAGGGGGTCAGGGGAGATGGGAGGGAGGAAAGGAGCAGACGCCGCAGAGCAGCCCCGCATGGCTGGCACCTGGGGTGACCTCGGAGAGCAGAGGGGAGCTGACGTCCCGCCAAGGAGCAAGGATGGACCCAGGGGGGCTCTGTGGAGGAAGCAAGTGAGGGCACGGGAGCCGCTGGGAGGGGGATTCCAGCAAAAGCTTAGGGGTCCCAGCTTCAACGGGAATGGCTGCTTGGGGTCACCAGCAGGTTTGTGGGCACTACCCATGGTCCTGGGGTCACTTACAGGTGTGCGGGCTTTACCATGGTCCTGGGGTATGCGGGCACTGCCCTGGGTCCTGGGGTCACTTTCAGGTGTGGGAGTACTGCCCGTGGTCCTGAGGTCACCTGCAGATGTGAGGGCACTGCCTGTGGTCATCTGCAAGTGTGCAGGTACTGCCTGTGGTCCTGGGGTCACCTGCAAGTGTGCAGGCACTGGCCAGGGTCCTGGGGTTACCTGCAGGTATGCGGGCACTGCCCATGGTCCTGGTGTCACCTGCAGGTATGTGGACGCAGCCCGTGGACCCAGTCCCTTCACCTGAACCCTAGCCCCACAGGGTTTGAGTCCACAGCCCAGAGGGGTTTAGGGTAGAAGCAGCCCTGGACCCCCAAGCCTCCCTTGGGGGTCTCACTGCCTCACGCAACCCCACTGAACTGACCCGCCTCCAGCAGCTCTCTGTCCCCCTGCTTTTCTCCCATTTGTTGCTGCTTGAGCAGAGCCCTGGTGGCCGCTGGCCGTCCCCAGACCCCTGCCCGGGCCCTGTGCACGTTCCCGGCCCTCCCCCCGCCCGCTGTGTGGGCAGAACCTGTCCCTGCCCCGTCGGCACCAGAGGCTCCCGCTTCCCGGGGTCTTGGGCCCTTGATTTATGCCCCTGCCCGCCTCGCCGAACCGCGCCCCCCAAAACTACGCCAGGCCCCTGTCTGCTTGGGGGCCGTGGGAGGTCTTCAGATGTTCCGTCCTGTCTGTCCTCCGAACCCAAGGCTGGGACCGGGGTGACGCTCAAAAGGCTGAGCACTGGCTGTGCCTGCAGACTCCGGGCCCAGTACCGGGACCACGGGGTCCCCGAGCATGGCGGGACTCAGTCCCCAGGACCACGGGGTCCCTGAGCACGACGGGACTCAGTCCCCAGGACCACAGGGTCCCCGAGCACGATGGGACACAGTCTCCAGAACCACGGGGTCCCCGAGCACGGCTGGGCCAGTCCCCAGGACCACGGGCATCCCCCAGCACTGCTGAGAATGTTCCGGAAGCAGACCGGAGCAGAGTCTGTCTGCTCGTGGCCCTCGGCTGAGTCGAACCCTTCTCCCCACCGCAGGCTTCTTCATCAGACCCTTTTACAAGATGATGCTGGGGAAGCAGATCACGCTGAACGACATGGAGTCCGTGGTAAGTGACCGTGTGGGAGTGGTTTGGGGGGAGCTGAGGCAAGGGGGCGCCCTTCTAACAGGGGTCTCAGGCGGCTGGGGAGCTGCCTCTGTGGTTAGCGTGAGATCTTGAGGGGCGAGCCTCAGGCCCATTCCCGGCATCGTTTCTGCAGGACAGCGAGTATTACAACTCTCTGAAATGGATCTTAGAGAACGACCCCACGGAGCTGGACCTCATGTTCTGCATCGACGAGGAGAACTTCGGACAGGTAGGACGGGCCTGGCCCGCGGGCCCTCAGGGTTCATGACCACCGCCGGGTACCAGCCCCTCAGCGTCACCCTAGGAACCCAAACCCCAGTGCCAAGCCAACAGCGTGTCCAGGCCCCGCGCCAGGAGTCACTCCACCCCTCCCACCCCGTCAGGGGTCGCCTTCCCGTTCTGCAGCTCCCTGGGCATCGCAGCCCTGAGAGCAGCCCGCCTCGGCGCCGTGACTGGCTGGCAGGGGGGCAGGGCTTACATTTATCAGCTCGCTCTGTGGCATGTGTCTCTGACGGAAAATGCCGTCACTGCAGGGAGCAGCAAGCAGCCTCCGAGGGAAAACCAATGGGCTCAGTAATAAATGGCAACCCAGCTTTATTAGCCGCCACCGCAGGGCCACGACGAACGAGCCCGTCCACCGGCCTCCCTAGGGGAAGCTGCCCAGCACCTCACACGGAAAATCTGGGCAGAGGGGCGGAGCCAGCACTGGGGGGACACATAGGGGCTATAAGCTGAAAATACAAGGAGAGAGAACCAGGCTGGAAGGCGCTGACACCGTGTCCTGGAGCCACCCCCGGCTGGCGTGGGGCGCCCCCTCCTGAACAGCAGGAGACAGCGGCGTGTGGTCGGAGACTAAACGGATAAAGGCGCCAGCTCTGTGGCCGGACTGTCACCAATCTGTGCTGGACAGTCCCCCAGAGACGCCCCCTGCAGCTCTCGTGGCAGACCTGAGCCTGTGCCCCACGGCATTAGGAGAAGCCCTCTGCCTCCGGGTGATGCTCAGACACACGGGGGGTGCACACAGGACAGACAGCAGCACAGAGCCCCCCGCCAGGGTGCAGGCGTGGCCGGTGTTGAGAAGGGGAGCCGGGGGCCGTGTTGGCATCTGCCAGAGTTCGGGGGGCCGGAATCCCTTCCCCGGAAAATTTCTTTTCTCCCGGTGCATGCCACGTGCACGTCAATCCTCGGCCGGGCTTGCTGTGGGCACGCGCGTGAGAGTGGGCAGGGAGAAAGGGGTCTGGCTCTGACTCCTTGTCTGGGTTGGGTCCGGCTCTGCGGAGCCCCGGGACTGTCCACCTGCAGGGAAGGCCGGCGCGTGGCTGCAGAGGACCTCCCCACCCAACCTGCACACATCGCTGGCTTTGTCCCCTAAGTCCGTGTGTTTACGGCTCACTGTGTTGCATACTTCTTTTTGTCACGACTCTGGAATCTGATTTTCAGAAATACACAAAGCGTTATCAGGATTCGGCGTTCCACCATGTCGACAGACGTGCCCTGTCTTTTCTGCTGCACGTAATTAATTTCTTGATAAATGAATAACAGATGAAAACAAAATAGCACCAGCTCTGCCGTGGGCAGCACACGAGGAATAATTAAAACTCATAAATAACCATTAAGCAGTTTGCCTTTAACGATCGCATCTTTCAGCGTGCACCGTCTTGGCAGTTTGAAAGGCCTTGTTAGCCCCCCCCCGCCCCCCCGGTGCCCAGAGCCCTTTTTCTGGGAGCTGCTTCCAAAGGAGTTTCTCTTCTCCTGTAGGGTAAGACGTGACTCAGGAGTGACACGCAAAATGACTTTGTGACATTTGACCGCTGCTTTTTCTCTTTGCAATCACAGACGTACCAAGTGGATCTGAAGCCCAATGGGTCAGAAATAATGGTCACCAATGAGAACAAAAGGGAATATATTGAGTACGTATCCCCACGCTTCCTTCGCCTTGTATTCTCTGGGGCCACACATTTGGTTGGCGTCCCTTCGTCCCTTGCCGGGACCACTCATGCGTGTGACAGACAAGCTCTGATGCCGTGAGCCAGAGGTCAGTTACGGCAAGGCAAGTAAGTGGACGCCTCTCTCGGCTGCTGTGAGGGGTCGCATGGAGGCACGGTGCAGGGCAGTGTGGTCAGGGCACACTGCAGGGCAGCGGGTCTGAAGGGGAGCCTTGGAGCAGGGGACTCAGTGGCAGTGACCCCGGGCTGGCGTCAGGACCATGCAGACACAGTACTGCAGCTCTTTGAACTTCTTTTTTTTTTTTTTTTGGGCCTCTTGGGTCACACCCAGTGATACTCAGGGGTTACTCCTGGCTCTGCACTCAGAAATCACTGTTGGCAGGACCCTGTGGGATGCCAGGGATCGAACCCTGGGCAGACACCCTCCCCGCTGTGCTCTCACTCGGGCCTCTCCTCCGTCTTCTTTGCCCCGTGAATGGTATCTGGTATTTGTCATCCTCTTGACCCCGTCCTCGGCTTCAGTTTGTGGGACTCCCTTGGAGTCCCAGGGCATCGGTTCTCACTTTGGCGACCGTTATCTCTCGTGGGCACAGTCTGCCTTCCTCTGGGGGTGCTTCAGACGCACAATTTGGGTGGTTTCCAGGTGGCTGTGGTGCAGGGATGAGGCTGGGGCCGTCTTGCTGGGACCTCGGGCACTGAGTGTCGTGCAGATGGTTTTTTGGTTTTTTGGGGTTTTTTGTGTTTTTGTTGGGTGTTTGTTTGTTTGTTTGCTTTTTGGGTCACACCCAGTGATACACAGGGGTTACTCCTGGCTCATGCACTCAGGAATTAATCCAGGTGGTGCTTGGGGACCATATAGGATGCTGGGAATCGAACTGGGGTCAGCCGTGTGCAAGGCAAACACCCTCCCCGCTGTGCTATCGCTCCAGCCCCACATGTCGTGCAGGTGACAGCGGGGTGAGTTCCCCTCTTCCTGTCAGCTGTTTCCACCTGCCCGTCCCATCCTCACTCTTGGCTTATCAGAGGACAGGGCTCGGGAGCTTTGACCTGGGGTCTTAGTCTGTCTGCCCGTGACCGGCTATGAAGGTGGCCATCTCCGCCCAGAGCCTGGAGGCGCCTCCTTGGAGATCCCCGGCACAGCTCGGAGGGCGGGCTTTAAAGCATCAGCCCCTCTGTCTGCACTTCCAGGCCCTTAGAACCCGTGCACGTGCTCCGTGGCTCCGGCTGATGGGGGCACCCTGGATGGGGAGTGAGGCCGACAGCCTCCTCGAGTAAAGGACTCGGCCCCACCCGCACTGGCCCCTGCTGGCTGGCCCGCAGGCACCCAGAGCACCATCCTGCCTGGTGCGTGGCCGTGTGCGGTCTGTGCCCCAGCCGGGCCACAAGGGAATGGTGCCACAGCCCACGGGCTCTTTGCCCACCCACACCTTGAATGACGCTGGGGGGCTCCCCTGGTCCGCTGGCAGATCACAATGACAGGGGGGAGCAGGGATGTTGCTCTTCCTGTTTCTGCAGCTCTTTGCCCTCGGGAATGGGACTAGCTCGCTGGGGAACTCTCTGCAGTGGTTGAAAACCAGCATCGTTGGATGGGCTTTCGGGTTCCGTATGAGGGGGTGGGGAGGTCCCGCAGACACAGACGGGCACATGGAGGAGCTGCTGCCCCCCACCCCCCACCTCCATCCCTTCGCTTTGCACTTAGAGGAGAAACCCACGGGGCCACGTGTATTTGGCAGCTTGGTTAAGGGGGGACACGTGGAGAGGCCCGAGCGTCTCAAACTCAGCGTTTGAGGTCCGGGGGGCGGGCGGGCTCCAGGGAAGGGCTGTACAGGGCTCAGGGCCGGACTGGGCCAGCTGGGGAGATGCAGCCGTGGGGGGGTGCGGGTAGCACACACTGAGGGGGTGAGGGGGGAGGGTGCTCACAGCCCGCTCCGCTCTCTCCCAGCCTGGTGATCCAGTGGCGGTTTGTGAACAGAGTCCAGAAGCAGATGAACGCCTTCCTGGAGGTAGGTGCCAGCCCGGGCGCCCCAGGGAGAGGAGAGGGCACCACCCCCACCCCCACCCCCACGCCCCACCCCGGGACCCACCTGTTTGGTCGCTGGCCTGCCGCCGGCTTGGTTCTTCCTTGGGTGCTTGTCTCTCAGTTGCCCTTTTGATACACTCGGCACAGACGAAGGTGCGGGTGCCGCCCGCTGCCCGTGGGCCTGTGTGTGGGGCGCAGGGAGCGGGGAGGCCGCGTTCCCTGACCCTGGGGGGGAGCTGGAGGCTTTGGACTCAGAGCTGGGCTCACCCCTGACCGCACAGGAACGTAAAATCTGGGTCTTCAGCCGAGTCTCTGGACTTCATTCACTTGGGTTTCAGCAGGGCCGTCCTCAGCGGTGCCCAGGACCACCGGGGTTGCCCCCAGCAGTGCTTGGAGAGACCCTGCAAGTGGGGTGCACACGGAGGGCCTCACCGTGTGAGCCATCTCCCTGGCCCTTGACTGTAGTTTATCGGGGAGGCGGGGGCAGGGTAAAGCCCCCCCCCAGCCTGTCCCTGGAGGCCTCCCAGCCCAGCAGGCGGGAAAGAGGGTCCAGATTCCCCGCGCAAGTCTCCCACGAGAGGGAAGGCGGGTGCGGCCTGTGCCCAGGGGCCCCGGGAATGGGCTTTTCGACCTGCCCTCCGCGGCTGGTCTTTGAGGACACGCCCGAGAGAGCGCCCCGGGCACGGGCACACCCCTGCACACAGCTCGCTCCAGTGCCGGTCCCTGACACTCCTTGGCAAGCGCCAAGAGTGACCCTGAGCAGAGCCAGAGGTAGCCCTGGCGCGCCACTGCGTTCGACCCCCCAAACCGAAACAAGCCCAAGAGCAGAAACAGACGCGCTGTGCGAGGGTGTGGGCGGGACCCTGCGTTTCACGGGCCGTTCCCCAGACCCCCTGCTGGCTCTCGTTACTGGGACGACAGCTGGCGGTGGCCGTCCCTGTGGGGACACATGTCCCCACATGCCGTTGTCATTCGTCGAGGAGCTGATCCTTTTCCCGCCTGACCCAGTAACGTCTGCTCTCTCGCAGGGCTTCACGGAGCTGCTGCCCATCGACCTGATTAAAATCTTTGACGAGAACGAGCTGGAGGTGCGCGTTGCGGACACTCTCTGGACAGGGGCCCTTTCTAGAGTGCCCCCCACCCCTGCGGGCCGGGGCAGTCGCCGCGTTGCCATCAATCACACCCTGTTTTTCTAACCTTTCATCTCATCCCTGGAGACGTTTCTTACCCGATTGAACTGGAGCAATTTTCCTATATAGTTTCATACGGTTCATATACCCCACGTTTTCACAAAAGAGAAAGAAAGAAACGGGGGCACATAGAGTCCGCAGCGACGACGCGATGGAATCGGGCGGAGATGAGTCTGGGCCGTCTCTGGCCGGGCTCTCGGCCCCGCGGTGCTGGGGAGTTGAGCGGGGGCCAAGATATTGCCGCCCCCGTCCCCTTGCCCAGGACGGGGCTGTCCTCTGCTTGGCCCCGAGTGTCGGGTTGGGGTGCTCCTGCTCCAGCAGAGCCTGGTCTGGGGGTCTGGGCAGTGGCGAGGGAGGGGGCAGTCACTGGCCGGTGGCTCGGGCTGCACCCCCTCATCCCAATCGCCAGCGACTCGGCCGGGAGGCGAGAGTGCGCCTGGGCAGTCGGCCGCCTTCCCCTGGTCTGTGTCTGGACAGGGGGACCAGGGTTAGGACGGGGGGTGGCTCGCATGAGGCTGTCCCAGCAGCCAGGAGCATCAGCCCATGCAAAGCCAAGGACCCACCCACATCTCATGCAGGCAAAGGGGGGTCGGGGCCCCGGGGGGCACTTGACACCGTTGCCCCAACCCCATCCCAGGAAACGCTGCTCAAAGAACGGCCTTCTGGCCGCTTACCTGAAAACAGAAACTTCAGAACCTCCCGGGCTTCTGGGCCCAGGCTCATTCCTGTTTCGGGGGGTCCCTCTGTAGAGCACCCCTTGTCTTCTGTCCAGAGAACCTTCCCTGGCTCGGGACACATGAGACGTCCCCCTCGTTTTCATGGGTGCTGGTGGTCTCTGCACGGGGCGGAATCCAGGCGGGGGGGTGTGGAGACTCTCCCGGGGGCAGGATCGTGGAGTCCCCTGGCGTGGGCCTGGCCCCTCTGGGACACAGGTCACTCTCCCTTCCAGTTGCTGATGTGTGGCCTTGGAGACGTGGACGTGAACGACTGGAGGCAGCACTCGATCTACAAGAACGGCTACTGCCCCAACCACCCTGTCATCCAGTGGTTCTGGAAGGTACGGGGAGGGGGGGGCGACCACCCACCCCACTGCCCCTCCCTGAGCTCTTTGCTTCCTGCCCAGTCCGGGTCGGGCCTGAGGACTCCAAATGTGCATCTTCTATCTAGTGCTGGACATCAGAATCTGCGCTAGGCCCCGCGGCCTCGCTGTCCCCATAACCCAGAGGCTCCTGAGCTGATGGGCCCGCCACCCCCGCTTCACAAACACCCCCGAGAAAGGGACGAAAGGGGGGGCTGGAGTGATAGCACAGTGGGTAGGGCGTTTGCCTTGCACGCGGCGGACTCGGGTTCAATTCCCAGCATTTTTATGGTCCCCTAAGCACCGCCAGGGGTAATTCCTGAGTGCAGAGCCAGGAGTAATCCCTGTGCATCGCCGGGTGTGACCCAAAAAAGCCAAAAAAAAAAAAAAAAAGGGACGAAAGGAACCTTCTTTAAGTGAACAAATAGGAAGCACCCTGCAAATTGTATCTGAGTTTCACCTTGGGCTGGCAGCTGTGTCCCCCCACTCTGGGGCCCCTGGGCGTGCTGGGCACTTCTTGAGTGAGGGTGGGCCTGCCCACAGCCCCTGGCCCATACTCAGAGCATAAGAAAGAATAGATAACGTGGGGCTGGAGTGATAGCACAGTGGGGAGGGCATTTACCTTGCACACAGCCGACCCGGGTTCAATTCCCAGCATCCCATATGGTCCCCCAAGCACCGCCAGGGGTAATTCCTGAGTGCAGAGCCAGGAGTAACCCTTGAGCACCACCGGGTATGACCCAAAAATAATTAATTTATAACATCTCAGGGCACAAATGTGTTTCAGGGGCCAGCTTTCCCCAAGGTGCCATTTGGGGTGGGAAAATCATGCCCCGGTTTTAGGTTTCGGTAATTCCAGCAGATGGTTGGGCCTTTCTGTCAGAGATGACTCCTGGGCCCTCCGGGAGAGACTCTGCCCCCTCTGTCGTCCCGTCACTCGCAGCAAGACCAGATGCAAATAGAGCCGGGTTGGCATTCTCGGGCGGGGTTCGCCTTCCTTCCGTGGCACTTAGAGGTGCTACGACCTAGGGAAGACAAGGGGGTCCCGGGGAAGGTGAAGAACCGCCTGCAAGGAAGCAGGCCCAGGGGCACGGCTGCTGTGCCCCCTCAGAAGCCGCTTCCCGTGACCCGGGCACCAGCGGTTTCAGCACAGCCCGGGGAGAGCCCCAGAGACGAGAGACCAGCCTGGTCTCCAGCCCTGGCCCCAGTTCCCACTGCCCTGAGCACCAAGGGCGTCACAGCAGCGCAGGCTCTGTCCGGGGATGCCCGCCTCGCCCTCGTGGGCTCATCGGACGTGCACATCACGTGATTCGAGAGACCGCGTCCCTCTTGGCCTCTGCTTTCCCACTATTCCAAGATGTCGTCTCCATAGAACTGGCCGTCGGCAGCCCCCACCCTCTGGCCCCCACCCCCAGCCCGGCTCCCTGCCAAGGATGCTCCTCTGGGTGTTCTCGGCTGGTCCCCGGAGGGGCAGGCCGAGCCCCCGGGCCCAGGGAATGCACACTTGGTCTCAGTGATTCCGAACTGTTGGCAGAAGGAAGGAACCTTGTGGCGCTTCTCAGATTAGAGCGTACGGAGGAACCCTCCGTTTGCAGGGTCCACCGTCCAGGCCTCCATTGCAGGGCAAAGGGGTCCCACCAGTGCCACCGGGCCCTAGTGACCTCCACTCTGTCCCCAGGCGGTGCTGCTGATGGACGCCGAGAAACGGATCCGGTTACTGCAGTTCGTCACTGGCACGTCCCGGGTACCTATGAATGGATTCGCCGAGCTCTACGGTAAGCACTGACTGTGGCCCTGGGTGGCTCCTCTCGGCCCCCAGAGCTGCCAGCCACGGTAGCCTGGGCCCCCGCCCCCAAGACCGCAGCCACCAGCCTGGCACAGGCTCGTTCTGTTTCAGCCACGGCATGGGCTGCCCTTCGCGCTCAGCCTCTCGCACCAACTAGACTGTGCAGGGCCCCGTGTGTGACTGTCAGGGACCCTCGCCCGCGGGAGTGGGACCCCTCGTTCATCCAGAGTGACTTCCCAGGGACAGGGCTCAGAGCGCTCGCCTCGCCTCGGGAGGCCCTGGGTTCGATCCCAGCACCTGGAGCTTTCTGAAACACTCCTGTCTCCTTTTTACCTCCACGGTTCATTTGCAGCATGCGGTGTAGACTTCTAGGACGCCCTGAGGGGCTGAGCTGTCTGCACTGTCCCCTGCGGCCATGTTTGTTAAACATGGAGGGTCTCCGGGGAAGGGGACCCAGAGGCTTGCAATGAGGTGGCCTGAGGGGGGGCGGGGCCGGGGTCTGCTTTTGGGGACCCCTGGCCGGGCCGCTGACCGTGTGTTCTCTTCCTGCGCAGGCTCCAACGGTCCTCAGCTGTTTACAATAGAGCAATGGGGGAGTCCCGAGAAACTGCCCAGAGCTCACACATGGTGAGTGCGTGTGTACAGGGGGGCAGAGGCTGGCCCCTGGCACCCCCATCCGTGTGTGGCCGGCCCTCAGCACGCGGGGCACGAGGCTGATCGCGTTGGCATGGCCGTGGGCAGTGCCAGCCCCTGCTGCAGCCTGTCGGGCCCTGAGGCCGGGTGTAGGGGGGGGAGAAGGCAGTCCCGAAACTCCCCCACCCTGAAGGTGCTTCGTCTGTGGTGAACGCCCCAGGGGCAGCCTTGCTCTTGCCTTTTTCTTTTGGGGGGGCCCTTCCTGGCAGTACTCCGCCCACTGGGCCACTCTACCCAGTGGCGTGATGCCGGGGAACCTCGGGGCCACGGCAGCGCTGCCCAGGGGCTGTGAGTTCCCCCGAGCTGTCTCCCCGGCCCGCAGGACTCTCAGAGGGCAGAGAGAACCCGCACACTGAGAGCAGGCGGGTTCATCCCCGGCCTCGGGTGGTCCCCTGAGCACCCCCGAGAGCAACCCAACACAGTTGGGAGTAGCCCCTCAGCACCTCCGGGTGTGCCCCCCACGAGAAATGACATAGGCCTGACGCACCCTCCAGTCACCCGTAAGTACCCGGGGTCTCGTGACCACGTGACGTGGCCAGAGGGAGGAAGAGGAGGCGCCTAGACACCGGGCGGCCCGGGCTGCCCTCAGCGGGCCTCGCACAGGCCAGAGCAGGCTCTCAGGCGGGCATTTCCCGTGGGCCTCGGCACTTCCTGCGTGCCTCAGCGTTGCCTGTGTGGCCGCGCTTCCTGTGATCCGCAGCACTTCCTGGGAGATGCAGCGCTTCCTAGGAAACTCGCCACTTCCTGCATGTCTAACCATTTTCGAGGCTGAGCACTTCCTGAGCTCTTCGTGTGAGCTGCAGCACTTCCTGGATGTCGAGTCACTTCCTAAGGTTGAGCACTTCCTGTGAGCCTCAGGACTTCCTACGAGCTGCAGCACTTCCTGGATGTCTGAGCCCCTCCCATGGCTTAGCACTTCCTGTCTCCCCACGCTGCCTGTTTGTCTCCGCACTCTGGGTGAATTGACCCACAGCTCACTTCCTCTCGGTGAACAGTTCTAAGGCAGGCCAGCTTCCTACTTCCTGATGAGGAAACTGAGGCACGTGTGCTGCCCGTCTGCCTAAATTCACTGCACCAGCATTTCCCACGCGTGCCTGGCACAAGACCCTCTTGTAAAGGGCCCTTTTCCGATCAGGGCCCTTGAGGCCCAGCAGGGCCCCAGGCCTGGCCTGTGACATTCCACCTTTGCCCGGAGGCTGCGGCTGCACCCCCTCCTCAGCGCTGGCTTCCAGAGGCCTCACAGCTGACACCACGCCTAAGCCCCTTCCCTGGGGAACACCCGCCTCCTGGAGCTGCCTGGAGACTCATGAGCCAGGCCCAGGAAGTGCTCGGCCCTGAATTCGGGGCCGCTTCTCGGTAACCCCATTCGGAACCATCAAGACTGAGGGCTCAGGGTGTCTCACGGACCGCGTGGGGCATTAGTGGACCTGCCGCTAAGAAACCGGAGCCTGTTTCTTACAACTGCCGGGGTCCTGAGTCATGGGGGTGGCCGTCGCCTTTGGAGCTGCAGGTGTCTGCAGGGCCACGGTTCCAAAGGCTGAGGCCACAGAAGCGGTTGGCTCGAGGCAGAGTCTGGAGCCCTCCAGGGTCCGAGCCTGGGCTCTCCTGACGCCTCTGTGACTTCAGGATGGTGCAGTCACCGCCTCACAGGGCGCTTGGGAGGGTTTTGAGAGTTTGAGCCCAGACCAGCACCCCCTTAACTTGCTCCTGCTCCGTCACCACTGGCTGGGTGAGGCCTGGCTGTGTGGCCCTTCCATACCCGTGACAGGCCTGTAGCTCCTCGTGCTATGACAGGCGACTCCAGACTCCACACACAGACGGGTCCGGGTAGCCCCAGGACGTGGCCAGGGCTGTGCCTGACTTTGTGTGACTGAGGGGGTAGCTTAGCTGTGGCGACCCACAGTCAATCAGAGGGAGAAACCTGCACTGAGGGATATGACGAGAGTTTCTCCAAGGGGAAAGATGCAATCTGGGGCCCGGCGAAGCTCAAGCCAGAGCAGCAGACACAGGCAGACAGAGCCATGCCACCCCTTGTGCCTCAGTCATGGGGGCTGTTGGTCGTGCTGCTCAGAGGGTCTCCCAGGAGCTTGCCTGGCTGTGGTACCTAAGAGTATATGTCAAGGTCAGTCAGAAAACCTGCGCTCTCCTCCGTGGCTGAGACAGCCCCCTGGGTCTGCAGAGCTTCGTTGCTGGGATTTATTTTGCAGCAGTTGAACCTCCTTGAGACAAGAGGGATAGTACAGGCATTAAGGCACTTGCTTGGCACACAGCCAAACCCAGGTTCAACCCCTGACCCCTTCTAAGGCCCTTCAGTAACCACCAGGAGTGACCTCTGAGTCCAAAACCAGGAGTAAGCCCTGAGCACTCCCAGGTGTGGCCGAAATAAATCCACCCCTCCCCCCTGTCCCCAAAAAAGAAAAAAACAAAAATGAACGTTGCCATCCTCCTCTCCCAGCACCCAGGAGCCCCCTCTGCTGAACCCCACAACTGCCTTTGCACCAGAGGAGGGGGCGGGCCCTCACCTGCACTTTCTCTCTTTCAGCTTTAATCGCCTTGATTTACCTCCATATGAAACCTTTGAAGATTTACGAGAGAAGCTTCTCATGGCGGTGGAGAATGCACAAGGGTTCGAGGGGGTAGATTAAACACCCCCACGTCCAGGAGAGGGTGTTCGTCCAGCAAGCCCTGCTTGCACTTTTGCATTTGCCTAACAGACTGCAGAGACGCCGGCCGGAAGCGCCGCGGCCGGCCGGCTGCCGGGGCAGAGCCTGGCCCGCCACTTGCCCCGGTCCCGCCGTGGGAAGCCAGGCCCAGGTCGCGTTCCTGCATTTTTCCGCCACAAATTACCAACCGGTTGACGTGTGCACTAATTACATTTCAGGAGGACTTAATCTATTTATGTTGTGCCTCTGTAGGCAAAGCCCTTAATAAATATTTTACATACTTTATAATGACAATGAATGGAATTAATCACTCTACAGGTATAGTATTACAGCTCATGTTTACTTTTTAAAATGATTTAGACCGATTTTCAGATTTTATTTCATTACGATTAAAGATGTCTCGTGTACTTGGAAAATTGAGCTTTTTTTTTTTTTTTGTATCTGGATATCATAACCAGGTTTAATGTCAGTGACATTGTTCTTTTTGGAGTTCTTGAGCAACAACCCCTTCACCCCCCTCGGCCTCTTACCTGATTCAGTTCAGAAGATTGCTCCTTTGTCCGAAAACCTTCCCTCGAGGAGTCCTTTGAGAGAATTTAGACTTTAACCTTAGGTATCATGATCATTTTTTTTTCATACTCCAAGAGAATGAAAACAAACTGGAGACTCTTTGTGTATAAATTCCGCACCCCCAGCTACGGGCCGAGAGAACTGTAACATAGCATGACAAGCCTCGTGGAGACTTGGAGGAGCCATCCCTAAGTTCTTCCTTAGGAGGGGGCCACGTTCTCCTCCTGGCTGAGAGGGGAAGCCACCGTTCCTGGGAGAAAAGCGGCTCCACCCTTCCCGACGCTGTCCAGTTGCTCCCTGATGACCTTCTCTTCGCCGTCTGGGGTGGAGGCGCGTGGATGGCGCTTGGCCCTGTAGAAACCAGCTCTGTGTCGTCTGCTGTTTGTACGCGTGTGTGAACTGTGGCCGATGTCGTGTTCCCTCCGCACCGACCCAGAAGGCACTTTACATGCCCCCCCGGATGTCACCTGGCGGTGTGGCCGCTGCCTGGGTTTCTCCTAAACATTCGGTGTGACGCTGCTTCCCTCTCCCGCCCCGTCCCGTCCGCGCCGTGTCTATTGATGATCGTGAACGTGGCCACTGGTGTACGCCGTGCGCCTGGACGTGAAACTGAGCCTCCAGACCTCACCCAGGAGTGGGCAGAAGTGCCCTCCGCCTGCCCTCGGCCGCCAGCTCCGATTGCCCGTCGAGTGTCGCATGCTCCGATGCCCGCATGTCTCAGCCGTGTCCTGTGCCCAGGCTCACGGACAGAGAAGACCGGGCACCCGTGCTGCAGGGCAGGGGGCCCGAGCACGTGGGCTCTCACTTGGGTCTGGGGGTGGCAGGGGGCGTGTTTTGAGAGAAAACCTAAGGCAGGGGGGAGGTGTGCAAACCTGCTGTTCTTTGTCATGGTCTTCTAGGTCCGCCGGCCGTCACGAGACCCCCATAGAGACGAGGACAGACGGTAGTTCGGGGGGGGGTTCAGTGTTGACTTAGAAGGAGCTTCTAAGGGAAGACTTTGCTTTGTGCCCAGGTCTGGATGGCTTGTGAGATACTGTGAATGTTTATAGCTGCCTTTTGAGTTGTCTAGAGGGGTGCTGGGTACCCCGCTGTCTCAAAGAAGGGGGATTCCTGCAGAGCTGAGCGTGGATTCCCTCTCTGTGTTGATTTTGAAACACCCAGTAGTGGTCGGAAAATTTAGTTGAAAAACTAGAAAACTACGATGTCATTCATTACTTCATCCATGTGTGGGTTTCCTGCCCTTCCCACCAGACTGAGCCCCCAGTTCGCCCTATTATGTCCCCCTCAGTCTGATCTTGGCTTTAAGATCGGCGCCAGCGTCTGGGCAATCCGGCTGGTGGTTATGGGGGAGATGCCCAACAATTCTAACCTAAGAAGTGGGGTTCCTCTATCATTTTGTTAAAACTGTTCCCCAAAACGCCAAACATTCACTTAGGGCGAATTAGAGACTAGAAAAGAAAACCCAGATATAAGATGAATGGATGAAACTCATCCAGATTCCCCCATTCGGTATTTCTGTCCCCTTCCTCCCTGACGTCAGTGAGGAGGAAATCGTGCTGGTTGGGGACAGCCATTTTCCCTTTCCTTCCAAATCCGATGCCCACGGTGATCGCCCGTGACTTCTTCTATCCGCAGTGGTCCTTGGTCTTGTCTTCTCTGAATCCTGACGCTCACTGTCCTCTCTGCCCCAAAAAAGGGCAGCACGCAGCCCACCCCAGCTGTTCCCGGGGTGCTACCCGCCTGGTCAGCAGGCCTGGGGAAACGTGAGGGTCTGTCCTAGCCCACCTGGGGCCCTGCATCTCTGCAGCCTCGTTTTCTGAGCGATGCCCTTTAGACTTGCCCTGGTTCCCTGAAGAAGGCCTGGGCAGAACCACGTGGGCTCGAAGCTGACCCAGGCCTGCCTGTTCTCTGCCCGAGCTGGCCCTGCTTCTCTCCCTGCTCGCTGGAGACTGCGTTTCAAAGCTCACCCTGGGGCCCGGCAGGAAGGGGCGCCCCTCTGTGCCCGCAGACCTGGTGCGTTTTAAGGGCTTGCTGGTTTGCCTGAAGCAGCTCCTCCCGTGGGCCCAAACGCCTCTCACTGGGTCTCCGGACCCTCGGGCCCTCACAAAGGGCAGAAAGCAGTTGGCCTGGTTCCATCTCTTTCTCCTTCTCCGGCCCCAGAACACAGGAGGATTCTGCGATTACGTGGTTCATCAGACCACGGGGCCCAGGGCCGTTTGACCTGGTCAGTCCTGGCTTGAAACCTGAGTTCAGGCGCCCCTGTCCGTGACTCATGGTTCTTACAGTTACTCATTGGCTCTCCGGGAGCTTGCCAAGTCTTACAGCTCTCAGTTAAAACTTCATCTCCAAAGAGAGCTGGGGTCAGGCTGCCCTGGAGCCCCCCGACCCACGCACGGCCCAGCAGTCTTTGTCCGCCGTCTGGTGTCGTCTTCAGCCTTTGCCAGTAGGGGGCACCGCTGTGCTAGGGGAAAACCTGGCCCCTTCCCTCCTGCCTGCCATGACTTCCTGCTACCTCTGTCTCCTCGGGGCTTTGGGGTGCATCAAACTAAGTCCTTTTCAAAAACTGCCAACTTCAGGTCTGAGATGGGTTGTTTCATTTTCGGTTTTTTAATCCTCAATCAAGTTCCCTTTGTACTTTAGGTTTGCAAAGCCAGGAGGTCGGGTGGGAGGGGTGGGGGGGGAGGTGATATTCTTTGGACCACTTTTGTTTTCATGTATCTAAGCCTTAAAGACACGAGTGGTGGCTAGCCGCTTAGACACACACACACACACACACACACACACACACACACACACACACACACACACACACACACACACCCCACGCCCTGTTCTCGTGTGTCCCGCAAACGCCATGGAGTCAGGACGCGGGCTTGGCCCCTGTTTCGCAGACGAAGTTGACACTCTCTGCGTGCGAGTCCTTTTCTTGTCAGCCCTCTGTCCTTGCTTAGAGTAACGTGGCGCCTGTGTAAAATGCATGTCTTTCCGCTGCTTGGTTTTCCGTGTGTAAGGAGAGACGGGAGCTAGACGCCTTCCAGATCAGAACCGTGTCTCTCTGCGTCTCCCTGAGCTGGTTGGTCCTCTCGGGCTCATTTCTCTGAGATTGTCGCAGCCTGCCTGTGAGCTTGGCGTAGCTCGGGTCCTCCTGGTGACCCATCCAAACGCATCTGCCGTCTTGATGCTGTGCTCCAGATTCAAGAGCATTTCCACTGCTTTCCCGAGTAACCTGACTCCGAAAGAGAGTGGGTGCTGGGTCTCTCTTCCCCTTTTATCCCTGCTGAGTCCTGAGCATTCGGACCCCAGGTGCCCGAGGGAACCCCAGAAAGATGATGTTCATTTGCTGTCGTTTCTTAATTCAGAATCAGTGGTCAAATAAAAGAAAAAGGGGGGAAACGGAACGTTTAAGGTGAAAAGTTGCAAGCATTCCAAATGAATTCTAAGCGTTTCTTAACTTTTTATTATAACCCCACCTCCTAATCGGAAGCCAAGTGCTATTTGATACAATGATTACAAACCAAACAATTTTGACATTTTTTAAAGACAACATATGGAAAAACGCTCATTTTCACAATCTGAAGAGCTTTAAAAATAAAAATAGGGTTGAATTTGATATGCACAGGAAACGCTTTGTTTGTTTAAGAACAAATCCTTTCTGCTTTCTTTCTTTTTTTTCTTAAGAGATCTCAAGAGAAATTGTAGCTTGTTTTCCTGACAGCAAAAGCTAACTGTCACCCAATGAAGTCGTTGTAAGAAGTGATACCACTTGTCAAATATTTAATAAAGACTTATGGAAGCTGGAACATTTTCTACATCAAGTACTCTGAGTTGTCTGATTTATCCTCGTGTGTGTGTTCTCTTTATGGTTTCAGAGGTGTCTGTGCCTACGGGCTGATCGCATGTTGATTTCCTCAGTGTCCCTGGCGGCTACCCACATTTGAAAACATGATTAAGAACAGGGGCCTAACTTAATGAGAAACACGTTCTCTCGGGCTGTCTTCTCATTAAACTTGAGAATCCATGACACTAGAACACCAGGATAATAAATTCATCCCAGGAAAGGCATATTTTGTCCCTCCTTTCTCTCCCACTCACCCTCCATCGGTGCAAGACTCAGGAAACAGACAAGGCGATGCTCAGAAGAAAGTTTCCACAGACGTGTCCGTTTTCTGTGGGTTAAGCCTCCCCTGGAGGGCGCGGGGACGGACTCCCAGAGGTATCACCCAAAAGGATGTATTTGACTGGCCCTTGCTTCCTTGCCCTTGACCTTTTCTGTTAGCCTAGAGTGGATCTTGCTGGAAGGGAGACTGTGCCACCCCCTCCAGGCTGTCCCCCACACTTACACATGTACAAGAACCACCACAGAGTTCGGCTTGTCCTTAGACAAAGGTGACTAAAGGGAGGAATACTTTGCCCCGGCTGGAGAGAGACGGGAGTTTCCTGTCCAAATCTCCGTTTCCCTGGGACGAGAGAAACTCCCTTCCCGGTGCCCTGCCCCCCTGGTGTGTGTTTGCGTGCGTGACTTACCAGCATGTGCCGGGAACATGTAGGTGGCCTGAAGCCCAGGACCTGTGTCTGCAGGAAACACGGGCTCGTTTGGGGGCCACCGCCAGGACAGAAGCTCCCACCTCACCAACAACCCTCCAGAGCCTCCATTATCCCCCCCATTATTCCCCCTTTCGTCCCTTGCATGCGTGCAGGCTGCGGGCTTCACCACTGAGCTACCTCCTCCGCCCCATTTTCCAGACCCCCTTCCAGGGCAACCCTAACTTTCCTTTGTCCAGCAGAGTTTAAGGGCCTTCAAGCACCAGAGGCTGCACCCTGGACCCCCCCCAGCCCCCAGGCAGGATTAGACGGGGTTCCAGGAGGCTGCATCCCGCACAGCTTCTGCCTGAAAGAGGAATGTCAGATTCCCAGGGCGCTGCATTCTCGGTGGGGAGTTTGGTTCGAGCTTTGAGCTTTGTCATTCTGGCCCTTCATTTCTGCACCTAAGAACGGCCCTGGCCAGAGGGGGTGGAGCGGGTCTCCCTGCTCTCCCCCCCCCCCCGCCCCCGCCAGTCTGTGTTGACTTAGAAGACCCACCTGGCTCATCCACTGGGATCAGCAGGCCACGTCCCCTCTGGGGGCCGTTTGCACAGCCAGCCCTTTGAACGGGGACTCCAGTTAAAAAGTAACGAGCCGGGGACAGGATCAATCAGAGACAAATATTAGCTGTGAGCCCAGAGGGACCCTGGGTTGGGAAATACCCCTGGGTGCTGACCAGCAAAGAGCAACGGTCAGACTCACCCATCTTGGGGGTCCAGAAGCAGCCCCCTCCCCCCTGCCGCCTCCAGTCACCTGCCAGTCGCCTCTGTGAGCCCCACCTGAAGTACCAGGGCTCCCTCAGTGTGGACCCAAAGTGGGCTCTTAGGGGCTGCCTCCCTGCCCTGTCCCGCCAGCCTGCCCCACAGTGCCCGAGGCCCTCCCTCTCTGTCCCCATTTCCTGCCCCCCCAAGACTGGCAGGAGTGTGTGGGCCACCCGCCTCGCTGGTGGTGGTCCTGCCCCTTTGTGCTCTCAGCTTTCCTTCCTTTGAACCCCCCCACCCATGGCTTTTTGTATTGGGGTCACCTGGCTGTGCTCAGGGGCTACTCCCAGCTCTGCGGGTGGGGTCTCCCCTGCCACACCGGCGATCCAACCTGGGCCCCCAAATCGTAAAGCATACATGAGTCCTTTAAGCCTCCACCCCGCCCTCAGTGCCCCTGTGACTTCTGCTGGATTCTGTCCCCCTTGGCACTAGGGGAGGAAGGAGGGTCCCCAATAATCTGCTCTTGGTCTCTCCTCCCATGTCTTGTGACAGCCAGAGGCTGCTCTAGGGCCCAAAGCTCAGCGTGGCCCGACCTAAACCCCACTCTGCGGCGTCTCCCTGCCGCCGAAGCGGGATGTCCCTCTCCCCCTTCTCTTCCAGGCACTCACCCTGGAGCAAGTGGCCTGTTCCCCACCACCGAGGCCAGAGCCCCTTCTCCCTGTCAGTGTCCAGGCCCCAAACCCCCGGCGGGTGGCTGCCACAGGCAGGAAGGGGCAGGTGACACAGCCACGAAAACACACGCAAGCCCCGGGCAGGTGGCAGCTGCTGCGTGTCTGTCCGGCCTGCAGAGCCTGTGACCCCGTGCGTGAGACGAGCAGGTCAGCCGGGTGCTGAGGCCGCCGGGGAGGAGCGACGGGGGGTGGGGTGGGGGGGAGGGCTGGTGGGAGCAGGTGGGCAAGCACGGGGCCTCCAGAGGGCAGGAGGGGAGACTATGGGGCGTGTGGGGGAAGTCCATGGTGGGGGTGAGGTCCTGGGAGACAGCTAGCGGCGGGGGGTGCTGAACCCCCATACACGGGGCTCAAGGGCAAAGCGGGAGGTCCAGGCAGCGCCCAAAGTACCAGGGATGGAGTTTGGAGCGGGGAGAGGAGTGGGTGGGGCAGGGGGCAGTGGGGGGAGCTGGGGGTGGGGGTGCCGGGAGGCCGCTCGAGGGGGCCCTCCCCAAAGCTGGCGGCCGGCAGCATGGTCAGTGCCATGCCCACCTGACGGCCCCTAGACCGTTGTGGGGGTGGCCACCTGCTGAAGTCAGCTCAGAAAGGGAGATGCTGGGGTCCGAGGGGGTCCAGAACCAGCCAGCGTGTACCCAGGGCCACCCCATGCACCCGCCCCCCACCGCAGCCACTCCCAACCCAGCAGGGGCCTGCCCAGCTGTGCACACGTCCAGCCCTGAAGTGACTGTCTCCAGCCTTCCCGGACCTGTGTTTCCTGATTAGCTCGACAGAGGTGGCAGTCCCCGTCACTCTGGTGGCGGAGAAGGTGCCGTAACTTTGTTCATCGTGAGAGTCAACACTCAGGTGCAATAAACATGGAATAAAAAATAAGCACAGGGCTATGGGGTATAGCCACACACCCAAAACACAGGTTCGGCAGGACCGAAAACATGAGATCTAAGAGGCAACCATGTGCCTCTTAAGTTGACAGGTGAGTTGCGTGGGGTCAGGATGGGGAGAGAACTTGGGGACCCTGATGGAGGGACACTGGTAGAGGGGTTGGGGCTGAATCATCGTAGGCCTAAAATGCAGCTATCACTAACTTTGTAAAGCATGGCTCTTAAATCTAAAAATATATATTAAGAAAAAATAATAAACCTATAAAGTGACAGGTACAAAATTCAAAAAAATTAATAAAAAGAAAAATAAGAACAATGGAAAAGAGGAACTAGAGTAAAGCAGTCAAAGTTAAAATTCTATAAATATGTTTGTGTTAAGGGCAGATCATTATCAGTCTCATGGTGCTGATCCGAGTCTCCCACACATGTCATGGAGGGATATTGGCACTTTGGTGGTCGGTGTGTTATGGTAGCAACATATGCCTAAAACATACAAGCATTGACACCTTCATAAATAATAAGGAAGAAAGGAGGGAGGGAGGATGAGAGGAAGGGAAGGAAGGAAGGAAGGAAGGAAGGAAGGAAGGAAGGAAGGAAGGAAGGAAGGAAGGAAGGAAGGAAGGAAGGAAAGAGAGGGAGGGAAGGAGGAAGGGAGGGAGGGAGGGAGGGAGGGAGGGAGGGAGGGAGGGAGGGAGGGAGGGAAAGAAGGAGGGAGGGAGGGAGTAAAGGAGGGAAGGAAGGAAGGAGGGAAGGAAGGAGGGAAGGAAGGAAGGAAGGAAGGAAGGAGGGAAGGAAGGAAGGAAGGAAGGAAGGAGGGAGGGAGGGAGGGAGGGAGGGAGGGAGGGAGGGAGGGAGGGAGGGGGGAGGGAGGGAGGTGGTCACTGCCCCCCAGACCCCTCCCTTCCGCTGTGTGGACACGGTAAATAGCTCAGACCTCCGGGTCAGCATTCTGCCCCCGGTGAGGTGGCTGCCCAGAGGGGGATTACTTCACAATTACAAAATAATAATAATAATGAATTCTGAAAGCGGCAGATAGGGGTGAATCCAGCAGACCTGCGGGCCAGGCTCGTCCAAGAGTCAGGAGGGGGGTTGCAGAAAACCTGTTTTGAACTGGGAACCTTATAGAAAAGCCCAGATGCTTCTCCCGTGAGATGCTAGGTGTCACGTGGAGGTGCCCCAAAATTTGCCTGGCTTTCGACTGACTGCTCCTTTATCTTTCCCCTGACAAGGCCGTCTCACTACCCCACTGAGACAGAAGCTAAATTGCTCCCGGCCCCCAAACACGTTCTCGGGGAGGCCCGTCGGTGCACTGATGCCCAGGCGGTGCTCACAGCCATGCCGGAAACGGGCGCGTGGGACGGTCTGGGCCAGCCTGGGAGGCAGGTGGTGGTCAGTCCCGCTCCCCAGACGGGCACATGGAAGGGACCAAGCCTGAGGCCTCAGGCTGCCCAGCTGCCCAGCCGCCTGGCTGCAGGCCTTCCCCAGCTCCCCCACCTGGGGGCACCCCCGGGCACTGGCAAGGCCTCACCCCGAGGTGCGGGTCACTCCCGAGGCCCTGCCCGAAGGGACTGGCCGTGCAGGGGAGGCCCCGGGGAAGGAGGGGGTCGTGCCGCTTCACCCCACGGGGGCCCGGACGCCTCCTGGGGAGCCGGGCCAGGAAGCAAGAAGCCCCGCGAGCCCTCTGGCCTTGGGTTCAAAGCCCCGTGGCGCTGCCTTATCTGGGCCGCCCAGGCCTGTTTCAATACGTCTGTTTGAGGAGATGGCACTGGGCGGGGGCTGCAGCCCGCTGACCGGATGGTCAGGCCTGCGGGGTGCAGTGTCCCCTGCCTGTGTCAACTCCAAAAGGCAGGGTTTGGAAATAGTCAACAGAGAGCAGCCTGGGGCCGGCGCAAACCGCCACGGCCGGTGTTTGGGCAGCGTTGGGCAATGCGGCGCGGCGCCCGGGCAGGGGGGAAAGTCAACTTGGCCCGAAGGCCCAGAAGCCACTCTGGGCCCGGCAGCCCACCCGCAGCTCCGCCAGGGAGAGCCCGTCCTGCAGCCCTCCGCCATGGGAGAAGGTTCTGGAACATTTTACCTTCTCCCCCATACACCACACGCCCATCCTTGCTGGATGCACCAACCCCACCCCCCCATGTGACGGCCCCACACTTCTTGCTCAGGGACAACTCAGTGCTCTGTACTTAAACCGATTTGTAAAGGGCTTGCTTCAGGCAAGTTATCCGGGAAGAGGCCCAGTGCCGGGGCGGGCACAGCCCCTCCTCCCAGGAGCACAGCAGAAGGCTCCGCTCCGAACCCCAGACACCGAGGCTCCAAGAGGGAACGTTTCCTTTTATTTATTTATTTATTTATTTATTATTATTATTTGCTTTTTGGGTCACACCCGGCGATGCACAGGGGTTACTCCTGGCTCTGCACTCAGGAATCACCCCTGGTGTGGTACTTGGGGGACCATATGGGATGCTGGGAATTGAACCCGGGTCGGCCACATGCAAGGCAAATGCCCTCCCCACTGTGCCTTCGCTCCAGCCCCGGGAAAGTTTCTTGCCCAGATTCCCCAGTGAGCCCATGGGGAGGAATGAGGCCGGCGCCCGCCCCGTCCCCCCGGTGGGGTTTCTTCCCCACTGCACACCGGGCCTCTTGGGCAAAGCACTCCCAGCCTGGTCCCTCACCCACACTCTGCGGCTCCTACAGCAGCAGCCAGGGACACACACAGGTCCTGGGGGGCAGGGCCCATGCCAAGGGACCCCTTCTTAGTCTCGCCCCCTGGCCCCAGGGCCTGGGTCCTTGCCAACCTGAATCTAGGCCCCCAAGCCCCCCCAAGTATCTAATGAGGCAGGCAAAGGAGAGGGGCAGGGCGAGAGCGGGGCCTTACGGGGGGCCCTAGACCCCAGCTCTGCTCCACGCGGCTCCTGCGGGGAATAGGCAGAGGTGCCAACCCCGTCCCAGCCATCCCTCAGTCACCCGCTCCCCCAGGGCTACCCCATAAGGGAGCGAGCGGGGGCCTGAGGCAGCCTGAAGGGACCCAGCCAAGGACTGACACCCCAGCTGCTTCCTCCAGGGCCCCGAGAGCCCAGGAACGACCTTCTGGTAAGATCCACGCTCCTGCCCCAGTGCAGTCTCCCCCAGCAAACGACTGGGGGCAGGGTGGGCACGACGCAACTGTCCCAGCACGGCCTTGGGGCTCTACCCAGCCGCCCCCGTCACGGGGCTGGGAATCGGGTTCTGCAAGGCAGACCCCGGCCGCAGGATGCTCGTGACCCCTCGATGGGTCCCTGGCGCAGAGGATCCGAGTATGGAGTCCCCAGTTTGGTCCCTGCAGACACAGAACCGCTGGGTGTGGCCCCCTGAGTGTACAGAGCCGGGAGCACTGCCCAAGAGTGGCCCGTAAGGAAGAAAATGGACTTGGGCAGGAAGGTTGGGTGCCCTTGGGCCTCGGACCCTGTCGAGTCACGGGCAGCCGCAGGGAGCCCCGGGTGGAAGGGAGGACCCGGCCAGACCAGCTCACGGCTCCTCCCAGCTCTGCTCGGGGGTCTCAGGGGCCCGCAGACACAGTTGCTGGGGATGGAACCCAGGTGGCTGCGTGCAAGGTCAAAGCCTCTCCAGGTATTGTGGGGAGAGGTTTGGGCACGTGCAGGTGCCCAGAGCCCAGCTCTGCCCCTCTGCTGGGCACCAGCTTCCGTCCGGGTCCTTGGGACGAGTCAGGGCCAGCCCGTGGCTCCTGACTGTGTCGCTGGGTCCGTCCGTGAGTGTCGTGAAGCTCTGAAGCTCCTTGCCCGGAAGGCAGCTGCATGTCCCTGGGTCCTCCTCGAGCAGGGCGCCCATGCCCTGTGGGGGCAAATGCTGGGTAACCCGGGGCAGAGGGTCTGAACTTGGCCCTGGGGGAACGGCAGGAGGCCCTCTGCCCCCCAGATACCGCAGGAGGAGGACGCCCCTATAAGAACGGGGGCAGGGCGGGGGTCATGCCCCATTAGGTCTCAGCCCAGCTGCCCTCGGTAGAGCAGGGAGCTGCCTGGCCCCAGGCTGGGACAGCCACACCCAGGGGCCAGCGGGGGCCCTTCTGGTTGGAGGCAGGCCTGCTGCAGGAGACTGAGTGTAGCTCAGCGCTGCCAGAAGTGAGCACTGGACTGGGGAGGTCTCGTGTGAGCAAGAATAGGGTGATCCATTCCACCATCCTCCTCCTCTTCCTCCTTCTCCTGGGAGAAGGGGATAGACATATTTTTTTTTTAAAAAAAAATAATCTTTGGCTGGAGTGATAGTACAGCGAGGAAGGTGCTTGCCGTGCACACATTCGATCCGGGTTCAATCCCTGGCACCACATACAGTTCCCTGAGTAGTGCCAGGAGCGATTCCTGAGCACAGAGCCAGAAGTAAGCACACCACACACACACACACACACACACACACACACACACACACACACACACACACACACACACACACACACACCCCAAATTAAAGTCTGAGAAAGAAAAAGAAGTACAAAACAGTGTGGAGCAATAGGTAGGGCGTTTGCCTTGCATGTGGCCAACCCGGGTTCAATTCCCAGCATCCCAGCATCCCGTATGGTCCCCTGAGCACCGCCAGGGGTAATTCCTGAGTAATTCAGAGCCAGGAGTAACCACTGTGCATCGCCGGGTGTGACCCAAAAAGAAAATAAAAGGTACAAAGCAAGTCTTTTCTTATAGCTGAGTAGTATTCCATGTCTATATCCCACTTTCTTTATTCTCTGAGACACTGCCTCAGAACTGAGGAAGCTGGGGGGGGCACCCCTGGGGGGGGGAAGAGAGGGGACAGTGAAGGGGGGAGGGGGTTGTCGGTGCCATAACATCGCAAGTCTGGAACATGACACTTGCATGATAACGAGTGTTTACAGCCACTTCTCCAAAACTAAGATTCCTTCTGTGGCAGAGAGCAACCATCACGTAGACTGGCCAGCTTTGCTTATGATTTAGGATTTGTATGATTTTTCAAGATTTTAAAGGATGTATGACTTGAAGTTTGCAAATACAATGAAAATGCCATTTTCCCATGTGATAAACTCCACATTGGAGTTTTAAAGAAGACGTATTGGATTCCTACTATTGTATGTAAGGAAGATTTTAGTCCCCCCCACCCCTGCCCCCCTCTCTCTCTCTCTCTCACTCCCTCTCTCTCTCTCTCTCCTCTCTCTTTCTCTGTCTCTCTCTCCTCTATCTCTCTTTCTGTATCTCTTTCTCTGTCTCTGTCTCTCTCTCTCTCATTTGTTGCCTGTTCCTCATGCAGCACATGTTCACTGGGGTGTAATTGCATCATCATACAGCCTGATTGAGAACACATTTGTTAGTGGAAGTTGGAAGTTCTGCAGAATTAATTTTTCTACTCCCAATACTTGCTGAAATTAAATGTTTAAAAAGTTAAGCCATTGAGGTAGTGACATAGGAGCACCCTCTCTCCTCACAAAAAGCAAGCACTATTGGCATAAAAGAGACCGTCTAGCGGGTAAAGCACTTGCCTTGCACACAGCCAGCCTGGTCTGCCGCCCGCCCTGCCCTGAGTGACTTCTGAGCACCGCAGGATGTAACACCCAGAAAAGCAAGTCCCCATCAGCCCTGTGTGACCTCCAGCCTGTAGGGAGCCCCCTTTGTAACACCCCGCTGGCCCTCAGCACTGACCAGCCCCCGCCCCCACCCCCTCAGGCTGCTCTGAGGGGCTCTGAGGGCCTGAGCTCACCAGGGCCGAGTCACCCTCAGACACACAGGGGCACGTAGCAGGACCCTGTGGAAGCCTCAGGCCTGGGCTCCTGACGGGATCTTAGGAAGCCTCAGGAAGGTCCTGCGGTCACTGCACCGAGTGAGGGAGACCCAGACTCAGGGCCCAGCACCCAGCGGCCTCCCTGGAGCTGATGCTTATCATCCCATGGCCCCGCATCCACGCTGACAGGGGCGAGAGCTCAGGGTGGCCCCGGGAGTGGGGGGAGAGGGGGAGGGGCGCATCCCCTGGCCCCCGGTGGCCTCTGTCTGTCCTGCTCTCTTGGCCCGAGCAGGGTTTAGCGGGAGCAGCATCAGTCACCACTGGCCCTAACGGAAACTTAGAGGGGAGCCGAGGCAGAGACCACCAGAGGGGACCACAGGACCGGCTGCCCCGGGGGGACCCGCTGAGGAGAGTAACGGCCCCGGCGACCAGGACGCTGGATCTCTGAGGGGAGGACAGTGTCCTCACCCTCACTCCCGGGCAGGAAAGAGTTAACACGTTCCCTCTGGGGGCGGTGGGGGGAGTGAACTGTCACGGGGTGTCCCCTCCCCACCCCCCAGCGCCCCCGTCCCTGGCTTGCTTAGTGTGCGGGACCAAAGGTGACCGGCACCGGCACCGGTGACTGTGGGCCGAGGCCGTGCGCGCCCGCCCACCCTCAGGATCGATCATTTACTGTGACTTGTCAGAAAGGGAAGGAAGTGTTTACTCTCAAGGCCTGGACCCCATAAAGGCCGCGGGACAGGCGGACACCCACAGAAGCTCGAGGCTCGCCCACGCTCACCACAGCCCCCGAAGGCGCGAGAGGAGCCGGCGCCGGGCGGGCCCTGGACAGCAGGGCACCAACGAGGCCAGACGTCAGCCACTGCCCGGCCCAAAGGGAAGAGCGCCTTCTCCCTGGTGAGTCGGGCTGTCCTGGAAAGAGGCCCCCAACTTCGAGAAATAGGGCTGAGAGACCCCCGGGTTTGGTTCTTTTTGTTTTTAGGGTTTTTTAAATTTTTTTTTGTTTTGTTTTTTGGGTCACACCCGGCGATGCACAGGGGTTACTCCTGGCTTTGCACTCATGAATCACCCCTGGCGGTGCTCAGGGGACCATATGGGATGCTGGGATTCGAACCCGGGTCGGTCACATGCAAGGCAAACGCCCTACCCGATGTGCTATCACTCCAGCCCCTTAAAAATATTTTTATCACACCCATTGGTGCTTAGTCCTGGCGCTGTGCAGAAGGGTCACTCCTGGTGGGGCTCAGGGGACCACCTGGGGTGCCGGGGCTTGGACCCTGGTCATCCACACAAGACAAAGGCCCCACCAGCTGTACTAGCGCTCCTGCCTCTCCACAGGTGTTTTTAAGACCCACATCACCACACACACACACACACACACACACACACACAAACACACACACACACACAAATGCACGCATGCACGCACATACACACATAACACCTGATGCCATCAAAAGCCAATCGTGTTTGTCAGTCAGGATGGTTCTATTTCCTCAGTGTCTGAGAGCCCAGCACACTCTCTCCGGGGGGTTCTTCTTACCCCGGGAGGGAGGAGCTCAGGCCAGAGGGGACTCAGGGCCCACGGTGGCCTGGCCTTTATGTCCACCAGAGCCTTGCGCCATAGGCAGATGGTCCAACAGCGACAGCAAGGCCTTCCTGCAAGGTGCCGCTGGGGAGGCACCGACAGGAGTCCGGGTAAGGAATCCCACCTCTGCCCTGGACCTCGGGGTCCTGTGTGGCCTCCCGAGATGGGCAGGGCGCGGGCTGCTCCTTCTGTCCAGCCTGCCCCCTCCCCACCCAGCAGACAGCCTGGTTCCCAGAACCAAGGGACTCTTCACCCTGGCTTGGTGAGGGTTGGCTAAGGAATCTTCCAGTTTGCCCCGCTCAGGCAGTTTCCAGCAAAATGAACTCTTGCTTGGCATCCCGCTGGCAAGCGGGTTCTATTTTTAAATCACCAACAAGACAAGCCTCACACCTGACACTGACGTTCTTTGTCTTCCTCTCTAGACGAAAACAGCCTGAAAGAACCCAGCGGAGGCATTTAGCGCACTCGATTTTAAATGACAGGAGCTGTGGGTTTGGAATTAAGAAATGTGTCTCTGTGAGTGGCTTTTAAAGAAATCTCTCTGGGGGAGGTGTGCAGCCAAGTGACACTTCATGGTTCCTCGGGCCCTTTCTTTGCTTCGTCTCCTGGGTTTGGCCCGAGAATGTTCTCAGTCCTAGCCGACAAAACGTCAAGGCGGGGGCTGGAGAGATAGCACAGAGGGTAGGGCGTTTGACTTGCACGCGGCCAACCCAGGTTTGATTCCCAGCATCTCATATGGTCCCCCGAGCACTGCCAGGAGTAATTCCTGAGTGCAAAGCCAGGAGTAACCCCTGTGCATTGCTGGGTGTGACCCAAAAAGCAAAAAAAACCAAAAAAAACAAAAAAACAAAATGTCAAGGCAAAGACAAGCTGCCGCCTCATCAGCTCTGACCTGAGAGGGGACAGAGGACTGTGCCAGGCCAGCATCTGCGTCCGAGACAGTGTCCCGGCAGAGGCAGCACACGGCCCCTTCCCAGGCGATGAGCTTGCTGGCCCGTGAGGCCTGGGGATTACCTTCATAAAGGCCAATTCTGGACAAGGCACCTGGGATGTGGCAAGGGAAGTAAACCCAGTCTTGCCGCTCTCTCATTCCACGGGAAACAGCACTGGGAACAGACCTCAGCAACGAGAGGTGTGAGGAGATTCAGTCTCGGTGGGGAGGCAGGAGACGGGAACACAGAGAAGAAACGGTGTTTGAGCCCACCGCCAAACCCTTGGCCCCGTCTCAGGAGTCCCAGGAAGGCCGCTGAGAGGCTGCCCGGGCCTTTTCTAAGTTGTAGAGAACCAAGCTGGCATTCGGACAGACCCGCTTGCTGAAGAGCCAGTATCGCGGCTTTCGTGTTAATGTTTTCTCAGAAATAACAGGTGTAATTATTTCCCAACCAGCTTGCAACCCCCCGGATGTTATTAACTAGTACCATTTAAGTTCAGTGGTTAAATTAGAAAGAAAGAAAAAAAGAAAGAAAGAAAGAAAGAAAGAAAGAAAGAAAGAAAGAAAGAAAGAAAGAAAGAAAGAAAGAAAGAAAGAAAGAAAGAAAGAAAAAGACTTGAACAAAAGTTTTTCTTTTTTTTATGCACTTTGTTTTACTTTTTTTTTTTTTTGGAGGGGGTTCTTTTTGAGTCACACCCAGAGATGCACAGAGGTTACTCTCCTGGCTCTGCACTCAGGAATTACTCCTGGTGGTGTTCAGGGGACCCTATGGGATGCCAGGGAACGCCCAACCCACTGTACTATCGCTCTGGCCCCACAAAGGTTTTTCTTACACTTGCAGAATGAGAAAGCCATTTGTGAGTTTCCTAGTAGACATCTCATGGCCATTTTTTTTTCTTAGTGATAGCATGGACGGCACTTTTTAAAACTACTAACATTCTGTTTGCTTGCTTAGATTGATTTGTATGTTAACAGAGTTTAACTTCTCCTGCAGGAGCAATGAATGAATCAAAGAAGGCAGAAAGAACAATGTTTTAAAAAATGTTCAGGGGCCAGAGAGATAGGACAGTGGATAAGGCCTTGCATGAGCCAGAGTTCAATCCCTGGTACCCCACAAGGCCCCCTGAGCCCCACCGTGGATGATCCCTGAGCACTGAGCCAAGAGTAAACCCCGAGCACTTCGGGGTGTGCCCCTCAAAACAAAACAATAACAATCTGCTCATATGGCTGAGCCTATGGCACATCTCTGTCAATGCTCTTGATCGATGCAATAATATGATTAAATTATTGTGTTGCATAAAAAGTATTTCACTAATAAGTTGCTGAGAAATCACGGTGAGATTCCTCTCAGCGCAAAGGTAACTTTTCATGTTGTTTTGGGCCACACTCAATGAACACGTGGGTGGAGGACAATCACGAGGTCCTATGGGTAGAAATTGGGGCTCCCCCATGCGATCCTCTGAGCCACCTCCCCAGCCACACAGTGGTAATCTCAGGGGAATGTTTGTGAAAGGAAAAATGTATTAGTGAAGATACACACACACACACACACACACACACACATTCACATACGTACACACTTTTTGGCAATGGTTTGAATTCTTAATATTTTTCTCGCAACAAAAATTTTACTTCCATTATAGAAATTAATAAATAGAGAGAAGCAAAACGTGAAGAAAAGTGAAACCACACTTATCTGATTTAAGAATATTTGGGGTTTCTTCCCAAGCATGTTTGCATTTTCTATTTTCTGGCAGAGGAACTCGTCAGTCGCTTTGAAAACTGCTTCTTCCTGTCATTGCACATTTTGAATCTCTTCCCAAGTCAGGGTCATATTCCCAAGTAAGCTGATATATATATATATGTATATATATATATATATATATATGTATTTTTTGCAATATCAGCTTAAAGAACTAGGTTTGGTGATTAAACAAATCACCTGACTCCTATCATTGGACATGTAGGTTATTTCCAACTTCCATCATTACCTATGTTTACATAGACAACCTTATAGGTAATTCCTTTGACACCTATATAAGGAAAAACAAATTTTTTTTCCTTAAAAATTCAAGAGCTCTTGCTATTAGATACTTTTCAAGGGCCAAGAAAATAAGAGCTGGAGCTGGAGCGATAGTACAGCGGGAAGGGCATTTGCCTTGCATGCGGCCGACCTGGGTTCAATCCCCAGCATCCCATATAGTCCCCCGAGCATGAGCACCCCTGTGCATCGCCAGCTGTGACCCAAAAAGCAAAAAAATAAAGGAAAGAAAGAAAGAAAATAGAAGCTTATTTGGAGGGAGGAAGTTGGTGAGATTGACCTGGAAGTCATTAACTTCCAGCTCTCTTTTCTTCTGTTTCTTCTTTCCCAGCCTCCCACTTACCCTCAGCTGTCTTTCGCAGATTCCCGAACGCCCAGAAGCAGAGCCCGAGAGGACTCAGGGAGGCCCGGCCTCTGGACCTGAGAGAAGCGGATGGGCCCCGTCCCCGTCCCCGAGTGCTGGGGGATCCTCCCCGCCCACCCGCCAGGGCCCTTTGTGCCAGGGAGTCAGTTACTCCCCCGGTTTTCTCAGCCGGGCTCTGAGACGTGGCTCCTGTCGGAGCAGAGGACTCCCCTGAGTGAGAAGCGGGCAGGTGCCTTCTGTGGGGACCTCTCCCGGGCCATGCGAACGCGCCTGGTAGCTTGTAAGGCGCTAGTCGCTCATCCCTTAGCCCATCCCCGGTCACTGAGGGTCTGTGGGAGTCTGTGGGGGGCCAGCAGAGGCGCTACAGGAGGGTTTGTACCCAGAAGGACCGGAGACAAAACCGCCCTGGAAGCATTTCCCTCCCGGAAGCCTCCCCTCGGCTGCCCCCCAGCCCCAGACGCTGTCCACCAGAAGCGTCCCGCCGAAAGCGTTCACCAGAAGCGTTCTCATGAGCACTGTGGCTCTCTGCAGCCTGGTGGAGTCCCGCGGTGGGCAGGACACCCGGGGGGCAGGCTTCCACAGGGAGAGAAGCTAGTGGCAGAGGGGCAAGGCTCCGCTCAGCCCCAGCCCACTGAGGCAGGCGACCTTCACGCTGTCCTAGGCGCCTTGGTACGCCGCGGCACTGCGGGCAGGAGGGTGAGGAGCAGTTTGACGGAAAAACACAGGGCTCGTTCTCAGTTGTTGAAAACCCGCCAATGTTGTGCCAAAGCAGGGCTCTGGTTAAATGTTAACACCTCAGTGACCCTGGGGATACAATAACCTGACCCCCTCCCACCCCGGCGTCAGGGGGGAAATCGGGAATTAGGGTTAAAAGCTTCCTTCCCTCTCGTTCTCCAGGGGCTCAGCTCCCTTTTTGTTTAAAACTATTTTGAACAGGAAAACCAAGCAAACAGAAGGGATTTCTTCTTAGAAAGCTAATGTCTGCCAGGAAAAAGAAGAGGAAGTGAGAGAGAGAGACAGAGACAGAGACAAAGAGAGAGAGGGAGAGAGAGGAGAGAGAAGGGGGAAGAGGGAGAGAGAGAAAGAGAGGAAAGAGAGAGAAGGAGAGAGAGATGGAGAGAGGAGAGAGAAGGGGAGAGAAAGAGAGAGAGGGAGAGAAGAGAGGAGAGGGGGAAGGAGAGAGATGGAGAGAGGAGAGAGGAGGGGGAGGAAAAGAGAGAGAGAGAGAGAAGGAGGGAGAGAGGAGCGAGGAGAGGGGGGAGGGAGAGAGTATTATCAACAAATTCTCTCCACTCCGCTCTTTTCCTGACCTTCCCTCATCTGTCCCACCCCCAATTGCGGTGGCAAAGGACTGCGGTGACTGAGATTTAGAATCCGGGCCCTGCTGGACACCTCTGGGTCAAGAGCTGCTCCCGAGGTCGATCACAGCCCTCTAGTTGCGTGTCCCCACACAGACCGGTTTGCATCCACACTGCTAATGGCTTTGGAGGGAGCCCGGGGACAGTCAGCTGTCGGGTCTAAGCTGATGGCTTCTCCCGCGTCTTCCATTCCCTCCCTCTTCCTTCCACACCGTGCCTGCAAACAGATTCCCCACCATTTCCACCCCTGGTCGGAAGGTCTGCACGTGGTGGGAACAGTACTCCGGGCAACAGGGTCCCTTGACTGAAAAACACACCTGTTCCAGACCCAGAGGCCCTCTCTGCCTTGTGCTCTTTCCACTGTGCTCTGATCGTTCACTCCCGTGCCCCCTGCCCTCTCTTCCCAGGTGACCGTGCTGGCCAGACTTCCTGCCGAGGTTGGTGGCCCAGGAGGAATGCGGCGATGCAGTGAACCCCTTCACGAGCTTCCTTAGCAGAGCTGTGGAGTGTGACAATGGTGTTTGTGTCCAAGTCTCAAACGCCATTATCACACTAAATAGCTACTGTTAGGCCATCCTTCCGCTCGCTGGCGCCGGGGTCACGGGGGCAAGAAGGTTTGTCGTGTAGCAGGGCTGTGTAATGACTGAGTAAATACCTTGGGGTTTCTGCACTCGGAAGTGAAGTCAGCTGCCCTGGGCGTCGCTGGCGCTGCTGTTAAGTTCTCTCCCCGCTCATGCGATTTCTCACTTTCCTGCGCCAACAGGAAGATCTCTCCGCACGCCCCGGAGCACTGAGCACAGAGCCGGGCCCCTGCTCCCCACGGGGCTCCCGCTTATTGAGCTGAAATGCAAGAGTGGGAAAGACTGAGATGCCCCCAAACCCAAACCAACCAAAATCTAGGTCAGGCAGACAGCAGGCTTCTGAGTGCAAAATTAAAAGTGAGTCACGGTTCGTTAAAAGAAATAATTCTAATAAACTGACACATGGCTGAAGTGACCTCTCAGAGATTCTGGAACGTATTTGATTTCTGCTGATTTGAATTAATGACCAGTCTGTTTACTGGCCTTGTATATGTGCTAGGCCCTTCTTCCTTATGTTTTCATGAATTACTGTCCAGAAATCATGTGTGAGTTGCCATAGCAAACGGGAACATTTGAACCCCCTGCAAATTTCTGGGACAATCCACCCTGCTGGTTTGGAAGGTTTTCTCTGAGAGGCATTGAAAGCTCCTCTCCCAGACTTACCTAAATGAACTATCATATGTTCAGTCAAATCTAAAGGGCTGGATGTAGAAACAAGGGACGGGAGGATTGTTCCGTGGTTGGAAGCTTGACGCAAGTGGGGGGTGTGGGGAGGGCCGTTAGGACAGAGACGGGACCACTATGACAGTGATAACTGGAAATGATGACTCTGGACGAGCACTGAGTGCTGAGAGGAGGTCAAGGGACATACACGATAACCTTTCAGTATCTGTATTGCAAGCCATAACGCCCCAAAGGGGGGAGGGGAAGAGAGGGAGAGAGAGAGAGGGAGAGAGAGGGAGGGAGAGAGAGAGAGAGAGAGAGAGAGGAGGAGGAGGAGGAGGAGGAGGGAGAATAGTGCTGTAGAGGCAGGCTGGGGAGGTGACGGGAGGGAAACTGGGGACATTGGTGGTGGGAATGTACTCTGGTGAAGAAATGGGTGTTGAAACATTATGACTGAGACCCAATCAACATTGTCACTGTGTATCCCATGGTGATTCAATTGAAAAAATAAAAGCTATAAACCAATAAACCGAGTAAAACAACAACAACAAAGAAAACACCTAATTCTAAGGACAGTCAAATAGAAAAAAAGAAATCCAAAAGGTTGGAGCAATCATCAGAAACAAGTTCATTGATTCATGGATTAATTCATTCATTCATTAAATAACGGGGTTCCAGGGCCCGCCACACATCCCACTGTGGATGGGGGGGTGGTGATTTCTCCACTCCATGGGTCTAACACCACTTAAAAACTGGAGCCACAATGGGGTCCGGTTCCTGGTTCACCTGTGAAGGGACGTTCTGATGATCCCAGTTGTGTTTACTGGGGGAACCCAGTGAGTGAAACGTTGTCAAACAACCCCAGCTCCCTTCTTGGGGATCCGAGACGCCTCCTTCCTCCCCAGGCCATCTCCCCGTCCTGGCAACACACCCTGTCAGGAGGAGAACCGGAGCCCCGTACACCTCACTAAAAGATGAACGTGTTCCTTGGTGTGTTTCCGGAGGAGCCCTAGGGAGGTGGCACCGACAGTGGCTTCTCCACTCGCCCACCTTATCTCATGGGCTCCAAACGACACAGGGCGAGGGTGGCCCTAGAGAGGGAGGGACCTGTGGGGCTCGGGGTGACCCCCCGCATCCTTCACCTCTTGCCTCCCCTGGTGTGGGTTATTCCCCCCATCTCACGCTCCCTGCTGGAACCCCAGGGGGGTTGAGCTCATCAGATCAGACCTGACTGCAGGTCCCGGGCTGGCTGGCTTGTCCGGGGCTCTGAGGAGAGCCTGGGGGACACGGGCAGTGTTAGGGGACCCCTTGTCCCGAGAGCACTCAGCAGGCAGAGAACAGCACCATGCCAGTCCCCGCAGGGGCCCTGGACAGAGGGAAGAGCCAAGTTTGGGGTGAGGAAGGGGCTGCCAAACCGCTCAGTCGTGCTCAGTCCACTTAGTGACCGTCCCTGAGCCACCCTCTGCATCCTGCCGTGCATCAAGGGTCCAGCATCTCCCCTCCACTCTCTGCCCTGAGAGTTAACCCAGGTGGAATTCAACTCTGCCCCGGGGAGGGCGCACTGCTGGTCCCCGGAGGCTGCCTTAGGGCTCTGTGTCCAGAGGTTCCTGCCGGGGCAGTCCTGCCTCTGCACTCGGGGGTCACTGTCCATCTCTTGGAAACACACAGGGGGAGTCAATCCTCGCCCCATTTCCAAGCTGTGTCTGATGCAATCCTGCAGCTTGGGAGCTCTGATTACCGAGGCTGCCCCCGTCCCGCCCCCTGCTTTCATCTCTACCCCCCACTCCCACCCGTAGCATCACCGCCACCCTCCTTCCCAGCAGAGAGCCCTGGGCTCATGCCGGCTCCTGGTGTCATTTGCGAGATCAAAGCTGCTTCCGCCCCGAGCAGGCGGGCGGCCAGCACACGCGCTTTCCTGTCGTGAGTCCAGAGGCCTTTGATCCCCGACCATCAGGTACCCGGAGCACGACCACCGGTCACTCAGGGCCTGTCCCAACCCACCCAGGCCCCCGGGGGGTCTTGGAAAGCAGCTTCACTGCTGCCCGATGTCAGCGGCTGCTCCATACGTTTTTCTGAGCTCCTTGAATGCCGGTCTCCTGCTGGGAGGAGCCGCCCTGGGATCAGAGGACAGTGGGGGCTGGAGCAGACTGGCAGGCAGGAGCCCTGGGTTCCATCTCTGGCACCACATGGTTCCCCCCGCCCATCCCCCCGCCCCAGCCTTTTTATGGCAATCCCTGAGCACTGGAGCTGGGAAAGCCCCTGAGCACTGCAGCTGGGAGTAGCCCCATAATCAGACCAACAATGGAACGGGGTAGCCAAGAACAATGGCCCCCCTTGTTCTGAGGGCCAGAAAGGCAAAAAGCTGCTCCCAAGACCCTTTGTCTGTTGTCTGTGTGAGGCTGAGCTGGCTCCAGGTCCAGCTGCCTCAGCCCCAGGCCCTGTGGCTACTGCCTGCCCACAGGGGACGTAAATGTGAGTCCAGCCCTGCTGAGTGCGGCTGGGGTCTTACTGCACCCCCCAGACTCGGTGTTTTCGTCGCTGAAGTACGGAGGAAATTCATGAGCTGGGGTGTGTCTTCACACCACGGGGTGCTACGCATGTGCTCCCTGCAGGAGGAGCAGCAGCTCCCCCGCTCTTTCACGCAGGGAAATGCAGCCAGGGTGCGCACGGTGAGAAAAACTCAGTCTTTAGGAAATGGGCAATATCACGCATGTGCCTCCAACAGCACTGAGGTGTGCAGGACTTTGGGGCACAGGGAAGGCTGCCTGGAGGAGGTGGCCTCTGGGCAGAAAATTGGAAGAGAAGTGAGGTTTTTCAGATGAAGGAAGGGGACTGGACACAAGGTCCCCAGGACTACTGCCTGGAAGTCTCGAGACGGAAGAGAACTTTTCAGACTGTTTTTGTGTGTGTGTGTGGGGGGGGGTCATTGACTAGCTGGCTGTGCAGTGCTCTTCTGCATTGTGCCCCAATTGTGGTGGGCCGTTGGGTTAAGGAAGGAAAATAAAGCTACGGGCTTAGGCTGGTGTCAGGCTTGGGGCTTCAACTGGACCAAGAAATAACTTTCATACTGACCCCAGACCCCTAACTGGGCAGGACTTCCCGACCTCCAGCCCCAAGGTTTCTGGACAACATGGATACAGAGTCGAGCGACCAAAGAACACTCGGGGCCCGGGGGAGCAGCAGCTGGGGAGGGCCGGGGAGGGGAACGGGTGGGGCAGAAGACAGCCTGCTTCCCACTGCGGCCAGGGTCCCTGACCAGCGAGCCCCTGACCAGCCAAGGTCCCTGACCAGCGAGGCCCTGACCAGCCAAGGTCCCTGACCAGTGCGTCCCTGACCAGCCAAGGTCCCTGACCAGCGTGTCCCTGACCAGCGCGTCCCTGACCAGTCAATCCCCTGACGAGCTGAGGTCACTGACCAGCAAGTCCCTGACCATCTGAGTCCCTGACCAGTCAAGGTCCCTGACCATCCGATGTCCCTGACTAGTTGAGGTCACTGACCAGCAGAATCCCTGACCGACAAACCCTTACCCAGTCCACCCCCCCAGCTGGCAGCAGTCCCTCACCCGCACCCCTGATCTTGCTCAAGTGCAAACCTTCCCAAGGCCTTCCAGGTGCTGATGGGGGTTGGGGGGTGGGGGAAGGGCAGCCTGTCGAGTGAAGCCCTCCAGGTGTTGCCGTGTGCCTCTGGGCTGCAGGCCCGGCCTCCTGCCGTGCTCATTAGTGTTTAATGAGACAGCAGTGAGGGATTCATCAACCAATTACTCTTGCCTGGGAGAGAACAGCCCTGCGTTCTCACTCCTGGCTGCGCTCACAATCCCCCAAGCTTTAACAGCAAGGGCAGAGCTGGGCAGGGCTGGGCCGGGCCGGGGACCCCAGGGACCCGAGCAGTCACATCAGTTACATCAGCCTCTGAAGGTGGCCTAGGGCAGAGACATTTTTTTTTTCCTTTTTGGGTCACACCTGGCGATGCACAGGGGTTACTCCTGGCTCTGCACTCAGGAATTACTCCTGGTGGTGCTCAGGGGACCATATGGGATGCTGGGGATCGAACCCGGGTCAGCCACGTGCAAAGCAAACGCCCTCCCCGCTGTGCTATCGCTCCAGCAATGGGCAGAGACATTTTTAACACCAGGGGACGCTAATGTGGACCCAAACTAAATTAAGCCCCAATGTAGTATAAGGGCTGCCAGCAAAGTGCTCTGCTTTGAAGAACTTTGAGAACTCGATAGGCGTGACACTAACAACTCACACCAGAGCACACCTGTGGGTGTCAGGTCCTGAGTCACTTGCACCAAGGGAGGCTTTGTTTCTCTCTTTCAATAACAAGTCTAGATCTGGGGCAGCACTTCTGCACCATCTTTTGCAACTTGGGTCCTGCTTGGCGTCCACGTGACCTTGTCCTCCTGGTCACAATGTGGCTGCCAGTACTCCGGCCATCATGCTCACTTTCTAGTCAGGAGACGCTGAAAGAGTTCATAGATAAAGAAGACAGCTGCGGCAGCTGCGTCTCCTTCACAAGCACTCCTGCGCCAAGGAGGAGCCCCAAACAGCCCTCCGCAGCGCGGGACTCATTGGTCAGAACGGCGACGTGGAAGTCCTCACCCCCAGTGCCAAGGAAGTCTGGGAAATGCGGTGTTTTAGCCCCGCATCTGACCACCAGGAACAAAACCAGGCTTTGTTTCTAAAGAAGAAGGAGAGGGTGCTCAAGGGTAGAATACATACTTTGCTTGAGTACATGTGAGGCTCTGGATTTGATCCCCGGCCTCTTACCCCCACCTTGCCCCCAAAAGATAAAGAAAAGTAAAGGAAGAGGGAAGGGCCAGGGGACAGCCAGGTGTTCGAATCTATGCTTGGCGTAAGTAAGGCCCAAAGATGCATGTCCTGGCACCACCTGGGCCCAGCACCACTGGCCTCACTGCCAAGCTCTGTTGGGAGTGGCTCCAAGTTCATGACCATTGCTGGTGTAGCCCCTGGGAAAGAAATCTGGGGCCGGAGGGATAGTACAGGGGGTAGGGCACTTGCCTTGCCTGGGGCCAACTGGGTTCAATTCAGCACCCCATATGGAGTCCCTCGAGCACTGCCAGGAGAAATTCCTGAGCACAGAGCCAGGAGTAAGCCCTGAGCATCCTAAGTGCGGCTCAAATACCAGGAAAAAAATTTTTTTTAAAATAAAAAGTAAATAAATCTGAAAGAAAGAAAGGAAAAGAGATATTGGGCAGAGAGTTCGAATGAGAGTGCTTCCCTGCCCGCCCCCACCCACCCCCACCCTGCTCCCCTCCTCTCTCTCCTGCAATGCCCAGTTCTGGTAGTGAGGGGAAGGAATGGATGGATATTATAGAAATGGGGGGGAGGGCAGAACAGGCTCTTCAGGTCCACAGAGCCGGGTTCCCTCTTCCCAGGCAGGGATCAGGGCGGAGTGGGAGAAGCCAGTCTGGGAACAGCCGGGAGCACTGCTGTAAGGGGGAGCTGTGCGGGTCCCGGGCCGGGACGCCTGCAGGACAGGCCGCAGGGAAGGCGGGCGAGGGCGCCACCTGGAGGCCGAGCTGAGCAAGTGGCGACTCTGAGCCTCCGCCAGTCTCGGGGTCGCTGGCCACTCGGGAGGAACCAGGCCGACGTCCAGCCCTGCGGGCGATCGGCGGAGGACCTTTCAAGTGCCTCCTGGTCATTCCCTTCCCCTTTCAAGTGGCTCCTGCTTCTAACCCCCTTCCCTGAGCGACTGGGGGGCATGTGGACCCCAAGTAATGCAGATGGAATATGAAAGGCCAGGCCAGCTTCACTCCACAGTGCTGGAAGCCCCCAGGCCCCAGTGTAGACTCAGTGTGAGGGAGATCGGGACCCCGGGCCAGCCCCCCCCCCCCCGCAGCGCTCACAGAAAGCCTGACCTTGCCCCGCCCACCGTCCTTCGTGAGCATAGAGCAGATTAAAGTACATGCGACACATGCGACAGCACACGCGGGTCTCGCCAGCCCCACAAGAGGATGAAAATAGAGCAGGCTGCAGCTGTCTTTTGGGGATACCGCCTAAGCACCCCAGAAACTCAATGCTGACTAGCAGGGTGCCGGCGGGCTCAGGGAGGGTCCGTGTCTCGCCAGGATATACGTGCCCGAGACCCAGAGGGACAGGACAGACCCAGTTCATAGTGGGAGGCATAGTGGGTCACAGCACTGGGGGGTCAGCCGAGACAGCGAGGGGGCGGCTCTCCAGGCTTCAAATCACTTCTAGCATCCGCTGGGGCTAAGCATTAGGGTCCTCAGGCTTATCTGTGGGGCATACCCCGCAAACTGTCTTCCTGGGGGAGGGAGGGATGGAGAAGGCTCCCAAGAGAGGAGACAAGGGTGCGGGATCTGAGTTCGGGCGGACTGCAGTCTCAGACCTACTGAGTACATCTGGCGACCCACCGACCCTGACCGTACTGCACAGTGCTTCCTCCTGAGGCAGGGCCCTGGGACAATCTCCTGGGACTGTCCCTGCAGACCCACCAGGCAGGCTCTGCCCCCAGGAGGCCCCTCCCCAGGAAGACTCTGCCCATGGGAGGCTCCGCCCTGTAGAAGGCTCCGCCCCCTAGAAGGCGCCTCTCCCAGGAAGATTCCTCCCCTAGAAGTCTCCGCCCCTCAGAAGGCTCCGCCCTTAGGGAAGCACCACCCCTAAGAAGACCCCGCCCCCTCAGAAGGCCCCTCCCGAGAAGGCTCCGCCCCCTCAGAAGGCCCCTCCCCAAGGAGGTTCCACCTTTAGAAGGCTCCACCCCCTCAGAAGGCTCCTCCCCAACGAAGGTTTCAACCCCTAGGAAGACCCCGCCCCCTCAGAAGGCTCCTCCCCAAGAAGGCTCCACCCTTAGAAGGCTCCACCCTCTCAGAAGGCTCCTCCCCTAAGAAGATTTCAACCCCTAGGAAGACCCCACCCCCTCAGAAGGCTCCTCCCCAAGAAGGTTCCGCCCTCTAGAAGGCTCCATCCCCTCAGGATGCTCCTCCCCTAGGAAGGTTTCAACCCCTAGGAAGACCCCACCCCCTCAGAAGGTTTTAACCCCTCAGACCCCGCCCCTTCCTCCCCAAGAAGGCACCGCCCCCTAGAAGGCTCCACCCCCTCAGGAGGCTCCTTCCTTGGGGCTGCCAGCAGAGGCTGGGGAAGCCAAGTACTTACCCCAGTCTCGTGCACACAAAGCCTGCGCTCAGCCTTTCAGAGCCACCACAGCAAAAACTGAGAACTACACCCCATTCTGAGAGGCAGAAAAAGGTTTTGTGTCACTGGTTTTGGGCTCCAGCAGTTTAAACCCAAGTGGCATCTGCAGATGGAAATGGGGGAGAGAACCAGGGGGTCTTCCAGCTGCAAAGGTGCAAAGCGAGCTACGGCGGTAGCAGTGGCCATGGACACTTCTGAGACCCCCACAACCATGTCCACTCACATTCACTGTGCAAGGAACACGGCGGGAGGTTCCCCAAAGGCCTGCTGACAGACGGGCACCCACCCACCCCGCAGAGGCCTCAGGCAGCGCCACCGGGACTGGTCCTGCCGCCTGCTCCTCCTGACCCATCCTCCTCCAGCATCTGTAACATGAAGCCGATTACTGTGAACAGGAGATGCTTAGAGCAATCTCAGCTTCTGTGCAGGAGGGCGGGCAGCTCCTGCCCAGACACCCGCCTGCACAATTCAGGAGCAGGTGTCTGGCTGTCTCCAAACCCAGTTCAAAGGTAGCTGAGGAGACAGGTCATGGGGGTCACCAGCCTTTTACTCTGAAGCTTCTGATAATTTTAAAAGTAGTCAGTCTTGTATTTATAACCACAAATCTAGTTTGTTGAGGACTCTGGGCACGTCCATACTGGGTACATCTCTATCCATCCATCATCCACCCACCCTTCCCTGCATGCATCCTTCCATCATCCATCCATCCTTCCACCACTCAATCATCATCCATCCATCCTTCTACCCATTCATGCATTCTAATCCAAACATATCCGAATACGTCAACCATCCGTCATTCTATCCACCTATGGATTCGAATCCAAGTATGTCCAAATACATCTGCCTGGTCTCTCTGCATGGTCTTTCTTGCAGAAAACAAGCCTTTCCGAATCAGCAGGCTCCTTCTAGAAGGTGGCATGACACGGCAGGCTTTCTGCAGAACGGAGAGGGAGCTAGCTCAAGTGTTTGCTCCTTCAAATCATTTTTCAAAACCAAAGTGCCGTTCTCTCTCCCAGGGGGCTGCTCCATCCTGCCCCAGCTGTCCCCGTCCCCACACCCCGGCCACAGCCTACCCTTCTTGGCTGGCAGACAGCCGTGTTCAGGTCGGCTGCCCTCGGCATGTGGGACCCTCTGCACTCGTGTCCCGGTGTGGGCCCTGAGCTGTCCACAGGAGCCCCAGATTCCCAGCCCGAGCAGACCCCGTCGCCCGGGGTGAGGGCCGAGTGTGCGCTCGTGTAGAGAAGCACCAGTTCTGCTGTTCACAGGGGGCGGGATGTGGCTCCTAGGTAGTCGAGGGAGGCGGTAGGGGGGGGGTGTTGAAATCTGTACCAAAAGGCAACATGCGCTATGAAAGGATTCCAGCTCCACGGCATTCCGGGAAAGGCAGGACTCCCGGCAGCAGCAGAGGGAGCCGCGCTGACGACATCCCGGTGTGTGGGGAAGGAGAGCGGGAGGCACCCAAGGAGAAGAGGCTTGGGGTTCTGCAGCGCCCAGGGGTGCCCCCATGCCGGACCCCCCAGCGTCAGAGAGGGCTGGCAGGCAGCTCGACAACATCATCATGCAGTGATAGGGGCCACTGCGGAGCAACAGAGCCACCGGCCCCGAGAGATGGAAAGGGGGGAGGGGGGAGGGAACCGCACCCCGGCTTTCCACCCACTTCCAGGGTCCGAATCAACAGTCTCCTTGCCAAATAATCAGCTTTCTTTTTTGTTTGTTTGTTTGTTTGTTTTGGGCCTCACCTGACTTGTGCTCAGGGGTCTCTCCCAGTGGGGCTCAAGGAGTTAATTCTATGCAATGCCAGATATCAGACCCAGGCGGCCCCGTGCAAGGCAAGCAAGGGCTCCACCCACTGTCCTATCTCTCTGGCTCGAGGACCACACGGACAAGAACAGGCCTCGAGGGGCTGGAGTGATAGCACAGTAGGTAGGGTGTTTGCCTTGCACGCGGCTGACCCGGGTTCAAATCCCAGCATCCCATAATTCCTGAGTGCAGAGCCAGGAGTAACCCCTGTGCATTGCCGGGTGTGACCCAAAAAGCAAAAAAATAAAATAAAAATAAAGAACAGGCCTCGAGGGTTTTCTTCTCTCTGTGCCTGGGATTCTGTCTGTGTGGGTTCCTTTGCGCCCAGAGAACAGCCGTGCCCCTCACGTACACACACATCTGCCCTGCAGCTGGCAGGACCCCCAGGGGCTGGACAGAGACCCCCAGAGGTATAAGCAGGTGTGACGGGCTGGGGCCCAGTTGAGCATCTTTCCGGGGGGCTTCAGTGTGGGCTGCCTCCACCCCCCAGTGCTGAGGCTCCCTGAATCTGGCACCAAGTGGAAAGTGATGGAAACCGTGACCCGGAAACACATGCTGGGCGGGAATAATAGCAGAGCAGGCGTGGCCCCTTGCCTTGCACAGGGTGGACCCAGGCTCAGTCTCCAGGACTCCACATGGTCCCCAAGCACCGCCAGGAGTGAGCCCTCAGCACCGCCCGATTGGCCAACAAAACCAACAAACCAGAGAACGTGGGGTGGGCGGGGGGGGGGGGGGTGTGCACGGAAAGGAAGGTCTGGGCCCCGGCAACCAGGTTAGGAATTACTCGATTCGAATCCGGAGGGAATTTAATGAAGCGGGAAGTGAGGATGAGGGGGAGCCGGCCAGGCGGCCTGTGTTCCACACACCGGCAGCGGCCTTGACCGCAGGAAGGAGTTCGGGTCTCGTGGTTCCATAGGCGGCAGGACGAGTCTAGAAACCTCGGGAGAGGAGCAGGGGTGGGGAGGGCGGGTGGGGGCAGCTCTGCTCGGCAGGCGCCCACATCCCATCGCGGGGCCAGGCGCTAACGGGGCGCGCGCGGGAACGGGGGGCGGTTGGGCGAAGGCCAAGTGGGGGGCGCCTCCTGGAGTCTGGCGGCAGGGCCTGCCCCACGCCCCGGGGGTGCAGATCGAGGGGACAGGCGCGGAGCCAGGACCACCGCTGGGGAGCACAGGTGGGCCCAAGCGCCTGCGCAGTGTGGCCGGCAGGGGGCGCTGCGCCCCGGGCCCTCAGGGTTGCTTCTCAGCGGGGCTGCCCGGGGCGGGCTTCCTGGAGGCGGCCTCCACCTTCCCCACACCGCAGCTGGGCTTCTTCTGCTTCTGGCTGTGGCTCTGCAGGGACTTCAGCCCCAGCATCTTGCAGTACTTGTTGCACTGGTGCAGCGCCTTGAACTGGTCGATGAAGGACATGGAACAGTTGCCTTTGAACCCCTTGTACCTGGGAGTCGGGGAGGAAGGAGAGGGCGTGTCAGGGCGACAAACGGGGTGCTCCCCCCTCCGCCCCGGGCTTCAGAGACAACTGTACAAGGGAGCGCCAGCGCCCGGGAAACAGGCCCGTTCCCCCGTCCACAAGCACAGCCTACGGCTGATGAAGCAAAGCCTGAGGCAGGGAGGGCAGGCTGGGGGCTCCACTGAGCACTGAGGGAGGAGTCTCCTTCCCTCCTGGTATTCCGTCCTGCCCTCGTCCTTCCAGCCATAAAGACTCTGACCGTAGCACGGACCAGCCCCCACCCCCGGCCCCGAGGCCTCCTGTTCTGAGGGGCTCTGAGCCGAGGCCAGGGCACGGCCGTGGGTCCCCCTCGCGGGGCCGGGACGCCTGGCCACTCTGGGTGCCAGAGGCTGGTGGCGTCAGCCCTGGCAGCTGGCGAAAATGCCAAGAGCTGCCTTCGGGCGTCCCTGCCGGGCACCTGCCTCACGCCCCGACTGCCAGATGGAGCGGGTGCGGCTGCCTTCCAGGGCGGGTGTGGAAAGCGGGAGTGGAGGAGGGCCAAGCGCCTGCCCCTCCCCGCGCCCCTGAGGCTGGTCCCTGGAGCCCGGCACCAGGGACACGCAAGAAGGTCGAGCTGCCCGTGGGGAGGCCCCTGGGAGGTCAGCAACCTGCCCACACTGCCTTCGTTCCCTCAGGCCTAGAGACACCACACACATGGACCACACGCACACATGTGCCACACAATCCCCCCCCGCCCTGTACACACTCACCACACACACACATTCACACACACATGTGCCACACAATCCCCCATGCCCTATACACACCACACACACATTCATACACACATGTGCCACACAATCCCTCATGCCCTATACACACCACACACATACACACACATGTGCCACACAATCCCTCATGCCCTATACACACCACACACACATTCACACACACATGTGCCACACAATCCCTCATGCCCTATACACACTCACCACACACATACATACATTCACACACATGTACCAGACAATACCCCATGCCGTATACACACTCACCACACACATACACCACATTCACACACACTCGTGCCACATAATCCCTCATGCCATATACACACTCACCACACACACCACACTCACGCACACATGTACCTTACAATCCTCCATGCCCTATACACACTCATCACACACATACACACATTCACACATACTTGTGCCACACAATCCCTCATGCCATATACACACTCATCACACACATACACACATTCACACACATGTACCATATAATCCCTCATGCTCTATTCATACTCACCACACACATACACCACATTCACACACACTTGTGCCACACAAACTCCTCATGCCATATACATACCACATACATATCACCACATTCACACACACATGTACCACACAATCCCCCCACACCCTATATATATTTACCACATGCATACACCACATTCATGCACATGCATTACATAATCCCCCAGTGACCTATACATGCCACACACATACATCACGTTTCTGCACATACTCACCACATATTTGACACACACCATACATACTCATCACACATTTGACACACACACTTTTACTACACATGTTTCCCCCACATTCCCCCACACTCACCACATTCTACCCACTCCACACATACTACACCCATGCACACATACATACTACACATTTCCTCCACAACCTCCTGCACATACCCTGACATACTATATTCATCCACACAAACATCACACATATTCCCTCCACATGCACATACTCACATACACCGCACATACAGATCACACACATTCTCCTCCATAGACATCCCCTACACATACTTACCACACATTCCACACATACACCACACACACCCCTTACACATCTCCCTACACATACTTCACACTATAACATACAGTCATGCACACATATACCACATGCAGATTCTCACACACTTACCCCATGTATTATTCAGGCTACACACGTTCCCCTTGCTGCTACACCTTCCCTTCCACGTATATCACATCCATGCACACACCACACAATATCCTCCAACATGTCACAACCACATGCATGCAAACACCATGTGTGTGCCTGCATCACGCACCCTTCAGACATGCACGCCAAGGGCAGGCCCTGCAGGACTGTGGCACTGACCACTTCCTCCCTCTGACCAGGCACCACTTCCTGCCAGACCAGCAAAGGGTTTGACTGGGAGCTGGGCAAGGGCCAAATGGTTGCTCTGGTGCCCCCTGCTGGCTGACTCACAATCACACTGTTCCCAAGGAAACAGCCGGATGCCTGGGGGTGAAGGCTGGATCCGCACTGTAGCCCACAGCTGGGGTTCGGTTAGGCGATATTTCTAAATCTTCATTCACCGAATGTGATACTTTTCCTTCTTCCCCACAGAGGAGGTGTCTAAGTGGCCAGTCCTCTCACAGCAGAAACGTGCCCAGGGTTCACGTTGGGGCTCTGCCCAGAACAGAGGATGAGGGGTGACACAGTGCCCTGCCACCGCTGCAAACTCTCGTGCTCAGGTTGCCCGAGGATAAAAGGGCTCCATGGGGCTGGAGCAATAGCACAGCGGGGAGGGCGTTTGCCTTGCATGCGGCCGACCCGGGTTCAATTCCCAGCATCCCACCTGGTCCCCTGAGCACCACCAGGAGTAATTCCTGAGTGCAGAGCCAGGAGTAACCCCTGTGCATCACCGCATGTGACCCAAAAAGCAAAAAAAAAAAAAAGATGAAAGGGCTCCAGACGCAGGTCGGCCCTTTCCGGAGAGCTGCTGGCTGGCTTCCAGGGGAAAGAGGACGCCTGCTTGGGTCAGACCGACGGGGCGAGTTTCCATGACAGCCAGTGTCAGGACGGGCCCTGGCTTCCCTCTCCCCCTCAGTGCTCGCGCTGTGGGTTTGTGGGGCCCCCTCACGGCCCGAGGAGACAGCGTCATCGGCACAGCACGCGCAGCACCGCTTGTAAGCAGCAGTCACTCTGCGCCAAAGCCATGACCGTGGGCCTGAGGCAAGGGCCTGCCCTGCTGCCCCGTCTCCCCAGCCCTGGACTAACTCTGACTGAAGTCACACAGAGCCAGGGAGCACTCAGCACCGCCGCCTGGGCCTCACCCCTGGCTTCCGCCACGGGCGAGCTAGCACATGGGGAGGCAGGGCCCTGCCCGAGGCCCCCAGTTCCGCCTTCAGCACCTGCTGTGATCCTGCGCACACCTGCGGCCACATCGGGGCTCCCGTGGCCTTGGAGCTGGGGGGGACACTCGTGGGGGTGCTCAGGATGCAGTGCTCGGCTGGAGAACAGGGCCCCACCCCCCGAGCCACCTTCCCAGCCCCGTCCCCTCCTCCGCTGGGTGCTCACCCCCGAGACCCCCGCACACCAGCCCGCCACCCGCAGCCCACCAACCCCGGAGTCCCCCCACTCGCACCCCACGTCTGTCTCCTGAGAACTCCAGGGAAGGCTTCTGCTCTGACTTCCTCTGTCTCCTGCCTTCAGACCAACCGTCCCCAACGCGGGGGCTCTGACTTCCCAGCCACGTCTGCCGACCCCCCCACTGCCCCTCGCCAAACGATCGCAGGCTTGCACCTGAGCCTGACCCCGTGAAGGTCCTTTGACCTCTGCTCCCCTCTCCGGGTACCTGGTCTTTGAACAAGGCGGGTGTTGATGGCAGCCAAGAGTGATGGGTGCTCTCCCCCTGAGCCCCCCACCCCCTCGAAGCCCTCCCTCCCGGAACCGCCCAGGACCCCACCCCCAACCCCATTTCTCCCAGAACACTCTAGAACCCCCCAGAAAGCCACCCATCCCAAACCCCCCAGGACCCCGACCCCAGGAACCCCCAATACTGGTTCCCTTCCACCCCTCCCAGCCTGCGCCTCCTCTTGGGTGGCCTGGCAGGGTAGCAGGAAGGGACGGCTGGTCCGAGCCCAGGAGCACTGTCAGAGCGAGCAGCTTAGAGCTTCCCACAGGTAGGGACAAACCCTCCGCCATTAGCACAGGACTCTGCAAGTCAGCCCCAGAGTCAGCCCCGTTGAGCCTGGCCCCGGCCCCTGAAGTCATTCTGGGATGAAGGCAGGGGCAGACCTGTTTCCAACACAGATGGAATTCACTGCACTCAGCAGCACACACTACACACACATGCACACATACACACACACACCCAATCACATATACACCACACACACAGACACACCACACACACACACACCACACACAGATACACACACATTACACACACACCACACACTGCACACCATGCATACACCATGAACACCATACAAACCACACACACACCACACACAGCACACACACACCACACAGGCACACACAAATATCACACACACCAGAGACACACACCATACACACACACACACACACACACACACACTACACGGACGATCTACACGTGCTTCCCTCTTTAGCGTCGCGTAGCAGAAAGATGCCACATAGAAAAGCAGAACGTTTGGGTCAGAAGCAACCCCAGAAGCCCCCACAGTGCCCCCCACACCTGTCAGCCGGTAACAGAGGGTCCCTTCCTTCCGCAGGGGGAGACAAGTGTTCCCCTGCGAGAGCCACGTGCACAGATGTGCGTGGGAGGGCACAGCGCCATCCCAAGAGCACCTGGCTGGATGCTGAGCGGGTTGTGGCCTTGCCCGTGCCGTCCCCTGTGTCGTGGCTGCACTTACCCTTTGGCCAGCGTCGCGATGCCCACGTCGGTCAGCTTCATCCCGACCCCTGGGAGGAAAGAAATGCAGAGCTCTGTGACTGGGGTGTATGGGGCCCCGTGACTGGGGTGTATGGGGCCCCGTGACCGGGGTGTATGGGGCCCCGTGACCGGGGCGTATAGAGATCCAGTGACCGGGGTGTATGGAGCCCCGTGACCGGGGTGTATGGAGATCCAGTGACTGGGGTGTATGGGGCCCCGTGACTGGGGTGTATGGAGATCCAGTGACTGGGGTGTATGGGGCCCCGTGACTGGGGTGTATGGGGCCCCGTGACCGGGGTGTATGGGGCCCCGTGACCGGGGTGTATGGAGCCCCGTGACCGGGGTGTATGGAGATCCAGTGACCGGGGTGTATGGGGCCCCGTGACCGGGGTGTATGGGGCCCCGTGACCGGGGTGTATGGGGCCCCGTGACCGGGGTGTATGGGGCCCCGTGACCGGGGTGTATGGAGCCCCGTGACCGGGGTGTATGGGGCCCCGTGACCGGGGTGTATGGGGCCCTGTGACTGGGGTGTGTTGGGGGTCCTGTGACTGGAGTGTGTTGGAGCACCGTGACTGGGTGTGTTGGGGCCCCGTGAGTGGGGTGTGTTGAGGTCCCGCGACTGGGGTATGTTGGGGGCCCCGTGACTGGGGTATGTTGGGGATCCCAGTGACCGAGGTGTGTTGGGGATCCCTGTGACCAGGTGTGTTGGGGTCCCGTGACCGGGGTGTGTTAGGGGCTGTGACCGGGGTGTGTTGGGGGCCCCGTGACCGGGTGTGTTAGGGGCCGTGACCGGGGTGTGTTGGGGGCTCGTGACCAGGGTGTGTTGGGGGCCCGTGACCGGGTTGTGTTGGGGGCCCCATGACTGGGTATGTTGGGGGTCCCGTGACCGGGAGGTGTTGGGGGCCCCGTGACCGGGGTGTGTTGGGGGTCCCGTGACCGGGGTGTATTGGTGGCCCGTGACTGGGTATGTTGGGGGCCCCATGACTGGGTATGTTGGGGCCCCCTGACGGGGTGTGTTGGGGCCCCATGACGGGGTGTGTGGGGGCACTGGCAGTGTCCCTGCAGGGTGCAGCGGTGCCCAGGATCTGTCCCTACAGAAACCCCTGCCTCCTCCCTGTCACATAGGCCACTCTTGGGGAAGGCGTCGGGGCTCCTTGAACCCAACATGGCTCGTGTAGGTGAACTTGGGGGCTGCCTCCAGACCCGTGCAGTCAAGGAGCATGACCTCTGGACGGTGCCGGGGGTTCTTGGTGTTCCCCAGCCAGACCCCAGGCCCAAATCTGGCCTCTGCCCCCTTGGGCCCACCCAGTGCGGCTCTGAGCATCCTTCAGAGAGGGGCCAGGCCCACACAGGCCTGTCTGGAGCCCACGTCCAGTCCGCAGGGGGCCTGCTGCCAGGCCCGGCTGCCCTCTGACCCAGGGCTGCGTGCTGGTGCAGAGCTGAGTCTGAGGGAGCGACCGGACCAAAGTGCAGACCAGAGGTGACCAGCAATTCCAGGGCCCCTGGGAGCCTGGGCGGGAGGCCCTTGGTCGGGCTGAGCCGGGAGTCCTGTGAGCCTCTTGCTCAGGTGGGGACCGTCACGTCCTCTTCCCAAGCTCTGCCAGCTAGAGCCGCAGTAGGACTTCCCACAGCTTTGGTCACACTTACCTGGCATGGATATGCCCTTGAACCACATCGTCCCCTGAGCACTGACCCAGGAGTAACTCCTGAGCACCACTGGGTGCAAAAGCACAGAACCGAAAACATATATATATATATATATATATATATATATTTGCCTTTTGGGTCACACCCAGTGATGCTCAAGGGTTACTCCTGACTCTGTGCTCAGGAGTTACTCCTGGTGGGACCATATAGGATGCCGGGGATTGAACCCAGGTCTTCTGTGTGCAAGGCAAATGCTCTCCCTGCTGTACTATCGCTCCGGCCCCAAAACACAATTTTTTTTTTTGCTTTTTGGGTCACACCTGGCGATGCACAGGGGTTACTCCTGTCTCTGCACTCAGGAATCACCCCTGGCCATGCTCAGGGGACCATATGGGATGCTGGGATTTGAACCCAGGTAGGCCGCGTGCAAGGCAAACGCCCTACCCGCTGTGCTATCTCTCCAGCCCCCCCAAAACACAATTTTTAAAGAAGGGCACTGAATCACAAAAGCTCCTCTTTGGCATCTTGCCTTGGGGTGTTGCTATAAAATCGTGGCTTTAAGCTACACACACGTCATCCATTTTGTTGTTGTTTGCTGGTTTGGGGGCCACACCTAGGGGTGCTCAGGGCTTATTCCTGGCTCTGAACTCAGAGATCACTCCTGGTGGGGCTCAGGGGACACTAGAGTGCATGCTGGGGATTGAACCCAGGTCGGCTGCTTACAAGGCAAAGCCCTAACCACTGTACTCTCTCTCTGGCCCCACAATGTCCACTTTAAATTTGAGTAGCAGAGGGCCCCGTGGACTTCGGGGACTGTTTGACTTCTAGTTCATTATCACCCGGTGTCACTGCTGCCCCTGGAGAGAGACTCTGGGCGCCAGGGAGCTGGCCCCGCACACCATCTGGCCCGCATGCTCGACATGCGGGGGTCTGGGTTTGACCTCCAGCACCACGTGAGCCCCTGAGATAATGCCTGGCGTAGCCCCAGCAAACACAAAACAAACCAACCCCAAAGCCCCACAACAAAAAGAGACAGTCATTTCCCCTGGGAAGCCGCTCTCCATTTGGTGACCTGCCTGCAACCCAGAGAGGCCACTGAGGGCGTGGACGGGCACCTGTGGGCAGCCCCAGTCCTAGCTGAGAACTGAGGGTGGGGCGTTGCAGCGGGGAGGAAGGCGGCAACTTGGGAGAGTTTGGGGAGGCGGGTGTTTGCATTTGCCACGCCCCCCCGCCCCCGCACACCCCCCTCACCCTCTGGCTGGGATTTTCGGGTTTTTTTTTTTTTTTTGGTTTTTGGGTCACACCTGGCGATGCACAGGGGTTACTCCTGGCTCTGCACTCAGGAATTACTCCTGGCGGTGCACAGGGGACCACATGGGATGCTGGGATTTGAACCCTGGTCGGCCGCGTGCAAGGCATACGCCCTACCCGCTATGCTATGGCTCCAGCCCCTCTGGCTGGGATTTTCAATCCTCCCGGCTGGGGGGATGTGATAAAACCTGGAGGTTGTTTAGCCGCAGGGTGAATGCTCTCGTGCCCAGTGGGGGTGGGGGCGATGGGGGAGAGAGGGGGGAGGGGCGGCGGGGGGGGGGGCCAGTCCCCACTTTCCCAGCATGAGCAGCCGCCTGGAGCTTGCCAATTAGGGACCGGCGCTGCTCGCCCCAGGTTCTGCAGCGCAAACTGACTTCCGCCCCAGTGGCCTGCCCGGCCCCTGGAAGAAGGAACCAGCTTCACGTGGCGGCAGGGAGCGGCCACTAGCGTTTCCTATGCAAAATTCACTCTGGAAAAGAAAGTGGGGCCAGTCACCAACCGCAACACCGCGGGGGCTGTACCGGGAACAGCTGTTCGAGCAGCCCCCCCCCCCTAGCGGTGCAGGCAGGGCAGAGGAGTCCCCAGAGGCAGGGAGGGTCTGTGCGCAGCTGTGCTCTGGCCGGACAGCACCGCCCAGCTGCTGAGTGACCCAACGGGGCCCCTGACACGGCAGGACACACTTGCAAGTCTCTTGTAGTGTGTGTGTGGGGGGGGCGTCGCGTTTGACACTGAGTGGAAAGAGATTTTGGGGTTTGAGGTCATGTGGATGGGGGGAGGGGCAAACAATCCCAGCTCGGCCCCTGGACCTCTGTTTCCTCGCCTGTAGATGAGGGCCAGGGGAGAGTTCAGAGCTTCTTTGCAGGGTTCAAACAAATGCTCCAAGTCAAGACAGCGGCTCACTGGAAAAGGGCATGCTCTGCATTCGCGTGAGATCTGAGTTTGGACCCTGGCCATGACAAAGAAAAGTTACAGAAAAGTAACCAGGGTGGAAATGGGTCGGAGCTGACAGGGAGTGGAACCCGAGTGGGGTCTGGAGTGCAACGCGGCCAGTGTCCAGGTTTGGGGCACGTTCTGGGGTTCCGGGAGCTGCTATGGTGAGCAGATCTGGGTGAAGGGGGTCAGGTTCTGTGTGTTTGTACAAATTCTGGCATCTTTGGTTGTTTCACAAGATTTAAAAGCAAGGGAGGACAGACCCCTCGCCAGGCTGAGGCACCCGGGGCACCCCAAGGTGGGGGTTGAGTCCCCCACCTGCCCCAACAGAACCCTAGCAGCCAAAACCCGCCAGAACCCAGTCGCTGCCATGCTCGCAGCCAATTTCCAGAGACCTGAATGAGCTTTGTCCAGGAATGAATCTGCTGAAAAACTCAAGTATGTGAGTTTTGTGACGAAAATCTCTAGGCTCTCATGGAGTTGGGAATGGGCAACCTCCCCCCATCTCCCCATTCTTCCAGGAGCCTGGCAGTCACACCCACGAACTGCCTCTGGCACCACATAAGCTCATTAACCAGCCATGATTCAGAGCCTCACAAATAAATCTCAGGAAAGATCAACAAGCCAAAGAGATGCCTCCGGACCCCAAAGTCACCATCCAGCTGTATCACCCCATCCAAAATTTTAGAATTCCTGGAACACACAGCTGTATTTGCGGCTGTGACATCTCATACGCTGCACCACTGATATACCAGGAGAAACACAAGGCTTACCCTGTAACAACATGTTAGTAATCTCTTATACAAGGACTTAATGGCTCCTGGGTGAGATACAACAATCTTCACACCCTTTCTTTTAAGGAATATTTTTTGATCACTTTTGGCAAGTTATTCATAACAAGCAATACAAAATAAATCATTCAGGGCCTGCTATTGGGGTAGACTTGGGGGATGGCTGGGAAAATCGGAAATAATGGTGGTGGGAAGGTGTAACGGTGGTAGAATTGGTGTTGGAATATTGAGTGCAATAAACCATTGGGAGCAACTTTATAAAAATAAAAAGTATAAATAAAAAGGGGGGAGACTTGTTTAGTATGAGTCAAAGCCCCATGTCACAGCCACATCCAACACACAGAGGCACCAGGTGGGGGAAGTCACTGGTGCAGGCTGTGGGGCTGGGGGTGCAGAATCCGAGGAGTCCTGCTCTTCACCACTGGGCCAAGGAAGGGACAGCCAGGGACAGCCAGGGCAACTCCCCATCCCCCACGACCCCAGCAGGCACTCCACACCCACGTGCAATCGCAGTGCAGGCGTCACCATTTAGAAAGGAAGAAGGAGGGGGCTGGAGTGATAGCACAGCGGGTAGGGCGTTTGCCTTGCACGCGGCCGACCCAGGTTCGATTCCCAGCATCCCTGAGCACCGCCAGGAGTAATTCCTGAGTGCAGAGCCAGGAGTAACCCCTGTGCATTGCCAGGTGTGACCCAAAAACCAAAAATAAAAAAAGAAAGGAAGAAGGAAAAGGCCCAAAAGGGTACAGTGAGTGTCCTGCCGTGTCCTCACCCTAAACCTGACACCTGTGGCACCACCTCCAGGGTCGGCACTTTCTGTCCCTCCCTCGGAGTGCTCTGGGCTTGCAGTGATCTGCTTTGCTCGGTGTAGGGGGCAGGTGACAGGTCAAAGGTGCAGGAAGGGGACGCCTCTAGGAGGGGTAGCTTGCCCCGAGAGACCGCCAGGGAGCTGCTGCCCACCGCCTCTGTCCCTTCCCCTGGCACTCGTTCTGGCAGAAATGAGCATTAGTGGCCTGTCGAGTAACAGGCCGGGCCCAGTCCCTGTCACCTAGCGGGACCCCCTCTCGAAGCACTTGTAACTGCGTGTGTGTGGTCAGGAGAGGATCAGCCTTCCTGAAGGTCCATCCCTGCCCAGCTCGCGGGGAGGCGGGGGCCGTGACAGAACGCCGGCCTGGCCTGCTGCAACTGGTGCTGTCCACGTGGGATCTGGTCCATGAGGCGTCCGCTAGGCCTCTGGAGTATCTAGAGGCCAGGGTCAGTATCAAAGGTCATGCCTAGAGAGTGGCCCTTGTTAGAAACGCAGCACGCCTGGGCACACAGGGGCCCCTGAGCACTGCCTCCTGTTACGGCCGGAGAGAGCTGCCCACACAGACACTCCAAGAGGGACTGGAAGCTTCGGCCCAGGCTCCTCTGATGACCAGAGCGTGAATAGTCTCCCCGCTGTAGCAATGCCGTTCCCTCTCACTGACTTTAGAAAGATGACTGTCCCGTTGCTCCACGGTGGACAGCCTGCCTCAGGAGCCGGGGAGAAGGCAGCTGCGATAGAGAGGGGATCACTAAGTCGTTGAGGGAGGGAGGGATGGCTCGGGATGGGAGCTGTGTGCTGAAAGTAGAAAAAGGACCAAACGTGACGGCCTCTCAGTATCTGTGTTCCAAGCCATAATGCCCCAAAGGTAGAGAAAGAGTATGGGGGAAATTCTCTCCCCACAGTGGCAGGGGGAGAGGAGGGAGGGGGGGATACTGGGGATATTGGTGGTGGAGAATGTGCACGGTGGAGGGATGGGTGTTGGATCATTGTATGACTGAAACTCAAACATGAAATCTTTGTAACTGTATCCCACAGTGATTCAATTAAAAAAATTCTTTTTTTTTTTGGTTTTTGGGTCACACCTGGCGATGCACAGGGGTTATTCCTGGCTCTGCACTCAGGAATTACTCCTGGTGGTGCTCAGGGGACCATATGGGATGCTGGGATTTGAACCTGGGTCGGCCGCGTGCAAGGCAAACGCCCTACCCGCTATGCTATCACTCCAGCCCCCGCCAAAAAAAAATTTTTTTTTCAATAAAATCCAACTGCATTTAAAAAAAAAAATGACTCTTCTGAGTTCTGTGAGTCTTTCCAGTAAATGACTGAATCAGAGTGTGTTCCTTGGAGGACGTGCCCCCACCACCAGTCCCTAATCTCAGGAAATTCCCCCATTTCATGCCTATTCCCACACATGTGTGGGCAGAGAGAAAACAGGCTGGAAACGCACCAATGTACTTGAAACCCCATGCTTGCAAAGCACCCATCGAGAATGGATTTCTCACACCTTAATTTCTCTGAGGGTCTCTGCATTTTCCTCCCTGCCTCTGAGTGTGTGCCCGTGGAGGATGTAACAATAGAGCTAGTGTTGGGTGTCCTGTTGTGACAGAGAGGTACACTTGCCATCAACGCCACTGCTCTTTGTGGCTTCCTTTGGCTGGCCACTGTTCCTTGGTCACTCCTTGAATCTGATGAGACATCAGTAACACCTTCTGTTGGCAAAAATGCTGAAAGGCACCCGCAGCCCTCTAGCCCCTGCCCTCCCCATCCCTGAGCACTAATGACAACCTCCCCCCTCCCCGCCCCTGGCAGACAGTGGCCGCTCGCCTCACCCTGCATGTCCGTGACCAGCAGGCAGCCGCCCGTCTTCTGGTAGACCCAGTGCTGGAAGGTGCAGCATTTCTGACCAGCTTCCGAGTCTCTTCTCGAGAAGTTGATTTCCTTCCCATCCCTCATGGAATACTTGACAAATTCCCCGATCAGCTCCTCCTCCACGGTCGCATAGGGGATGTTGTTCTCAGGTCGGTGGATAAGAAAAATAGGAATGATCCTGGGAGGAAAAGAAATAGGGAGCATGCAGGTTCTCGGGGGGCAGTAAGGACTGGGCAGGGGCAGTCTGTCCTCACCTGGGGGGCAAAACAAACCCACTAGATCTAGACTAAAATCCCAAATGGTCATTCGGTGGGTGAAAGGGTGTGCTCCTGATTTGCATTTGATCCTAACGTTGATCAGATTCTCTGCCTTGGAATGGGATTGATATAAGCCATGAAGAAATGAATGATGGACCGGAGCTATTGCTCTTCAGTGGGTAGGGAGTTTGCTTGCATGTGGCCAACCTGGGTTTGATCCCCGGCACTGGGTTTGAGCCCACCAGGAGTAATTCCGGAGCATATCCACGTGAGGCTCCAAAAGAAGCAAACCAACAAAAAGAAATGAATGTCTTTTTTTTTTTTTTTTTTGCTTTTTGGGTCACACCTGGCGATGCTCAGGGGTTACTACTCCTGGCTTTACACTCAGGAATTACTCCTGGCGGTGCTCAGGGGACCATATGGAATGCTGGGATTCGAACCTGGGTTGGCCGCATGCAAGGCAAACACCCTACCCGCTGTGCTATCACTCCAGCCCCAAGAAATGAATGTCTTGTCACAGTTATTCTCAGCCCCCACTGGCAGGTGACTGTAACTTCCCCATCCACCATTTAGTCAATGTTCCATTCATCTTCCCATCCCTCCGCCTCCCGTACCTCCCTCTTTCCTTCCTTCCACCCATCCATACGTTCTTCCTTCTGTGCTCGGGGAGAGTTTTTTTGTTGTTCCTGTTGTTTTGGGACCACACTCCTGGCTCTGTGCTGAGGGCGTGGTCCTGGCTGGGCTCGGGGGACCATATGGAGTGCCAGGGATCAGACCCGGGTTGGCTGTGTGCAAGGCAAGAGCCTTGCCTGCTGAATTATTGCTTTGCTTCGGTAACCCCTTCCTTTTACCCCTTCCCCATATCTCCTCCTATCCTGCTCTCCATCCCTTCTTCCTTACATCTTCTACCTTTCTTCCTTTCTTCCTCTCTTCCCTCTTTCCATCCTTCCTTTCTCTCATATCTCATTCCTCCTCTCTTCCTTCCATTCCTTCTTTCCTCCATCTGTCCATCTTTCCTTCTTTCCATCTCCCCTTCCATTTCTCCCTCCTTCTACCTATCTACCCATCTAGTCTCCATCCAGTCTTCCTCCCATCCTTTCCTTCCTTACTTCTACCCCTTCCCTCCACTCTCCTTCTATCTGCTTTCTTCCCTCCATTCTTCCTTCTATCTTCCATCCCTTATTTCTAAATCTTCCCTCTATCCTTTCTTTTTATCCTTCCTTCTATCTTCTCTTTCCCTCCATCTCTCCTTTCCATCCATCCATCCATCCATCCAGCCATCCATCCAGCATCCTTCCTTCCATTCCTTCTCTCTCATGCAGAGTAGGTAGCAATATGCCTTAAAATCTGAAAAGGGGCTCCTGGAAAGGTCTGAGAGGCTGGTGCTGAGGTGGCATCACCAGTGTCCCGGTGGTGACCATGGCAGAGCTGCCTGTGGGTGAGCGTTTTCCCACTTTGTGAGTTAATGAGGACAGTGTGACAAGAACTCCTCCTTTCTGGCTGCCCCAGTTTTTAATAGCTGCGAAAGCTTCATGGGTGCTGGACCACTCACTCACATATGCCTCAGTCAAGTAAACAGTCTCACGCTCTGGGCACCCCAGTCTTTCCTTGGGTCACTAGATATTTAACCAATGAGCAGATGACAGTAATCAATGTCACCTACCGCAGCAGGATTCCGGAAGTCGGTACTCTGCCTCTCTCTTGCTGGCCTCTCAAGCCCCTCCCCCCTGGCACTGCATGGTGTCTTATGCTCATCCTAGGACAAAGAGTGTGTAACCGTTTCACATTCTCTGTATCTTCTCTTTGGCTAGGTAATATGGCACTGACAAAGACAGACCCCCTTTCTCTTTCTTTTTTAAACTTACTCTTCAAGAGCTGTCTTTATACTATAGCTACTCTTTGCTACTTAGTAACCACCATTTATCTAAGCCATCCAAGCACCCTCCCCTCCATGCACACAGGCATCCACTAAAGTGCATCGTAACTTTCTATAAGCGTGGCTGAACAGGACCCTTCTCCACCATCCCCGTCCACATGGGACTCATTAAAACGTGGCCTCGTGCCCCCCTCTCAGCGCCCACGGCCCCGCCAGGCCAGCAGTGGGGACACACCCCAGGCCAACACTCACTCTGGCACTTCCCCGAAGCCTTCCAGAGGCTGTGCTTCCGCCGCGTAGATCTGGGCGTAGTGCCTGGCAGTATTCTGGACATAGCATTCCTGGAGCAGCGAGACACCGGGGGGGGGGGGGGGGGGTCCAAGTGATGAGAAGAAGGCCAGGGAAGGTCCAGTCACGCTCAATCAGACATCCTGACGCGTGTCAGGCCAACAGCAGCGTCCTACGTACCCAGGAGCCATGACACTGGCCACCTAGACCAGGGGCGTGCCCAGGAGCCCGGGCCCGGAAGGAACTTCCCTGGAGGAGGTCCGTGGTCCTGAGCCACTGAACTATAATGACTCCAGAACCACGGCCAGCAGTGCACGTGGAGGCCCCCCAGGGACTAGCCTTTGGGCAGGGCTGCAGGTAAAACTCAGCCCCTAGGGGTTTCCCAAGGCACTCCCATCTCCGCTCTTCAAAGGTGTGATTTGTGTCAACGCTCCACGGCTGTTGGATATTTCCCTCCTCAGGTGTGGAGGAGGCCCAGGGCTGACCATGCTATTCCAGGTGGTGCTGGGGGCCATGAAGGGCAGGGGACGGGACCTGGGTCGGTGCAGGGCAGGCCTATGTGCTACAGGCTGAGCAGGATTTCCCGGGCAGAGAAGCAGACTCGGGGCTGCCCCCACCTGCCCTCCTCTGGGCTCCTTCCCCTAAGAGCCTAGAGGCCCGCCTGGACGCTCGCCGGGCAAGGGGAGAAAGAGGAAGGGCTGGTCGGGACAAGCCAGGAGGCGACCCAGGGTCAGCCCCACCACGAGAGACCCCCAGGTCCTCCCCACCTGCCAGAGGTCACCCCCCTGAGCAAGGACAAGGAAGTCCCAGTCCTCCAAGGGAGTCCCCGGGCAAGGCGGGGGCTGGTCTCACCCCAGGTCCTCCCGGCTCCTTAAAGGACTGAAAGGCCCAGGGTGAGGTCAGGTGGCAACAGGAACAGTGAGGAACTGAGGTCATTCTCCTTGAGGGGCTCGGGGTCAGCCGGACCCCAGCTTGGAGCCTCCAAAACAACACTCGGGAAACTTTTTCCCTTCTCAGCCCCTCCCTGTCCATGCCCCCCTCTCAAACACTCCCCTGCCATCCCAGAAGGCCTCCTAGGAGCAGAGGCAGACGGGGCGGGTGAGCACTGTGCGAGGGCTGGGACACTGGGTGGGCCCTAAGTGGCGCGCATGAGGTCCTGACTCCCCAGAGGGAACAAGAGGGGACCCCCGCCCCGCCCCGCCCCGCCAGCGCCTCGCCTGCCCCCGCGCGCGCGCGCTCACCTGGGCGGCGAGTTTGTAGTTGCGCTGCACCAGCTCGTCGTTGCTTCTGGTCCCGTAGGCCACGGCGTTGTGCACCTTGAGCACGCACGCGTGGCCGGGCTGGAAGACGGGCGGGAGGCCGTGCAGGACGCGGCTGCGGAAGGCCTTGCGGTGCACGCCCTCGCCGAAGTGCCGCGCCTCCGTGGCGATGCGGCCGCGCACCTGCGCCCCGAAGTAGCTGTCGCGCAGGAAGTCCTCTCGGAAGAGGAGCTGGCTGAACTCGATCTCCTCGCACCCTGCATGCAACGGCACGCCCGGGTTCGACCCACTGTCCTGGTCACCTCCACGAGGCCCAGCACCCAGCCAAACCCCTGCAGGGAACCTCCTTAGCTTCCCGCCCTTGAAAACTGCCCCCCACGCCCCCCGCCACTGAATTTTATTCAGATCCATTATTTCATTTGATTTGGGGGTTTGGTTTCCGGGGTGGGGGGTGGGGGGAACACACTTGTCAGTGCTCAGTGCCTACTCCTGGCTCTGTGCTCAGGGGTCACTCCTGATAGGGTTCAGGGGGCCCTAGACAGTGCCCGGGATTGAACCAAGGATTCAACCATGGAAAGCAAGCGCCTTGCCCGCTGCACTGGCTCTCCACTGCCCCTGGGGAGTTTTTAACATAAGTGTATCCCCTATTTGTTTGTAACCTGCTGTATCCGCCAGAGGGCTGTGGAGGTTGGAAACAGCCCCACACTGCCAGGCTGACCACAGGCGGTGTCTCTCAGGAAGATTCCACTGCCCACTTTTCAGTTGAGAATTTTTTTTTTTGTTTGTTTTTATTATCTTATTTATTTATTTATTTATTTATTTATTTATTTTGCTTTTTGGGTCACACCTGGCGATGCACAGGAGTCACTCCTGGCTCATGCACTCAGGAATCACCCCTGGCAGTGCTCAGGGGACCATATGGGATGCTGGGATTCGAACCCGGGTTGGCCGCGTGCAAGGCAAACACCCTACCCGCTGTGCTATCACTCCAGCCCCTCAGTTGAGAATTTTTAAAGAAATATTTTTCTTTTTATTTAAAAACACTTTCAAATCATTTTTTTTAAAGAAAAGTTGATGATTAATGCAAGGTAGTAGGCTCTAAGGACTGAAACTCTCCTTAAAGGGTATTGATTAATATCCAGGCTTAGCTATGGCAAATGAGGAAGAAAGGAGTGGAAGAGGGAAAAGGGAAGGAAAGAGAGAGGGAAGGTAGAGAAGGATGAAGGAAGGGTGGAAAGAAAGGAGAAAGGGAAAGAAGGAGAGAAAAAGGCAGAAGGGGAAGCAAAGCAAGAAGGAAAAAAGGGGAGAGAAGGAAGGAAGGAAGAAAGGGAGAGAGGGAAGGAAGGGAGGGAGGGAGGAAGTAAGGAAGGAAGGAGGAAGGAAGGGAGGAAGGGAGGAAGGAAGGAAGAAGGAAGGAAGAAGGAAGGAAGGAAGGAAGGAAGGAAGGAAGGAAGGAAGGAAGGAAGGAAGGAAGGAAGGAAGAAGGAAGGAAGGAGCTCTATAGTTGTTTTTAAAATGTTACATGTGGGGCTACAGCAGGTGGGCATTTGCCTTGCACGCAGATGACCTAGATTCGATTCCCAGCATCCCATATGGTCCCCTGAGCACCGCCAGGAGTAATTCCTGAGTGCAGAGCTAGGAGTAACCCCTGTGCATCGCTGGGTGTGACCCAAAAAGCAAAAAAAAAGTTACATGTAAGGGGTCTAGAAAGATACATTATACAGCAGCTGGTAAGGTGTTTGCCTGGCATATGGCCAACCTGGGTTCAATCTCAGGCATCTCATAAAATCCCCTGAGCACTTCAGGGAGTAATTCCTGTGCTCACTGCCAGACTAACCTCAGGGCATCACCAGGTGTAGCCCAAAATTTAAAAAAAGAATTTTTCAGTTACATTTAAAATCTAGATAACCAAAGGGAGAGGTTTTTATTTTATTTTTCTTTAAAAATAGAGCCAAAATGTTCTCAATTCAAGTTTCAGAATTAATTTTAACAACTTGACCCCTACCAGCACTTCCAGATTATAGAACTATAAATATAGAAACGATGGGCTGGATCGACAGTACAGCAGGTAGGGGGTTCGCCTTGCACACAGCCCACCAATGTTAGATCCCCGGCACCACATACCGTCCCCCGAGTCCCACCAGGACTGATCCCTGAGCACAGCTGAGTGTGGCCCCAAAACATATGTGTGTGTGTGTGTGTGTGTGTGTGTGTGTGTGTGTGTGTGTGTATCTTTCCATGCTTGGATCCCAGAGCTCACTCAATCACTCAATAGGAGCTGAATTTGCTGCATCTGTTCTGTTCTTTCTGGCCCCTCCATTCCTCAAATCAGCTACACACATGCTTTTGGCTGGAAAACTTTTGCAACTTAGTGAACAAAAGCCAAACGTTGCTCTAGACTGTGTAGAGCTGGGAAGGAAGCCTTTAGTCCCACCCTGCAGGCGACGCACTGCGCAAGGCTGTGCCTGATTTCCATCCGAGCACCTGCTGACAAAGATAAGGTGACGGAAGCAGCAGCTCTGATTCCGGCACGCCTGCAGGCGCTGGGCCAGCTGGGCTTTCCCTGGATCCTCCTTCAAGCCTTCCCACAAGCTTTGTTTCATTCTTAATTAGACACCAACTTTGCACAATACAATTTGTTCCTCCTCTAGGGAATGAAGTGAAGGGAACGTTCAGGGACAGAGACGCCACCAGCTGGATTCGATTCCCAGCATCCCAGATGGTCCCTCCAGCCCCTCCAGGAGTGATTCCTGAGTGCATGAACCAGGAGTAACCCCTGTGCATCTCCAGGTGTGGCCCAAAAAACAAACTAACAAAAAAAAGTTACACGTAAGGGATTTAGAAAGATACATAATACAGCGGGTAAAGTGTTGCCTGGCGTATGGCCAACCCGGACAGGCACCCACGCTTCCCATCAGAGACGCGCAGGGAGGGGTGCGGGGAGGTGAACCAAGGGATCCCCAGGAAACTTCTGGGCGATGTGCAGAGCCTCCTGCCCTCCCCCGAAAAGGGACCAACCGCTAATCTGACGCTTCTAAGCAAAAGTGTAACTGCAAATCTCCCTGCACGTAAGAGCCCGTTCTCTATGTAAGTGACACCTTCTGGAAGGTCTTAGCTCCTCGGATCTGCAGCTAAGGGGGCCTTACACACACTCGCCTTCCTCCCATCATTCCTGAGCTATCTTGTGACGCAGCGCAGGGCGGGTGCTTACTTTTAACATCCGGGCAGCTGGAGAGCTCTTGCAGGACTAGAAGACAAAGGCGAGAGGCCGTCAGTGCAGGGAGCAGGGAAGGGGCGAGGTGGGTGCGGGTGGAGGTTCCCCTTCAGCAAAGGGCCCCATGTTACCTTGCGCGGTGAGGTGAAATTCTGCCGTCGCTTTCCCGAAACTGTTGTTGAGGCAGCAGTAATAGAGGCCCTGGTCCTTCTGACTGGCTTGCACGATGGCCAAGGACACCGTGGAATTGTCCCCTGCGCTGCAATGAAGGATATTCACGTTTGCACGCCAGGCCGTGCAGTGTAGGGCGCGTGTGAGAGCATCTCTCCTGCCCCGACGGCGCCAGCCAGGGCTGTGTGCTTCTTCCTTCCTCGGGCACACAAGGTGTGCAGCCCGGCCAAACCCCTTCATTCTACTGCACGCTCAGAAGGCAGAAGCCCCGAGGAGAGCAGGAGCATTTAGGGACATCGTTAGCTTTTCTGCTGGGCTTCACCTTGATGGTCAGGCTCATCCTGCACCTGAAGGAAACCTGGAAACCCCGACCCCACTTTTAAGCACAGATACAACAGGGAGAAGAAAGGGGATTTTCGCTGCATAGAAGGACGCATACCTTCAAGGGTAGGGCATTTGCCTTGCACACAGCCGACCCAGGTTCGATTCCTCCGCCCCTCTCGGCAAAACTACCGAGAGTATCTCGCCCGCACGGCAGAGCCTGGCAAGCTACCCGTGGCATATTCGATATGCCAAAAACAGTAACAAGTCTCACAATGGAGACGTTACTGGTGCCCGCTCGAGCAAATCAATGAGCAACGGGATGACAGTGACAGTGACAGAAGGACGCATGGCGGGGGACTCTGTAAAGTGATTTTCTCTCCTAGGGAATAGGGTCCCTATCTGTCCATTCATCATCCACCATCTAACCATCCATGCATTCATCCACACCCATTCATCCATTCACGATCTAACCATTCATCCATGTTCCACATCCATCCATCCACCTATCCATGCGCCATTTAACCATCCATTGATCCATCCATCCACATCTATCATTGTCTAACCACTCATCCACATCCATCCACACCCATCCATCCACTATTTAACCATCCATCCATCCATCCAGCCAGCCAGCCAGCCACCCACCCATCCATTCATCTACTCTCTAATCATTCATCCACATCCATCCACCATCTAACCATCAATCCATCCATCCATCTACCTTCCAACCATCCATCCATTTCATTCACTCCCATCCAGCCGGCTGGTCAGCCATCCACACGTCTCTCTATGCATGCATCCACCAGCCAACCAACCAGCCAACCAAGCCCTCCCTCCCGCCAGCACCCAGCCACTGTATGTGGAGCCAAGCACTGTACTATGAGAGACACCCAGCAGCAGAGGCAGTGGCCAAAGCAAATATCCACTGAGCACACGGCATATACCCAGCCCTGTGCTCACCACACAAACAAAAAAGTCTATTTTGAGTCTTCCTCAGGACATCATATTAAGAGGGGTGCTCACTTTCCCCATGCCCCCCGTTTATGCAATTTTCACCCGGGGCCACCTTGGACTAACTTATGGCCCAGGATGAGAGACGCTGCACCAGCGTCCAGCTTTCTTCCCTGTAGGCCAGCACCTGTCCTGCACACAGGCACGAAGGCCGGTGAATTCAAACCTCTCTGAACCCGCAGGTTTATGCCGGTCCCTGGGCCAGCAGTTCCCCTAGAGCACTGACCAGCCCTGCGGCGATGAGCATAAAAGGATCCCAGCATCCCTTGGCATCTTGATGATAAAAAACAAAACAAAACAAAACAAAAAACATCTTTCCTCAAGCACTCCTCGCAGCTCTTCCTCATCATTCCTGGACACCTCTATGCATGTCCACGGTACCCCGGAAGGAGTCCATCCTTCACACACAGACTCTGGACAATGCGGGAGGGCTGTGTTCAAGGCAACAGTCAGCCGGAGTGAGCAGGGAGACTTCACAGCATTCCACACCGCCCTTCCTCCTTCCCGCCAACTCATAGACATGGCTTCAGCATTCCAAGGAGTCATGACACCCCCAATCTTCTCAAGGTTTGACTCAAAGAAGCTAAGTTGTCAAGTTCTAGAGAACTTGTTGACTGAAAAGTCATTTTTTCTCCACTCTCCCAATAATTCTTTCCTCTTCCTCTTCTTCTTTTTTTTTTTTTTTGCCTCCTTCTTCTTTTTCTTGGAATCATTCCTGGAAGTCTTGGTGGTCACCTGGGGTGCTGGGAATCAAACCGGGGCCAGCTGTGTGCAAGGCAAGTGTTCTCCTCTGTCCTGTGTCTCTGGTCATGTAACTCTTCTTAAGTCACAGGCACACAACCAGCCGAGTGAGGCTGCCTTGGGCAAACAGCCTCACTAGCTCCATCTCCGTGCCGGCGTCTTCCGCGCTGACCTCTCAGAAATGACTCTCTGATCCCCGGGGCTGTGTCTGGGCAGCGGTTCCCAGCAGGCGTGTTTGGTCCAGTTGTTCAGAAAACCTTCCTGCTTTCTCTGTCTACTTCCGGTGGCTAAGGGGGGTCAGGAATGGAGGGCTGCCCTTTCTGGTCTCGGGGGCACAGGGAGCCCTGGGTTAGGAAGGAGAGTGGCGGGATGGTTTGCTTGGCACGGTGACCCTGCTCACCGGTGACCCTGCGTCTAGCATGAGCCGCCCCATCTCAGATGTGGGGACGGTGCTCTGGTTCCGGTCACTGATGGAGCATTCACGGGGGACTGGTGGGTGCTGCCGGGGGCATCCTCAGGCTCTTTCCACATTGGGGGTCTTGGCAATAGCCTCCCACAGTCCCCCACCGTGCTCCTCTCCTCTGAGATGCAAGGACCCTAGAAACAGCCTGATTTTCCCTCCCAGGGGTGGGCGGGTGGCTGCTCCCTGCCCTGGCCCCCATGCTTTCCGGCAGCCGAGTGCATGGATGCTCCTTTGGCTGCACCTTCCCGGGTTTGGGGCCCCCGCGGTTTATGGGCACTGAGTAAACAGAACAGGCCACCGTGAGGCGTGCTGCGGAGCCCCCTCTCGGCCCGGGCCGCAGAGCCTCACAGGAGAAGGTGACCTGGGACACTCCCCTCGTTTCGGACTTGCATAAAAGGTCTTGGGGATGGAGTGATAGTACAGCGGGTAGGGCATTTGCCTTGCATGCGGCTGACCCGGGTTCGATTCCCAGCATCCCATACGGTCCCCCGAGCACCGCCAGGAGTGATTCCTGAGTGCAGAGCCAGGAGTAACCCCTGAGCATCGCCAGGTGTGACCCAAAAAGCCAAAAAGCAAGGTCTTGGGGCTTGCAGAGCACGGGCTCGGGGGCGGGCAGGGACACTGGCCAGGCGGACAGCTGCCTTCCGCTCCTTACCCTGACTTGCTCTGTGCCACGTGCTCTTGGCTCTTAGAACCAGGCCACCACGTAAACAGGCGAACGGGAAAGGACAGGCGGGACCAACGCACCTTCTCTGCACCTGGGCTATTGACTCTGAGTCCTTTGTCCACCGGATGGTGGAGTCTTCGTGGATTTCTGCAAACTGGCAACTTAGTTGCAGGTTCCCGGGGTGGTCTGGCAGCAGCTCGGCCTGGATCTTCCTCAGCAATACCGGGGCTAGAAACATGAGGTTGGGGGCTCAGTGCTCTGATAAAGCTTTCAAAGAGCCCACCCTGGACCTGCCCTCTCCCACGTCCTCTCACCCAGTTCTTAAAACAATCCCAAGACTTGCGGGTACTAACCATGACCCTCCTCTGACGGGTGAAGAAGCTGAGAGTCTGAGGGGAGGGTGACCCCTATAGCAGGGAAAGGGACAAACCAATATAGGAAACTCCTCAACATTCCTATATTCCTTGGGAAAGTGTGTGTGATGCACAAAATAAAATCCAGCTTGAGGTTTTTTTTTGTTTTTTTTTTAAGATTGGGAGAGAAGGGGCTGGAGGTACAGCAGGCAGGCGGGATACGCAATTACCGTGGACTGCCACTGGGGGGCAGCACAGACCACAGAACAAGTCAGGAAGTCAGGAGGGGGGGTGGAGGGGAGGTGGTTCAAGGGCTATTTCGGGTAGGCCTTTTGCCTTGCATGGGGCGACCGGGGTTCGATTACCAGCATCCCATATGGTCCCCTGAGCACCGCCAGGAGTAATTCCTGAGTGCAAAGCCAGGAGTAACCCCTGTGCATCACCAGGTGTGACCCTAAAAGCAGAAAACGAAACAAAACAAAAACAAAACAGAATAACTTAAACCTAGGAGTGAAAAAAAAAGGGGGGGCTGGAGTGATAGTACAGTGGGTAGGGCGTTTCCCTTGCATGCTGCCGACCCGGGTTCGATTCAGAGCATCCCATATGATCCCCCAACCCCACCCCCCGCCCCAGCACTGCCAGGAGTGATTCCTAAGTGCAGAGCCAGGAGTCAGCCCTGAGCATCGCCGGGTGTGACCCAAAAAGGAAAAAGAAAAAAAAAACCAACTAGGAGTGACTGGAACCGGAGTGTCCGTCTCTTGCAAGCCAAGTTCCCTAACTGCAGTTTTGAAAACGGTAATAACAGAACATCCTGGGACCCACGGCCGGCCGTGGGTCACTAGTGCTGGTGCTTAAGCTTTGCCCAGTCTCCGTGGCCTGTCTGCCCTTGTGCTCGGCAGCTACCAACTCCCGGCTGTGTCCCAGACACTGGAGAAACAGTGAGCGCAGAAGCTCCTTTCCCCCGAAAGCCCAGACGACAAGGAGACACGCCTCGCCCCAGCAGGCACGCACGACCCGTATCAAGAGCACTGAGAACAGGGCCGGGAGGTGGTCCAGTGGTCAGTGCCAGCACTCGGAACAGCCCTGAAGGCCCCAGCACCACCAGGGGCCAGCAGTACCACCTCCTCGGTGGTGGAACAGGTCAGCTGAGAAGGGCCAGCGGGGTCCCCAAGCCTCCTGAGCATGGTTTAAGAGCACCTCCCCCTCAGATCACAAGCCTGGAAACAGCTGGCGGGTGTGAAACAGAAGAGCCTTGCTCACTGCAGGGCGAGCGTGACCAGCAGCAGGGCTTCTCCCAATACCAGGGTCCGAACTCCCGAGGGACCCAGCGAGGCGCGTTTGGCATCTTCCCAAGGAGACAGACCACCACGACGTGCACGGTCCTGTCCACTGCAGCTGTTCACCAGAGCCGTGGTCCAGGGACAGCCCAAGGGCCCCAGGACCGATGCGTCGTGGGACAGGAGGAAAAGGCTTGGAGAGAAGTAGGAGAGGAAGAGGGGCAAATTCTGAACTGTCTGGAGCCTGTTTGGGTGGGGAGTGAAGCTGAAGGAAACAGACTGTGGCCAGTGAAAACAAGCGCTAGACTCAGAGCCCAGGACTGAGCTTGGGGGTGCTGGGCTCCGTGGGGGAGTAGCAGGGCACTGGCTGTGAGAGGGGCGTGTGCCCCTAAAACAGACGCACTCACAGAACCAATGATGTCGCCATAAAGCCTTGCCCGAGGCCCCCCTGGCCGTTCTCGCCCCAGCAGGCAGGCGGCTCAGAGTGTGGGTCAGAGCGTACAATGCTGTCGGGCCCTGTGTGGGGGAATGTCCCGGCCACCCCGCAGGGCCTGGGGGGCCACCAGGGCCATGCCCGGCAATGCTCAGAGGACTGTGTGGTTTGGGCTTGAACCTGGTCAGCTGACACCAGACGTGAGCCCAACCTGCTGCACCATCTCCCAGCCCCTTGACGAAGTATTTCTTCAACTATTTAAAAATGCTTCTCTCGGGGCTGGAGCGATAGCACAGCTGGTGTGGTGTTTGCCTTGCACGCGGCCGACCCGGGTTCAAATCCCAGCATCCCATATGGTCCCCTGAGCACCGCCAGGAGTAATTCCTGAGTGCAAAGCCAGGAGGTAACCCCTGTGCATTGCCAGGTGTGACCCAAAAAGCAAAAAAAAAAAAAAAATTCTTCTCTCAGGTGTTGGAATATTTCCCCTTTTCCAGCTGCCTTCTGGAGTTTTGTCACAGAAACCTAGCTGATCTTTGACCCGGATCTAAGGTGCTAGCCAGAATTGATTTGACATTGTAGATTCCAGGCTGCAGCCCAGCCTGGTCTTTGGGATGTAAATCCGAGTGCTTTCAGCCCAAAGAAGGCTTCCGTTTTGGTTTTGTATCTTCTTTCCGGGGGGCCTAGATTAAGGGCCTGCAGATACAAGAGAATTATGTTGCCTCAATGTTCTTCCTGTAAGATCTTTTGGTGCTTTTGGTGACGTCAATGTATTGCGCCCTTTAGAAGGGCCATGATCAATAAAAGGGGTTGGGAGAGAAGGTATAGGGGCGGAAAGTGTATAGAGGCGGAAAGTGTATGGAGGGCAGAAAGTGTATAGAGGACGGAGAGTGTATAGAGGGAAGACTGGAATAAACTGCAAGTGAGACCAACCATCATGGCTCCGTTCCTTCCTTCGCCTGCCACATCTTCGCCATCAACCTCCCCGGGGTGGGGGAAGCGGCCGGAGGCTACCGAACTCGGGTGGCGGGAGAGACGGCTGCTGCCCTAGGCCCTGTGCCTGGCTCGGTGCGGTGAGGCGTCCCTTCCCTCGCCCGCGCCCTTTCTTTTTATTTTTACACACTCAGGGAACACCAAGTAAAATGTGACTGGAGATCCTGCGTGGGGAGGGAGATGCATGCTGAAAGTAGACTAGAGACTGAACACGATGGTCACTCAATGCCCCTGTTGCAAACTACAACACCCAAAAGGAGAGAGAGAGAGAGAAAACAAATTGGAATGCCCTGCCACAGAGGTGGGGTGGGGTGGGGGGGATGGGATGGGGGTGGGTGGGAGGGATACTGGGTTCATTGGTGGTAGAGAATGGACACTGGTGGAGGGATGGGCTCCCGAACATTGCATGAGGGAAAAACAAGCACGAAAAGGTGTGAATCTGTAACTGTACCCTCACTGTGACTCACTAAAAAAAAAATAATAATAAAATAAAATAAAATAAAAATAAATGGTATTTTGGGTGCAAAAAAAAAATTGCTTCTCTCCTTCCTTCCGAGGGCTGGCAGGAGTTGTTTGGGGGTGACATTCTCTACACTGCCAGGCGGAGCACCCCACATGCTGGGGTGACTTGATGTACTGCCAGGATTGGCACACAGCTGGCCGGGTCCCCTCCCACCCTGGGGGTGGCATGTCGGTGTTACATCCTTTTTCCTCCCAGCATCGATGGGAGGGGAAAGGTGAGCTCTGAAACAGGAGATGCGACAAGGGGGTACACATGGGAACTGGGGATTGTCTGAGCCCTGGCAAGGCCTGCACGACCACTCGGAGGCCTGAGGCCTGGAGCAGGGACCCGGGCGGGGGCTCTTCTCTCAGATAGAGAAGGGTGGGGCAGAGCCATAGCACAGCGGGGAGGGCGTCTGCCTTGCATGAGGCCCACCTGAGTTCAATTCCCGGCATCCCCTATTGTCCCCAGCACCATGAGGAGTAATTCCTGAGTGCAGAGCCAGGAGGAACCCCTGAGCATTTCCGGGTGTGACCCAAAAAGAAAAAAACCCCATCAAATTAGGAGGGGATAAGCAGGAAAGGAAACCATAACATAACCCCCCACCCCCCTAACCCCCAATTCGGGAGCCTTTACAGTAGACACAGGGCCAGGAAGATTGCCCCATAGTTGGAAACCCATCTCATGAGCTGGGGGAGAAGGCAGCTGGGGTAGAGAAGGGATCACTAAGACAATGATGGCTGGAGGGATTGTTCAGGGTGGGAGATGTGTGCTGAGAGGAGACAGTGGTCCAAATGTGACAACCTCTCAGTACCTGTATTGCAGACCATGATGCCCAAAGGTAGAGAGTATGGGGGAAACTGTCTGCCATGGAGGCCGGGGGGGGGGGGAGGGTGGGAAAGGGGGGTATACCCGGGACATTGCTGGTGGTTAATGTGCACTGGTGGAGGGATGGGTGTTGGATCATTGTATGACTGAAACTCAGACAGGAAGGCTTTCTAACTGTATCTCACGGCGATTCAATTAAAAATAAAAGTGAAAAAAAAATTCGGAAGCCTTCCCTGAGGCCACACGTGATGAAGATGGGAGAGAACCTAGAAGGTTCCACCTGGCACGTGCCGTTGAGGGGCGCCAGCAGGTCGTGCTGACCCACGAAGCTTCTGTCTGGCGCGTTTATAAAAGGGGATTCAGCAGGAAGCAGGGGGATCCCTCAAGGACGGCCCCCATCAGCCTCCTCCAGGAAGGCCCCCCCCCCGTCAGCCTCCTCCAGGACGGCCCCCTCGTCAGCCTCCTCCAGGAAGGCCCCTCGTCAGTCTCCTCCAGGAAGGCCCCCCATCAGCCTCCTCCAGGAAGGCCCCCCGTCAGCCTCCTCCAGGAAGGCCCCCAGTCAGCCTCCTCCAGGAAGGCCCCCAGTCAGCCTCCTCCCTACAGACCCATCTAGAAACCTGCTCAAGGCCCAGCTTTCCAGCCAGGGACCCCGGCGCTGGCTCCACGCAGGTGACCCCCAGTGTTAGGTGACCCCCAGTGTTAGGTGACCCCAGTGTTAGGAGCCACAGCCCCAGGGCCCCGGTCACTGCCCACGGGTGGGGACAACCTGGCCTGAGCCCAAACACCAGCCCAAACACCCCGATGCAGGACAGCCCGCCTTACCTTTCCCTGCCCGCCTGCCGGCCGGCTTCCTGGGCTCCTTCCTGTCCAGCGCGGGGCCCTTGCGGGGTGGGGCCGAGCCCCTCCGGGCGTCATTCTCCTTCTCCTCCAGCCGCAGCCGCACGGCTGCCACCCGGGACAGAATCTTCTTCTTGACGCCCTCGGCGAGGTGCCCGCTGCCCGGGGGCTCGGGCCTCTTCTTCCTCACCACCTCTGGCCCCGGGGGAGCGTGGCTGGGCTCCCCAGCGTCCCTCGTCCTGGTCCTGCCGCCCAGGGTGGGGTCCCGGGCCCTCCGTGTCGCGGGCGCTTGAGCACCCACGGGGCTGGGGGGCGACAGGGAGGCACAGGCCGCTGGGCTTCCCCCGACCAGGGCGCCCCCTGAGGCAGGGTCCTGGGGCGGGAGGCTCGGCGGGCCGTCTGGGATGGGGGTAGACGGAGCAAGGACACCCGGGAAGGGCCCGTCGGCCCCCCGCTTGTTCTTGAGAGCCCCTCTTCCTGCGGGGCCAGAAGACACAGGCTGGGGGGCTCTAGCCTGCGCCCCGGGGCCTTGGTCCTGGACGTGGTGCCTGTCCGCTCCCATCTCACGGCCGGCTGGACTTTGGTTTCCTTGGGGGGCCACTTCTTCCCCTTCGTGGGGGACTGGGGCTTGCAAAAGGGGGTGCTGTCTAGGGGGCCCCGGAGCTTTCTCCCTGCGCGGGCTGTCTTCTCGGCTGACTCCGGAAACGGCCTCCGCCCCCTCGTGCTCCCCCACCCTGCATCTGGGAGCTTCCAGGGTCTCCTCCAGGGGGTCCACAGAGGACTTGAGGAGGCCGGCCCGGGTCAGCAGCCGCTGCAGGAACCCGGGGCCGGACCCAGGGCTTCTGGGGCTCTCTGGCTCTGCACCCCCGAGGCCCCCGTCCACCTTCTCTCCGGTGTGGGGGGCTTCGGGGAGCCCCCTGGTGCCACAGAATTCACCTTCATCCGTGGGGTCCACGGACGACTCCAGGAGCCCCTCGGGGCTCACAGGCTGCAGGGGGGGCTGCTGGCTCCCAGGGGTGGCGCTGGCCGGGATAGGGACCACCCCGGACACAGGACTCTGAGCACCCGGGTCCCCGGGGGCCCCCAGGGGGATTGAGACCCCCCTGGCTGTGTGCGCAGGGACCCTGTCAGCGATTGAGGGGTCCTTTCCCGATGCCCCGAAGTCGGCGTCCGGCAGCCCCAGTGTCCGGCCATCGGGAAGGGGGGCCTCGAGTGTTATGATCTTCAGCTTCCTGCCTGCGCCCCATGGCCCCGCGGCACCCCCTTCCCACGCCCCCAGCAGGGCCTGAGAGAGGGAGGCGAGCGGGCTGAGGGGCACCGCAGGCTCGGGTGGGGCCGGGCAGTGCTGGGGAGCAGCGGCCCCTTCAGGGGCCATTGGGGGCGGCTCTGCTTGGACGTCGTCGCCAGGAGGAGGAGGAGGGGTCCCCGTGCCCCCCACGGGCTCGCTTGGTGCCACTGCCCCTCCTTGCTCCGGGGGATGCCCCCGGAGGCCCCCGCTGTCCACTCCGCCCTCTGCCTGGAGCTCATGGCCAACCTCAAGAGGGGAGTCACTCCCGGACCCCGTGCCCTCTGGGGACCCCGTGACAAGCACGGGGATGTCTGGCCCTGCGGGAACCAGGCAGGACCCTTCTTCCGGGGGTTCGGCGGGGAGAACGTCTAGAGCGGGAGCGGGAGGCAGTCGGGGGCTGTCCTCCCCCGGGGCCTGAGGGGAGCACCCCTCCGGGCTGTCAGCCCGGCCACAGCCGGGAGTGACCGTGACCAATGTGTCCCCCGCCACCTGCAGGCCGTCCAGAGAGGTCCTAGGTGGTGCCAGGGTTTCCTGGGGACATGTCTCCCCCGGGCTCTCAGGGGGAGCCCCAAGGCACTCTCCCGAGGGAGAGCTGTCCTCGGGAGCCTGAGGACACCCTCCCCCCAGCCCCGCCGAGACGCTGCGGCTTGGCCCCCGGGGAACAGTCTCCCCTGGGGAGTCCTCCTGGGCCAGCGGGGAGCCCAGGCTGCAGGCAGGGCCCGGAGAAATGGGGCGCACGTCCTCACGGGGGTCCTGGCCGCTCTGGGGGCTGGTGGGTGTCGGTGCTGCAGCTGATGCTCGGGATGGGACACCCGGCCCCTCGGCGCTGGGGTCGAAGGCTTCGGGCACCTGGTCTTCTCCCTCGGCCAGCTCCAGGTCCAGAGGGGACGCTTCCGGGAGCAATTGTCCATCCATGGGGTCTCCAGTGGGGGAGTAGTCTGGGCTCTCGTCTATGCCCTGGCCATCTTGGGGAGGGACACCCAGCGCCTCAGCACTGGGGCCAAAGGCTTCAGGCATCTGGTCTTCTCCCTCGACCTGCTCCAGATCCAGAGGGGACACTTCCAGAGGCAATTGTCCATCCGTGGGGTCTCCACTGGGGGAGTTTGGGCTCTGGCCTATGCCCTGGCCATCTCGGGGAGGGACATCCAGTCCCTCAGCGCTGGGGTCAAAGGCTTCAGGCACTTGGTCTTCTTCCTCGGCCAGCTCCAGGTCCAGAGGGGACACTTCCAGAGGCAAATGTCCATCCACTTGGTCTCCAGTGGGGGAGTCTGGGCTCTCGTCTATGCCCTGGCCATCTCGGGGAGGGACATCCAGTCCCTCAGCACTGGGGTCGAAGGCTTCGAGCACTTGGTCTTCTCCCTTGACCAGCTCCAGGTCCAGAGGGGACACTTCCAGAGGCAAATGTCCATCCACTTGGTCTCCAGTGGGGGAGTCTGGGCTCTCGTCTATGCCCTGGCCATCTCGGGGAGGGACATCCAGTCCCTCAGCGCTGGGGTCGAAGGCTTCGAGCACTTGGTCTTCTCCCTCGACCAGCTCCAGGTCCAGAGGGGACACTTCCAGGGGCAAATGTCCACCCGTGGGGTCTCCAGTGGGGGAGTCTGGGCTCTCGTCTATACCCTGGCCGTCTCGGGGAGGGACATCCAGTCCCTCAGCGCTGGGGTCGAAGTCTTCGAGCACTTGGTCTTCTCTCTCCGCCAGCTCCAGATCCAGAGGGGACACTTCCGGGGGCAACCGCCCACCCACGGGGTCTCCAGTGGGGGAGTCTGGGCTCTGGCCCACGCCCTGGCCGTCTGTCCTGAAATGCCCTTCTGGACACGCTGCTTCTCCGCCTGCAGGCCCAGGATGAGCCGTGTCCAGGGCAGGGGCAGTGTCTGGGGACGCAGGGGGTCCTGGGGCTTCCACACGGGGCTCCCCCAGCTCCCTACGGCCCTCTAGGTGGACAGCCGCAGCCATGACCGTGGGCCCATCACTGGCCTCGGGGACACTCGGGGCGGGACCCGGGTCGGTGCCGGCTGCAGCAGGCGTCGGGTGTCCGCCGTCGGGGTTCTCTCCCAGCCTCCCGTCCCCAGCGCAGCCCTCGGCCCCCGGGAGCGGGGCTCCTGGCATGTGCTCCCTGCTGGGCCCTTGTCCGCTGGGGACAGAACCTGTCTGGGTCTTGGCGTGCCCCTCGGATTCCTCCTGCTCCCCCGCAGGGCCCCGGGAGTCCGTCTCCCCGCGTGGAGCCTGGGTCTCCGCCTGGAAGAAACAAGGGAGATGAACAGAGCCGTCTGTAGAGCGGGGTCACGGGGAGGGTGAGAGCCCACCCAGCAGTGACGGTCCCCAGAGACCACGACCCAGACTTAGCCCGAGCTCTCCAGAGGCTTCCCTGAGAAATGCTGTCTCAGTGGCCAGAGGGGTCAGCCCCCCATCCCTGACGCCCAAACTGTGCTCAGGCCAGAGGAGTGGCTTCTTCCTGGGAAGGCGGAGGGTCCTGGGCATCTGCGGGCATCTGGAGATCCCCACAGGCTGCTGCTCTGTACACTGAGCACCCCCCACCAGAGGGGACCCAGGCTGGCCCCAGCTGCTCCATCCAGGGCTAGGGGACAGAGCGCAGTGTGACCTCTCACAGGGTGACCGGAATGAGCCAGAGGAACCACATGAGAGAGGGCCAGAGAAGAGAGAGAAGGGGCAGGGGGAGAGAGAGAAGGGGCAGGGGGAGAGAGAAGGGGCAGTGGGGAGAGGGAAGGGGCAGGGGGAGAGAGAAGGGGCAGGGAGGAGAGAGAAGAGCATGGGGAGAGAGAGAAGGGGCAGGGGGGAGAGGGAGGGGGCGGGGGGAGAGGGAAGGGGCAGGGGGAAGAGGGAAGGAACGGAGTGGGGAGAAAGAAGGGTGTTCTGGGCTCCCGGAACCCTGTGCTCTATCCTGGACCCCACATTCCTGCTTCTCTCTTCGTCATGCAGTTCAGCCTCATCCTACAGACACCCACCCCGTCACCCGGGGGCCCAGGCTGGCCCACAGCCCGTCACCCAGGGGCCCAGGCTGGTCCACAGCTCGTCACCCAGGGCCCAGGCTGGCCCACTGCCTGTCACCCGGGGGTCCGAGGACCAGAGGAACTGGCCCCAGTCTCCCACCCATTCAGGCCCAGATTTGGAGGTTGAGGAACCTTGTTACTTCTTCCCGGACATCTGGTCTTGCCTGCGTGGTGTCACTATTAATTTCAGCCTGTGGGCTGGCGAGAGGCCCAGGGCCTGGCACAGGCTTTGCCAGGGTTGGTCCTGAGTCGGGTCCCCCACACAACAGTCCCCGAGCACCACCAGGCGTGGCCCCCAAACCAACAATCAAACACACAAAAGCACTTAGGAACTTCCACACCCCCCATGAACACATACACAGCCCCCCCCACAGGCCATCACACACACACACACACACACAAACACACACCCCTCATCCCTCCCGGCTTTGCAGCTCCCCCATGGAGAGAAACTAGAAACTTTCTCTGCAGATTTCAGGCTGGGTGAAGGCTGGGGGGCGGGGCGGGGGGCAGCATTCCAGAACCTTCCCTGGGCTGAAGGAGCCCATTCGCAAAGTGCTGTCTCCCTTGGCAGTTTCTAGAACTGTGAGCCAAGTCAAGAGCGAGGGGCGGTGGTCACCCTGAGCCCTGACAGAGGACATGCGGCAGGGCCGGCCCCTGTCCGCGGTGTGCACGGAAGTCCTGGCCACGACCCTGCCCTGTCGGAGGCCAGGGGGGTGTCCCTGCACCCCACAACTCGGCACCTAAAAAAAGCCGGGCATGGCCAACAACACCAGGGTGCCAGACGGAGAAGGTGCAGGGTCCCTGCCCTCTCCAGACGGAGTCCCCACGACACTGAGCTTCTACTAACACGGCTCTGGTATGTGGGACCGGGACTATTTCTCCAAACCTTTCCTGATATACAAAAAGCCGCTCAGGAACGGCTCCTCCTCCCCTGAGCGGCCATGATCCCAGAGGCACAGGAACGAATTTTGGAACGCAGCGGCTGCTGGCAGATACACTCCTGGGCTGTGAACTAGGCTGCGGCCCCGTGCAGCCCGGGAGGGGAAGGGTGTTTGTCCCTCGGCCTTTCCCCCTTTGTGGCAGCATGGCGGCCGCCACCTTTCAGAAACAATTGGACAGACAGGTAGGAGCTTGCAGTGATGGGTCGCATGGGGAATCTTGTGATGGGGAGGGCGGAACCGGCCCTGCTCCCCGCCCAAATGAGACCCTGAGCAGCCACCCACGAACAGTTCCTCCGCTCCGGAACACCATGATCCCAGAGGCACACAAACCAATTTCGGAATGAAGCGGCTGCAGGCAGAAATACCTCTAGACTAATTACTAAAATACCAGAATCCCCAAACTGGCAGCCGCTTTCTCGACCGTGCAACATCATATGCTCTTTGTTATCAGCAATAGAAAACATGATCTAATGATGCCATTTCGACAGTTCTGACTGTTGGGGAGGGAATTCCAAATAATAATAGTGGGTTTTCTGTCAAAAACTGAATGTAATCAAAGTAAAGAGAGAGCAAAGTAAAAATCATCTGCCACAGAGGCAGGGGGGAATGGGAGGGAGGGATGCTGGGGTTCCTGGTGGTGGATCATGTGCACTGGTGAAGGGACGGGTGTTTGATCATTGTGTGACTGAGACTTGATCCTGAAAGCCCTGTAACTGTTCTTATGGTGATTAAAAAAAAAAGAAGAAGCCAGACACGAACTTCTCAAGGGCCCGTCCCAGAGCCAGAGAAGAAAATAAGGACGCAGGGGACAGCTGTCGGTCATCAGGCCTGATGACTCCGCCCTGAGGGTCCCTCCAGGTCCTGCCCCGGGTATCCCAGAAGCTGCCGACGAGAACCAGGGGCACCGGGCAGTGAGCCCCATCACAGGGAGGGCAGTCTCGGGCAGTGCTGGATCCGTGGCGGGGCTGGCCGGCCATCTCTCCTGGGCCTCGGCTGCCTCTGCCCGCAGAGGCTCAAGTCTGTCTCAAACTGGGCTTCCTCCTGGCTCAGTGCTCAGGGATTACTCCTGGTGGGACAGAGGCTCCACATGTGATGCCAGGGCTCAGACCGGCCGGCTGAGTGCCAGGCCAACGCCCTCCCTCTGTGCTCCACCCCCTGAATATTGGGGGGTTTTTTGGTTTGTTTTTTGGTTTTTTTGGGGGGTCACACCCGGCAATGCACAGGGGTTACTCCTGGCTCTGCACTCAGGAATTACTCCTGGCGGTGCTCAGGGGACCATATGGAATGCTGGGAATCGAACCCAGGTCGGCTGCGTGCAAGGCAAACGCCCTGCCCACTGTGCTATCACTCCAGCCCCCCCTTTTGGGTTTTATATATATATATCTATGTATAATATATTTAATTATATATTTATACATGCAGATATGGGCTCGAGTGATAGCACAGCGGGTACAGCATTTGCCTTGCATGTGGCCGACCCAGGTTCGATTCCTCCATCCCTCTCAGAGAGCCCAGCAAGCTATCGAGAGTATCCCACCCGCACGGCAGAGCCTGGCAAGCTCCCCATGGCGTATTTGATATGCCAAAAACAGTAACAAATCTTACAATGGAGAGGTTACTGGAGCCCGCTTGAGCAAATCGATGAACAACGGGATGACAGTGACAGTGACACATACATGTATATATTGGAAATTCATCTTTGTCTATCAGGTGTGTTACCAATCTCTTCTTTCTAGGTCATAAGAATAGTTTTCAATATTTTCTTCCACTCGTGACCATTTTTGTTTTTAGAGTATACTCAGAAACCCTGCTGGAGTTGATCGGGGTTCACTGGAGCTCTCGTTCTTCACTCAATGGCTGACGTCTTCACATCAGCTGAGGGTTTATTTCTCTCCCAGAGGTTTAAAGGCCATTTTTATCCAAGTCCAATTTCCTGGGTCTGATTCCCTCTTCTCCACTTGGTTCCCTTCAACTTACTGATCTATTTGGGCTGCCACCGTGCTGTTTAGATTATCGTGGCTTTAGCATTTGTTTGTTTCAAAGTGTGTTGGGCGGTGGAGGGGGGCAGGGGTAGGTGGTTGGCTGCTTAACCCACCTCTCTCATTGAGAGACTTACCAAAATATGTAAATAAAATACCCCCCCAAAAAAAACCCATCAGGGCAAGTTTCTGGCCCCCAGCTTCTACCCCAGGCAGTGAAGGGAAGCTTGGTGATGGGGGTGGGGGTCCTGAAACCCACCCCCACAACCCTGCGACCCCTCCCACTGGCCTCACAGGCTGCCGCCCAAATTCCTGCCTCTGAACCACTCCCCAGAATAAAGCGCAGCTGTAGCTGGCACACCTGTTCTGGATTAGTGACAGTAAATCAGGGCAGGATCCATTTCAGCCGCCAGACAGGTGAGCCCACACTGCATGGCCGGCAAACCCCCTTTCACAGCCCAGAGAGGTCCAGGTCTCAGGGCTTGTTTAGCCCTTGACCAGCCCCAGGAGGCCGGGTCGGTCCCCCGCCCCAAAGCAAGACTCACGCCAGGTCTCTGCAGAACTCGGCTCGGACCACGAGCACCAGCATGCTCAAAGGGCCGGGGAGCAGCCCGGTGACAAGGACACTTGCACGTGTGAAAATATCTCCCCTCCGGATACGAAGAGCCCAGGCTTGAGGCCCGGCCTAGGGACTCAGTGGCCAGCACCACCTAGCAGGGGCAGCCTCTGGCTGCAACGTCTCTGTGCCCCTACAGATGCGTGCTCTGGAGCGAGCCGGCCCAGTGTGGGTGGGGTGGGGTGGAGGGGTGGGGGGCGGGGGGGGTGGGGCAGCATATCTGAGGCTGCCTTAGTTTCGCTGCAGTTCATCCCAGTGGCTTGGCCCAAACAGCAGGAACAACGGGTGCAGGGGACAGAGCAGCCTTTGAGGAGGGTTGCTCTCGGTGGGGTCCCCCCAGTGGTGCTCTGGGATCCTGCCCAGCTGTGTTCAGGGCACCCTGAGAGGTGAGAACCCAGAGCTGGGCCTCTGGAGCACTGCCCTCTCTGTGGGCTGCAGGGGCCCTTTACGGCCTGGAAGATTTCAGCTGAAGCCGGGGTGGTGTGTGTGTGTGGTGGGGGGCGGGGGACCGTCCAGCAGTGAGACTGGCACAGGGACCCACCGGGCCGTGGCCTCAGCCGCAGGCAGCCGCCATTCACCCGCTTCCCTGGAGGATCGCAGTAACAAGACGGACCCCGCAGTCCCGGCCAGCCTACGCGCCCCAGCCGGTGACTCGGGGGTCCAGTCCTGCTCCCCGAGTCTCGGCTTTCATATGGCCTCTCTGTGGCCTCAGGATGGCTCTGCGGGAGGCAGCCCGTCATACAGGCTGAGCACGGGGTAGCTCCCTGTGCTCAGGAGGACGGGGCAGCACGCATGTACACATGCACACAAACGTGCACGCACACGCGCGCACTCATGCAAACACACACGCACATGCACGGGCGCACACACGCACACACACACAGTGTGCTCTTTCGGGCATGCTACATCCAAGTGTGTGCCACCCTCTGGTATGCAAAGCAGACCCTGTGAGGACCCCAGCCGAGTGCGTGCGCAGCACAGACAAGCAGGAGGCCCTGGGTCCCAAACACAGTGATAATGGGAGGGAAGGAAAATAGACACGTGGGTGTATATGTGTATACATGTGTCTCTGCATCTATGCCTCTATATGTATACACATGTGTACAGATGTGTACAGATGTATCTACATATATACATGTATACATGTATGTTGTGTATGTCTGCATATACATGTGCATGTGTCTGTATATATGTGTGTGTCCGTGTGTATATGTGTGTGTGTGTGTGTGTGTGTGTGTGTATACACATGTAAGCTCGTCTAGACCTGGCGGCACCCAAGGGATGGTCGGGAAGCCCAAGGCCCCTTGGTAATCCTGTCTCAAGGGCACCCTGGGCTGCTGACAGCGGGTCCTGCGGGCACACCCTGTGCCCCCTCCCCCACCGTGAGCCCTGCTGCCCTGGGTGCACTGTGGACCAGAAGGGACCTCACACACGAACCTGCAGGGACACGGCAGCGGGAGAACACGAGTTTGAGTGCAAATGTAGCACTGGGTCATCTGGTGCCGCATGAGTGTTCAGGGGCCACAGACTCCAGAGGGGAGAGAGGGGCGGGGGTGGGGGTGGGGGAAAGAGACAGGGGGAGAGGGGGGAGAGAGAGAGAGAGAGACAGCAGGAGAGGGAGAGAGGAGTTAGGGAGGAGTGAAGGAGGGAGGGGGAGGGAAGAAAGGAGGGCGAGGGAAGGAAAGAGGGAGGGAGGAGGAAGGAGGGAAGGAGGGAGGGAGGAGGGAGGAGGGAGGAGGGAGGGATGGAGGGATAGAGGGAGGGAGGAGGAAGGAGGGAGGGAAGAGGGAGGGAGGAAGGAGGAAGGAGGGAGGGAAGAGGAAGGGAGGAAGGAGGAGGGGGGAGGGAGGAGGGAGGAGGGAGGGATGGAGGGATGGAGGGAGCACACTTGCAGGGGGTGTCCAACCTTCAGCTCTGCGGGTCTGGGACCTGGAGCCCCCAGCACGACTTTGCCTTTCACTCGCTTTAACATCATTTGCCCCAGCCAGAGGTCCAGAGCAAAAAGCAGGGGTTCGAGCATGGGGCTGGGCCGTGTGCATGTTCAGCAAATGCTGGGAGTCGTCCCAGAGCGGAGGGTGCCGCCTTCAGGACACCCGGAAAGCACCCCCAGAGCTGACAGCACCCCGAGTGCCCGAGCCACACTGCGCCAAGCGACACCCGATTCTCGAGACGCAACTTGGGTGCCGGCGTGAATGACGGGCCCGCGTGGTCGGACCCTGGGGGGGAAGCTCAGGGACCTGGTCTCGTCTGCGAAGGTCCCACAGTGGAGACCAGGACTCCGGGGACCAGGCGCGCACGCCAGTGTTCTGGGACCTCGTTACAAGCAGGGTGGGATTCTTCAGCGCGTGGGGGGAGGCTTAGAAGCCCGCGTTTTAACCAGCAAGCCCCTGGCGCCGCGGGCGGGGGCAGAGGGGCTGCGAGTCCTGTCGCCTTTCCACCGCTTATTTACTGAACTGCCCGCGTCACGGCGGCCACGGGGCATTAAGGGCTCTTGTGGGTTCGGCACAGTCATGGCATTTGGCAGAAGAGGCCCGGCGAGCTCCGTGTGGGCTGCTCGCGGGTCATCTGCGGAGGGGTGCTGACAAGGGGCATGAGAGACAAAGCGATGATAAACACGTGCTCTCACCACCCCGGCCAGTGGCTTCCCGGCCCCAGGAGTCCCTTGGCACAGTCGTTATTCAGGAAGGCGTTTTGTTACACAAATGTCTGCAGGCCTCCAGGGATCCTGTCCTTCTGTCCGGAATGCGAAAACTACCGGGCAAGGAGTTTGGACGATCTTCTTGGGAATCCGGAGCTGACCAGCTGTCTATGGGCTGGAGACACACATTTGCCCTGGGCGGCCATGTGTGAGGCTCGGAGCACGCCAGAGTGCAGCCGTGGCAGGCGGCAGAAGTAAGAATCATAAGGTGAGCCTCAGGTTTAGCTCCTGGGGCTGCAGCAGAGTCAGCTTCCTGCGTGTGACTAGCCAACCTGAGCCCACCTGGGAAGTTCCTGGGCCCAGTCAATGGGCTCAATCAATCACTCTGCCTCCGTTCAAGCGCCCCAGACATTATCTCTTGTTACCCATAAGGAATGGGCAGCCTATGTAATCAGAGCACTGGTACTGTTATTGGAGACTCTCGTTTAACTGTTGCCCCATCACTGTTTCCTGAGTGCTCGCTTAACTTTGAAACTTTGACCCCTGTATAAACTGGTTGTGAGTTGGAGTCGGGGTCCTTGTCAAGACTCCACTGCGTTGGATGAGACTCGGACCCTAGCTCGAGCTAGCAATCAAGTTCCTTTGCTTTTGCATTATCGTGTGTGGACTTGGTCTCTCTGCAACTGGGGATCTGAAACTCGGACCCAACACATGCGTATCTTCAAGGGGGCTCAACACCCTGTTTTCCATCCTGCTTAGTGACGAGGCCGACCCCACATCCACATAAAGAGCAAAATACCTTTCTCTCTACAGGGGATCCAGGTCAGTCACACACACACACACACACACACACACACACACACACACACACAATCTCTTGAAAGCCTAGGGGGTGTGAACTATTGAGTTCACACCCCTCTTGAAAGCCTAGTCTATCTCCTGAATTCACACAGACACAGACAGACAGACAGACACACACACACACACGCGCGCGCGCGCACGCACACACACATACACACACACACACAAGAAAATGGGAACATCTGCGTAAGGTCTGTATTGGGGGTCAATGCCGATAGCTAGGTGTGGTGCCAGATCTTATCAAACACTATGGCTTTCATGAAATATTTCCATCAAGGAAGCTGAGCAAAGAATACAGCCCTCTCTGTACTCACCACAACTGTGTGCGCATATGTATATATCTCAATAAATTCACCAATTGGAAATGATATGCAAATCTATCATCTTGGGGTTGGATAGCAGAAAAGTGTAGGTGCTCATCTTTCGTGTGGCTGACCCTGGTTCACTCCCGGGCACTGCATATGGTCCCCCAGGACCCTTGGGAGTGGTCCCTGAGCACAGGGCAGGGATGAGGCCTGAGCACTGCCAGGTGTGGCCCAATCCTGCCCTATACCCCCTAGCTTCCAACAAGTCTTCCACGTGGGGGAAAGGACGTATGTACCAGGAAGGTCAGTGATACACGGAATTTAAATGACAACAAAATACATTTTTACTTAACGCTGCCTGCAGGGGCCAGAGAGGTGGTACACTGGTAAGCAGCAGGCCCGAGTTTCATCCCTGGCACCTCACATGCCCCCCAAGCACTGACAGGATCCCAGAGCCAAGAATTAAGCCCGAGCATAGCCGGGTGTGGCACCAAATAACATCAACTTCACAGTAGGTATTGTGCTTGTCTCTTCTTCTTCTTAGTACTTCCCCTGTTATTGTTACTCCGATTGTTGTCATTACTACCAATAGGTGAGGAAACAGCCAGGGCCACAGCCAGAAAGCCCTGGGGCAGGAGGTGGCGCCAAGTTTGGCTCGGCAGGTGGGGGCTGTGCCACTGCCTGCAGCCACGAGGCCCTGAGTCTGACCCCTGGGTACTGCCAGGTGTGGCCCCTGGGGAGGAGAACTCATGGGGACGGGGGAGGGGGGGGCGCGGGGCGGAGGAAGTGCTTCATGGCAGGAGCTGGGCCTAGGGGGGCCCCTGTGCCGAGCTGGGATCACCCTCAGTGATCCCAGGGAAGAGGCCGGTGGCTCCCGGGAGGCAAATCAGACCTACCAGAGAGACGTCACAATGCACGGGAAGGCCTGCGCTGACCCATGTGCAAGGAGTGGGGAGGTTTCAGTTTTGAGTTTTTTTTTTTTTTAAATATGGACTGGAGCAATAGCACAGCGGGTAGGGCATTTGCCTTGCATGTGGTGGACCCGGGTTCAATTCCTCCGTCCCTCTCAGAGAGCCCGGCAAGCTACTGAGAGTATCTCGCCTGCACGGCAGAGCCTGGCAAGCTACCCATGGCATATTCAATATGCCAAAAACAGTAACAACAAGTCTCACAATGCAGAGGTTACTGGTGCCCGCTCGAGCAAATAGATGAACAACGGGACAACCGTGCTATACTAAATTTATTTATTTATTTGCTTTTTGGGTCACACCCGGCAACGCTTAGGGGTTACTCCTGGCTCATGCACTCAGGAATTACTCCTGGCAGTGCTCGGGGGACCATATGGGATGCTGGGAATCAAACCCTGGTTGGTTGCGTGCAAGGTAAATGCCCTACCCGCTGTGCTATTGCTCCAGGCCCCATTTATTTATTTTTCTCTTTTGGGTCACACCCGGCAATGCTCAGGGGTGACTCCTGGCTCCGCACTCAGGCATCGCTCCTATGGGATGGTGGGTGCAAAGCAGACGCTCTGCCCACTGTGCTGTCACTCTGGCCTCTGCGTGGACAGTTTGTGCCAACCGACCCAGTCCCAACATGTGCTTGCACAGACAGACACACATAGAAACACACACATAGGGACACACCATACACAAGTACACACACACACAGAAACACACACTCATGCACACACAGACACACACACAGTTATACACATAGAGACACACACTCAGACACACACGCCCACCCCGAGTAATGGGCCCACTCCCAGTGGGACGTTGGCAGTATCCTCTTCTTTGCTTCATCTTCTTGCCTGTGTTTTCGGCGCCTCAGATCCCCCCGGCCCGCCCCCGTGCCAGTCCTGTGCTCTAGCCCTGAGCCATGTGTGCAGTGAAGGGACTCAAAGGCCGCGCAGGCCGGTCGAGGCTGACACCAGAGGCCAGGAGGCGCGAGGCGGCGGCCTGGACGGGGGACGTGGCCTCTCACAGATGCGCTTGGCTGGTCCTTACTGAGCATCGACAGGCCCGAGCCCAAAGACGGGAAGTAAGTGTGTCGGGGGGCAGACAGCTCCACGGGCGCACCCCACCTACACCCCCCCCACCTGCTCCGGCCACTCCCGCAGACCCTCAGCATGCCTCTGTGCACTGTACTCTGGAGCCCCCCTCCACCGGGACCCCAAGAGGGGCGGCTGTTCCTGGGGTGACGCCGGGAGGGTGGGGCGGAAGGACAGTCGCTGCACTCCCGGGGCATAGCCGGTCTGACCCCAGGCCCTGAGGGAGAAACTCAAGCTGGGCCGACTGGCAGGGGGCACAGGGAGGCCAGAACCCAGGGGAGGGGCTGGCCCGGAGCCCTTGAAAACGGTTCAAGCTCGCCTGGGGTACCCTCGCCTGCCTCCGCCCCGCACTGGGCTGGCTCTGGAGTCCGCCACAAGCGCAGGGAAGCTGGGGCCTTTCCAGCACCGGCCGGGCCCAGCATGACTGGCGGGGAAGCAGGGGAGGCCGGGGGTGGGGCGGCGGGGGAGGAGGCGGGCGGCCCAGGGCCAGGGAGCGGGCGGCAGAGAGCTCCCCGCAGGGCCCGAGACGGGGGCCAGAGTCTGGCGCTCAGAATCCACGCACGGGAGGCAAGTTCGCAGATAAGCTGCTGGCCCGTCTCAGCAGCGACACACCCGACAGGTAAGTGAACCTGGCCCCGGGCCCCAGGGGAATCTACGCACATCGCCCGCCTCAGACAAGGACTGGAAACCAAGTCACACTTAGATTGCCGCAAGCCCCAGCTAGGGGAGCATAAACCAACCTTCCTTCCTTCCTTCCTTCCTTCCTTCCTTCCTTCCTTCCTTCCTTCCTTCCTTCCTTCCTTCCTTCCTTCCTTCCTTCCTTCTCTTTCTTCCTTCCTTTCTTTCTAACCTTTCTTCTTTCTTTCTTTCTTTCTTTCTTTCTTTCTTTCTTTCTTTCTTTCTTTCTTTCTTTCTTTCTTTCTTTCTTTCTTTCTTTCTTCCTTTCTAATCTTTCTTCCTTTCTTTCTAATCTTTCTTTCTTTCTTTCTTTCTTTCTTTCTTTCTTTCTTTCTTTCTTTCTTTCTTTCTTTCTTTCTTTCTTTCTCTCTTTCTTATCTTTCTTTCTTTCTTCCTTTCTAATCTTTCTTTCTTTCTTTCTTTCTTTCTTTCTTTCTTTCTTTCTTTCTTTCTTTCTTTCTTTCTTTCTTTCTTTCTTTCTTTCTCTCTCTCTTTCTAATCTTCTTCTTTCTTTCTTTCTTTCTTTCTTTCTTTCTTTCTTTCTTTCTTTCTTTCTTTCTTTCTTTCTTCTTTCTTTCTTTCTTTCTTTCTTTCTTTCTCTCTTTCTTTGTGAGGCAGGACAGTTTTTATTGAACCTTGTTTAGAAAGATGTGAGGGGAGAGAAGGGAAGTAGGATGTGTTCAAGAGAACATAGGCTCCTCCAGAGTGGAAACAGGCAAGCAAAGAGACAGAGAGACAGGCAAGCGAGAGGCGGGCTCCAGGGCGGTGCGCAAGCCGCAATAAATACCCTAAGCATCTCTCTGGCCCAGTGAGGGAAAGATGAGGCGGCTGTTCTTGGAACCTTCTTTACTGAAAAGTCCGGCTTCCCTCCCCAAGCCCCCGGAGCTTTGGCGTCACAGTGGCGGGGCCTCAGGCCAGGCGGTGAGTTGGCCCTGCTGGGTTCGTGAGTCAGAAGCCGACCCCGGCAGGCCGGCAGCCCCTTGCGGTGTGGACAGAGCCACCCACACTGCCAGCACCTGTCGCTGACACCAAGTCTGCCCGCCTTGCTCAGGGGACAATTAAGACCCCGGATCCCTGAGACCCTGTTTCTAACCCAGGTAGGTACACACACACACACACACACACACACACACACACACACGCACTTGGGTCACAGGTCATGGCCTTGGATGCCCCACAAGACACCCCGAGAGGTGGCGGAGTCAGTGTGTGTGTGTGTGTGTGTGTGTGTGTGTGTGTGCGCGCACGCGCTGTGCATGTGTGTGCGAGTGAGTGTGAATGTGTGTGCACCTGTGTGTAAGGATCAGTCCCCTGAGCACTGGCAGAGACCGAGGATGTTGGTTCCGGAGTCTTTCTGCTCAGCTGCTCTACGAGGGAGCCCGCGGGCTTGTCCAGGTCCTGCACTAGGGTTTGGTCTGGGGCACCGGCTAAAGATAAAGGGGTGCCTGCCCGCAACTTTTCTCAATTTGGGGCAGCCAAGAGGCTAGAAATGCCTCCTCAGTGGGGTGGTCTAACACGGGGGTGTCCCCAGCCTCCTCTCCTCTGCCCTTTCCTTTTTGCCCCTTTGAACGCACCCCAACTTCCTCACATGCACGCCCCCTGGAAATCTTTTACAATGGAAGCAATTTGCCCAATGAAACATGCTCAAATGGATGAGTTAAAGGCACTCAGCTGAGCCAGGAAGAACGTTTCCATTTCACAGATAGAAATAAGAATTTATTGACATGAAACTTATGTATTGACGGGGGGGGGGGGGAAATGCATCTGGTAACTTGTTTTTTCAAAACAATATTTTGCCAAACTACGCCCTACCGCTATGCTGCAGTGATAGCACAGCGGTAGGGCGTTCGCCTTTCACGCAGCTGACCCGTTTCCATTCCTCCGCCCCTCTCGGAGAGCCCGGCAAGCTACCGAGAGTATCGTGCCTGCACGGCAGAGCCTGGCAAGCTACCCGTGGCGTATTGGATATGCCAAAAACAGTAACAATAAGTCTCACAATGGAGATGTTACTGGTGCCCGCTTGAACAAATCGATGAGCAATGGGATGACAGTGACAATGACAGTGACGCACCTCCATAACTTCTCTTGGGCATGAGCTTATGGTCTCTGTGTCCGGGTAGCTAAGAGCCGAGTGTTATACAACCAAATAGGAGGAGAAACAAATGACTCCCCTGCAAAGGATAAAGTGTGCGTGGCTTTTGCCTGGCTGATTCAGTCTCAAACAGGACTGAGTAATAGCTCAGTAATAGTTACTGAGGATCTTTAGATCTACTCTTTGGCACTGGATCTTTCAAAACCAATGTACTAAGTTTTAACATTTTCACAGGGAGCTGTCCATCACTGCATTTGAGTATATTTTGTTCTTTAGAAAAATAAAACTAAGTTCCTACTGCAAAATTGGAGGAAGGAAGAAGCCAAGGGTTGGCACAAATGACTGATCGATCGTCTTCCTGAGGTATTTCTTGTCTCAAATCCATGCACAGCCTCGGAGGGCATGGAGTTCTAAGCCAATACATTTGGAATTCTTGAGAATTAACAGCGCCTTCGTAAGTCCACAGAGCAAACACAAGATCCTTTGCGCATTAATTATTCCCACCAACTTAATTCCGTCTCTCTCATACATGCCCCCAAAGCAGGAGCAGGGCGAAACCCATGGACATCCAGGCAATATTTTCTTCGCCTCTTTTATATTAGTGGGCTAAGAAAAGGAAACACACATCCCTTCAGAAATATCTCACCAGCTCCACAAAACCCGAGTCCCCCAGCCTCACTTAGTGGATCCGATCAGACTCTAGACCCGCCGCAACCATCCACGCACGTCATGAATTAAGACGACTGTCGGGCAGGACCAGCATTTGCAAAGCACCTCTGGGAAATGAGCAAGGACTGGCTTTCCACTGATTTCTTTCTTTCCTCTCCCCCCTTTGAAACACTGTCCCCAAAACCCTTAGCCTGGAACCCTTTCTGAATGGTGACATTGCCTGGCTAAAACACATGCAATCCGACCAAGATCGGGTTTCTTTTTCCAGCTGTCCAGAATCCCATTAGTGGCTCTTGCTTTATCTGTCTTTTGCTATAATTAGGACGGCTTAGGGTTTATCTGGGCTTTCTGTCAAACCCAGATTTCCTTCCTCTCGGCAGCTGTCATGCACAGGTACCCCCGGGAGGACCAGGAGACGTGTTTCCATTCCCACTGCGGAGCAGCCCCCGGAGACACGGGCGCCACACACGCCCCCTTTAGCCGCTTCTTCGCTTTTAAAAGTGGAGTCTTACCTGTGGGCGATCATTCCTGTCCAGAGCTGGGCTTGTTTCCGGCAGGTGCTCAGAGCCAGCCTGCCCTCTGCCCTCCACACCGGCGTCCTGGGGCAGGGAGCACTGCTGGGTCTGCAGCGGGGGGGCCTCTGGCTGCACAGGGGACCGAGAAACGCCTTCTCCGGCAGCCTCAGCATCGGGAAGGGCGGCTTCTGCCGGGGCACGGGGCCCCTCGCCGCTGCCAGCCGGGGCCAGGGGCGGCCGCTTAGCTGGCTCTGGGGGCCCCAGCAGCTGGTCGGGCGGGGCTCTGGGGATACTTCCTTTGAGCTTCTTCACTTTGCCCTTCGTTCCCGGTCGCTTCCCCCGGGAAGGCTTCTCGGAGCTCCTCTTTCCCAACGGTCCCTTCTCCCCGGCTCTCCCCTTGGTTTCGGGTTCCACACCCCGGTCTCTCCCCGCTGTTGCCTCCGGCTCACGGGACTCGGTCCCCGCTCCTGCTTCCTCCATGTTCAGCAGCTTGTCACTGCCGAATTCCTCTCCGGCTCTGGTTTCTCCCGGGATTCCTGGATAATCATTTCCCGCGGCCCCGGACGCCGCGGGGCGTTTATAGCCCCGCTGGTCCGCTACCGTGGACATTCCAGCCTGCTGAGGTCCCCGAGCCAGGGTCATGGGGGATGAGGGACGGTGGGGGGAGCCCGGGTGACTCCTCACCCCCACTTCTCGGGGCTGTGAGTGATGACCACAGACGTCGTCTGGGGTGGGATCCATAGGCGCCGTGTCACCCGACACCCCCGGTCCACAGCCCGTGTCACTGTCCAGCGGCTCGCATCCCTCCAGGCCCCGCTCGCCGAATTCCGGCTCTTCGTCATCGCTTTCTAATAAAAAAACCCGCTCGGCCCCTTGCAGACTCCGTTGCCAAATGGCATTAGAGTAATCCGTCATCACATCGGAACATTCCAGATACTCCAGGTCATCATCTGAAAACTCCTCCGTGTAGGTGAAGGTTATCTCCGGGCAAAGTTCATAGTCGCTGTCGGAGTCCTCGCTGGAGAGCCGAGGGCCGGGGTGCACGGGGCAGGCTGCCGGCTGGCCCGGGGTCCCCGAGCCAGCTGCTGCTGGCGGCAGAGGAAGGCTGAAGCTAATGTACTTCTCGGCTCGGGGGTTTGGGGGAGCAGCGTTGAAGGCGGCATGGCTGGGGCCGGTGTGGCTCAAGGCATCCTCCTTGACCCCGGAGATGGGGCGAGGTGCAGAGCCCGGGGGGCGATGCCCATCTTGGGCCGCAGAGGCAGGACTGGACTCTGGCCGGAGCTGCCCGTGGACCACCTCCTCCGTCTGCCCGGTGGCCTCCGCGCTGCAGAGATGGTCAGTACTGGATGCACTGAGGTCACCGTTGGCCCGAGACTGGCCCCAGGCTAAGCCATGGCTCTGGGAGGAGGGGGTGTCAGCTGACCCGGGGGCGGCCCAGGAGGTCCTGGCTTGGGCCGCGTTAGGAGGGGCCTTCTCGCAGTCCACGGGCCTGGTCTCTGGGGCCCCAGGGCCCGGCAGGGTGGTCGGGCGCTCGACTTCGAGGGAGGCAGAGCAGCAGATCATGCCCTGCCCGTTCTTGGCGGAGACCTGGTAGACAGCAGCGTCGTCCTGGGTGCAGCTAGGAGCGAGAACACAGACAGGTAAGCCCGCCGGGGCAGGGGTCACTCACGTCGGGGTGCACTCGGGGAGCCCTGCGGTGCCCCTGGACAGGGCTCAGCGGCCACTGGGCTTGGGTCGGGGGACCCCCGGCATTTTCCCAGATGACTGCCCAGTCTCATGCCCGAGTGGAAAGTACAGAGCGAGACGGAGGGGGTGGATGCCAGCCCGGCTCCCCTCCCCTCTCTCCTAGTCTAAGATATTTTAGTGTCCAGGCAACCCGGAAAGGAGTGCGCCAGCGGGAGACACTGTCTGGGAGTGAGGGAGGGATTCTAGCCTGGGCGTGCCACAGACAGGATAGGAATAACTCACTTTGTGACCACACCATGCCATGGAGGTGGTTTAAGATGGGGTGGTAACAAGCCTGTGCCAGTCGGTGCAAGTCTGTGAGAGGAGACCAGTCACTCCCAGGTCTCAGCCCCGAGTTCCTTTGGCTGGATCCCCGTGCCCAGACGCCACCCTGGCCACAAGGGGCATACAGGGGCTGGACTTGGCCCAGGCCAGGGAGGCACTGATGCCTGGATCACACCATACCTGCTTTCCTGCTCCGGGAAGGACAAGGCAGCTAAGGATCCTCCAGCCTGGCTCCACGTGGAGTCAGAAACTGACCACGAGGATCCCTCCTCTCTCCACTAAGATTGTCGTTGACGTCTCCCTATGTTTTACCCAGTTCAGAAGCTGAGAAGCTGAGATCTGGTTGGAGAGGGTGGGCATCCCCCTCTAAGCATCCCCCTTAGAACTTCCTTGGTGGGGCTGGAGTGATAGCACAGCAGGGAGGGTGTTTGCCTTGCACGCAGCTGACCTGGGTTCGATTACCAGCATCCCATATGGTCCCCGAGCATAGCCAGGAGTAATTTCTGAGTGCATGAGCCAGGAGTAACCCCTGTGCATCGCCAGGTGTGACCCCCCCCCAAAAAAAAGAGCTTCCTTGGCTGGTCTTGGTCCACCACCCCCAGTATCTAACCCAGGGGGCTCCATGCCAGAGACCCTCAGCCTTCCTTTGCCTCTTTCTTGCTGGAGGGACGCCAGTTTCTCCCAGCTCAGACAAGCATGATGACCCCTTCCCTTCCAGAGGGGTTTTCCCAGAGCAGCCTCTAACTCCAGTTTCGATAATTGGTTCATTGATTTCCTGACACCCAAGCAGAGGCCACTTGAGGTGGCTGAGACAGGCCAGGCCCAACCTGCCTTGTGGTGCCAACAGTAAAAGGGAGACCGAAATTTAGGATAATCTTTTGGGAGCTACAGAACTGACTCCTGCCTGTTTCATGAGGTTACTTGGCGGTTGAAAAGAGGGGGTTGGTGGGCAAGGGGTTGGCAGAGCAGAGCCCCTGTGCTGTGTGTGTCCTAGGGGAGGGTGGAGGACATGCCCGGGCCATTCCTGCATGGAGCAGAAGGATCGACAGAGGATCGTCAGCAACCAGAGAGACAGCACAGGAGTCAAAGCATGTATCTTGTCTGCAGCTGACACAGGCTCCATCCTGGGCTCTATAAACAGTCCCTGAGCACTGCCTAGAGTGATTGTGCTTGGGGCTGGAGTGATAGCACAGGGGGTAGGGCATTTGCCTTGCACACGGCTGACCCAGGTTTGATCCCCAGCATCCCATATGGTTCCCTGAGCACCGCCAGGAGGAATTCCTGAGTGTAGAGCCAGGAGTAACCCCTGTGCATCCCTGGGTGTGACCCAAAAAGGAAAGAAAGAAAGAAAGAAAGAAAGAAAGAAAGAAAGAAAGAAAGAAAGAAAGAAAGAAAGAAAGAAAGAAAGAAAGAAAGAAAGAGAGAGAGGAAGAAAGAAAGGAAGGAAGGAAGGAAGGAAGGAGAGAGAGAGAAAGAAAGAGAGAGAGAGAAAGGAAAGAAAGAGAGAAAGAAAGACAGAAAGGAAGGAAGGAAGGAAGGAAGGAAGGAAGGAAGGAAGGTGAGAAAGAAAGAAAGAAAGAATGAATGAAGGAAAGGAAGGAAGGAGGGAGAGAAAGAAAGAAAGAGAGAAAGAAAGAAAGAAAGAAAGAAAGAAAGAAAGAAAGAAAGAAAGAAAGAAAGAAAGAAAGAAAGAAAGAAAGAAAGAAAGAAAGAAAGGAGTGACAGTGCTCAGAGCCCAGCAGTAGTGACTCCCGGGTGACCCCCAAGCAAATGTCCTGGTCAGATTTCAGAATCCAAGGCAGCAAATGTGGGTGCCTGGTTGTAATTATCCCAAAGACATTCATTTTATCACCACCTGCCCGAGTCCTGCCTTTGGACCCAGCCTTCATCTCAGTAATGGGCTGAAGCATTCTCAGCTCAGGCTGAAGGAGAAGGTTAGGCGGCATCTGCTGGGGTTCCATGGTGCCCCCTCACGCCCTTCCTGCCTCTTCTTGGAGATTCAACCTCAGACATGAGCTGACTGAAATGACAAAACAGCGCCATGGGTGACTGGAAACCCCCAAGTTAATCCAAGTAAATCCTGACTTCCTGATTATCCAGGTCAGGAGTTCTCTGCCCGGGAAGCGCCTCCCAAGGCATTGTGACTGGAGAGAGGCAAGACAGGCAAGAGGAAAGAGGAGTCGGGAAGAAGGCAGCGAGGTCAAGGACCAGGTAAGAGATTTACCCAGGAGCGGGCTGGAGCTGGTTCTCCAGAGTCAAGGAGGGGAAACAAGAGCAACCCAGAGACATGATTTGACGGTGTCTGCTTCATGTGGGAGAGATTGAATGGGAGGGAGAAGGTCATGGTCACGGTTTGGTTGTGGATGATTTGGTAGGATGTGTGTTTGAGCTGGTAACAGACTTATAAGGCGTCTTAAGCAAATTGGAGAGGAAATGGGCCTGGATTCAGGGTCATTATTTTCTGAGCGGTTCACGATTGCCTGAGAGACTGTTATGGTTTGTGGCTGACACACTGTGGATAATTATCTCCGAGCACTTTAAAGAAGAGGGGAGAAAGTTGGGCAAGAAAGACCACATGGGTTGAATGCTTCCTCAACAACCACTTCATGTGCTAGCTAGCTTCTCCTCAGCTGGGGCTTTTGGGTACTGAAGGATTTCCCCAAAAGGTCGAAGTAGGGGGTGGGGGGACGAGATAAGAAAGGAGCAGCTTCTCCTACTGGGCCCTGGCTCTGGGAGTCCCGCCAGGAAACCAAAACTCAGCAGGAAGAAAGGGAGGGTTCGGGGCCAGGAATAATAGCACAGCAGGGAGAGTGTCTGCCTTGCAAGCTGCCAACCTGGTTTTGAGCCCTGCGATCCCATATAGCAGCGATTCCTGAGGGCAGAGCCAGGAGTAACCCCTGAGCATCGCTGAGTGTGGCCCCCAACACAAAATAATATTGAAAGGAAAATAATTTTTAAAGGGAAGAGCTGGTGAGACTATTCTTGCAAATCAAGGGCTTCTGCCCTAAGTTGGGTCTTCACTGGTCAAGTGACTCCAGGGTATAGGGTCTATCCTGGGATTCTGAATTGTGGCAAGAGATGGGAAAGAGTTGGGAACTCAGGAGGCACCAGGTCCAGATGCAAATATAAAAATCCGCTGAGAGACACCACATGAGTGTCCGGAGAACCTGGGCCACCAGGTCTGGCTACGTGGTGCAGTATGGGCAAAAGGTCTGGGCTGGTCAGGCAGAGCTCAGGAGGGGCAGGGGGGCACGGGGCAAACTAGGCTGGATCTCAGCATCTTCTCCAGACTCTGGGGAAAGGAACTGTGGGATGCACAGTGGTGTGACAGGCAAGCAGACCCGGGGGCAAGAAAGTGCCTCTTTAATCAATTGAGTTCCTGCCTTGACAGGTCTTTCTCTTGGCCAGAAAAGCGATAGCTCTCTAGTTATCCTTTCCATAGGAAAGAAAAGGAAGCATGAACTTCTTTAAGGCATTGATGCTGATGCTAAAATTTGTATTAATTAAGTTACATTCAAACATGGACTGGAGCCATAGTGCAATGGGTAGGGTGTTTGCCTTGCACGAGGCCAACCCAGATTCAATTCCTCTGCCCCTCAAGGAGAGCCCAGCAAGCTACCGAGAGTATCTTGCCCTCACAGCAGAGCCTGGCAAGCTCCCCATGGCATATTCGATATGCCAAAAACAGTAACAAGTCTCACAACGGAGACGTTACTGGTGCCCACTCGAGAAAATCTACAGTGCTACATTCAAGCACGAGCCACTGGGGATACGGCACCGCATGAACCATATGAAAAAGTGTGATATATGGGAGGTGTAGGGTGGGGGGGGACAGGTGGCTCTTTTTGAGTTGGAGCCCTCTGGACCAGTCTAAACCAGAGTCTCAAACTTTTGCAACAGAGAACACCTTTTCATTCTCAAAAAATTTTTTTGAGAGTTCCAAAGATCATTTGCCCTGAGGAGGGATTTATTCTATCAATATTGACCATATTACAATTAAAAAGAAAAAATTAAGCATTTATTCATTCATTGTCAAAGAACAAAAACTCATTACATGTTGTCATACATAGTTTTTATGGAGATACTGATCCCAAGCAAAGTAAAATTTCATGACAGTGGTATTCTTTTATATTACATGTATTATGTCTATTATATGTTATAGAAGATGGTGAGGCTTTTGTGTGTGTGTCTGCATTTTCTGTCTGTGCTTGACTTAAAGTATTAGGAGGAAATGTGTTCTAGTACAGATTTACAATGTAGAATCCAAAACCCAGTCAATAATCTTTTTAATCTTGCTACATAAAATCCAACGATCTACAAAATATTTATTTTACATGAATCTTTTAATCACATATTGATCATGTGGAAAAATGTGGTTTATGAGATCCTTTTAACTCATGTATTTAACTATACAAAATTAAAAAAAATCACATTCTGTTTTATGAAACTACCAATCTTTAGTTAGTACAATTATGAAGTATTGGGAAATTCTCAAGTTTCTGGTGAAGAATATAAATTTCCCTCATTTCTGGTCAGGTAGATAATATGAAAATAAACTGACCAGAACTATGTAAGTGAAGTCTGTGATAGACACAGACACAGTAGACACGGCAAGGGAAACGCGTCATCAAAGATGACAGAGAAAAGCGCCTTGGAGTCTCTCTCCTCCATAGGGCCCTGGGAACATGGACAAAATGTCATTGGAAGCATCTCTCAGATCTCTGAAACGGAGCCGAACCAAAGGCAATCTGTTGTTTTTGTTTTGCTTTAAGGTTGGCGTATATTAATTTTCCTTTTCTTTCTTTTATTTTTTTTGGGGGGGCACATCTAACGATACTCAGGGCTTACTCCTGGCTCTGCACTCAGGAATTACTCCTGGTGGTGCTTGGGGGACCCATTTTTCTTTTACTTATTAATTTTGGGCCACACATGGTCGTGCTCGGGGCTTTTCCTTAGCTCTGTGCATAGGGATCACTCCTCGTGGTTTTGGGGCACCATATATGGTGCCAGTGATTAAACCAGGGTCAGCCACATGCAAAGCAAGCACCTTGACCTCTGTACCACTGCTTCAGCCCCTGACTTTATTTTCATACCAGCACTGCCGTGTATTACACCGGGTATTGCATAGTGCCAGGACCCTCCACTGTCACCCCAACGTCGCTTCCGCCCAGCCCCAGCACCCTCGGGTGGTTGTTGGTTTGGCTGATTTGGGACCATACCTAGCAGTGCTCAGAACTCACTCTTGGCTCTGTGTTCAAGGACCACTCCCAGCAGTGCTCAGGGGGCGGTGTGGGGTGCTGGGGATCAAGCCTGGGTCCACCACATGTCAGGCAAGTGCCCTACCTACTGTCCTGTCTCTCTAGCACCCCCGGTCACAGTTTTATGAGTTCCAGAGGGGACGGTCTAATCCCTCACTTTACTTCTGCATATTCTGTGTGTGCGTGAAATCATCTGGTGTTTGTCTTTTACTTTCGGGCTCGCTCCATTTAGCCTTGCACCACCCAGCTCCATCCAAGTTGCAGCAGACAGCAGGATTTCATCTTTCCTCCTAGCTAAGTAGTATTCCATGCGCAAAGAGATCACAGTTCCTTTACGCATTCACCTGCTGTGGGACAGGGGCTATTTCCAGACCTGGGCTATTGCAAATAACACGGAGATGAACACAGGCATACATCAGTCCTTTCGGATTAATATTTTTGCATTCTTGGCCTGGATGTCTGGGAGTGAAACTGCATGATCATAAGGAAGCTCTTTTCTTAATTTGGGGGGAACAAACTGTTTTCCAAAGAGTATGAGCCCAGAATCAGTCCCATCAGCAGAGAATGTGGGCTCCTTTCAAACCGCATCGCTCCCTGCACTTACTAGTTCAAACCTGTGGATATTGATCCTTCTCGCTGGTGTGAAGTGAGACCTCATAGTCATCTTGACTTGCATCTCCCTTGATTGGCTAACCAGTGACGATCACCATTCATGTGCCTATTGACCATCTTCGTGTTGTCTTCAAGACGGTGCTGTCTCCTCTTTCCAGGTTTTGATGGGGTGATTCCATGTTTTGTGGTGGCGCCCCACGTGTATTTGGGTATCATTTATTCAAGAAAAACCGTTGGGTTTGGGTGAAAGGAGAGAGTTGTCGGGTCTTTTCACCTGCCCTCTCATTCTCCCCGCTCAGGCGTCAGGCCGGTCTTATAAAGCAAGAGTTCACATTCCGGGTGAAATCCACTGCCTGGTCATCACAGAAAACGTGCAGAGCAGTGCCAGAGACCCCCCAAAGCCCCGAGCCTGGGGACCTGCCATCACGTCATCTAACTGTCCCCTGAAAAAGCTCCATCATGGCCTTTCTGGGAGCTGACTCTGCATCCCTGCTGTGAGGGCAGCTTTGGTGAAAGGTCAGGAGCCGAGGAAGGGCAGAGGAGGGCTACAAGCACCAAGAGGCTTAAAGGGGAAGCTGGGAGTGAGACGGCCCTGGGAAAGCTCTGGCGCCTCCCCGGGGGCCTGGAAGCCATGGCTGTGTACCAGGCACGTGTACGCAGGCACGGGCAGGGCCGTGCACAGCAGGAAGATGTTCGAGCAAGCACCAAGCCCCCACTTCTAGCTGACCTTCAGGCTCGGCACCAGCAGGAAGAGGGGGTTCGGGCACAGGCAGGGCAATCGCTGGCCTAGTCCGGAGCCCCCCAACCCACCCCCAGCACAAAAACCGAGACTTCCTGGTTCTGGGTGTCAAAGGAAACCTCTGCCCCATCCTTTGGGGAACGAGAAGCTAACGGAGTGGAGACACCAGTGACGCCACTCGGAGAGCAGATGTTGAAGAATTTGTTTAGCAAAGTCAGCAAAGGGACAAAGCCACCGTCCTGGGAAGGGGCAGAAGCTGCCTCCCAGAATTACTGCAAATCCCTGTGGATCCAGGGATCTGCTTTCCAGGGCTGGAGCACATGATCCGGAGAGCCAGGCCTGATTCCCAACTCTGAGGGGGTCCCCCCGGCAGAGATCTCTGGCTGGGCACAGTGCCAGAGCACAGAGCACTCAAAGGTCTGCTGGGGGTTGCCCCCAAACCAAAGGACATATAAGGAAAGTAACTGTCCAATTTTCAACCCCACAAATTAGGAGACCTGCAAAGAAGGGACGAGGAGTTGGTTATAAATGGGGTTTGAGAGTCGGGGGCCTCGCCTTTCAATGCTATCCCCAGACTTGCCGGGATAAATAAAAAAGGCGTGTTCAAAGACCTAAAATACTAAAGGACTAAAGGAGAGTAGGAGGGGAATATCTCGATAGACACGGGATGTAAGAGCTGGAGAGCTGATGCAGTGGCTGAGGCAGTGCCTTGCACGCTGCTGACCCAGGCTCCATCCCCGGCTCCCCGCAGGGCCCTGCAAACTGCACTGGGAGTAAGCCCTGAGCACTTCTGGGTGGTTCAAGAACAAAAGATAGGGGCTGGAGCAATAGCACAGTGGGTAGGGCGTTTGTCTTGCACGTATCCGACCCGGGTTCGATTCCCAGCATCCCATATGCCCCCCCACCCCCAGCACTGCCAAGAGTAATTCCTGAGTGTATGAGCCAGGAGTAACCCCTGTGCATCACTGGGTGTGACCCAAAAACAAAAACAAAACCCCAAAAATAAGAACAAAGTTAATCAGTTAACTTGAGAATTAACTACAAATTCTGAAATTTAAAAAAATCGACTGACTGAAATGAAGCTCCCTGGGAAGGCCTACCCGGGACAGGTGAATAAAGGAGGGAGCCGGAGGAGGATCACCAGAGATTATCTGGTGTGAAGCAGATCCAAGGGCCTTGTGGTACCAGGGAGCAAGAGTGGGGCCTGGAACATGCAAGACAGAAGCCGTTTTACTGTAGCGCTGTAGCACTGTCCCGTTGTTCATCGATTTGCTCGAGCAGGCACCAGTAACGTCTCCATTGTGAGACTTGTTACTGTTTTTGACATTCCGAATATGCCACAGGGAGCTTGCCAGGCTCTGCTGTGCGGGCAGGATACTCTCAGTAGCTTGCCGGGCTCTACGAGAGGGGCGGAGAAATTGAACCCAGATCAGCCGCATGCAAGGCAAACGCCCTACCCGCCGTGCTATTGCTCCAGTCCCTGAACACTCCGGATCTCGTCTGTTCTCGAAAGCTAAGCAGGGTCGGGCCCCTGGTTAGTACTTGGGTGGGAGACCGCCTGGGAATACCGGGTGCTGTACTTTAGGACTAGGAAGGAAAAATGGCGAACGGAAGAGGAAGGGGGTGGGAGAAAGGAAAGGAAAGAAAGAAAGGGAAGGAAAGAAAGAAAAGGAAGAAGGGGAGGGAGGGAGGAAGGAAGAGGGGAGGGAAGGAGGGCCAAAGAGCTAGTACAGGGGTTGCATGTGGCCACCCGGTTCCATCTCCAGTATGGTCCCCTGAGCACCACTAGGAGAGACCCCTGAACACAGAGCCAGGAATTGCCCCTGAGAACCACCATGTATGCACCCTCCCCATGCACTCCCCCCCTCCCCCCAATGGTGTCTCTTGCTGGGAACCATCAAGCTGAGAACATGTGCATAATTAAGATCCCAGATGGAAAAGGAAGGAACCAGGAAGGATAATTTGTTCACTCAGACGTTTTTCTCTCCCTAGCAGCAGAATGAAGGTTAGAATATGTTCTTGGATAAGCATCTCTCTATGGCATTACTTGCCTAACTGTGGCGATCAATAATTTCATGAACTGAATCATTCAGAATAACAAAGGAATAAGAAATGGGCTACTTTCAGGCCCTCTAGGATAGACAATGTTTCATAAAGCTCTCTGTTAGAGAGAGAGAATTCTAACACAAGACAGAACCAGAATTTTCTTGTCTTTGTGAAGAAGGGGGTGGAGGGGACACCACAGCAGAGCTCAAGAGACCCAGGGTCCCTAAGATCTCGACCGACATGTGTTGGCCTGATGGATGCTCAGAGCCCTGGTGTGGGGGTGCTGCAGAGCTGGGGATCAAATGAAGGCCTGGAACATGCAAGGCAGACACTGTTTTCCCTCTAAACCTTTCTCCTGTCACCAGAGTGGCCTTGCTTTTGCTTTTGTTTTGGGGAGGTGCTGGGGATTGAGCCTAGTATTTTTTGCTTTTTGGGTCACACCCGGCGATGCACTGGGGTTACTCCTGGCTCATGCACTCAGGAATAACTCCTGGCAGTGCTCAGGGGACCCTATGGGATGCTGGGAATCGAACCCAGGTCGGCCGCATGCAAGGCAAACGCCCTACCTGCTGTGGTATCGCTCCAGTCCCGCCTAGTATCTTATGTACACAACACGTTTGATTTATGGTTGAACCACCTGCAGACCCCTTTGAGAGTGAGAAAGGACGTGACGAGCAGAGACAACAGATCGGGTGAGGGAGACCAGCTGGTCGGGAGATAAGGTCGCCCCCAACAGGGGCAGAGCCCAGACCTGGGAGACTTTCCATGCCGGCCCAAGGAGGTCCGACCAACTCACTGCGCAGCAGAGCTGGGCAGCCACACAGGGAGGAGAGAACATCACTCTCTGTTTGCAGTGCCCTCCAGGCGGGGCGCCGCCGTGGGCCCCCATAGGGCATTCATTAGCAACCCCGCTGTCCCGGCTCCAGGTGGTCCTAGGACTGTTGTGCGCAGAATGCTGCAAGGGTCTGAGGAAACCGGTGTCTCGGTGGAGACACAGCCCGGGGCTCATGCACACCGCTCGCATGAGGCGCACTCGGGTTTGATCTCCAGCAGTACCACCAGGGACCCCCACGGCACCTTCCATATGGCCCACACCGACCCCCCAAAAGGAATTGGCGCTCTAACCCCTGCCTGTATTGGGGGCTCTAGCCTGTCTCTGTATTTGGGGGTCGAACCCCTGGTTGTACTGGGACCCTAGCCCCCGGTTGTAGTTGGGACTCTCACCCCTAGTTGTATTGAGGGCTCTAACCCCTGGTTATAACTGGGGCCCCTGTTTTTATTTGGGGCTCTGGCCCTTGGTTGCATTGGGGCCCTAACCCCTGGTTGTATCGGGGTTCTAGGCCTTGGTTATAACTAGAGCCCTAACCCCTGGTTGTAACTGGGGCTCTCGCCCTTGGTTGTAACTGGGGCCCTAACCCCTGGTTGTAACTGGGGCTCTCACCCTTGGTTGTAACTGGGGCCCTAACCTATGGTTGTACTGAGGGCTCTAACCCCTGGCTGTATTGCGGCCCTAACACCTGGTGTTATTTGGGGCTCTGGTCCTTGGTTGTATTAGGGCCTTAACCCCTGGTTGTATTGGGGTTCTAGGTCTTGGTTGTAACTAGAGCCCTAATCCCTGGTTGTAACTGGGGCTCTGGCCCTTGGTTGTAACTGGGGCCCTAACCTATGGTTGTACTGAGGGCTCTAACCCCTGGCTGTACTGCGGCCCTAACACCTGGTGTTATTTGGGGCTCTGGCCCTTGGTTGTAACTGGGGCTCTGGCCCTTGGTTGCAACTGGGGCCCTAACCCCCCTGGTTCTTTCCTGGGGAGCTGCCGGTTGTGCGAGAGAGCTGGTGTTCCAAGAAAACGGGGAGCAGCAGTCTGTGACTTTTGCAAACTCGGGAGTCATCGGATTCCAGAAAGCCACCGTGGAGGCAGGACAGGCTCCCGGCGGCCAGGAGGGGAGAGGTCACAGTGGCCTGCGTGTCCAGGCAGGAAGCCAGCCAGGGAACCTGAGCCCGAGGCCGAGGATTAAAGCTTGGCCCCGAGGGGAAGGCACTCCAGGCGATGTCCCGGCCTGGGCCCGGGTTGTGAGTAAAGGGACAGTTAAGACACAAGGTGATACAAGCCGCGGGGGCAGGGCGGCCGGGAGGGTGGGGTGAGGGCTGGCAGGTGCAGAAACTCGGGGTCACGGGGGGATCCTGCGTCTCCGCTTCACCCAAGTGCAGTGCGGAGAGGACTAGCGAGGCTGAAACAGTGCCAAGTGGGGGCGCAGCCACTGGCTGGTGGGGGACAGACAGCCACCTGCCCCCTGGGTGCCACCCCAGGACGCTGAAGGCCCAGGGCCATCGGGGCCACAGAGGGACAGACTGAGGATTTCAGAAGCCACTTACCAATTCCTGTCACACTCAGACACATTCACATGGACACACACACTCACACACACATACTCATACACACACTCACAAACACACACTCAGACACACACACCCAGACACACACTCTCATACACACTCACAAATACACACTCAGACACACACACACCCAGACATACACCCAGACACACACTCTCATACACACTCAGACACACACACCCAGACACACACCCAGACACACACTCTCATACACATTCACAAACATACACTCACACACACACCCAGACACACACACATACTCACTCTCTCACACACACACTCACAAACATACACTCAGACACACACACTCATAGACATACAGACACACACTCTCAAAACCACACTCACAAACATACACTCACACAAACTCAGACACACACACACTCACTCTCTCATACACATACTCACAAACATACACTCAGACACACACTCTCAAAAACACTCACAAACATACTTATACACACACTCAGACACACACATACTCACTCTCTCATACACACATTCATAAACATACACTCAGAGACACATACTCATAGACTCCCACACAGACACACATGCTCTAAAACACACTCACAGACTCACACTCGGACACAGACTCTCACACATACTGACACACAACCAGACACATATTCTCATACACATGCTTCTCAGATACACACTCACAAGCATACACTCACACCCACACAGACACACATCTCAGAAACACACTCACTGACTCACACTCTTTCACACTTGGATGTACCCCCACTCACTTAGACACAGACTCACACACAACTCACACACATTGATGCACACACTCAGACATACACTGACATACACACTCAGACATGCACACACTGACACAATCTCACACTCAGATGCACGTACTTACACACACCCACACACTTAGACACACCAACTAGGCTTACACACTCAGATGCACACACTCCCGGACACACACTCTTAGACACATGCTCACTGGCACTCTCATGCTATGCACACACTCCTGGCTACGGTGCTCACTGAAGTCCGTGCCCCTTTCAATTGGGGCTTGCACCTGCTAGAGAGACTCACATACTTCGCTGAAGTGCCCACATTCCTGCTTGGGTGTCCGCACAGACGCTCTCCCTGGCATGATGCTCACTCCTCCCACTTGCAGTACCCACTGGGGCGCTCACACTCCTTCCTACCTGCAGTACCCACTGGGGCGCTCACACTCCTCCCTACCTACAGTACCCGCTGGGGCGCTCACACTCCTCCCTACTTCCAGTACCCACTGGGGTGTGCACACTCCTTCTTACCTGCAGTACCCGCTTGGGTGCTCACACTCCTCCCTACCTGCAGTACTCGCTGGGGCACTCCCTCCTACCTGCAGTACCCACTGGGGTACACACTCCCTCCTACTTGCAGTACCCACTGGGGTACACACTCCCTCCTACCTGCAGTACCCACTTGGGTGCTCACACTCCCTCCTACCTGCAGTACCCACTGGGGTGCTCACACTCCCTCCTACCTGCAGTACCCACTGGGGTGCACACATTCCTCCTGTGCCAGCATGATGCTGGTCCCCAGATGCTGCCCGGGTGGTGCTGGTCCCCGGAAGCCGCCTGCGTGGTTCTGATCCACAGTTCCCACACCTCCCACGTCCCTTATCCACAAGACCCAGGGACTGGACCTGCTCTCCCCAACGCTCCCCGCCCCAGTCTCTAACTGTCCCTTTGGGGCCTCAGAGGTCAGACCTTCCCGGGCCTGCCAGCCATAGGGTACAGCCGGTGACAGGTGTCACCAACTAGGCACCAGGAGCCTGGAGAGACACAATTCTTGGGTCCGAATCCTTGCTTTGTACCTAACCAAGTCAGGGACATGGAGAGTGACCCCTGACCCCACGCTGGGTGAGAGACAGGTCCCCCTGGCCCTCACCGGTCGGTCGGATTGGGGTGAACAGCGATGCTCTCAGCTCCCAGGGGTGACGGACAGCCAGGGTTGGCATCACCCCGGGGACCGTGCCCCCTGCTCACCCGGGATCCCAGTCAAATGCAGAGTCTGTGTTTTATGGGGATAAAATTTCTTACTTGGGCTTGGCCAGCTGGACGGAGTTTAGAGGATCCCAGTGCTGTGGGCGACCTCCCAATTGTGTGGAAAGTGCAGAGAGTGACCGGCTAGGTCGGGGTGGGTGGGGGCCGCCATGTGCTCCTGCCCCCCCCCCCCGAATCCTGGAATGCTGATGCCACAGGCAGAATGACCCCCCCACAGGCTGGGGCCTGGGGTCCTTCTAGCTCCGACCCCCCCGCAATTGCCTGAAGTCTCAGAGCCCCTTGACTCAAACCCAAGCCCTCTCGGCTACCTTGGGCTGCTGCTCCAAGACCCGAGTTCCCCCTGCTAAGAGCCTCCCACCATGCCCGCAGGCCGCTCTGTGGGTGGGCTTTGCTCTTCGAAGAAGCTGGACACACGGGCTGGAGAGATAACACAGGGCTAAGGCGCCGACCCAGGTTCAAACACCCCCGCCCCATTATATGGTTCCACGCACCGCCAGCAGTGATCCCAGAGCACAGAATTAGGAGTAGCTCCCCAGCCTGCTGGGCCTGGCTCCCCACCCCCACCCTGCCACAAGAGTTAAAACACTTAAACATGGTCCTAATTGGGGGCTGGAGCGATAGCACACCAGGTAGGCCGTCTGCCTTGCGCACAGCCCACCCCGGTTCCATCCCTGGCGTCCCAAGTGGCTCCCCAAGCTCTCCAGGAACGGTCCCTGAGCACAGAGTCAGGAGCAAAACCTGAGTGCCGCCAGATGTGGCCCCAAAACCAAAATATAAAAAAGGGGGGGGGGCGTTCAGTAAAAATCTGCCCCTGTGTGGGCAGGTGAGGGGGCGCACAGTGCCTGGGGGAGGCTGCACCCCACTCACGGCCCCCACAATCCCGCCAAGCACTGGCAGGAGCAGCCCCACTGAAAATCGTTCAAGGGGACGCTGGAGCTATAGTACAGCCGGTAGGGCGTTCGATCCCCGGCATCCCATATGGTTCCCTGAGCACCGCCAGGAGTGATTCCTGAGTGCAGAGCCAGGATGTGGCTGTGCATCGATCGCTTTTTGACCCAAAAAGCAAAAATAAAATAAAATAAAATAAAATAAAATAAAGTAAAATAAAATAAAATAAAATCGTTCAGGGCCGAGAGACTATTCAGGGGTAGGGCGCTCGACTTGCAAGCGGCTGATCCAGGTTCAACCCCCTGCACCAGTATGGACCCCCGAGCACCACCAGGAGTGGTCCCTGAACTAAACCAGAAGTAAACCACACTCAGCACTGCCGGGTGTGGCCCCCAAACCAAAAATACGCTATAATAGACCAGTACAGTAAGACAGCTCACCGGGAGGAGACGCACGCATGCTTCCCCGAGTGGTTCCAGGGCTGAGTAAATGGTGCCCGGAGAGAATGAAAACGGGCAGCTGTAGGCAGGCCAACAAGCCGAGAGCAGGGAGAGGCGAGGCTCAGGGGTCTGCTAGGGGCAGCAGGGGTAGCAGCCACCGTGGAGACAGGGCTTGGTTGCTATGCTGTGGGCGACAGGGGCTGACCCCTCACCCCCTCACCCCCACACATGCCCGGTGCCATTTCCCCTCAGTTCTCCTGCAGGCCTGGGGATGGGCACCAAGCTGGCACCACAAGGCTGGAAACACATCGGGCACCTGAGGAGCGGGCAGGGAAGTGGAGAGTCACCCAAGAATGCCCAGGAAGAGCTGGTGCAGGAAGAAAAGCACTGCCATGCACGTGGCCAAGCCCCACCCGGTCCCTGGCACCCCAGATTGTTTCCCTGAACCCACCAGGAGTGATCCTTAGACCCAGAACCAGGAATAAGTGGTCCCTGAGCACCCCCTCCAAAAAAAAATAATATTGATAATGCAAGAAGTAGCCATCCTGATCAGAAACAACCCAAGATTCAGATTGTTTCCTAATAACAGGGGACAGACAGCGGATCCGAGGAGGCCCCAGCCAGGAAACTCGGACCCCAGGTTCTGCCACCGGGAATGAAGTCACGCATAGGAGAGGATGTGATGGCCTGATTAGAAAATTCTAGAAAAAACTGCGGGTCCAGGCAGTGGAAGTAGGTGGGGGTAGGGGACAGAGAGGGGAGGGACAGTGGGTGTCAAGAGACAGAGATGTGGCTACTGTCCCGAAGGGGGTGACGGGTCTGTGGCCACGTGGCAATGCCGAGCATGTGGCACTTTAACATGGAGGTTCACTGTTTGCCGGACCCACTCACGGCCAGCTCCGGGCACTCGGGATTGCTGCCCGAGCAGACACGCCAGGCTGGTGGGAAACAGAAGAAAGGGAGAGGGGAGGCCTGCCAGGGTCTCGGCGTGAGGACAGGGTGGGTGGCGGGTCCGAGCAGACAGTGGCGATCAGGAGACTGAGCAGAGACCCTGGGGCTTCTGGGGAGAGAACATTCCCGCAGAAGGAAGGGCAAGGCCCGCGAATTTGCTCCTGGGCCGAGTTCTCAGTTCCCTGTCCACTCTCAGGCTCCGCTGAGGAAGTTGTCAAACCCACATCCTTCATGGATAGGGAGCCCAAGGTTGACCCCATCGAGGGTCAGGCCGTGATATGAACAGAGCCAGCAGGACCCCAGAGCCAGCCCACCTGGCCTGGCCATTGCCAAAGCCACACCTGCGAACCCCCTACCTGCCCCAGTCCTTTCGTGCCCGAGAAATGCCTGATTACGAGTCCACGGCTACCGGGCGGGGCGGCACCCTAGCTGGCCCTGGAGTCACCCCAGGTTCCTGGGGGCTCTCTGAGTCCGAGGTGTCTGGGGCGAGCTCTCCGGAGACACAGAGCACGTGTCTCGGTGCCTTTCTCTGGCTGCCTGCTGCAGGCTTAGGGGGCGGGGGTCTCCCATCCTCCCCTGATTTGCCCCAAGAGTGGGCAGCAGGTGAGAGCTAGCCTGAGCCCGCAGGCCAAGCAGTGTGGCCAAATGGGTCGTGGCTTCTGTGGCCACAGAGTCAAAACGGGAAAGTGACGAGGCCCCGGGGATGCCTGCATGGGCCCGTCACCCCGGCAGGAACTGGGCGGGCACTGCTCACACAGCCCAGGTGGGGTGGGGGACCCATTCAGACACGGTCCCAGAAATGGCCACCACGCACCTGCCACATTCATTCAGAGCAGCCCGACATCGGCTGCAACCGCATGGAGAAACACAGGAGCCGCCACCACCCGGGGCCCCAAGATTCGACCTGGCCTTGAGACATGACAGCGCTGCAGAAGTACACAGATCACAGAGCGCGATGCAGGGAGCTGGGCACGGCCCGTCCAGGCCTCCCAGACCTGACCCAGGGCTGTCCTGGGCAGAGCCGCCTGGGATGTTTCATTGCCCAAGAGGAAGCGGGCTCTACGCCGCTACTCATCAGGGAGATGCAAACCAAAACAATGATGAGGTATCATCTCACACCCCCGAGACTGGCCCGCATCAATAAGAACATGAACAACCAGGGCGGGCACGGGTGCGGGGAGAAAGGGACTCTCTTTCATTGTGGGTGGGAATGCCAACTGGTCCAGCCTTTTTGGAAAACAATTATGAGTATTCTTCTAAAAGCTAGAAATTGAGCTCCCATACACCCAGCAATACCACTGCTGGGAATATATTCCGGAATATATCAGATGCAGCAGAAATGACATCTGCACCTGTATGTTGCAGCACTGTTTTACAACAGCCAGAATCTGGAAAAAAAAACCCGAGTGTCTGAGAACAGATGACTGGTTAAAGAAACTTAATTACACCTACACAATGGAATACAATGCAGCTGTTAGAAAAGATGAAGTCATGAAATTTGCATATAAGTGGATGGACAATGGAGAATATCATGCTAAGTAAAATGAGTCAGAAAGAGAGGGACAGACATAGAATGACTGCACTCATTTGTGGAATATAAAGTATATATAGGAGACTAAAACCTAAGGATAGTAGAGATAAGGAGGATCGCACCATGGCTTAGAAGCCGGCCTCACATGCTGGGGGGAAAGGCAGCTGGGACAGAGAAGGGACCACCAAGTAAATGATGCTTGGAGGGCCCGCTTAGGATGGGAAATGTGTGCTGAAAGTAGACTGTGGACCAAACATGATGGCCTCTTCGCACCTGTATTGCAAACTATAACACTCAAAAGGAGATAGAGAGAGAGAGTAAGAGGGAAAGTGCCTGCCACAGAGGCAGGGGGTAGGAAGGGGTGGGGGTGGCGGGAGGGATACTGGGAACACGGGTGGTGGAGGATGGGCACTGGTGGAGGGATGGGTACTCGATCACTATGACTGAAACGTAATCATGAAAGGTTGTAAGTCTGTAACTGTACCTCACAGGGATTCAGTCAAAAAAAAAAAAAAAAGAGGTGGGGCTGGAGCAATAGCACAGCGGGTAGGGCGTTTGCCTTGCACGCGGCCGACCCGGGTTCGATTCCCAGCATCCCATATGGTCCCCTGAGCACCGCCAGGAGTAATTCCTGAGTGCAGAGCCAGGAGTAACCCCTGTGCATCGCCAGGTGTGACCCAAAAAGCAAAAAAAAAAAAAAAAAAAAAAAAAAAAAGAGGAAGCGGGCAGAGAGGAAACTGCAGTCCCAGGAGGGCCTCGACTTACCTCTCCACAATGCAGTGCCATTTGCATTCTAAACTGTTCCCAGGACACTAAGGAGCCATTAGCAGGTTCTGAGTTCCTGGCATGTGCTCCCATAAGGCAGGCACTGCGGGTCTGCGGATGAGGAAACTGAGGCTCGGGACGAGCCTGAGCGATGCTGTTCCCCGCTCTGGGGTAAAAGGGGGCTCTGTGTGTCAACTTGGCGGTGACAGTGCCACCTCCAGCAGAACACGCGCCTGGAAGCGCTTCCAGCAATGGGGCACCAGCACCCTGGCTTCTCTCCAGGTTTGGCAGAGTTGGGGTGTCTCTGGTCGGCCACAGGCTCACAGCGCGTGTGATAAAGCCCTCGCAGGGGCCCATGTCTGCGGCTCGGATACAAATGCTGGCGAGCAGCCGTGCCCACTGCAGGCAGTCCTGGGAAGGCGGCAAGTGTCAGGCGCGGCTGCAGCTGGACGGCGCCCAGAGACATCAGGCAGGGTTTCCCGCACCCACTGCACAACCCAAACTGCCTCCGTCCGGGGGTCTGGGCTCCATCGCGCCCGTGAACCACCCAAGTCCTCCTGGGTTCCGACACTTTCAAAGCTATCCTGAGGGGCTGGAGCCATAGCACAGTGGGGAGGGCGTTTCCTTGCACTCGGCTGACCCGGGTTCGATTCCCAGCATCCCACATGGTCCCCCGAGCACCGCCAGGAGTAATTCCTGAGTGCAGAGCCAGAAGTAACCCCGGAGCATCGCCGGGTGTGACCCAAAAAGAAAAAAGAAAAAAAGCTATCTGTATCCCAGGGGCTGGAGCAATAGCACAGCGGGTAGGGCGTTTGCCTTGCACGCGGCTGACCCGGGTTCGAATCCCAGCATCCCATATGGTCCCCTGAGCACCGCCAGGAGTAATTCCTGAGTGTAGAACCAGGAGTAACCCCTGTGCATCGCCGGGTGTGACACACACACACACACAAAAAAGCTATCCGGATCCCATGATTCTGGCTCCGAACCCAACCGTTATTAGAAAAGGAGAGAGTGTTTCAGAGGGGGCTAGATAGTGCGGCAGGGAAGGCTCTGGCTTTACATGTGGCGGACTGGGGTTCAATCCCTTGGCACCACATCTGGTCTCCTGAGCATCAGGAGTGATTCCTGAGTGCAGAGCCAGGAATGCTGGTGGGTGTGACCCCCAAACAAAATAAAACCTAAAAGATAGGGTTCACGGAGCTTCTGAGTTGGTGGAGGTGGGGCGAGGGAGGGCACCCTGCTGGGCACCTGCAGCCCACCCCCCCCCCCACTCTATCCTGTACGTCAAACTTCCTTCCACGGGGCTAGCTCAGAGCTGTGGCCAGTAGAGCACCTGAGATTCGAGGCCAGGCCTCCTTCTGAGTGGTTCTTGCGAGCGACCCTGTCCGAGGTGTGGGGAGACTGTGAGACCGAGTCTGCAGCCGGCCGGATGAGGAGTGGGTCACCTGGGACCCAACATTGGCACCTGCGTCTGAAGTGGGGTGCCCTATGGGGTCCAACACGAGTGCTGGGGAGATGGTGTCAGGACTGAAAGTCCAGAAGAAAAGCAGGTGACAGTCACCGTCTCCCCAGGTGAGTGGCAGAAAGCGGGAACGTGCTGCCTCCCTGCCCCGGCCCGCCCTGCGCTCTGAGGGGGCATCACACCAAGGCACCCCAACACTGTGGGCTCACTGAAGTGGGGGAAGACCAAAAACCAACGATTCTACAAGCAAAGGCATAGCGGGAGCTCTTGAGCAGGATGAGTCTGAAGCAGGTGGCTTGGAAGAGGAGTGACACTGTGGCTGCAAGTCCAAGGTCCAGGCTTCCAGGGCACCCTCGGCCCTCAGCAGGCAGCTGGCGACTCAGGGTCTTCCTGGCTTATCGCCCCTTCACCCCACTCTCTGCCTGTGCCCCCTCTGGCAGCTTCCCTCGCTGTGGGACTCTGACTTCCCCACATACCCACCAGGAAGTTGGGGCTCATGCTAGTCCGTCACAAGCTCATCTTCTTCCACGGGTGACGATGGCAGTGACCCTGTTTCCTGATGCGCCACCTTCTGGGGGTGCAGGCAGACGTGAATTGGGGGTGCACCCATTTAACTGGCCCATGCGGGAGCAGATGGGCTTGTTGCAGGTGGCTGTCTCCAAGCCACTGTCCTTACAGGATACCCATAGGGCCACTTCCAGCCCCACCAAAGCCAGGGGCTGCCGGTCCTCTGGGAGCCGCCAGCACCCCACCTCCTCCTCCAATCTGCCTCTGTACACAATGTGCCTATCAGCTGCGGCTCTGCCGTCTGTCCTTAACGATGGCAAAGCTGTGTTCCTTGTGTTCCCCAGAGACCACTGTCCCTCCATTTATAAGCACGTTTTTCACAAATATGCGCATGTGAGGCAACCAGATTTAGAAAATGTTGACTTGCATTTTCCTCCCCTCCCCACCATTCCATATATTTTGGAAACCGTTTTTTTTTTTTTTCTTTTTGGGTCACACCTGGTGATGCACAGGGGCTACTCCTGGCTCTGCACTCAGGAATTACCCCTGGCGCTGCTCATGGGACCATATGGGATGCTGGGAATCGAACCCGGGTCGGCTGCATGCAAAGCAAACGCCCTACCCGCTGTGCTATTGCTCCAGCCCCGGAAACCGTTTTTTCCCACACAATGGTGTCAAGCTTCCTACATTGACTGAAGCTTCTCTCCCACGGCCCGGGCCGGCCCAGCACACCTGAGCTCTGACCTGTGAGAGATAAAAAGTCTCCAGGACCAGAGAAGGCCCTTCTGAGGGTGTGTGTCTGTTTGTCCAAAGTTCAGGGTCTCGGGGACTAGGAGAGAGAGCAGGAGAGACCTGGAAGGAGCCGGGAGGAGGCCGAGGTGTGCGGAGGTTGGCTCCTGGCCTCAGAGGGGAGCAGCAGACACATCTGATAACCCAGAAACATCCCACGGAGTCACAAAGAGCCCGCCAGGCTCTAAGACTCAGAGCCAATGAGCCAAGGACTAAACTCAGGGAAAATCCCTTTCTTTGAGGACTCTGAAGTTATCTGCTAATGCGTTAATTATAGCAAGAAAATTTGAGGCTAATAGTGCAATCACCAACTCTCCCCCAAACAGCATTTAACACAGCAGGACGAGTCAGCTTACTTTGCGGGTGCGTCTTTTGGGACATGAAGGAAGCACTTGTTGCATCAACCCGCACACTGGAATCACCTGGTGTTCACGCTGAACATGCCAGTGGGGCAGAGCAACCCTTGGTGGGGTTTGATCTGGGGAAGGGAAGCTGGGGCCATACCCAGCAGTGCTCAGGGCTGACTCGTGGCTCTGTTCTGGGGTCAATCAGGGGACCAGAGACCAAGCCTCGGTCAGCCACATGCAAGTCAAGGGCCCACCTGATGTACCGTATCTCCGACCTGCTTTAGTGGGGTTTTGAAGCCCCCTGGAGATGCTAATGGCAGCTCCAGCTCTGCAACGGGGTGTAAAGTCAGAACTTGCATGGGTCATCAGTACCAGACTCTGCTTCGGGGCAGGAAAACGCAGCTGCCCTCTCGGCAGTGCCCTCTCCATGGTTTCTGCCCTGGGAGACCCACAGCTAATGCTAAACAATAACTCAACACCTTAAAAGAGGCCTGAATGAAAGAGAAGGATATTTTTTGATCCAGGGCAGAGCCAGGGGTACCTAGCACGGCTCGTGAACCAGACAGAGGGCTCTAAGCTGATAGGGGTGCAGAGGAGTTGGGGGGTCAAGCCTTGGCCAAACTGGGGTGAAAGATGCAGGACAGAGGGAGCTGTGGATGAGGTATGGGGAGCTGGGGTGGGCAGTGGGTGATGTGCAGAGAGGAATGGCCAGACCTGGAGTCAAAGCACATGTCTCCTGCGGAGGTGCTCCTTAGCGGGATGAAGTCACACTCGGATGAAAGCTGTCTGGACCACCAGGCTGGATATGCTGGAGGCCCATGGAGTCAGCCTTTTGGACAGGGCAAAACGGTCTCTTATGTGACTATGAACTACAAGCGGATGGAGAGGGAAGAGACCTAGTGCTTACTGAGCAAACCACGGCACAACAAACCATTCACAGCATAAAATCATTTCATGCTCTCAGGGATGCCTTTATTTCACAGCTGAAGAAACTGAGCCTCCAAGAGGTAAATACCTGTCCCACACACCGCTGGCCAGAACCTGACTGAGCCAGAACAGAAAAACTCAGGCTGGGGACTCTCGGGTCCAAGGCCACAGGTGCAAGGCCCGGCCTCCGCGCCATCTTCATACCAGGCTCTGCAGACCTCAGGCCCCTCAGAACCCCGTAAAAAACACTGGAACAATCCAGACCATGCTAGGGACCGAGCATGGGGACGCCACCCTAAGTTCCAGTAAAAGCTCACTCCCCTTTCCCTACTTCCTAGGTGGCATTTCCTGATTTCATTTGAACAAACAGTTCTTCAGGGCAAAGAGAAAAACAGGTCATTATTCACACGGTTCCTTTCTTAAAAGGCAGGAGGTTCAGTCTTGAGCTCTTTTTTTGCTTTTTTGGGGTCACACCCGGTGATGCTCAGGGGTTACTTCTGGCTTTACACTCAGGAATCACTCCTGGCGGTGCTCGGGGAACCATATGGGATGCTGGGAATCGAACCCGGGTGGGCAAACACCCTCCCCGCTGTGCTATGGCCCCAGCCCCTCAGTCTTGAGCTTTAACTCTGTCACCCTCTGCTGTGGACACAGGTAGCCAGTTCTTATTTCCATCCTGTATAAGGTTGATGACAATGCCGGGTTGGTCCAATCTTTCTCTACTACCTAACTTTCCAGAGAGAACAAGATTCAAATGGCTGGAGCACCTTGAGTAAAGTTAAGGTCGAGCTGGAATTCCATATGGGGCGGCACCTGGGCCTGGCAGGGGTGGGCGGTGCCAGGTTCATTGCTGGTGCTCTGGCCAAAGCCTGCCAAAGAGCCCGAAGACTTGAAAAGCAAACCCGAGCCAGCACACGGCAGAACACGGGTCTTAGTATGCGATCACAGAGACACGACCACTTACTTACCAGTAGAGATGTAACATATGGATATACTGATTCTGGAAGAATTCATAACTGGAAATAATGCCGCACTCTTCTATGGTTTGGCCATTCTTATACCAGGTTACCTCTGGTTTGGGCTGACCTGATGATAAACAAATGAGAATATTCTTATTACGTGAGCTGTCATTAGGAAATCAAACCATAAAACTATGGGCAAGAATGGGTAAGGGCCGAGAGGGATGAGTGTGATGTTTTAGTTGGGGAAGGGGAGAAACTTCCGCTCACTGCTAAGAATCCATCTGGGGCTTAATATCAACCTGGGACCCCCGTGCTCTATCCTGGGACCAGGCACTCAGGATAGAAACTCCATCTCTAGTCCAAGGAGCCCCCAAGAACCATCTATCTGAAACTCAGATGTCATTGAAAATTAAAATATTTGGCTATTTTCTTTCAATGGCCTATGGGGGCGAAGTTCCATCTGAGATTAGCTAAGGAGGGTCTGCTTTCTTCATTAAATGAGATTTATTGACTAAACTCCCACATCAGGTGAAATTCCATGAAAACTTACAGATTTTAAGAAGTGGGGAACCTGGCTGGTCCTTGTCTGGCAGAAAGGGAACCCCGTAATTATGATTTCTTGCCCTAAATATTATTCACCAATGTCTGCCCTCGCTTGGTGCGCCAACCCTAAGTGCCCTTTACTAAACTTCCTATAAATACCTACTTCCTCAAACGTTCTTTGAGGAACCTTAAGACTTGCTGGTTCTCTCTTTATTCTTTGAAAGGTTTGTTTCATATCTGTCTGGGGACAGGGGTTCATGGAACCTTCCAGACCTATGCTTTCACAAGAGCCTGAAGTCGCGGATAGCTGAAAGGGGGAAGAACAGAGTAACGTTGCAGTGTCCCCTGTCCCCATATCTGCAGGAGGCACCACTGAGCCAGACCGCCCCTCTTCCAGGTGATCATTAACCCCCGTGATGCCAGTGGTTCATCTGGACACCCCACACACACCACAACCCTACTCCCACACACACAATGCCAGTGGCTCCTTGATTTCCCCCTTTGTGACAGGCCCAGAGGTTCCCTTGGGTCCCTGAAAAGGCGATGAGGGTGCACTTTTGCAGGACAGAAGCCCGCGCTGGGGACGCTGGCGAGGTCCTGCTGCACGGCGGCCAGGTGCCTGACCAGCAACCGCAGCGCCGCAAGGCAGCCCTAAAGCTGAGAGGTGTATGGGGGCGGGAGGGGGGTCTGTACCCCCGAGCACAGTGCCCTCTCCCCCAGTCTCCAAGTCTCCTTCGGCATCCGCTCTCCCAGCTACTAGCTCTGACAGCTGACCCCTCGGCCTCTGACCGGACTGGGGACAGACTTACAGGCCTGTGACTCATCCCCCCATGACTCACGCTGAGAACAAGCTTCCCCGAAAGCCCAGCTCCATTCACTCTGCCCCGAGCCCCATGGAGGGGTCTCGCTTCCCTGCGCTGGCAGAGTCCCCCTTACCTGCCTGGGACCCGTGTGCGCATGCGCACGCCCACACCGGCGCACATTCCCGCAGCACGCACGTGCGGGGCCGGGCTCCGGGTTCCCTGCAGCGGGGCCGGGCAGATGCTTCCCTTCCTAGCTTCAGTGCTCAATGCCGTTCAGCCCCAACACCGAGCCGCAGATGGGACCCGCGCCCTGGACGCGGGGTCTGGAACACCTGGTGAGCGCCGGGCCTTCGTGCTTCCCGGCACTCGCTTGCCCCCCTGCATCCTACCCTGTGTGTGAGCCTGCCCGCGGCTCGGAAGGTGGGAGGCCTCTGCAGTTGGCTAATGAGGGGGTCAGGAACTAGAGCGCGGTGAGGATCCAAGCAGTGGGGCTTTCGGGGGTGGGGTAAGGGGACCCTTCTTGGACCGTTCAGTAGTGGACATGTGTCTCTCCGCCTGCGTGGCCAGGGACAGACAGGGGAAGCGGGGCTGAGTTGAGGGTTCAGAGAAATCTATAGGCCCTTCCCCTGCAGCATTTGGGGTGCAGGTGAGATGGGGGAGGAGGAAGAGGAGGAGGAGGAGGAGGAGGAGGAGGAGGGGAGGAGGAGGAGAAGGAGGAGGAGGAAGAGGAGGAGGAGGAGGAGGGGAGGAGGAGGAGAAGGAGGAGGAGGAAGAGGAGGAGGAGGAGGAGGGGAGGAGGAGGAGGAGGAGGTGGGGGAGGAGGAGGAGGAGGAGGTGGGGGAGGAGGAGGGAGGAGAAGGCAGTTTGAGAGTCTGGCCTTCCTCTGGATGGGGCAGCAGAGGAGGAGGAGGAGGAGGTGGAAGAGAAGGAGGAGAAGGAGGAGGAGGAGGAGGAAGAGGAGGAAGAGGAAGAGGAGGAGGAGGAGGAGGGGAGGAGGAGGAGGAGGAGGTGGAGGAGGAGGAGGAGAAGGAGGAGGAGGAAGAGGAGGAGGAGGAGGAGGAGGAGGAGGGGAGGAGGAGGAGGTGGGGGAGGAGGAGGAGGAGGAGGTGGAGGAGGAGGAGGGAGGAGAAGGCAGTTTGAGAGTCTGGCCTTCCTCTGGACGGGGCAGCAGAGGAGGAGGAGGAGGAGGTGGAGGAGAAGGAGGAGAAGGAGGAGGAGGTGGAGGAGGAGGAGGAGAAGGAGGAGGAGGTGGAGGAGGAGGAGGAGGAGGAGGAGGAGGAGGCAGTTTGAGAGCCTGGCCTTCCTCTGGGCGGGGCAGCAGGCTGGGCAGGAGGACAGTAAGTCTTCGCAGGGGAAAGAGTGCCGGGGTAGACCCAGCCTGGGGAAGAAAAAATCTACAGTGACTCAACCCCATTGTGGCGCCCCAGGCCAGTGCTCTGGCTTTAATAACAAACCCTCCAGAGAGTGGGGGCAGTTCCGGGTCAGCTCTGGACGACGGTTCTCCTCCCCAGGGGGAATTCCAGTGCCCTGCGTTTCCACCACGGGGCCTTGGCTTTACCCTCTTCGCCGCTGACCTGCAGCCTAGGGAAGGCGGACCTTAGGGGCTCGGTGCAGAGGGGAGAGTGGAATGAATAGGAGAGGCCGCCGCCATCCCCACACTCCAGGGAGTTGAGGTGGATTAGAGGGCTGGAATGGTAATACCTGCCTAGGGAGGGTGCTTGCCTTGCATGCGGCGGACCCGCATTTGATCCCCCAAGTCCCTTATGGTCCCCTGAACACCGCCAGGAGTCATTTTTGAATGCAGACCCAGAAGTAACCCCTGAGTATTGCCTATTGCCAGGTGTAGCCCCCTCCAAAAAAAAAAATAAAATGTGGATTAGGGAAAAAGAGCCAATACGGGAGCCCTAGGACCTCAGTGGGAAGTAGAGCAGCCCACAGCATGTCCAGGGAGTGGCTGCAAGAAACCGTTTAGGGCGGGGCTGTGAGGGGATCCTTCAGGATGCCCGGGGGTCCCTCGCCTGATGGAGCTGCTTCCCGGGGAGTTGCCCCACGCAGGACTCCAACTCCAGTGGGAGTCGACACTAGCCCATGGGGGTCGTTTTAGGGGGGGGATTAGGGATGTTACCGGAGATCATGCAGCGAAGCACCGTGTCCGACTTCTCGGGGACCTTCTGTGAAAGCAGCGTGGAGAGAAAGCACAGCCCCCGCTGTGGCGGCCCCCCGGAGTCCATCATCTTTCAGGCCCCGTGGATCTGGAAGATAAAAGCCCCGCTAGCGTGCTTTGCTCCAGGACGGGTCCCACTCGCCAGCGAGCTGCAGCCCCGGGAGAGGCTCCTCTGGGAGGAAGACTACCCAGTCCTCAGACTGGCACTGCTGGCCTTGGGGTGCAGGGGGCGCCCTGCGCCTTCCGGGGTGCTGAGCTCCCACCCACAGACATTAGAGCACACTCCCCCCCCCTAAAGCTGCTACCATCATAAAGGACTGCAGACCCACCTGCTGGCCAGGGCAGAGGGCAGGGCTGCCAGGGGACACTTGCAGGACACTGCACCCCGTTTCTCTTTCTTTTTCTTTTCTTTTTTATTTTTGCTTTTTGGGTCACCCCTAGCAATGCTGGGGGGTTACTCCTGGCTCTGTGCTCAGGAATTACTCCTGGCGGTGCTCGGGGACCATATGGGATGCTGGGGATTAAACCCAGGTCGGCCCCCTGCAAGGCAAACACCCTCCCCGGCCCTGTTTCTTTATTTCCCTCCTCCTGTCCTTTGCATCCCAGATCCCAAAGCCACGCTGAGCACCCTGCTCTCCAAGGCGTTGGAGGGGGCCATGTGCAAACGTGTCTGCAGGTGGGAGGCATTTGGAAATGCAGGAGGTTGCTCCTGAGCCCCAGACAGCTGCCCGGGGCAAGCAGGGCCGGGAGCATTTTTGAGCAAGTGTGTAATCAGGCGCGGGGCATTCAGCGCCCCATTAGTCACCTGGCACGCTGGTTCATCTGGTCTCTGTTGGACTAACGGCCTATGAATACTCCTGATCTCACGGGGCAGGGGGTGGGGGGGAAGCAAGGCTTCCAGGGTCACACGGCTCAAGGGGGTGTCACCCAGCCTCTGGGCTACGCCAGGCACCCCAGCACACAGGCCTGTCCACAAAACTTTCTGCTGTGCTGGTGCGCCGGCCTCAAAACTTACCAGGGGTGTCAGGAGGGAGTGGGGGTCCAGCTTGCAAACAGCACCTTACGCTCTGCAAATGTACCCTGAGCAGGTCTGGTCCACCAGGGAACTCAGAAGCAATCATTTCCGGGTCAAGGGCAGAGGGGGTCGCATTTAACATGAATAGAGGAGGGGCTGCTACCCTGCAGGTGGGATTCAGGGCATGCCGAGGGTCCCACAATAGAGTCTGAGCTTCGTTCTTGATGGGAAAGCTGGGCTCAGACAGCCCCCCCACCTGTCTTTAAAGGGGGTTCACCCCCCCCCACCCCACAGTGCAGCTCAGCCCGGCTTCCCAGCCCACTGGATCTGGGTTCCTGCTGCCTTCCAGATTTTTCCAGAGAGCCCAAGAAACAGGCTCCCCGTGACAGTTCCAGCTTGCACCAACCCCTGAGGGCTGAGCAGAAGGTCTGGGCACGGAGAGGAGATGATCGGGACCTCTGAGGGGCCACCAGGACACAAGAACAGGGTCCTCAGGGGAGACCCGCTGAGCACAGGAGCCCTGCCAGGCTTGCGTGAGGCCCACAGACCACAAAAGAAAATGTGGAGGGTGGGATGGGATTTCCCATCCAGATCTGACAGGGGGACTGGAGACACGGAGACAGCAGCAGCAGACAGGACGGGGACACCCGGCTCCAGGCGAGTCCCAGATCCTGCTACCCCCAGGGCCTGCCGGCCCGTCCCTGTGTCCCTTCTGCTGTTTCCACGGTATCCCCCTGGGCTCCAGAGCTGCTGTCTAGAAATGTGGGGAGTCTTTGGGGACAAGTAATGCATCCTCACTCTGCCACTGTGACCCCCCTCCCAGTGCTCCCCATGGGGAAGGAGAAAGAAGGGGGGAGCGCCTCCCCTCTCTTTCACACACACACACACACACACACACACACACACACACACACACACACACAGACACACAGACACACAGAGCTCCACCGAAGCGTGTGTAGGAGCCACTGCCATGCAGCCTGGGGCACTCAGGAGGTTGGCAGGGCGAGAAAGAAAACTGGGAGAGATTTGGCAAAGCTTGGGGCAGGGGGGTACGGGGGGGGGGCGGGCGCAAGAGCTGCAAGGAGACAGAGTCTAGAAAGGGAAGTGAAGACACCTCCCTCTGCCGCCGAGCGGTGCCCTTCTGCTGTTCTTTAGGAAGGACTCAGGCCAGCTGCAGTTATCTTTCTCTCTCCCCAGAGGATGGGGGAGGGGCTGTTTGGGTTTGTGCTCAGCAGTGCTCGGGCTCTCCTCCTGGCTCTTCACTCAGGAATCACTCCTGGAGGGACTCACGGGGCCCCTGTGTGGTGTCAGGGACCGGAGCAGGGTCTGTTGTGTGCACGTATAGCACCCACTGCCCCAGCTCTCCACCCCCCTGCCATAGAGAACTTTGCTTCATGCGCCTGTCTGGGGGCTGGAGGATGGCTCCGAGCGCCAGGTCCCTGTTCTGCATGTGGGGACCCCAGCTTCCATCCCTGGTTCTGCCTAGTCCCCGGGGGGCAATTCCCTGGTTCTGAGCCAGGGGTAGCACCCGAGCACCATTGGCTGTAGCCTCAAGGCTAGCCCACATAATACACGAGGTCGTTCTGAGATGGGCCCACAGTGGGTCCTGGTTGCCAGGGGCTATGTGTCATGTTGAAGCAACACTCAGAGCTGGGCAGAGAATTCATGCTTTTCACACCCCCGGCACCACGCAGTCCCTCTGAGCACTGCCTGGTGGGACCCTGGAAGCCGTTGACTCCCAGCTCCATAGATCCGAACAACTTGGCATCCTCAGACCCCAGCGATGAGTCACCCAGCCTTGCTGACCACCAGAAAGAGCCCCTAGATCTCCCCACACCCAGCGGACTGCTCGGGGGCTCCTCTTACCTAGAGAGAGCCCTCCACCCTGCTCAGAGTTCTGGGCGACTGAACCGCACAGTACAAGAAGGAAAGGAGAAAGGTGGCAGCAAACCTAGGGAGCACCCAGATGGCATGGAAGGGCCGGGGGTGGCAGAAGTTACTGTCATTTACTTAGCAGTCAGAGGGCTGCCTACTAGGGAACGCTGATTTCAGATGGGCTGAAAGACATGTCTGAAAAAATATTCAAGAGAAGAACTTCCACGCTGGCCACCTTGCACAGGAATGGAAATACCGTGAGTGATGCAGAGCCTGGTCTGAAGAACTGAACAAGGCGCATGGGTGGTGGCCCTCAGCACCTGGGAACCGAGGAGGAAGAGGGGGCCGCATTTCCCACGCACCCCTGAGGATGTGGGGCTGCCCCAAGCCCACCGGGGCAGGAGAAACTAGGTGTCTGTTAACACACAGTGACAGCTAGGGGCGGGGGCAGGACACTGGACTTGACAAATGTCCAAGGGGTTGGAAAATGGTTGACCAGATCGTTGTCAGGATGGCTGCACGCTGAAGGCAGAAGGAACTGAATCTAAGTGCAACTTTCCATTTTTCTTAATGACATTTCACAACTAGGAGGATGGTTTCTACTCCGGTGCTGATTTGCTGTCTTGGATGCACCGTCAGGTATGGACCAAAGGTTGACAGAAATCTAAAAGTGCAGACGTTTTAAAACCTGAATCTGCATGCACTTGTAGATTTGCAGACAAAAATCTGAATGTACCCAACTTTTTCTTTTTTTTACAGCTTCAGTGAGATAGGATTTGCACGCCATACATGCTGCCCATTGTTTACGGGGCTGGAGCATGTGCTTGGCGTGCAGGAGGTCCCTGAGCACTGCCAGGAGCAACTTCTGAGCACTGAGCTGTGAGAAGCCTCTGAGCACTGCCAAGACAGATAGACATTCAGACAAAAAAAAATACAGGAAGGAAAGAAGGAAGGAAGAAGGATGGAAGGAATGAAGGAAAGAACAAAGGAAGGAAGGAAGAGATGAGGAGAGAGGGAGGGGAAGGAAGGAAAGAGAGAGAGGAAATGATTTGATAGTGCTCCTTATGTTCACCACTATACGGCTGTCCGAAATTTAGAGGATTTTCATTGCCCTAAATAAAAATTAGCTTTCCCCTCCCAGCCCCTCCCCCCCACAATATCAGGGATCCCTAACCCACTGTCTACCTCTGTGAATTTGGCTCTCTGGATGCTCCTTACAATCAAACAAGATGTGTTCCTGCTTAAACACATCTTCCACTTGGCAGAACCCTTCCAGTTTCATGCGTGTTGTAGCATGTGCTTCAGTCCTTTTCATGATCATTGGCAACTCATCTTTAGGAACAGCAGGGAACCGAGGGATGGTGTCTCCCCCGGTCCCTGGAGACTTCCCCAAACCAATGTGGGTGGGTGGGACGGCAGAGGCAGTGCTTCTCGTGGCTGGAAGACTCTGGACTAGGAAGGATCGTTGGGTCTGGACCAAACCCGCACTTGGTCCCCTGCTGGGCTGAGTCCACGGGGGGAGAGAGCTGGCGGGCAGGTTGCTCACCTGGAACAGCTGATGGTATCTGGCAGTTGCCTGGGAAGAATCTGTTCCAGAATTGGTCTGCGAGATGAGAACCAGTAGGCTTTAGGGAAAGACTTGAATTATTTCCATGTCTAGGGTTGCCACAAAATTTCTTAAAGCCACGTGCCTTCGATTGTTGACCATCAGAGCATTTCTGCTATAAATTACTTCCCTGCCAGAGTGGCCCTTGGGCCGTGGCTCCTTGTATCCTTATTCCCGGGGTCCACAGCAGCGACTGTTAAAGCCAAACCCTGCTACCAGGAAGGGTTGAGGTTGCGTTGCCGGCTGCAACCCCGCCCAGGGACAGCTTCCTGACCTCCTCATCCCCAGCCCGTCACACTCACACCTACACTGACTCACTCATGGGTTTCAGTTCACACAGAGCACAGCAGGGTGGGGGCCTGGACGGACAGGAAGGGACAGTTAAGTCAGGGGAGGCAGAGCATGTTGGCTTGGGCAAAGGTGAGAGTCCTGGAAGACAGATTTATCACCGTCTGCTAGAGACGGGAGGGGGACAGGCTGAGTGCCCGGGGCCGCTCACAGCCCACCCTGCAGAGAAAACGCAATTGGGAAAGACACCAGGTTCTCAGGCTTGTGTTTCTTAGCGGGTGGCCTGGGCAAGTTTCTTTGTGAAAAATTGATAGTCTGAGGGATTAAGGAGATAGCTCTGCTTTACAAGCAGATGCCCTGGGTTCGATCACTGGCTGTGCACGGGCCTCTAAGCACCACCAGAAATGATCGCTGAGCACCAAATTGGGAGTAACCCCTGACTACTGTGGAGAATGGCCCAAACACACTCCCCCCGCCAATTTTCTTGATAGTTTAAAAGATGCCTATAGTTATACTCTTAAAATTACAGATAAAGTCTCCCAATGTAATCTCTGTACTTGTCTAAGGGAAAAGCTTCAATATTTTTTTTCTTTTTGGGGTCACACCCGGAGATGCACAGGGGTTACTCCTGGCTCATGCACTCAGGAATTCCTCCTGGCGGTGCTCAGGGGACCCTATGGGATGCTGGGAATTGAACCTGGGTCGGCCGCGTGCAAGGCAAACACCCTACCTGCTGTGCTATCACTCAGCCCCAAAACTTCAATATTTTTCATGCATTTTAAATGCATCTCCATGTAGAGCATCTACACATATGTCTACTTTATAGATCTCTATGTTCAGGTGTCTAAAATGTAAAATGCTGATGAACCTTAAAGTCTCTTTTCTTGACATCTAGTCTATCTGAAATATGTAATTTTGGGGATGTGGTGCTGGGGATCAAGCCAGGACTCACCATACAAGGTAAGTGCTCTAACATTGAGCCCCAGCCCCCCCCACCCCCACACACACTGGCTTATCTTTTTTTTTTTTTAAGAATCATGCTTTATTCACCACTGTCTCCTGTGGTCTCAGGAGTCCCTTCCCCCAGAATACAGATCCAGTGAACCCTTGTCACATAGTTATAAAGGAAGCAGCCTCTCCATCCTCCCATTCTCTCTCTCTCTCTCTCTCTCTCTCTCTCTCTCTCTCTCTCTCTCTCTCTCTCTCTCTCTCTCTCTCTCTGTCCCTCTGAATTTTCAAAACAAAAAGACCAAACACCATCTCTCCAGCACCTTCCCAGCAGGACAGCTCATGACTTTTCTTGAACTATTTGCACTTTAACTATTTGGACTTGCATGTTTTGTGTAGGTAAATGGAAGATTTCATTCAGCTAAATGGCTGAGCTGCTGGCTTATCTTAATAGTTTAAGTTTCGCAATATTTCCATGAAATTCCAATACAGAGAGGGCCGTGTCGCTTTTAAAAACTAATTAATGCTATCAGTATTCCGTAACGATAGCATGCTTTATCTGCCTGTCCTTGTACTGGTGACACATAAAGTGCCTGGAATTTTTCAGACTCGCACATGGGTTTAGAAAACATTCCAGCACACCTTCCTTGGGCACAGAAGTGACGGTCTGTACCAGATCCCACGGAGTGGAGCTATTGGGGGCAAAGAGGTTCACGTGGAGCACGTGGACAGACACTCCACCGTGGACAGGTCCTCAAGGATAGCAGAGCAGGTGGGGGCCCCAAATCCCCGTGTTCTGACTTTGGCTAGTTTAGCTTCTCTTTCTTCATACCTCCATCTGTAAAGCTAATAGTAGCATCAGCTTCCTTTCTAGAGGTGAAGCGGATCTGTAGAAAGCCCTTTAGAATGGCAGAGGCGCCGCTATAACACATATGTAACTGCTGCAGCAGGGCTATGTGCCTTGCTCTGGACGGGGTGGAGCACAGAGAAGAGGTTCTAAGAGACTATCGAGAGAGAGCACCCTGGACTGAGCACCTGCTTTTGCCCAGAGGTGGCCAGGTTTGATTCCCCGGCACTATATGTTCTCCCAAGCATTTCCAGGGGGCTACCCCTGGGCACGGAACCAGGAGTAGCCACCCCCGAGCACCGCCAGATGTGACCCCAAACCCCAAGCCCACCAAACCAAAAGAGAGTTTCTAAGAGCGTTCCTGGACTGTTGCAAGCTTTCCCACAGGTAGCAGCAGCAGGCGCCTGTCAGCAGCACAGCCCGTCAGCTGAGGGCACAGGGCAAGGCTCTCTGTGCCCACACGGACCTGGGGACCAGCCTCCCGGCGCTGGCAGGGAAGCCAGCTGTCGGGGCACCTTCTCTCTGGGGACAGGAGGGATTAGCTCTGATTACCAGCCTAATCCGACGGCAATTGTGTGCCTGTGCTGGCCATCGAGCGACTCCTGATGGGGCTGTCACCCTCGGTGACTTAAGAGCGAGCCCCACACGTCACTTAGAGGAAAACGCCCTCCCCAAAGAAGGATTCTGGAAAGTCGGGGAGAGTGGGGGCACTCCAGCGGAAAGAGAGACAACAAACAGACGTGTCCTGTGCCAGCCCCCAGTCTAAACCCTTTGGAGACATTATGAAATTTCATCCCCGCAGCAAACCTACCGGGAGGGGTTGGGCCCCTTCCTGTTTCACAGGCAGTGGATGACACGCGCACTCTTGGGAGCAGGCAGTGTTCCCGTGCCCGGTTCCTCCGTGTCTGCAGGGACAGGGCTGGGATCTGAGTTTGGGGGACAGGGCCCAAGGAGCCGATCTTCTGGACATGAATCGAGGGCCCACGGGGGGAGAGACAGGCAAGTGAATGAGCCTATGGGAACGGCGTCTCGCTTCTTCAATCGCGACGGAAGAGGAGAGTGTAAATGAAACCCCCAGAGAGATGGCATCGCCCATCCACTCAAACGGCTGTCGTGGATTCACCCAGCAAATGTGGGGAAAGGACGAGGGCGGGGAAAACACCCTCCTACATTGCCGACGGGAATTCCAGAGGGTGCAGACACTTTGAAAACAGTCTGGTATTTTCTTCAAAAAAGACCCAGAAATTCCATTCCAGGTATCTACCCAAGAGACATGAAAATGAAAACATGTATCTACACGATGTGCTCTGCCAGATCATAACCCCAAATTGGAAACCACCTAAATATCCACCGAGATGAACAGACAGACCAGGTGTGGAACAGCACACAGTGGCCACAGGGGAGAGGCGACAGGAACCACCAGGATTCGTGGCACAAGGGGCATGAGCTGGCAGAACATTCTCACCGTGCTCGGTGCACGACGCCACGCAGCGGGCCCCTGCGTCATCTGATTCTATTTATAGGAAGTGTCCAAAACAGCTAGAGAGACAGAAAGTAGGTTAGTGGTTGCTGGAGGGAGAAGCAATGAGAACGGCACTAATTAACAATAAACATGCACAAAGAATACAGTTGCGGGTGGGGGATGGGGGTGATGAAAATATTCTGAAATGACCTATGGTGATGGCTACGCCACCTGATGAATTTAAACATCATTGAACTGAACACTTAGAAGGGTGAAGGAGGAGCCTTGCATGCGGCTGACCTGGGTTTAGTCCTCTGACATCCCATAGGGTCTTAGGAATGAACACTGAGCCTGGAGTAAACTCTGAGCACTGCTGGGTGTTGCCCCAAATCAAAACAAAGCAAAAAGGGGGGTGAATAATACAATGTGCAAAATATATCTCCATAAAATTAATTTAATATAAAAGCTAGAGGGTGATAAACATTTAATAAGCACCTACTACGTTCATTGCAACCTTTAGTCAAACCTAGATGTTATCAGTAAGGATTAAGCGTCCCATTGGCATTGCCAGGGTAGCCAGGCACTGGGGTTCACATTCTCGGGCCTACCATGGAATGAACAACCCAGTTGGTCAACAATTACCAATGGGGTCCCGAACAGCTCTGGAGGCCCTTCAATGGGGGGAAAAAAATCTGATTTATGGAATCAGAGATGTAAACTCAAGTAATAGAGTACACGTGTGTACTGGCCCCGAGTTCTATCCCGAGCCCCAGGTCTATCTCCAGCACTACATGTCCATACCCCAGCCCCACCAGGCACAAACGCATCCCTCTTAAAAAAGAACCTAGTTACTGGGCCTGGAGCAATAGCACGGCGGGTAGGGCATTTGCCTTGCACGTGGCCGACCCGGGTTCAATTCCCAGCATCCCATATGGTCCCCTGAGCACCGCCAGGAGTAATTCCTGAGTGCAGATCCAGGAGTAACCCCTGTGCATCGCTGGGTGTGACCCAAAAAGAAAAATAATAAAAATAAAATAAAATAAATAAATAAATATGCATAGTGTGTGGGTCCGAGCGTCCGGCAGCTTGCTTGGCCACCCAGAGCCCTGGGCTGTCACTGCCTCTGCTCTGCCCGGATTTGTCTCAAGCTTGTGGAATGAGAGTGCTCCCACTGGGCTCCTCCCCTTACCAACAAGTCCTGGGGCGGCTTCCCACTCTTTAAGGGAGGGCTAAGGAAAGCGCTCAAGGGGAAGGAAAGCTGGAGGGTTGGTGCCTCCCCTGAGTTTACCACTGAGAAAGAAAGGCCCGGGACACACAGACAGAAGCAGCTTCTCCAGGGCCGCCCAGCCCAGGACTGTTGGGTGGATCCAGGCCGTTCACTGCCTGTCTTCTGGCCCATTTCAGAGTGCAAATGAGAGAAGGAAGTTCCCGTTGCCGGGACCACGAGTGCACAGCGCAGGACAGCGTCGGGATAAGACCGAGTTCGTGGGGGCCGGAGCCGTGGCCGGAGCACAGTGGGTAAGGATCTCCCTCCCCCTTCTGGTCGGACCCAGCCCAGATCAGCAGGAATCCCCGCGAGCCTCTCAGTACTCAGGCCCAGAGCCTAGCCAGGTGTTTAGTTGCCCCTGGCCAGAAGCAGTGGGTCCCTGAGTCCCCGGGGGCAACACTGGAGACATTTATTTATTTATTTACTTACTTATTTATTTTGGATCACCTGGCGATGCTCAGGAGTTACTCCAGGCTCTGCACTCAGGAATCACTCCTAGTAGTGCTTGGGGGACCATATGGGGTGCCAGGGATCAAACTCAGATCAGCCATGTGCAAGGGAAGAGCCCATTTTGCTGCACTATGGCTCCGGCCAATACTGGAGACGTTTCGATGAGATTCTCTGGAGCTGACCCTCTCTGCTCCCCACCCCTGCCTTTGTTTACCTCCATGCCAGAGTAAACGAGCACCCTATGGGTTCAGAACGTTCTCCAGTCTGAAAATCACAGCCTCTGCTGCTAGGGCAACTCACCCACAGTCTCTGCTCACAACCCCCATGAGTTCTTTTCACCCACGCCCCCCTCTCTCGGTGTCCGTGTCTGAGCAACCAGGGAGCTGGTGCAAGGCCCAGCAACACGCTTCAGGAAAAGCTGGCTTGGATCTACCTGTTTTGTTTTGTTTTTTCCTTTTTGAGTCACACCCAGCGATGCTCAGGGGTTACTCCTGGTTCTGCACTCAGGAATTACTCCTGGCAGAGCTTGGGGGACCATATGGGATGCTGGGGATTGAACCCGGTGGGCTGCGTGCAAGGCAAATGCCCTCCCCGCTATGCTATTGCTCCAGCCCAGGCTTGGATTGGCTTAGAAAGGACAAACTAATGTTATCCCACATCTGGACCCATCCACCTTAATGACTTACTAACCCCAGACGGCCCTTTGTAGGTGTAGATTGTTCCTGACATTCCTTTCCACGGATTCAGGAAAACTCAGCCTGAAAGAGACACCCCAAAGCAAGACCCGGGCCAGGGCAAGGGCTCAGGGGGCTGGGGTGCATATACTGCATTTGTGAGGCCCTTTGTTCACTCCCTGGTACCACCCCCCACTCAGCACTGGCCGGGAGAGCCCACAAGGGCCCTGAGTAATAGCAGGGAGGCCCTAGAGGTTCCCGAGTGCCGCTGGCTCTGTTCGATCCAAGCAGCGCATGTCTAAGCACGCAGGCAGTGAACTCTGCAACCTGGTTGGCTGAACTCGGCCAGAACTGTCTGTGGGCCCCCAAACACTGCTTAGGGGGACCCCCGACACACACATACACATATACATACACACACACACCATGAAAAGTATTGTCTGTGAAGATGACATCTTATGACTCCCCCTTTTGAAATAAAACATACACCATTAGTCATTTTTCAGACACAGATCAGTTTTTCTTTCTGTAAAGTTGTCCTAGGCCGGGGATAGTTCAGTGGTGGAACACTTGCCTTTTATTTGCAAGGCCTTGGGTTTGATCCCCAGCATGAAAACCGAAAAAACAACTTTTTTTCTTTTCTTTTCCAATAATTTGACATTCTAAAATATAGCCATTTTGTAAGTATTTCTCTCAAACTCATGGCTCTCAAGTCCAAAATGTCCCTAAAGATCTAATAGGGGGAGGGTCACTGAAGCAATAGTACAGTGGGTACGGTGCTTGCCTTGCATGTGGCTGGCCCAGGTTCAATCGCCAGCATCCTTTATGACTCCCCTAAGGAGTGACCCCTGAGCACAGGGCACCTGAGCACTAACTGAACGTGGCCCCAAAACCAAAATAATTAAAATATAATTTTGTACTAATTGGAGCGATTCCACAGAGGCTAAAGGGCTTGACTTGCATACAGCAGCAGCACATCTGGTCCCTTAGAAGTGCCAGGTATGGCCCCTGAGCACCACCAGGTGTGAGCCCCCTTCAAAACACCTCATTTCCCATGTTACTTTTGTTTCATTATGAAATCAATGTAAAAAGCCTGCTTCCTATTTCCTTAATAGTTTATATTATAAAAGATTTCTAGGGGTCTGGAGCGATATAGCACAGCGGGTAGGGCGTTTGCCTTGCACGCGGCCGACCCGGGTTCGAATCCCAGCATCCCATATGGTCCCCTGAGCACCGCCAGGAGTAATTCCTGAGTGTAGAACCAGGAGTGACCCCTGTGCATTGCCCGGTGTGACCCAAAAAGAAAAAAAAAAGATTTCTAGGGGCTGGAGCAATAGCACAGCGGGTAGGGCGTTTGCCTTGCATGCGGCCGACCTGGGTTCGAATCCCAGCATCCCATATGGTCCCCTGAGCACTGCCAGAAGTAATTCCTGAGTGCAGAGCCAGGAGTATCCCGTGTGCATCTCCAGGTGTGATCCAAAAAGAAAAAAAAATTTAGAGTTTTAGCAAAAAAAAAAAAAAAACACCAGAGTTGCTTTGAGAGACAACTGGAGACCCAGTCCCCAGCACCATGTGGTTCACCCACCCTCAGTACTACTAGGAACAATCTCCCAGCACTGCTGGGAACAGCCCAGGAGCACTGAGCCAGAAGCAGCCCAGATAGGTCTTACTCCTACCTCTGTGCTCAGGGATCACGCCTGGTGATGCTTGAGGAATTGCCAGGGATTGGCCAGATTCAAGTTAAGGACCTTAACCACATTCGGGGGTTTTAATTCACCAAGGGGAAGAGAGCTTTGCAAGGAAACTGCCTTGGGGAGATTCTTTAGGTGTATTTCACTCATCGAGCCCCTGATAGACCCACCAAGTGGACACTGTGATCCTCGTCTCACAGATGCGAATTCTGGGTTACAGGCAGACTGAAAAAAAAAGTGCAGTCTGACTCCAAATCTAAGTCCAGCATCGAGCTTTCTTCCCCAGCACCCCCCTGTACCCCCTCGTCCAGGGAGAAGAGCACAGGCCACGGTCTCCGCCATCTCTGGGCAAATATCTCCAGGGAAGCGTCCCCGAGGGCTCTTCACAACAAATCTTTGAAGGTGCTGAAGACAGAGAATTCCACAGAGCCCAAAGTCTTTTCCCAAACCTGATGGAATGTCTTGTGAAACGTCAAAGGAGCAATGTCATCTGAGGGCTAACATACATTTAGTTTAAATTTTGATCGCCAGGATTTGAACCTGTTTTATTGACCATCATGTCTATGGACCCCAGAATTGTCCATCGTTCGCGATTCAGCAGCTTGGCTCCCGACTCCCCGGGTTTCAACTCAGAATAGTCCCCGCCAGGAAGCAGGGGTAATTCTCCCATACAGTTAGGACGCTGTTCTAAAATGTCTCCCACCGAATGCCGACTGGTTCAGCCCTTCTGGAAAACAATTTGGACGACTCTCAAAAAATTAGATATTGAATTCCCATTTGACCCAGCAATACCACTGCTGGGAATATATCCCAGAGAGGCAAAAAAGTACAATCGAAACAACATCTGCACATGTATGTTCATTGCAGCACTGTTTACAATAGCCAGAATCTGGAAAAAACCCGAATGCCCCAGAACGGATGACTGGTTGAGGAAACTTTGGTACATCTATACAATGGAATACTATGCAGCTGTTAGAAAAAAGGAGGTCAAGAATTTTGTAGTTAAGTGGATGGGCATGAAAAGTTTCATGCTGAGTGAAATGAGTCAGAAAGAGAGAGACAGACATAGAAAGATTGCACTCATCTATGGTATATAGAATAACAGAGTGGGAGACTAACACCCAAGAACTGTAGAAATAAGTACCAGGAGGTTGACTCCATGGCTTCGAGGCTGGCCTCACGTTCCGGGGAAAGGTCAACTCAGAGAAGCGATCACCAACTACATTGTAGTCGAAGGCCATGTGGGGGAAGGGAGTTGCGGGCTGAATGAGGGCTAGAGACTGAGCACAGCGGCCACTCAACACCTTTATTGCAAACCACAACAGCTAATTAGAGAGAGAAAACAGAAGGGAATGCCTTGCCACAGTGGCAGGGTGGGGTGGGGGGGAGATGGGATTGGGGAGGGTGGGAGGGACACTGGGTTTACGGGTGGTGGAGAATGGGCACTGGTGAAGGGATGGGTTCCCAAACTTTGTATGAGGGAAGTATAAGCACAAAAGTGTATAAATCTGTAACTGTACCCTCACGGTGATTCTCTAATTAAAAATAAATAAATTAAAAAAAAATAAAATAAAAAAAATAAAGATATCAAATTAAAAAAAAAATAAAAAATAAAATAAATAAAATGTCTCCCACCATCCCTGGCTCATCAATTGTCACAAATGAAGGCTACCTTTAAGGAAAAGGTGGTGAAAGGGAAATAATTCCACAGGAGCCATACTAAGACTGTTCTTGCTTTTATCTATTTTTAAATGATTTTCAGACTCCGTAACTGATACCTTAAATGACGTTTTTAAAGTTTGGGTGTCCTCAGCATCATGAAACATGGCAATGGTGCCATTTTATCGATAGATTAGGGGGTGGGGATTACTTGACATTTTGCCTTAAAAACTTTCTTTTAATCTGCATCATGACTCAAATGCAACAACATGCCTACAAGTAGCACTTCTATAATGGCACATTTAAAATGTACTAAATGGTTCTTAAATAGGTTTAATGGTTCTTACTACAATAATATAAAACAGGAAAGGAAATCGGTTTAACACCCGCCCCCCCCATGACATACATCAGCTAGTCTGAAATGCCTATGAGCTTTTCAGCAATGTCTCTTGTCTATTGTCAGAGCACAGCTGTGTCCACTCAGAGGAGTTTTTCCATCATTCAGATAATCCAAGTAAAAGGAAAGATTTTGGCTAAAATTCTCAAGTATTTCCAGCACCAGTCTGCGGGCCAAGGTACCTGTGGATTTTTCACGTTCCATTGCAAACCAGCCTTCGGGGGCATACAATACATTTGCTTTTTCTCATTGCTGAGGCAGCACCATGGGGCAGAATCTGTGTTAATGACCGTCAAGCCAGCATATACAAAGAGGCATTTTTGTTTAATATATATATACATTTCCCAAAGGGATCATAATGGAATCACCAGCTAGAAAAAGAAAATCCTAACTGCCCACACACAGCGCAGAACCCTCCTCTTTTTCTCCTGCTTTTTTAAGAAAACAGACCCCTGGGCTTTGTCCACGAGTTAGAAGATGTCCCGGAGCCCCCACGAGAAGCCCCCTGCCGTGCCGGCACAAGCCCAGACTCACCTCCGGGAGCGGTCTGTCCTACATAGGCGGGCTGGCTGGACCGGGCGCCGGGGCTTGGCGTGAGGCATGGGCTGGCTGTTCCTGCGGCGCCCGGCAGAGGTAGCGGGTGCGGGTCTTCTCCACGCACAGCTCAGAGCCCGCGGGGGTCTGTTTGCAGCCGGGCCCAGGCCCTCCTGGGCCCTGCAAAACTCTGCCAGAGGCGCATTGTTGCCTGCCCTTGAGCGCGGTCGCCGGGCGGCCCGGCCAGCATCACCCTGATGAAACCTGAGGGCGGTGGGGGCAGAAGGTGCCACACTGGCTGACGCCGCCAGGGAGCCCTGGCCAAGGGGCCCGTGAAAGGCGGCTGCAGTGAGCTGATGAAATGCAGACGGGCTGTCAGAGCGGGGGGCCCCTCACCCTCCCAGACCAGCCGGGTGCAGTGCCTTTGCAGGCGGCGGGGGCGGCGGGGTGAGGGGCTCCCTCTTGGAGGAACAAACACAGCTGCCTGCCTGTTGATTGAGGGCCGGGCAGAGGAGCAGGTCCTGCCCCCAAGGAACGCTTGGACTGCGTGGGCGGTGGGGCATTGGGGTGGGGAGGGGTCGTTTCCCCACGGGGATCAGCCCTTCTCTGCAGCAGCTGTGAGGACAGTCCAGCCGGCAGCGGCAGGAAGGACCCACCTGTCCTCCGGCTCCCCCGTTTACACTCACAGACGCTCTAGCCTCTCTGGGTCTCCGTCTGCCTCCTCTGCCCTCCCTGTGCTCTCTGCAGGAGTATGAACCGGCAGGGCCACGAGACACAACCCACACCCGCCGAATTGCCTTCAAACGGTCAAGACGCAGTTTTGCCCCATATCCAAGAAAGCCTGGCCCGGCGGCCCTTCCTGCAGGCCTCTGCCGCTGTCCACTGGAATGTGCATGCGCCCCACCTAGAAACTGACAGCTTCTAGAGAAACCTCTTCAGACCTAGGGAGCTAAAATTAGCAGTTTGGAGTGGAGGCTTTGAAAGGCGGCAACTAGAAATAGTCCCTCCGTCTGGGCACCCTAGCCCTGGGAAGCAAATTGGGTATGCACAGAGAGTTTTGCGAAAATATGAGTAATACAGTGTGCGCTGCACTATGGTTTCATGCAATGACTTTTGTTTTGTTTTGTTTTGTTTTGTTTTCTTTCACCCGAAGGAAAAAGTCATCATCTAAAACCATCACCGAGCTGCCCACTGGTTGGTGGTTGTTTTTTCCATTTGATCTTCACTGAGCAGGAAGGAGTTGACAGATGAGAGTTCCGCGTGGCTGCTCCTGTGGGTTCCCATCTGTGAATCGGGTTGGCTGTGGGAAGGGAGCGGCAGCTGGCTTGATTTAAAGTTGGGTGCTCGATAAGTAAAAGGGAAAGATAGAAGTGGGTCCCCTGTTCCGAAAAAGGCCCTCTTCAGAGAAGAGGAGATAGCTTTAAATTGAGAGTGAAGAGAGGAGGAAGGTGTGATGATAAGAAATAAACAAGCGTTATCAGTGGGCTGGGGTCATGCCAGAGGGCGCCAGTGTCCCAAGGCCTTAGATAAGCAGGCCACTCGGGAGCAAAGTTCTTCAGTGGAAAAGTTGACCTCATCCTGAAACTTCGTTTCGTTCCTCACAAACAATCTGAAGGGCAATGCCCCTTAACCCTTCGGGTTCAACTTCAATTCATAAATTTAAGGGCAGAGGATTTTAAAATGATACAATGGGGGGTACCAAAGCAACAGTACAGCAGGTAGGGCTCTTGCCTCTTTGGTGGTCAACCAGTTTTGATCCCCCATATGGTCCCCCTCAAGCACTGCCAGGAGAGATTCCTGAGTACAGAGCCAGGGAGTAACCCCTGAGCATCACTGGGTGTGGCCCCCAAACCAAAAATTGCAAAACTTAAAAAAAAAAGATGCAATGATGTCTGCTGTTATACTTTATTCTTCTCATTAAGTTATCACCTCAGAATTTTCTGCTTTGATCTCAGAGCTGAATGGCCAGACATGGAGGAAAATCAAAGACAGAGGCCTAGGGCTTGAACTCAAAATCAAGCCAGGAGCCTCTTCTAAATTTATGGTGATTCTTTGAAGGTTGGGAATAGAAGAACTCAGGAGTTGAAGAGATAAAGAGACCACGTGCATCCATCCATCTGACAGCATCAAAATCTCCAAGGGGAAATTTTGGCCATAAGTCAAGGTCTTACTCCATTTAGCATCATTGCAAATAAACTAGCATGAAATACAAAATATATGCTATGGCAACTTCTCTTTCTGAAGACACAGGAAGAGATTAAACAACTTCCGTTTGTGAGGACATTTTCCCGTGCGAGCAGAGTAGAGAATGTTGTTTTTTTTTCTTTCCAACCAGATGCTAAGTTTTTTAAATTTTTAAAATTTTATTGAATTACCGTGAGATAGTTACAAGCTTTCATGTCTGGGTTACAATCTCACAATGATCAAACACTCATCCCTCCACCAGTGCACATTCCCCACCACCAATATCCTGGGTATACCCCCCCTTTTCAGTCTCCCCCTGACTCTAAGGCAGACAATATTCCCCACACTCTCTCTCTACTCTTGGGCATTATAGCTTGCAACACAGACACTGAGAGGTCATCATGTTTGGTCCATTATCTACTTGCGGCATGCATCTCCCATCCCAACTGGTTCCTCCAGCCATCATTTTCTTAGTGATCCCTTCTCTATTCCATCTGCCTTCTCCCCTCTGCTCATGAACCAGATGCTAAGTTTTAGCTGCTATCCTGAAAGGCCCTTGGACCTTTTGATTTCTTGGTTTCTCATGAAAGTGTACCCCAGCTTCACAACCCCCCTGGCCCACTGGGAGCCGGGACCGTCCCCATTTCTAACTCATCTGAAGTTCAACGTAGAGCTGCTAGGTGATCCAGCTCCAGCTCCTTCCCTTCTCCCAGATGGGCCGGGTTTATTAAACGGAGCTGGGCTCAGTTTATTACTGCTGGCACAGAGGCTGTCAAACACTGGTGTCTCTGGGAGGGCTGACGGTGCCCCCAGTTGGACAGCACATTCCTGGCTGAGGCTAAGTACCAATCACATGTCAGCTCAGATCAGATTTTCTGCCGGTCCTTGAGCCAAGCAGGAAAGGCTCACGCCTGCAGTGGGGAGCCGTTCTTTTCTGGGAGGTTCCCCCAGCACTGAGATCCTCACCCACGGCTTCCTCTCCCAGCCATCATCCCTACCCCCAGCCAGGCAATGCCGCTGCTGTTCTCTCTGTGTGATTCCTTGCTCAGTGGACATGACCTGAACCGGGCACCTGGAGCTCTCTTTCAGGCCCTTGGGCCTTATTTCCACACCCACTTTTCTTGCTTCTCCCTATGCCAGTGATTGAACCCAAGGTTTAGCCCCGTGATTCAAGTTCCCTGGGTTTCGAATGGCTCCTGGCCCCTTAGGTAAGATGGCTCAACAGGTATTTCTTCCCAAATGCAGTGGTGCAAGAAATAGAAGGTCAACAGCATTGTTCTCTCTGCTGTCTATAAAATTTCCCATGAGAACATGAGGTTTAAAAAGATTTGCGGTCAGAGAGATAGTATAGTGGGTAGGGCACTTGCCTTGCACGTGGCTGACCCATGTTCTATCCCTGAATCTCATATGGTCCCCTGAGACGGCCAAGAGTGATCTCTGTGTGCAGAGCCGGGGCTAAGCCCTGAGTACAGCTAGGGGAGGGAAGGAAGGAAAGAAGGGAGGGTGGGAGGGAGGAGCGAAAAGAAGGAAGGATTCTCCAAGCCTGGGGTTCAAAGGGCCGGGCATATGCTTTCCACCCGGGAACGCCATGTTCTGTCCCCAGCAGTGGATGGTCTCAGAGCTCTGCCAAGAACGACCCGTGAACCAAACATGATGACATCTCAGCATCTGTATTGCAAATCACAATGCCCCAAAGTAGAGAGAGAGTATGGGGGAAATTGTCTGCCATGGAGGCAGGGGGAGGGTGGGAAAGGAGGGGTATACCGGGGAGATTGGTGGTGGGGAATGTGCACTGGTGGAGGAATGGGTTTTTGATCATTGTGTGATTGTAACTCAAACATGAAAGCTTGTTGCTGTATCTCACAGTGACTCAATAAAATAAAATAAATAAATAATTTAAAAAAAATAATAATAAATAAAAGATGGACTTCTTCTGTAGCATTGTCATCTGGTTGTTCATCGATTTTGCTCGAGTGGGTACCAGTAACGTCTCCATTATGAGACTTGTTGTTACTGTTTTTGGCATATCAAAGATGCCACGGGTGGCTTGCCAGGCTCTGCTGTGCGGGCGGGATACTCTCAGTAGCTTGCCGAGCTCTCCGAGAGGGACAAAGGAATCAAACCCAGGCAGGCAAATGCCCTACCCACTGTGCTATTACCCACTGTGCTATTACTCCAGTCCATATATTAATATATACATAATATATATAAAAATATTGTGTATATATACAAAAGTATTATGTATATGTACATATATATATATGCATACACACATACAGGCACGTGCACTTTTTCTGTAAAAAAAAAAAAATAGAGTGACCTGTGAGTATTGGTCTGGGAGTAGCCTCAGAGCACACTGGATGTGACAAAAACAAAAGAAACAAAACAAAACAAAAACACCTTAATACATTGAAATATTTACAAAAATAGCAATTTTACCCAAAAATGGAGGGTGTGATTTTTATTGGAATTCATATATTCTAACAGAAATTTTTCCAAAATTGTTTGAATTTTGGAATTCATTCTTCCCCGGAGTAACCAACATTATAAAGGGTAGAGACTCAGGACTCACCTTCCAGAAATGCTCATTTCCTCATGTTCCTCCAGCTCAGTACTTCACCTGTCTGAAACCACAAGATTCAAAAGCCAGGTTGCAAGTCAGTGTACTGTGGCCAAAGGATAACCAAACTTCCATGATTAAAAGTTCCAGTTTAGGGGCTGGAGTGATAGCACAGCAGGTAGGGCGTTTGCCTTGCATGCGGCTGACCCGGGTTCGATTCCCAGCATTCCATAGGGTCCCCTGAGCACCGCCAGGGGGTAATTCCTGAGTGCAGAGCCAGGAGTAACCCCTGTGCATCGCTGGGTGTGACCCAAAAAGCAAAAAAAAAAAAAAAAAAAAAAAGTTCCAGCTTGGCTTATTTCTGTGTTTCCGGTACAGTTTTAGCAAGTCACAGTAAAGATTGCAACTTTCAGAAGAGAAGCACAATTCCTGATTTTCCAAACTTCACCTGGGGAGCTTTCGGTCCAGTTTCACAAATCCTAAGTGAAACCAATAAGCCAAACAATGTATGAAAATTTGAGTTAAGAAGCAATAAAGATTTTCATGTGTTAAATAGACTGCATTTCCTCAAAGTTTTTTTTAAGGCTTTCTTCTGCTAATAAAAGCTATACATACTCATAGGTACAAAATGGAATACTATGTGGTTGTTAGAAAAGATGAAACCATGAAATTTGCATATAAGTGGATCAACATGGAAAGTATCATGTTAAGCAAAATGAGTCAGAAAGAGAGGGACAGAAACAGAATGACTGCACCCATTTGTGGAGTATAAAGTAGCATAATAGGAGACTAACACCTAAGGACAGTAGATAGAAGGGCTAGGAAGATCTGCTCCACGGCTGGAAGCTGATCTCATTTGCTGGGGGAAAAGACAGGTGGGATAGAGAAGAGACCACTAAGTAAACAATGGGTGGAGGGATCACTCGGGAGGGTAGATGTGTGCTGAAAGTAGACTATGGACCAGACATGATGGCTGCTTAGTGCCTATACTGCAAACCATAACAACCAAAAGGAGACAGAGAGTAAGAAGGAATGTGTCTTCCACAGAGGCAGGGGGTGAGAAGGGATGCAGTGGTGCTGGGGGGGGGGGGGTCGCGGGGTGATACTGGGAACATTGGTGGTGGAGAATGGGCACTGGTGGAGGGATGGGTACTTGAACATTGTTTGATTGAAACATAATCACAAAAATTTGTAAGTCTGTAACTGTATGTCACTGTGATTCATTAAAATAAAAATTTTTTTAAAGAAAAGAAAAATAAGTTATACATACTCATTAATTAAAATAACAGGCTGTGGCTGAACATTGTTAATGTTTTGGTTTTGAACATTTCAAGCACTACTCTGTTCAGTAATGGGCACTATCAGATGTATTTTTTCTTTTATTTTTTCCTTCATGTGTGTTCTACATGGTTTTCCTTCACTGAAAAAACCTCTCTCTCTCTCTGTCTCTCTCTGTCTCTCTCTGCTGTCTGTCTGTCTGTCTAACTGTCTGTCTGTTTCTCTCTCTCTCTCTTTCTCTCTCTCTCTCTGTTGGGTTTTGGTCCTCACCCAACTATGCTTAGGGCTGCTCCTGACTCTGTGCTCAGGGATTACTCCCGGAGGGGTTCAGGTGCCCTGGATGGAACCTCTCAGTCAGCCAACCGAACAACCTTCCCTGCTGTGCTGTCACTCAGCCCCTGAGGTCTACCTCTCTCTTTAAGTGTGCTTCCGGAATACCAGTTTACTCTTCTTGGTGTCTGAATGTGTTAGCCTCTCTAGGGCCAGTATTGTTGGATTGCTTGTGTATTTTTGCTTCTAATGATGCCGTATAAGTTCTTGTAAACATATCTTTGGGTGCATCCCTCTCATCAAGGGTTGGAATGCTAAATTTGACATCAGTGATGGGTCAAAAGTTAGGAATATTTGAAGGATTTGAAACGTGTCCTGTGTTGTCTTTACCCACGGGACAGGAGTCCATCCATGGCCCTGAGAGTAGAGAATTCCAGATCCTTACGAGAGAATTCTAGTTCCAGCTCTCAGCACTAAGAAAAATGGTTGGAAATGCTTTGGGGGCTGGAGCCATAGTAGAGTCTGTAGGACACTTGCCTTGCAGCCAACAAGGGTTCTATCCTGGGCCTCCACCAAACAGGGTTCATTCATTCACTCATCTTTGGTGCTAGGGAGACTCTAGATCTTTCCCCGTGCCAGGCATTTGCCCATTGCTGAGTCCCATCCTCAGCCAATATCTCATTTTAACATATATTTCTTTGGTCTGGGTATGTGGCTCAACCATGAGCACTTAGTCAACTTGGCTATTGGGGCATTTTCTGTTTTGTTTTGTTTTGTTGTGTTGTGTTGTGTTTTTGCTTTTTGGGTCACACCTGGCAATGCACAGGGGTTACTCCTGGCTTTGCACTCAGGAATTACTCCTGGCGGTGCTCAGGGGACCATATGGGATGCTGGGAATCGAACCCAGGTCGGCCGCATGCAAGGCAAATGCCCTACCCACTATGCTATCGCTCTAGCCCCCATTTTCTGTTTTTTACACAGAAACAAACACTTCATCTATCATTGGCTGTAATGGGCTCTCTCTTCCAATTAGTGGTTTGTCCATTTGTGTGTAAAGTTTTTGTATATAAAAGTTTGCTAATGCAAACTATTATATATTTAACAAAAGCTATCCCGGGGGTAAGGAAGAGGTATTCTTTCTTACGTCATGGGTATAGTCTTCAGTTTCCTGAGATAGGGAAATTTTGGAGATCTGCTTCACAATGATGTGAATATATTTAACAGTTCATGTTGCCTCTGTTTGTTTGTTTTTATCACAATTAAAAACCACTACTATGGGGCTGGAGGGATAGTACAATGGGAAGTAGGGTGCTTGTCTTGCACATGGTGACTGAGGTTCCACCTCCACCATCCCATATGGTCCTCCAAACCCACGAGTCGTGATCCTTGAATGCAGAGCCAAGAGTAACCCCTGAGCACTGCCAGGTGTGGCCCCAAAACTGCTGTCACTGTCATCCTGTTGCTCATCAATTTGCTCGAGTGGGCACCAGTAACGTCTCCAAATCAATGTACATATTTAACGCAGTCACTTTCTTTGTTTGAACCCATCCGGGTTCAATCTCTGGCCTCCTGTATGGTCTCCTGAGCCTCCCAGGAATGATTCCTGATTGCAGAGCCAGGAGTAAACCCTGAGCACTGCAGGGTGTGACCCCAAAGCAAAACCAAACCCAAAAGACCAGAATTATTATTAATGCGAAATCTTGGGAGTTAAATTCTGCACACATTGGGCCAGAGACATAGATAGCAGGGAAGGCACTTGGCCTTGTAGACAGTGGACCCAGGCTCAAATCCCCGGAACCACACATGGTTCCCTGGCAGGTCGCCTCTGCCAGGAGGGATTCCTGCACACAGAGCCAGGAGCAAGTTCTGAACACAGCCGGGTGTGGTCCCCAAACCCAAAATAAATAAGCAATTTGAAAATGAAAAAATAGATTCTTGGGGGTTGGAGTGATAGCACAGTGGGTAGGGCTTCGGCCTTGCACGCGGCCAACCCGGGTTCGATTCCCAGCATCCCATATGGTCCCCTGAGCACTGCCAGGGGGTAATTCCTGAGTGCAGAGCCAGGAGTAACCCCTGAGCATCACTGGGTGTGACCCAAAAAGAAAAAACAAAACAAAACACACACACACCAAAAAAAACACGAAAAACTAGATTCTTCATGGTTCCTGGCAGGCGCGCCCCACCTGTCAAGGTTGTTCAGGACCTCAGTCTCCTGACCTTTGCGCAGCTGCTGAGGTTTGCCCTGTCACCTTTGCATTTACTGGAGGACGGGCTCCTGGGCACTCCTGTTACATAAGGGAGTGGCACAATCACACCCTCAATTGGGCAAGCGTCCCTCGAGGCCCTAGTGATCATTCTCCTCTTAGCCTTGTGAGACTCCAGGCAGCTGTCACGAGGAATATCATGTTCAGGAGGGTTTACTCGCCGGCTAGCTACTCCTTGGGCTGATGGGGATTGAAATCTGAATTAATTATTCAAAGCTTTACCAAGTGGGTCCTTTGCTTTTTAATGTGACTCAAGAATAAAGGTCAGCGAAAGGCAGCCAAGTCAGAAAGGAGCCAGTAATATTATCTGCTAGCAGATGACACCATCTCAGACGTAGATAATCCTAAAGACTTCACAAAGAACCTGTCACAACGCCTATAAAAATTCAGTAAAGGCTTAGAAAATAAATAAGCAAAGCGAGTTGGAATGATAGGACGTTTGTCTTGCACCTGGCTTCCCGGGGTTGGATTCCTGGCACTGCATATCGCCCCCATGCCTACCAGGAGTGATCCCTGAGCACAGAGCTGGAAGTAAGCCCTGAGCACTACCAGGTGTGGCCACAAAACAACAGACAAACAAGAAAACAAATCAGTAAAAAGCACTTTGTTTTCTACACACCAGCAATGAATTGTGCAAGATGAAAATGAAGAAAAACAGTCCCATCTATGTAAAAGCAGCAGAGAGTAAATTAGGAATGAACTTCATCCAGAAAAAGATTTGTTCATGGAATTCTATAAAACACTGATGAAATGAATTAAAGCAGATTAAAAAAAAATACATCCCCATGTATGTGGATTTGAATAATGAATATTGCCAAGATGAAGAGAACACATGGAATGGGGCAAACAAGCCCATAACATTTGGAAATCTGCTTCATGAAAATAAATTTATGCCCCGTGAGGACAAAATCAAGGGCACAGAGGATTACATCATGATTTTGCCACGCTGCGTGATGGCCTATTGTCTGGCAACACGCCCTGCACTGCACAGAAAATGTCAAACCCAGTGAAGGCTCTGTCTTTCCCCAGTTTTACTCATTTCCCCTTAGACAGGAAAGCTGAAATCCAAAATCAAAATAGCAGTTCCATTCTTGTCATGAACATAGCAAGCTATTCCTTTACTTGCCAGAGCTTTGAACACAAGTATCAGCGTCACCCTGACTTTCCTGTGTGCCTCCAGCCGGTCCCTAAGCTCACCCGCCTCTCCAGCAGTTATGATGGCACAGGCTGAAGAAGGCTCCTTGCACGGTCCTTGACTGGATGACAGGAGGGGACTTCGATGCATCTTTCCTCCTGGCTATACACCGTCCAGTCACTCTAGAAGTCTAACATCCAGAATAGCCCGGACACAGGTGCAATGTGAAGTGGGCCCGAGCTGGGCTCAAGACAGTACAGGTGTTCAGGCATTTGCCTTGCATGCACCCCGCTTCAATTGCATGCACATGGTCTCCTGAGCACCATCAGGAGTGACCCCTGAGTACAGAGCTGGGAGTAAACCCTGAGTACTGCCAGGTGTGGTGCATCCCTCTCCCCCGTCCCTGACCCCCCCATACACACACCCACACACCAAATAGAAGAATCCCACCATAGTGATTCTGAGAGTGTCTGGGCACAGCCTGGAGGGGTGGAAGCATCCCCAGGGTCCTTTCTTAGGACTTGTCTTTTCTTTCAACCCGGGGTCCTCCCCGCTTCCATATGCCCTCTGCAGTTGATGTGAGGTATGGTGGCGTTTACTGCCCACAAATTTCACATCAATATCAGAGCTGTGGTGGAGCAAAGCATTTCTGTCTCCTTTCATTTGGAGTTTCCGGCGTCTTTACAAGGCCCCAAAGGCAACAGAAGCGAAGGGCAAGAGAACTGGTCTTTAGTAGGAAGCTCGCCACTGGACGGAGAGGAGGAATAAACTAGGGGAGGGAATGCCAGGACAATGGTGGAGGGGGAAAGTGCCTGCTCTAGAGACAGGCAGGGGGACAGGAGGGAAACTGAGGACATTGGTGGAGGCAAGTGGACACCAGTGAAGGAATTGGTGTTGGAACTTTGTATGCCTAAAACTTAATGATGAATCTTTGTAACTCTGTGATTCACAGTGATTAAAAATTTATCACCCCCCAAAAAAAGAAGAAAAATTTAAAATGGGTCCAGGGAAAGAGTCGGTTGGCTTTGTTTTGTTGTGTTTTTGCTTTTTGGGTCACACCTGGCAATACACAGAGGTTACTCCTGGCTTTGCACTCAGGAATTACTCCTGGTGGTGCTCGGAGGACCATATGGGATGCTGGGAGTCGAACCCGGGTCAGCCGCGTGAAAGGCAAATGCCCTACCCGCTGGACTATCACTCCAGTCCCCAGAAAAGATGGTTTTAATGCAGAATATATCAGAGCACGGGGGGGGGGGGAGGGTCTTCCAAATACAAGGCCAGGTCCCTTGCCCAGAGTAGCTCACTCAGGGGACTTGAGTCCACCTCTATATAAGTAACCCATTCCCCACCCTCCCCCAGCCCAGAATAGCTAGTTTAGACAGTTGCAGGCAATCAACTGCTTTTTACCAGGTGATGCTGTTAGAAAACATGGCCCTATGGTTTCCTAGTCCAGTGGCACAAGTCATAAATTGATCAACAATATCCATCCTCGTTCTGCCTTCATGGACAATAGGGCTGGAGTGGACAAGTCTGAGATAAACTCGTCCTCATTGTGGTATTAGGCCTCAACTTGGGATAATATCTTATTTGAATGAGAATGCCCAAAGAGGGCAAATGTTTTCTTAAAAGGGACGAAGCTGGGGCCGGAGTGATAGTACAGTGATAAGGGCATTTGCCTTGCATGCGGCCCACCCAGTTGAATTCCCAGCATTCCGTGTGGTCTCCTGAGCACCACCAGGAGAAATTCCTGAGTGCACAGTCTGAAGTAACCCCTGAGCATCACAGGTGTGGCCCAAAAAGTCGAGAAAGAGAGAGAGAGAGAGACAGAGAGAGACAGAGAGACAGAGACAGAGAGGTGGGGGGAGGAGAGAGAGATTGGGAGAGAGATATGAAGCTACGAAATTTGGTTTGGGATTTTATTGGAACTCTTTAATGAGTTCCTATATGGGGCTGGAGCAATAGCACAGTGGGTAGGGCGCTTGCCTTGCACGCAGCCGACCCGGGTTTGATTCCCAGCATCCCATATGGTCCCCTGAGCAACCGCCAGGAGTAATTCCTGAGTGCAAAGCCAGGAGGTAACCCCTATGCATTGCCAGTGCGACCCAAAAAGAAAAAACAAAAACAAAAAAAAAAATGAGCTCCTATAATTTTAAAATAAGAGACACCTTACTAGAGGCATCTGTTTCCTTAGGAGAGTTCATACAAAGGTATTTCAGGTATAGGCTTAATCATTCATGAGCACAGGCCAGAGAGAGAGAGAGAGAGAGTGCACGGGTTAAGGCCCTTGCCTTACACACAGCCTTGGCCTGTTCTATCTCCAAAACCACACGTGGTTTCCTGAGTCCCACCAGAAGCGATGTTCAAATACAGAGGCCAGAGTGATCCCTGAGCATTGATGACCTGAGTAGCCCAACCTTCGAACCCCTGAATAATAATCCACACCCATGGCACAACCACCAATAAGAATTCATCATATAGCCAATGACTGAATTCTACCCACATGGATGACCCCACAGCCCCTGAAGGTACGACCCTGAACCGCCAGTGGCCAAGGAAAACAGTCCTGGCTCCATTGGGTACTACGAGGAGATCACTCAGGGAATTCACTCAACAGTGCCTGTGAGTGCCCAGTCATGGCTGGCGACTGGCATTCCTGAGAAACAGGAGGCAGAGCTCTGCCCTCACAGGGGAACACAGGAAGCCATGGGAGGGAAGGGAGGGGATGTGGGGGTGGCAAATGCTGTTTGGGGGTGGTACATCCGAGGGGTAGCTTCAGGGAGGTGGGGCAGCAGAAGAAAGTCTTGAAAGAGGTAGCAGGGTGGGCAAAGGGTCGGTGTGTGGCTCATTTAAGAGAACTGCAGTGCCTGGCAGTGTAAACAGCAGGGGGCCCGCCAGGGAAGGCCTCTGGGGCTGACCCCTTGGGCAGGGACACCAGGGACCTGGCTTCAAAGGGCCCCACACTTGGTTTAATGAAATACTGGACCATTTTGGAAGAGACCCTGCCTTTTCCTTTTGCGTGGCACCTGCAAATCATGCAGTGGGCCTTAGGACGAGACGTGACGGTGCCTTTTCAGAAGGCTTGTAAGTGGGGAGACGTGACGGTGCCTTTTCAGAAGGCTTGTAAGTGGGGGGTGACGGGCGGTGACCCATAGAGAAGCAAGCACGGGTAGACTAAGGAGGTGGGTGGTGCGGAAATGAACGAGGTTCTAGTAGAAACCTAGGGGGCGTCTCTCTCCTACCTAGAGCAGATGAGATCAGGGCTGGAGCCATATGACAGCCGGAAGTGCACTTGCCTTGCACGAGGTTGACCCAGGTTGGGTCCTCCAAGCCCATCCAGGAGTGATTCCTGAGCACAGAACCAGGAGTAACCCCTGAGTACAGGCGAATGTGGTCCAAAACCAAATACGAACAAGAAGTGGTGCGATCATTGTAAACATGAATATAAACGCAATATCCCCTCTCTAACATTGACTGATGGTGGGGAATTTCTTTTACGTCAGTTAAGAAATGTCAGATGTTTTACACTTCCAAACATAATTTTTATCTGAAACTTTTGGAGTTCTCTCTCCTGAAAGAATTGATCTCTGCCTCTAGAAGGCTCTCAGGGTATTCTTCTAAACGTCTTTCTTGTTTTTGTTTTGTCCTATTTATGTTTTCCTGTTTTTGTTTTGTCCTAGAAGTGGACATGCTGGATCAAGCCATAAGTGCATCTTTAATTTTGATATTATTAAGCTATTCTTCAAATGATTCCACAAAATTTCACTCTTTGGGGGCTAGTGAAATAGTATAGCAGGTACAGAGCTTGCCTTGCTCATGGCTAACACCGGTTCAATACGCGTCACCCTGTATGGTCCCCCGAACACAACCAGAAGTGATTCCTGTGCACAGAGCCAGGAATTAGCTCTGAGCACTGCCAATGTGACCCAAAAATAATTCCCCCCTGCCAAAAAACTTAATTCTTCCCTGTAACCTCTGAGCTTCCAGACTGGGAGCACTCTTTCTGACATAATAGTACCAGAATTGTTTTAATTTCCAACTTAATAAATAGAATTAGTCTTATCATTTATTTGCATTTATTAATATTTTATATGAGTAATACTAGTTTAATAATTATTATTTAATTGTATTTCTATTCTTTAAAAAGAGGTGAAATTTTCATATATCAAAAGTATCTGAGTGATTTTGTCTGTGAATTACCTATATATCTTCTTTATTTTCTTTCTCTATGTAATTAGCTTTTTTTTAACTTGTAAGTGTAGTTTATATGTAAAGGCTAGCATGCCCTTGTCCTTACCATAAGTACTTGTTTGTCACATATTTTACATTCTTTCCATGAGAAAAGTCTTAAATGTATGTGGAAAAAAATTAACAGTTTCATCTTTTAAATCTTTTGAAAGCTTTCATTTTCAGAGAAAAAAAAAAGTCCTACCAATGTGATGAGAGTCTCCTGAATTGTCTTATAAAATGCTGATGGTTTAATTTGTTAAGGTACTATCTGCTTCTTTGATCTTGTTTGGTGAGCGGTGCATGAGCTAAGGAAACATTTCCTGTCTCAACACCCAACCATTCAAAATCAAATTTCTCCACTGATTCAAAATGCCACTATTACTAGCATTTCAGTTCTCATCTATTTTGGGCCTCTTCATGGTACTGTACTTTATTCCATTCACTTGCTCACCTCTGAGTTATTGTGAAACTGTTTAGTACTTATGTCAGCTCTAGTTTGTTTTGATGGCTTCGAGGGCTACATTCTGCCCATACTCTTCTTTCATTGTTCCCTCTTTACTTTTCTGTGTCAACATCATCATCACCACCTCTGTAATTCCCATGCACACCCTTCCATCTTTCTGGAGACAGCATCACCCCTGAATTTTCATAAAGGTCAGTCTGAATTCATGACAGAGAACCAAAGATGCACAGAGAGGGCGGAGAGATAGGACGAGGATTCAGGCGCTTGCCGTGCAGGTGGACAAGCTGTGCCGGAGCCCTGGCACCTCCCATGGCCATTTGGTCCCCCTGAGCACACCTAGTGTGGGGCCTAAACAAAAAATAAAATAAAAATTAAAAATCAGGCCTGGAGAGAGATTGTGCAGTGGGTAGAACACGCGTGAGATCAATACCGTTCAATTCCCAGCACTGCATGAGATGTCCTGAGCACAGCCAGTAATGATCCCTGAGCACCACCACGTTCGGGCCAAAATTCCAATGAACTAAGTCAGTAAATACATACATGTCACCTAAAGGGGAGAAAGGGACATCCTGACATGCACACCACAGAGCGCAGAGTGGAAAGCACTTGGCTCAAGTGAAGTAGGTCAGAGCAAAAGGCACCGATTGTGTGGCCCACGCAAGGGAGAGACCCGGAAGAGGCAAAGTCACAGAAACTGAAAGTGGAACCGGCCCCCTGGAACGGTGGAACTGGGGGTTATTGTTGAATGGATAAGAACTTTCTGTTTGGGAGGGTGTTCTGTGGACAGCGGGGAGAACTTAATGGCATGCTAGGAAGAATTCAGCCAGAATATTTTTGTGTTTTGTATATTTTACCAAATTAACTGTTTCCCGGGGAAAGGCTGGGCATGTGCTGAGTGGTGATCACGTGACTACGGTTTAATCCGTTCACTCTTCAAGACAAGGGATTCTAGCGCAGCCACCTCACTCCCTCTCAAAACAATGCAACGTACTTTGAGAAACAAACTACAGAACCTGCATCTCTGGAAATCCCCCTCCCAGGCTGCGAACCACAAAGGGAGGAAACAGAACAGGGTGAAACCAAAAGTTTACAGTCAAAACCTACAGGGTCCTCTTACTTCATTTTGCACTCGAAAAACTGGAGCATGGTCTGATGGGAGCATGGAAGCTCTCTTCACCTTGGTCTTCATTTTCGGCATTAAGCTTGTTCCCAAATTTCTTTGGTGAAGCAAATAAGTGTAAATAATCTCATTAAAGAGCTGGGGAGAGGGCTGGAGCTATAGTACAGCGCGGAAGGCATTTGCTTTGTACATGACCAACCTGGGTTCAATCCCCAGCATCCCATATGGAACTCTGAGCACTGCCAGGGGTAATTCCTGAGTGCAGAGCCAGGAGTAACCCACTGTGCATCACCAGATGTGACCCAAAAAGCTAAAAAAAGAATACATAAGTAAAATAAATGAAGAGCTGGGGAGATAGTACAGCGGGTAGGATGCTGTCAACCCAGTTTCCATCCCTAGCACCACATATGGGTACATGGCCCACCAAGCACTGCCAGGAGTGATCCTTGGGGCAGAGCAAGGAATAAGCTCTGAGTCTGGCCAGGCATGGCCCACAAATATAAACAACAAACAAAACTTTTGCTTAACTGCTGAAGCGCTAGTAGAGGGGGTAAGATGCTCACCTTGCAGGTGGAGGCCTAGACTTTGATTCCTGTCACTGTTTATGGTCCCTAGAGCTGCTCCACAAGTGGTTCCTGGGGACAGAGCCCAGAGCAAGCCCAGACACTCATATTCAGATACTCACACTCAGAAACTCAGAAACTCATACTCAGGCACTCACAACACTCAGACACACTCAGATACTCAGACACTCACACTCAGACACTCACACTCAGACATGCAGACACTCACAGTCAGATACTCGGACACTCACACTCAGACACTCACACTCAGACACACAGACACTCACACTCAGACACTCACACTCAGACACACAGATACTCACACTCAGACACTCACACTCAGACACTCACAACACTTAGACACTCATATTCAGACACACAAACACCCACACTCAGACATGCAGACACTCACACTCAGACATTCACACTCAGATACACAAACACTCACACTCAGACATTCAGACACTCACACTCAGACACATAGACACTCACACTGACACTCAGAACTCACACTCAGACATTCACACTCTGATATACAGACACTCACACTCAGACACATAGACACTCACACTGACACTCAGAACTCACACTCAGACATTCACACTCCGATATACAGACACTCACACTCAGACATTCAGACACTCACAGTCAGACACTCAGACTCAAACACTCAGACTCAGACACTCACACTCAGATACATAGACACTCACAATCAGACACACAGCCACTCACACTCAGACACTCTGACACTCACACTCAGACACTCAGTCACACTCAGACACTCTCACTCAGAAACTCTCACTCGGACACACAGATACTCACATTCAGACACTCAGACACTCACACTCAGACATTCACACTGAGATATACAGACACTCACATTTAGACACTCAGACACTCACAGTCAGACACTCAGACTCAAACACTCAGACTCAGACACTCACACTCAGATACATAGACGCTCTCACTCAGACATTCACACTCAGATACAGAGACACTCACACTCAGACATTCACACGCAGATACAGAGACACTCACACTCAGACATTCAGACACTCCCACTCAGACACCACATTCAGACACTCACACTCAGACACATGGACACTCACACTTAAATACACAGACAATGACACTCAGACACACAGACATTCACACTCAGACAATCAGACACTCACACTTAGACACTCAGTCACTCACACACAGAAACTCAGACACTCACACTCAGACACTCAGGCACTCACACTCAGACACAGACACTCAAACTGATATCAGAAATCAACACTTGAGAGAGGCTGTTGACTGCCATCACGACTGCCACACAAACACAAACTTACTGTTGTTCCAGAGGAGACTATTGTAGAAACTGTCATAAGATGTAGGAACATCTAAATCCAGTGATAATCCAAAAGCTCTCCAGGGGAAAGAAGCGTAGTTGATTAATGCTGTGATAAATAAGTGGATTCAATTACTTATAATAATAAAATTTCACAGAAGAACAAAGCTGTCTAAGCAAATATCATGAGATTTGAGAATGTGCAAAGGGCACAATGGGCTGGAGCACAGGCTTGTCTGCACATCGCCAGGAATAACCCCTGTAAGCACCGAGCCGGGAGTAGCCCCTGGGCATTTCCAGGTATGACCCTCCCGCACACCCTCATCAAATAAAAAAAGTAAAAGAACATTCAAAGATGTGGGGGGAGGGTTCTCAGTGGTGGACAATGATGGGAGGGAATAAAGGGAAATGCTTCTCAAGGAAACGGGGTTTTTCTCAGATTCCACTCTGGAGAATAGGAAAAGGGTGAGCTTCAAAAGTTATAAGTCAGGGGCTGGAGCAATAGCACAGTGAGCGGGGCATTTGCCTTAAATGTGACCGACCCAGATTCGATTCCCAGCATCCCATATGGTCCCCTGAGCACTGCAAGGAGTAATTCCTGAGTGCAGAGCCAGAAGTAACCCCTGTGCATCTCTGGGTGTGACCCAAAAAGCAAAAAAAAAAAAAAAAAAAAAAGTTGTAAGTCAACCAATTTTGATATGCCAGGGGATATGACTGGTTAAGGAAGATAAAGAAGATCACATAAAAATTTTCAACCAAGACCTCTAAAATAGATACCATGTTCCGAAGAGTTGCATAAACATATAAAGGCAGTAATTACAAAGCAAATGACATAATAAAAAATAAAGGTCCACCACACACCCATTAGAATGGTCAAAAATCAAAATATTAACAGCACCAAAAATCTCAAGGGTTTGAAGCAACCAGAACACTATGGTCATTCGGGAAAATAGCTTGGCAGTTCCTTACAAAACTCAACATTCCAACCATACACTCCAGCGATGTCATTCCTTGTTACTTACCCACAGCAACAGAAAATTTAAGAACACACAACAACCTGCACATGTGGCTATGACAGCTTGGCTCAGGATGACCATGTTTATGGAAATTGGGAAACAGTCGATATGATGTCCTTAAGTTGGTTGTCCATGGAGAAACTATGTCCTATCTAGACACCAACGCGTCAACTCATGCAAAGATGCAAAAGACCCTTCAGTGTGTGTTAATGAGTGTCAGATGTCCATCTGAAAAGAATACAAGCTGTGTGATTCCAAGGCCATGGCATTCTGGAGAAGGAAAGCTGTAGAGACAATACAAAGATCAGAGGTTACCAGGGCGTGAGGGGTGGGAGGAGTAAACAAGAGAAGCACAGAGAATATTTGCAGCAGTGAAAGTGCTCTGCATTCTCAAGGATGGATACATGTACTGATACAATTGTTTAAACCAAGAGTGATACAATGGTATCACTGTTCATTGATTTGCTCCAGCGGGCGCCAGGAGCATCTTCATTTATCCCTTTCGTGTGCTAGTGTAGCCCAATGGTGTCTTCTCACTCCAGGAACACCAAGAACATGTTGTTACTGTTTCTGGTATATCAAATACATCACGGGTAGCTTGCCAGGCTCTGCTGTTATCAATGATAACCATTGTTAATGAACCCGGGTTCAGTGGGGAGAAATTACAAGTGAAGTGCTAATGTAAAAAAACTAATATAAAAATTATATTTAACAACCTGAGAAGATGGAGAACTTGTGCCCCCAAAACCCATCTTACTCTCAGGCTGGGGATCAGGGGTTTTAGAAGCTGGGTTAGAAAAGTAAGATTAGAAGAAAATGATAGGAAATGTGTCAGGGGAGAAGGGAGTCCTCTCTCACATCCATCTGACTGACATCAGAGGTGGATGAAGGCCAGAAGATGATGGTCTGTGCTTTGTGGAACCCTGAGATTACAGGGATCAGCAACATGCACCCCTGGAGTCTGCATCATCAGTTTAATCATCGCCCCAGAGAACCGGCTGTTTGCTCTCTTTCCCCCATCCACCACTGGACCTTCGTTAATTAAACACACAATGCACAAAAATATTTGTTAGGATTGAAGCACAGGGCCAAGGCCACAAGGGAGTGAAAGGCTATAGGAAGTATATGTGAGATGAGGCCGGGGTGATGGCAGAGTGGGTAGGGTGCTTGCCTTGCATCCCATAAGGCTCTCTGATCACCACCAGGAGTGACTGCTGAGTGCAGAGCCAGGAGGAAGCCCTCAGGTGGTCCCCAAACCAACCAACCAACCAAACAACCAACCAACCAACCAACCAACCAACCAACCAACCAACCAACCAAAAATCTCATCCTCCTGGGTACTTTGCTAATGAAAGCTTTGACAGGAAAATGCAGTTTGTCATGTTACCTTAGGGAACGAGAGGATCCAAATATGTCACACCTGGCCCAGGCTCGAGCCCCCCATACCACATGGTCCCCTGAAGATTACTGGATGCAACCCTGGGAGCCCCCGAAATGTCACCCTGGGTGATCCCTGGCTCCACCAGGCCCAAGTAGCACCTCATCCTCAGGCCTTTGCATTGAGCACTGGCCTGTCTGGTGAGACTCACCAGCGGGGTCCTCAGATCCCCTGAGCACTGCTTGTGGGAATCCTCCCCACCGTAACACAAACCAAATACAAAAAGAAGATCCCACCCAAAAAAAAATATGCCTCTTTGGTTTCATGAGTATTTTAAGTGCTGATGTCTGAGAGACACAGATGGGGAGGGAAAAGTAGCTTTCTGGAAGGCCTCATTATCTGACTGAAAACAGTAACTTCTGGGAAACAAGGCTGCCTTCAATTCCTCTTCAGAGTCTCAGTACAGCCAGATGGAGATATCAATAAAACTAGCCCCAAACATTCCTCCGAGGAGTACTGTGATCTTGAAAAATTAAGATCATAGACCTATTAGACAAATATCATCACACATGCCTCCTTTCTTTTCTCCAGAAACCATCTGCCTTGCCAGATAGTACAGTGGGAAGGGCATTCGCCTTGCAAGCCGCCAACCCAGGTTCAATCCCCATATCCCCATATCCTACCCCACACCGAGCCTGCCAGGAGTAATTCCTGAGCACAGAGCCACGAGTAAGCCCTGAGTACCACCAGGTGTGGCCCAAAAACAAGAGAGAGAAAAGAAAAAAAGAAACAGTCAGAAACCATCTGCCTTTCCTGAAGAAACACACCTGCCTTTTCCACAGGAGATTTTAACAGGAGCCTTTCCCTCTTGTCACTAAATTAAGTGATTATTATAATAATAATTATTATTATTATATTAATATAATATATAATAGTATGCACTGTCATTCTGTTGTTCATCGATTTGCTCAAGTGGGCACCAGTAACGTCTCCATTGTGAGACTTGTTACTCTTTTTGGCATATCGAATACGCCACAAGGAGCTTGCCAGGCTCTGCCATGCAGGCCTCATACTCTTGATAGCTTGCCGGGCTCTCTGAGAGGGGCGGAGGAATCGAACCTAGGTCAGCTGTGTGCAAGGCAAACGCCCTACCCGCCTTGCTACAATTTCTTTCAGTCTGTAAACAAAGGATATCTTTTTGTCTTCCTTTGTTTTTAGCAATGTTTCATTTTCAATACATAGATCCTTTGTAAGAGTTCTACCCGTTCTTTCTTTTTTGATGAAACTATGTTCTTTTCTTTTTCTTTTTAATAGATTTTTTTCCTAATTTTTTCCTAATTTTTCCTAATAAATAAAAATGTTTGCATACTGAAAATAATATACTATAATATAATAATAGTATATAGTGTAGACTATAGAATATATTATAATGTATTATCATCATCATCATCATCATCTTACACTTAACCCTTCCTGGAGCCAAGGTTTTCCTCTCTGGTTGCCACGTACACACAAAATCAATCTTTTCTCCTATCAGCCCGCCCTTCATCAGTGTCATCTGAGGACTCCGGGGCCCGCAGTGAGAGCAGCATGAAAGCTTCCTCTCCTCCCCTGTACCCGACAGCGAGTCCAACTCAGCCCACAGACCTGCGGGAGAGGTACACATGGGTAGGGTCCTAACGGGAGCACCAGCCCCTCTCCACCTCTCCTTTCTGCCTCTCATACTCGCCCTGTCTGCTCCTCCACCACAGACCGGTTTCCTCTGGCACCACCTCACGCCCACAGCCTGGCCACCAGGCAGCCTCAGACCCGCTTCGCTCCACTGAAGGCCACAGAGCTGCAGGAATGGCCGGAAGTGGGGAGCAGGCCAGTCACTGACTTAAATAAGCAGAATGGAAAGAAACGGTGGGAGGCCCATAAGGGGCCATCGTGTTGGGGCCACACCCTGCAGAGCTCAAGGCTTGCTCCTGGCGTCCTGGCGGGGCTCGTGAGACCATCTGGGATGTTGGGGATCGAACTGGACTAGCCACCTGCAAGGGAGGTGCCTTGCTCGCGGTACTATTGCTACGGCCCAAGAGACACAGTATTTCTTTTTTTGGTGGGGGGGGTCACACCCGGCAATGCACAGGGGTCATTCCTGGCTCATGCACTCAGGAATTACCCCTGGCGGTGCTCAGGGGACCATATGGGATGCTGGGAATTGAACCCGGGTCGGCCGCGTGCAAGGCAAACGCCCTACCCGCTGTGCTATCGCTCCAGCCCCGAGACACAGTATTTCTGAATAGACGACAGTGCTACTCCTGGTGGGCGAGACAGTCACCGTTCACCACATGGTTCATCTCCTCAGCGCAGGGGTGACCTGAGAGACACAGGCAGGCCAGCATCGCCAACTCTCCTCGCTTGGACACCCCCAGCCCTGGGAGGCTCTGTCCACCTGGGGTTGGCCAGAGTGGGTGGGAACTACAGAATCCTGCTCTGAATCATAGTCATCTTGACCCTTTTTCAAATTTGTACTTATTATTTATTTACTTTTGTGGGGCCGAGATTGAGCCCGGGGCCGCACATACAGGAATCATCTGCTTTACCGTCCAGTCCCATCCTTGGCCCTTTTGGATTTTTGTGGTGGCAACGGCTGTGTGGAACATGATGTAGGAGTCCCGTGCCTGGCCGTACCATCCAACATTTGTATCTGCTGAGCTATAACCTCTCACCCATAGTCTGGCCTCCAGCCCCAAATCCATCCTTTGCCCTGTTTCCCCACACCCACATCCTCTCCTTCTCCGGTAAGCCGGACGGCCACCATCCACAGCACCTGGATGGCCGGCCTGTCCCCCCTGCACCCCTCACCAGGCTCAGCACTGACTTGGCAGACACCAGCTTTCAAATTCAGCCCCTGAACTTAGCTGTGTCACAGTCTCCTCTGGTCATCCTTGCTGGGTCATCTGAAGATCAAAGAATGGCCGACGAGAAGGAGAAGATGCTGCTGTCTCTACACTCCTCCCACTGTCAGGTCTGTCTGCTTCTCATCCCTCAGCCTCTCCTTGGCGCCCACTTCTGCCGAGACCCCCCACTTCTCGGATCACACTAAAGAATGTCTCAATGCACCTGAAGGGAAACTGGGGAGATGGCTGACGGGCTGGAGCGAAGGCTTTTGCAGGTGGAAGCCCCGGGTTCATCCCTGGCACCTCTGGGGGTAGCCCCGAAACGATATACCACCAAAAGAATGTTCCAGAAGTGTCTCTGTGGTGAGAAGGCTTGCCCTTCAAAGCTCAAGGCAGATAAATTTAGACATAAAACAAGAAGTAAGTCTTGATGTGGCTGACAGTGATCTTAGAGAAGTGACTACCCCTCCACCCCAGAGTGTAAGCTAGCGTGGAGGGAGCAGGAGAGGGTGCATCCACACTGCTCAGTCCCAGACTCTGGGCCCATCCCCCAAGTCCTGAGCCCTTTGCTTCGGGGAGGGCATGAGGATCTGTGTGGGGAAAGAGCTGGTGTTCTGAGACCAGGGTGGAGCCCTGCCGACACTCTGGGACATGTGGGGGAAGGCTGCATGGACGAAACCCTGCCAGAAACGGGTTCCTTGCCGACTATTGTCAACCATAAAGCCTCACATCAAAAAGCAAAATGCTAAGTATAAAATAATACTCACAAGGGGCTGGAGCAGTAGCACAGTGGGTAGGGCGTTTGCCTTGCACGGCCGACCCGGGTTCGAATCCCAGCATCCCATATGGTCCCCCGAGCACCACCAGGAGTAATTCCTGAGTGTATGAGCCAGGAGTAACCCCTGAGCATCGCCGGGTGTGACCCAAAAACAAAAAAAAATAATAATAATACTCACAAGAAGCTGGTGCTTCTGCTCCGGCCCCACCCCTTGAGCGTGAGGTGAGAGTCAAAGAGCCCGTCAGGCTTCTCCAGATGGTGAACGCTTGTCTGAAGTCCAGGGTGCCAGGCTGGACCCCCGAGGCGGGGAGGGACGAAATCCCACCCATGTCCAATGGGCACCTGCAAATATACGGTCTCGGGCTTGCCCCTATCATTAAAGCATTATTGGTGGCTTCTTTATCAGGAAACTGCAGCAATGTCCAGGAGCTCCAGAATTCTGCTGTGTGTGTAGTGAGACCTCATTAGGGTTGTTTCGGGCTGGAGAGAGCTCCCCCAGCCCGCTAGCTTCTGCCCTCCTCCCTGTGCCTCCGACTCCAACTCTTCTGGGTGCCTGAAGAGTGGGATCAGGCAGGATGTCTCCTATTGTGCTTGGCTCCTTTCACAGTGCTCTGCAGCTGATATCCGAATTCCCTGCACTGGGGGACTGTGTGTGTACAGAGCTCGCTCTGCTCATCCATTTCTCTTTCAAAGGTCACTTGTGTCACTTCCATCGTGCTGTCAATTGTAAAGAATGCTGCTAAACTTGGGATCTTTCCCAGCAGGCTCGGGGCAGCATATGGGGTGCCAGACATGGGACCCAGCAAGACAAGTGCCCTACCCACTGCACTATCACACTGGCCCGTCTTTTCCCTTTCTTCTATATGTCCCCAGCTCTGCCCTCTGGGTTGGTTCTCCCGGTTTGGTGCTTGAACGAACTAGGGAGGTAAAAGGCCCCTTTCCACCAACGGAGGCTGGAGGCGGGAGGTCCCTTTCCTCGCCTCCAGCTGGGATTCTTAGATTAGTCACCCATGTCCTCTCAGCACCTGAGAGGGGAAATTGCCTAGACTATTTTGAGAATGCAGACTACACTAGACTGGAATGCTGTGGGTGGGCTGGGAGCTAGCTGGGGTATCCAGGCCTTCCTTGATCTTGATAAGGTGTCCTACAATCCTGAGGGAGAAGGTGTTCAAAACTGATAGGAGGCAAATCGTTCCTCTTTACAATCAACCCCTCCTTCCTTGCAGACAAGCAGAGAGATAGTGCAGTGGGTAGGGCACTTGCCTTGCACTTGGCTCACCCAGGTTTGATCCCTGGCACCAAAATGTGGTTCCCCAAGTCCTGTCATGATTGATTCCTGAGCACAGGGCCAGGAGTAAGCCCTGAGCACTGCCAGGTGTGGCCCAGAAAATGAAACAGAAAGACAAAAAGAAAGGAAGGAAGGAAAGAAGGAAGGAAGGAAGGAAGGAAGGAAGGAAGGAAGGAAGGAAGGAAGGAAGGAAGGAAGGAAGGAAGGAAGGAAGGAAAGAAGGAATTATTAGGCTAACTCAATTCAGAAGCTTTACAGGACCTACTTATTTCTCTCACCTTTGGATTCACCCTGAAGTGGCCATAACACTTTTATGGTTCCCTTGTTCGTTAATGATTAAACAAAACTTCTGACTCTTATTTTTGGTACCTTTGTGAAAATCTATGATTTTAACTTCCATTTAAAAACTCTCATTTTCAGGGCTGGAGCGATAGCACAGCGGGTAGGGCATTAGCCTTGCATGCGGCCGACCCGGGTTCGATTCCCAGCATCCCATGTGGTCCCCCAGTACCATCAGGAATAATTCCTGAATGCAGAGCCAGGAGTAACCCCTGTGCACCGTTGGGTGTGACCCAAAAAGCAAAAAATCAATTAATTAATTAATTAATTAAATTTAAAAAATAAAAGCTCTCATTTAAAAAAAATGGGGGGGCTGGAGCGATGGCACAGCAGGTAGGGCATTTGCCTTGCACACGGCTAATCCGGGTTCGATTCCCAGTATCCCATATGGTCCCCTGAGCACCGCCAGGAGTAATTCCTGAGTGAAAAGCCAGGAGTAACCCCTGTGCATCGCCAGGTGTGACCCAAAAAGCAAAAATTAAATAAAAACTCTCATTTTCCAAAACTGGAACACTGACCAAACCTAATGCTGAGATTATGGAACAACAGGACAATCACTGGTTGTGGGCAGGAATGTAAAAGGGTCCCGTCACTAGTGAAACTAGACACATTCTTGACATGTGATCAAGAGGTGCCACTCCTTGGTATTTACCCAAAGGATAACTATCCGTGATTGCTAAATCTTGGAAGCAACCAAGATATCTTTCAGCAGGTGAATGGATAAATACAAGGCGGTGCATATAGCCAACAGAGTACTACTCAACTGAAAAGAAGCCAAGAAAAGACAGAGGAAGTCTTCCATGCCTGTTACTAAGTAAAAGAAACTCATCTGAAAAGACCAGAGAACGGGCACCAACTCCCCAAATAATGTATAACTTTATCCCTCCCCCAGAAACTTAAATCTAGTGGGTAGAACCAGAGAAGTCAGAACCAGTGGAATTAAAAGAAGAATCCCATTGTACATGAAGCAGCAAAGTTCAAACTCATGTTGTCTAAGGACCAACTATTTACAACGTTATGAAAAAGGCAAACCTAGGGAGATTTTATATATATAACATATATAATATTATATTATGCAATATATAGATGCAAAGGGTTGGGTGGGAGGAAGGATGAGCAGGCAGAAGAGAGGACTTGTAGGGCAGTGAAAATGCTCTGACACCACAGCAGTGACTACGTGTCATACAGTTGTCTGGACCCACAGAGCGGGAGAGAGCGCTGTGGATTTAGAGTGATGATGAGTTGTCAGCAGCTGTAACAAATGTGCCACTCTGGTGGGGGCTGTTCTTAATGGGATAAGTGATGTTGCATGGGGAGAAAGGGGGTACAGGGACTATAGAGTCCTTCTCAACCTTCTCAATACTGCCATGAACCTAAAACTGCTCTAAAGACTAAAGATTCGATCAAATAGAGCCTGATTCTGTAACAGTATTTGGTACAGAACCAGACAACCAACAAACATCCCTTGATGATTAAATGAATAAACATATTTTGCCTAGTAAATGTGGTATTTACCACGGTCAATGTAAAGACCACAGCCAGGACAAGGAAGGTATGGCATACCAGAGAGATGCTTAGACTGCAAAGCTAAAGTCAAAAAGGAAACTTTTCCTCTCAGCCTTTAGGACGATGGCAGCACGGGTGCAATGGGTCACAGGTCTGGAGAGTCTTGTGCAGTAGACAGTTTGAGTGACTTCCTAGAGACTAAGTCAGGTCTTGAAGGGAGAGGAATATGGGTAGGAGGCCAAGAAAGCCTCTAGACACAAGCCCACCTCCTTCCCTTCCCTTTTTTTTTTTTTTTGGCGGGTGGGGGGTGGCAAAACATACTCGATGGTGTTAGGGGTTGTTCCCAGGGTCCTAGGGGCATCATGGAGTGCCAGAGACTGAGCCTGGGCCTCTTGCATGCCAAGTGTGTGCTCAGCCGCTTGAGCTCTCTCCCCAGCCCACAGTTGTTATTGTCGCTTGGGGGCCACACCCAGCTGTGCTCAGGAGTGACCCCTGGCAATGACCAGGGATCGGAATCGAGGTCAGCTGCATGCAGGCAAGAGCCATGGCTCTGGTACTATTCCTCTGGCCCCCTCCCTCTACTCTTGTACGAGCATGCCTCAGAGACACTGCGGGTTCAGTTCCGAACCACTCCAGTACAGGGATTGGTACAGTGAAGAGAGTCACAGCAACCTTCTTGGATTCCCAATGCACAAAAAAGCTTTTACACAAATAGAGTCTAATAAGTGTGCAAGATCTTTATATCAAAAACACAACAGTGTAAACCCTGAATTTTAAAATATTTTATATAAAAGTATAATATAAAGATTACTATTCTGTGGAATCATCTTCAAGTGGTTCTCCATAGCATTAATGATAAAGTTTAGGGGCCAGAGTGATTGTACAGTGGGTACACTTGCCTTGCATGCAGCCGACCCGGGATTCTATCCCTGGCACCCTATATGGTTCCCTGAGCCTGCCAGGAGTGATTTCTGAGCGCAGAGCCAGGAGTAAGCCCTGAGCAAACTTGGATGTGCCCCCCGCCCAAAAAAAGTATAAAGTTTAAATTTTGAACTTGGAACAACAAATGTAGCACTGTATCACTATCTTCCCATTGTTCATCAATTTGTTCAAGCGGGCACCAGTAACGTCTCTATTGTGAGACTTGTTGTTACTGTTTTTGGCATATCGAATACGCCACAGGTAGCTTGCCAGGCTCTGCCATGGGAGTGGGATACTCTTGGTAGCTTGCCGGGCTCTCCGAGAGGGACAGAGGAATCAAACCCTAGTCGGCCATGTGCAAGGCAAGCACACGCCCTACCCGCTGTGCTATTGCTCCACCCGGAACAATAAATAAATAAAATGTTTTATTACTGAAAAAATGCTCACCATAAAAATAAAAATGTTCACTATCATCTGAGATATTGGAAGAATAGGGCCAATTAACTTGGTCAGCAAAAATGGAGTCCACAGACCTACTCGTCACAGGGTGCCAGAGCCGTCCAATTTCCACAGAGTGTGTACTGAGGCATGCATGGTAGTGAGGCGCAGTGGAAGGGCCACTGCTTCATTGATTCCCTGACCTGTTTTCTTTCCTGCACAAGACCTGGAAGAACCTGTCCAGAAAGGAAACGGTGTGAGTTCTGACATTTTCAGAGTGCAAGCTATAGTCAGATTGTGCAAAGGAAAGATGGTTTGAGTCAGCTTCCAGACATGGGCTTTGAAAATGACATTTCACTGAATTTCCCTCGAATAAAACCACCAGCTTCCTGGAAATTGTCTGGATTCACCACAGTCTGTCACTTTCAGAGAATGAGGAAGCACTGCCAACTAGTCATTCTAAAGATATGCTTGGACTTCATAGGGCATTCCAAGGCCGAATCCCCATTCTTAATTTTCTCCCATCTTTATGCAAACAGAATGGTTGATTCAGGAAAAGAAACTAATTTAACTGCTCCTTATGTTGTTCCCAAAATTAAATAGTTATTGATGGGGGGGGGAGGGTTTCTGGGTTTGTGTTTTGTTTTGTTGGGGTTTTTTTGTTTGTTTGTTTTTGTTTTGCAGTGCCAGGGATCAATCCCTGGGTCTCACACCTGCCAGGCAATTGTTCCACCACTGAAGCACATCCCCTGTCCAGATGTGAAAATGAAGCTGATAACTGAAGTCAATTGCCTAATTTAGTAGCAGTATCAAGATTCTAATTCAGGGTGCTGGAGAGATAATACAAGGGTTAAGGCACTTGCCTTGTATGTGGCTGACTCTAGTTTGGGCCTGGGTACTACATACCCCAGGGTTCTCTGAACATTCTCAGGAATGATCCCTGAGCACAGAGCCAGGAGTAAACCCTAAGTACTGCCAGAGGCGAGTTAAAAACCAACAAAACAGAACCAAAATATCAAGATTCAAATTCAGGGCCAACACCAGGAGTCACTTTCTTTCTACCATTTCCTTACGCCCCTTAAGAGAACCGCAGGAAGGAAAGGACAGAATAAAGATAGGACATTTGATTGGGAGGAAACAAATATCCATCAGGGGAGCAAGAGATGGCTTAGTGGCCATGGCCTTGCATGTGTGAGGTCACAGGTTCAATTCCTGGGGCCCTTCTATGCACCACACAGGTCCAGCCCCCTCAGCTCTCTGCCTTCAGTGCTCCAAGCATTCCTGGGCATGCTGTTCCTGTGTGTATGTGACCTCCAAAACTGGAGGCTGCTACTTCCAGGGAGCAGTACGCCAGAATGTGCCTGAACACTGCAACTATTAGGATGTGATCCTCTACTCCAGGCCCACAGCTGAGAGAGTAAGCACCCCAGCCAAGTGTGGGTGGGCCCTGATTAACTCAAATCCACAGAGGGAAAGGAACGGGGATTTTTTTTCAAACTGTCAGTGGAGGCAGTTACAGAGAGGTGGGCGGGGGAGATGCAAAGATTGTTACTTTGCTAAGGCTGGTAGTACAGTGCTAGCTGTGTTGATATATAAGGTAACCTGATCAAACTGGGAAGAATACCTGTTAAATAAAACAGGGGTGTGCGCGTGCGCGCGCGCGCACACACACACACACACACACACACAGAAGCTGCAGAAGGAACACAACCAACACAAAAGAAATCTGTTGAATCTCAATGTTAGAATTAACCTCAAACTGAGAGAACAATTCAGGTTCAATAAAAACAGGGCTCCTTCAAGCACACACAGTGTTAGTATTAACCTGATCGATCTGAGAAGAAAACTCCAAGTTCAATAAAATAGCCCTCCCCAACCACACAGGAGCTGTAGAAAGCACACTAAGCACAGGATATTAAATCTCCAGGTTAGGGTTAGAAGATGAGGCTGACCAGACCAATAAAGACCAGAAGGCTTGATTTCTGTAACTGGCACATGCAGTGAATGTACTCAATAAACATTGGTTCAGGGACTGTGGGTAAGTGGCCTCAGAAACAAGCGCTGGCATTTGTAAGGATAACCGCTAGGATTTGTTACCCCCTGTGAGCAAAGCAGAATTCATGCTTTACACACACACACACACGCCAGCTCCTTAGATTCTGCTACCAATTCTCTAGCTACAGATCCCATTGAGTATTAAAGTCACTCGATCAAGATCATCAAGCTGGAATCTAGCTTTCACGGATGCATTATCTAAACGGACACTGGTTTCAGAAAAACATGGCCCAAGCTGGAATGCGGTGGAGACGTTCGGGCGCAATGCCCTCGCCTGTGAAGCGTGGGTATCCCAGTGATTGCTTCAGCGTCCTCCTGCGTGACAGAAACACCGATGGAAGGCGGGGCAGGAAGCCCGTGTCTGGGGGGCCGTGTCTGGCTGGTGAGTCACACTGCAGTGCTTGCTTCTGTCCCAAACTCCGCTTTTTTTTTTCTTTTCTCTGGGAGAATGATTTGAATATTAATATTTATAAAGAGCAGGCTTAGAGATGGTCTGCGCTAATTATATCATCAACTCTCCATCGTCCCATGACAGGACATCCGCTATAAAGCTGCTCTGATGAGAAGGGTTGTGGGTGACAGTCTGGTTAGGAGAAAACCAGATTCCTGCTTAAAAAAAAAAAAAGCAAGCAACGGTGCCCACGCTCTAACTGGGTTTTTTAATTTTTTTTTAAAATTTTTAAATTTTTTTATTTTTTGCTTTACACCCGGCAATGCACAGGGGTTACTCCTGGCTCTGCACTCAAGAATTACCCTTGGCAGTGCTCAGGGGACCATATGGGATGCTGGGATTTGAACCCGGGCTAGCTGCGTGCAAGGCAAACGCCGTACCCGCTGTGCTATCGCTCCAGCCCCTCTAACTGGGTTTAAACACAGCCCAGGGCAGGTTTTGTTCTTCTTTCAAGCCTAAGCCCCAGGAAATTTCGCGCAATTTCCCTTCGAGCACCCGACGCTGCGGGTCCGTCCACCTGAGCCCAGCCGGCCGCGGCTGCAGGGAGCCCTGCAAGCACACAGCGAGGAGGGCGGCCCGGGCCCCGGTGGCCCGCGGGGCGGGCGCGCGCGAGGGCCTGAGTCAGCCGCGCGCGCCCCTCCTTCGGCGTGAGGCAATCTCCCTCCCACGGTGCTCGGGAAGCCCCGACGCCGCAGGCTTCCTCGCAGCCGCGCAGCCGCCGGGGCGTAGTTCCTGCCCCGCTTCCTCCGACCGCGGCGACCGCACGAGCCTTCCTGCCCGGCCGCGGCTCCGCCTCCGGGCTGTGGAAAGCGCGCGCCGCGAGGAAGCCCGGGGACGGCGGGGGCGGCGCGGGCGGGCGGCCGCGCGCACGCGCGCCCTGGGGCCCCGCCTCCCGCCACGAGGCCCCGCCCCCAAGGCGCGCCCGGCGCGGCCGGCCGGCCCGGCTCCCGGCGGCCAACCTGTGTCTGCGGGGCGGCGAGCGGAGCTTCCTCCTGTCAGCGCCGGGCCGCGCCGGCCGCCCGCGCCTTCCGCCCGCGAGACTCTCGGCGGGGCCCCGGGCGAGCGGAAGGCTGCGCCGAGGAGGCCCGCGCGATGCGCTCGTCGTCGGCAGCGGCGGCCCCGGCCGGCTCGCTGTGGGGGGAGTCGCTGCAGGCCCTGCCGCCCCCCGCCGCGCAGCCGCCGCCGACGCTCAACCGCCTGCCCGAGCCGCTGCTGCGGCGCCTCAGCGAGGGCTTGGACCGCGCGCCCGAGGGCCGCGGCTGGAGGCGCCTGGCCGAGCTGGCGGGCAGTCGGGGGCGCGTCCGCCTCAGGTGAGGCCCCCGGGGACCGGGAAGAGAGCGGGGAGGCGACTTGGGGGAGGGCGTGGGGGGACGCTGAAGAGACGGTCTGGATGCGGGGACCCCCCCAGACCCGACCGTCAGGGGGGCTTAGGAAGGAGGAGGGCGCGCTGGTGAGGGGTCCACGGCGCCGGGCTGAGGGAACTGACGTGCCGCTCGCACCCGGAGCCCCTCTGCCCCTTCAGCGACGTTCCCCTCCTGTCAGACCCTTCCCGGCAGCCGCTGGAAGACAGAACCGTCTTCTGGACTCTCGTCTTCAGAAATCATCGAGGCTCCCGCAGGGATTTTGCTTTTTATGTTGTTTGTTTGTTTAACGTGGGTCGTGCATGGTGTGTGCGCACTGGAGGTGCTCCTGTTTGCCACATTGGAAATTAAAACTCGGAAAGGTCTTGAGAGCTTAGTTGAAGAGCGGAGCCCAGAAGGTGGTACAAGAACCTGCTTTTGCAGAACGGGGGTACCCGGGGGGCGGGAGAAAGATCTCCAAAGCAAGCCCCCAGAATGAGTTCGGTGAAAGGCACTGCTTGCTGTTTTGGAAATCCCTCCGGTGGCTTGGCTTCTCTGTCGCTTCTGCATTTGCTCTCTGCGCCTCGACTCTGAGAAGCGCAGTTGCTCTCCCCGTGGAGGGAATGAATGAAGAAGATAACGTCTCAGTCTGCCCACGCAGAGTCCTTGGACCTGGCGAGTCCCGACCCTGGGATTCCTCACTGCACTTCACCCCGTTGTACTTCTGGTTTGCCCTTCAATGCCTCTGTGGGGTTTTTTTAACTCATACTCCTCAACTCTGTCTCCGGGGATCGTTATTTGTGTATCACTTTGTGAACTCCTCAAAAGTAGGAACCATCTCTTAATAGTCTTCTGCATCGAAGATGACACGTTTTCTATGGAGAGGAGTCATTTCTTTGAATCTAAGAAATGATTCTAAGTCGTTTCATTGATTGTATCCTTTGAGTGCGATGATTTGCTGGAAGTTCCAGAAGATAAAAACATGACCTATGGTTAAGGGTTATTGAGTAATGGGTTGTTAGCCTGAGACATTCGTAGGTAATATGTTGAATGCTGTGTTGAGTGTTAATATTTTTTTTTCATCGTTAATGGAGCACTCAGCATAGTCCAGGCAGCGACAGTCTATCCTTTAACCCTCACGGCAGCCCCAAGGTCCAGAGTTTGGGGTTTCCCTAGAGGAATGCTGATTTGCCATCACCTGGCCCTTGCAGGGAGAAGTGATGTGAGCACAGAATAGAAGCACTGTGAACCCTCAGGCAAGTAAACAGGTCATGATTTTTTTCTGTGCTAGGAAAAGAAAAAAAAAACCCATAATATTGGGGGAAGGTTTCCAAGCAGTGCTCAGGAAGCCTGGGGACCCCGCTGGCGGCCCTCAGCCAGAAGTTGGATGCAAGGACCTGAGGATGTGGTGCTGCTCAGGCCCTGTGGTGGGAGTGATACTAGGGCCACACCCGGTGGTGCTCTGGGATCTGGTACTGGTGAGTTCGGAATGGGGTCCTGGAGCCTAGAGCGTTGAGGAGCTCCCAGTACCCCGGCCTGTTGGAATGGAAAAGGTTCACCCTGGGAATGTGTGAGATGAGGGAAATTACCAAGGGCAGGGAGCACTAGGGACATTCAGCAGAGGACCCAGGGCAGGGAAAGGAGCATCATACTGATGGCCAAGAAACTGCTGGGAGAAGTGGAAGGGCCTAAGGACGGAGTCTTTGGTGTACAGGAATGGGGGTGCGAGTTCAGTCCCCCTGATAGTGTTCTTAGAGAGTTGCTCTCCGTGAAAGTCCCAGCTAGAGCATCTCCCCACATGGCCTGTCTTCGTTGACTGTGTCTTTCCAGCTACACACCTTGGCTTGAACTGGATGGAATTGAATAAATAAACCTAGCCCTCCAGGATTAGGGACAACCAGAAATGTTTTCACTGGGATACTGATGAGTCCTAACCATTCCGAGCCTGGGGTTTGGTGTCCCCCAACCATGGGCCTATGGGCATGCTCTGGATACAGACAGAGCCCTAATCATGTTCCCCACAGCCGGATCTGGATCCCCCAGCCCACCCCCCAATACTGTGTGACTGCAGCGCAGGTCCTGCCCAAATGAGTCCATTACTGATGGAGAACCGATGGCAAAAAGTGGGGGTGCTTTGAGGCGGGCCCACAGCACATGAGCCTTGGAAAAGTGGGTTACTGTCATCCCGAGGGCTAGTAGGTGCTCCTTGAACATTGATGGCAGAAATCCGGAATGTTAGTGACAGCAAGAGAACATGGAGAAACCCAAGTCACAGTCTTCCTCCCTTCCGCTTACCCTCCCACCACTGAGCATGGGGGTCTTCAGGGTGGCCTGGCTTCTCTTTACCCTGATGGCCCTTTTCCCTTCCTGCCCTTGTCCTCCAGTCCCGGGCCTTCACCTCTGCTTCCACTGAGGACTCTCCATCCTTCAGCCTGTGTTGCGGCTCTGACACACAGTCTGCCTTGAGATGGCTGTTGGCACCATCTTCCCCGAAATCCAGCATGGTAGATGCAACTCGCACACACTGTCCCAGAAACCAACCTCTCCAGCAGTTTCCTCACCTGGGCAGGGGGCTGCTCCCCTCTGACTGCCCCCGACACACACCCTTAGTGCTCAGGCGCACCTCTTAGTCATCCCCAAGTCTGCTCTGACACGCCCTGTTTGAGTGTTTGTTACCCGAAGATCCTGCCCGCCCTGCCTTCCCTGTACATCTGGGAAGTCTGAATCTAACCTCCGGTGCTGCCACACCAGCCACTCTCTGTCACTTGGGGCTCCCCGATAGTCCCCTAGACCCCCTCCTCCAGCTCACTGCAGCCCCTCTCTGTTCTCAGTCACTGTGGGAGTGACTCTTCTCAAATGGGAAGTCATGCCCGGTCCTGAGACCCTCTTGTCCCCTCCCTCACACTACTCTGCTCACACGGTCCTCACGGGTTTGTCCTGAATACCCTTAGGTTTGTCCTAAGCACACTTGGGTTTGTCCTGAGCACACTCGGGTCTGTCCTAGGTTGTCTTGAACATTAGGTTTATCCTGAACATATTCAGGTCTGTACCTTCCATTTTCTTGACCTGACAGGCCCACAGCGACCACACATCTCACTTCTTCCTCTTCCTCTTCAAGTTTGGGCTTACTTTTGGTGATTAATAAGTGCTAGTTAAATTAATAGTGATTCCAAAGAGTCAGTGTAGCCAACGGAGAAGCAAAAGAAACCTTTCGGTGGGGGTTTGGGCAAAATGACCCCCTGCTTGGGGAACCACATGCAGGTAGGGAACCAGCTTTCTGCAAGGCAGATGTCTTAACTGTTGTACTCTCTCTCCTGTCCAGTAGAATAAAATTTTTATTTTGGTTTAGTTTCTGTTCTTGAAAATGTGCTGTAAAAAAATATATATATAAGATGATATTAGAACGATTTCGGGGGGAGGCACACCTGGAGAAGCTCAGTGCTTACTCCTGACTCTGCCCTCAGGGATCTCCTGGTGATGCTTGGGGGGACCAAGGGGAATTAGAGGTTAGGACGGGACTCTGCTGCCTACCTGCCTGCTTGTTCTCTCGCTCTGGCCCCAACCTTAGATACATTTTAGAAAAACAAGGTTTATTTATTTATTTATTTATTTATTTTTCCTTTTTGGGTCACACCCAGCAATGCTCAGGGGTCACTTCTGGCTCTGCACTCAGGAATTACCCCTGGCGGTGCTCAGGGGACCATATGCGATGCTGGGAATCGAACCCGGGTCGGCCGCGTGCAAGGCAAACGCCCTACCTGTTGTGCTGTGCTGTGCTATTGCTCCAGCCCCCCCAAAGTTTTTTTTTTTTAGCTCATCTTTTTACTAAACTCAGATTCCAAAATTGTGCTGCGGGAAACCACTTCAGAACACTCTTACAGGAAAAGTAACTAAAAAAGGAAAGAAAAGAAACCTGGGGTCCCAAATAACACCCAGGAGGTGTAAGCGAGAGAAAAGGTTCTTTCCTCCTTTCTGTCTTTCTTGGGGGCTTCTACATTGGAAGTTGCAGTTTTTCCCCCAGTTACATAGGTTTTCTCTTTCTCTCATCTCTCAACTACTTTAACAGTAGTTAAAGCTCTTGTGGTAACTGCTGGCTCCTGGATGACTTCATATTTCTAGGTATTAGATCCTGGTAACTGTTCCGCATTGTGAAAAGTATATTTTGCATAGAACTTTGTCTTCTGATTATTTGGAAACCAGTTCATCCTTATCTGTTTGTCTTTAATATCATTTCCTTGTTGTGAGTGTCACAGAGTCTTGGAAAGGAAAATCTCCTCAAAGAGAGAACCAGTCGGCACCATCAGCATTTTGTTTTTGCTGTTTGAACAGCCTCCATCATTTCATGGCAGATAGGACACTTTAAAACACAAGGGAATATAGGGGTGGACTGATAGTACAATGGTTAGGACATTGGTTGTACATGTGACCAACCCAGGTTCAATCCCTGGCATCCCACATAGTCCCCTGAGCCCCTGAGTGCAGAGCTAGGACTTAAGTGCTAATCACCCCCAGATGTGGCCCAAAAGCAAAAATATAAATAAAACAAAAATAAAGTGCAAGGAAACTCATTTTAGAGTAGCTGACAGTTCACCTGCCCTTATTTCCATCATTTTAACCTGGATCTCTGGTTGTGCTGCAGGAGCTTGGCTCAGAGCTTAAGAACTGTCAATCTTAAGAGGCCAACCCTCACTGAGCATGTGTAGACTGTAAGGACATACTTTTAGCCAGGCTGTTTAGAAAAGTACCTAGTTGACAATAGCAGGTCACCCAAGTAGTGACTACTCAAAAGATATGTTGAAGAAAAGCTGCTTTTCAGCATAAGCACGTCAGTTCTAATATTTTGATTTCATACCCAGAGCTCATATTCATTTACTGTGCTAACACATATCATCTATTCCATTCTAAGAACTCCATGGAAGAGATAATGCTGTTATGGATATATTATGGATACACACATTTTTTATTCCCTTATGACATACTTTATCACAGCTCTTGGGAGACCAGTCTTTGAGAGCTGGGGCAGTAATGAGACTGAGGGCGAGGATGGGTTAAGGCCTTTTCTGAGTCCTCTGAAGTCTTCCACAGCTATGCTGGCATGGGTTTTGTTTTGCTTTATTTCTTGGTGATGTCAAGAAATTTTATTTATCTAAAGGGGAGAGAGGAGAGGGAACATGATAAGGGGAGAATGTGGGCTTCTCCAGAGAGAGGAGAATGCCATGAAGTAAGAGAAAGGGCAGTCTGCAGCCCTACAGGTGCTCTGGAGTGACCTGTGCCTATGTGAAGTGAGACCCTTTCCCCTCCCCAGGGTTCCCATTCCAGGCACAGTTGGTGGCACTCAGTGACACTTCCTTACCCAGGCATTCCTGTAGACAGGAAGAGCTATAAGGGATCTTTTTATCCCCGCCTCCACCCCAACATACACACACACACACACACGCACGCACACACACACACACACCCAGAAAGGTCCAAGTAGTAAATGTCCTTTCAGACCAACTACTTGTCTCTGCTGTTGTGAATCTGCAAGAATGAGCTTCACTGTCATTCAATAAAACTTTATTTACAAAGTCAGGTGCTGACAGTTTTGGTCCAAGGGAGACCTTAACATTTGCCTTCTTTTGCCTTAAGTTGTTCCTAGGCAGTTAGAAGTATCCTTTTTTTTTTTCTTTTTGGGTCACACCCGGCGATGCACAGGGGTCACTCCTGGCTCTGCACTCAGGAATTACCCCTGGCGCTGCTCAGGGAACCATATGGGATGCTAGGAATCGAACCTGGGTTGGCCGCGTGCAAGGCAAACGCCCTACTCGCTGTGCTATCACTCCAGTCCCAGAAGTATCCTTTTTTTAAAAATATTTTTTAAATTGAGGTATTATGATTTATATGGTAATGGGGTCATTATTACTCAGAAATACTTTAAATGTCTGTAGTATTGATTGGCTTGCTAAATATTCCTTGTTTTGAAATTGTTGACATAGTAAAAGTACTCAGCTGCACCAGAATGGTTATAGTGGAAAGCAGTCATCCAGCCTTGGTTTCCCCCTTCTCTTCGGGACAGCACTGACACCCTGGAACCCAGCTTTTCCTTTCTATTTTGGGGGGTTTTGGTTTGGGGGCTGTACCCAGCAGTTCTTGGGCTTAGTTCTGGCTCCGTGCTCAGAGGTGATATTCCGGGGACCCTTTGTGGTGCTGGGGATCAAATCCAGGTGAGCAGAGTCCATGCAAGCTCTTTACCCCTGTGCTTTCCCTATGAGATGCTCTCTTACTCTCCTCATTGAGCCAAGTTGCAGAAGGAACAAAGGAGGACCCCTAATCACTGGCCCCCCCTTGCCATACTCCCCACCGTGCCAGACAGGGCAGATTTCTCAAACTGAAGAAAACTCTTGAATTAAATCTGTCTTGCAGCTGTCTCGACTTGGAGCAGTGTTCTCTTAAAGTCCTGGAGCCTGAAGGAAGCCCCAGCCTGTGCTTACTGAAGCTGATGGGGGAAAAGGGGTGCACAGTTGTGGAACTGAGTGACTTCCTGCATGCTATGGAGCACACAGAAGTTCTCCAGCTTCTCAGCCGCCCTGGTAGGTACTCCCTTCCAGCCACTCTGAGAACACTCGCAGAGCAAATGTGGTGTATAAACATAGAAATGTAATGCTTCCCCAAGCCAGGAGACACTTGCAGAATACCTGGAATCATTGGGCTTTAACTTGCCTCTGTGATAATAGGGAGTTTATCATGTGATAATGGTGGTGGTGTTCCACAGAAGAATAACTTGATTCCAAGGTGATGGTTGCTTCCAAGGCATAAAGTACACAGGGGTAAGGTTTCTATCACTTCCTCTGAAATAGTACAGCCAAGTAAGATACACACATTGGGGTGCATGTGTGCGTGTGTGTGTAGACTGGAGAAAGCAAATATGACAAAATGTTTACTTGGGATTTGGGGTTGTTCTTTTCTTTTGGTCAGTGTGGTGGTTTTGACATGTTGATTGACTCATCTAGTGATTTTTTTTCTATCTGTGCCAACACTGAGTTGCGTGGTTCGATGTGAGCAGTGTGGGAAAGTCCTCTCTAGAGTTGTCTGCCTGCCATGTCATGGAAGTCACTGAAGGCCACAACCCTGTGACCTGCCTGTCTCGGGAAGCTAGGGGATTTGGGATACATAGTATAGTGGTGACTATTCGTTTCATGTCCCAGAAACCCCAGCTCAGGTGGCATAATAGAGGGAAGTTGGTTCCTCCCAAGGAAGGTCTAAAGTAGGTTGGGTTTCCAGAGGTGGGCTGCAGCCCTGCTCCAAGAAATTGGCTTATTCCTATCTTTGCTTGTTCTCCACACCAATGGCTGAGCCTAACATTCTGTATCATGGCTAGTTCTCACATGCGTCTTGGCTCCAGTGAGAACCCCAAGATTCACTCTAGTTAGCTATTGCGGCACACAAGCATGCCCCTCAGACTTGGCCAGAGAGGTGGACAGTGCCACTGGGTCAGGCCAGGAATAGAATGAGGTCAAATTGGCTCCAGAAACTACATGGATCACCACATGCCACTGGGCCCATGGGAGAGAGCAGAACCAATGAGGGGAAGTAACAGAAGAGTCCACTGCACAAGGAGAAGACCTGGGGTTATGTATCCAGGGATATGGACTCTTGTGCCACCTCATTTTCCAAAGATTGGGATGGATGAGAAAATAGTCTATCCCTACTAGTCACACCCTGTAGGAGGTTGGACGTGGACTTCTGCATACCGACTCATCCTGAGAGACTTAGCAGGAATCACAGAACACTGTTGCCTGTCATAATCAGTAAAATACTTCCAAAGAGGTTTGTTCATTTTTACTTCTTCTAGGAGTACCTCTCAGAACTTGTGAGCATTCTAGCCTAGGGCCTAGCTTTTTTAAAAAAAAAAAAATTATTTTATCACCATGTGGAAAGTTACAAAGTTCTCAGGTTTATGTCTCAGTTATATAATATTCAAACACCATCCCTTCACCAGTGCCCATATTCCACCACCAAAATCCCCAGTATACCCCCCGCCCCCGCCCCACCCCCAGCTGTATAACTGATGAATTTCACTTCATTTTCTCTTTACCTTGATTACGTTCCATATTTCAACACAAAACTCATTATTGTTGTTGGAGTTCCCCCCAAGAAAGACAGTAGGGCCTAGTTTCTTAATCTGGAGGGTGGAGATCCCAGATGGGAGACCCATTCCTTTTTTAACTTTGACTTTTAAATAAATTTCTTTATAATTTTTTTCCTCAGTAAATGTCTGTTTTATTTGTTTTAGAACCACACTGGGCAGTGCTAAGAGCTTACTCTGGCTCTCTGCTCAAGGATCATTCCCAGTGGTGCTCAGGGTACACCCATACGGGGTGCCAGGGATCAAATGTGGATCAGCTGCATGCTAGGCAAGCACTCTGGCCCCATGTTAGTAAATGTCTCGTATGTGTACCTATGTACCTATATACCTAGGGTCACATAGAAATTTTCGGGGTGAAAATTGGCCGTAAGTCAGAAGAGCAAATGCAGCCCTAAGCCAGGGCACTCGGTGCTCAGTTCCCAGGCGTCACAGAATCTAAGGGCTCTTGGAATCAAGGGACCTCTCTGGCCAGTCAGCACTATTCCGTCTTATTGTCTCGTCATTAAACCAAGTTCCTCAGACCCTTGTCAGCAGAGTCCAAGGAGTTGCAGGCCTCAGCCCTCGGAATCTGCACATGTGGGTCCTGTGATTCTTCAGAACTTCCCCGAAGGAAACTAGGCTTGGCTGAGACATATCACATTTGTTAGTGAATAATAGCCTGCCTGAGATATTTAAGCAACGTTTCCTATTTGGATTTCCGAAAACCCAGCAATGAATACAGTCTAGTGCAAGCTGTGTGACAAGTGCCCTTCTGTGCTTGATCTTCTCCAGATGCTGGGATTAGTGTACTGCCCTCAGCATTCCCCTGTGTAGATGGTCTGGTGGGCTTCTTCACAATTAGCCCCTGTTACCTTTTACCATTTGAGGATACAATCGGAAAAGATGAGTGTTAATGTAGAAACCACTCATGCACCAGTTCTGTGAAGTTTTGAAGCTTCATGTCCTATTAGCCATTTGGTATCCATTGAGAAACTAGCTGGAGTGATACCATATTGGGTGGGGCATTTGCCTTGCTTATGGCCAACCCAGGTTCAATCCCCAGCATCCCATGTGGTCCCCCAAGCACCACGAGGAGTGATTCCCGAGCCCAGAGCTGGAAGTAAGCCCTGAGCACTACCAGCCCCAAAAACAAACTGAAAAAGTGTACATACACACACACACACACACACACACACACAGATAAATATGAAACAGGTGTTAAGGTTAGAGGGCCACAGAGATAGTACAGGGCTAAAGGCACTTGTTTTGCATGTGGCTGACCCAAGTTTCATCCCTTTTTCAGCACTACATTTCATACCCAAGAGCTTCCAGGGGTCAATCCTGAGCACAGAGCTAGTAGTAAGCCCTGAAAACCTTGAACCATGACGTGTAGTCCAATAGCCAAAAGCCAGGGAAGAAGAGAGATAGAAGCAGGCAGGGCACTTGTCTTGCATGTGGCCAACCTGGGTTTAATCCCTGGTATCCCGTCTGGTCCCGTGAGCCCTGCCAGGAGTGATCCCTGAGTGCAAAGTCAGGATATAAGTCCTGAGCAGCCAGGTTGGCCCAGAATACAACAACAATTTTATTTAAAATTTACAACAGCATTACTGTAAACATTGAATTATTACCCACAAACACTTTGGTGAAAACTTTAGATAGACAAAACTTAACATTTAGCTGTAATCATAGTTGGTTGCTAATCAAGCTAAGGTTAGAACCAAAGCCTATTGACAGTGTCATTTCTGTAATGCTGCGAGATTTTCATAAAGTCTTGACCAGTTGATGTCAGATGGGTTTTTTTTCCTTGTCCAATTAAAAGTCCTCAGATACTACCTCATGCATTACTGCAGTTGTGGGGGAGGGGGTGCGGCATGGCTGGACCTGGAGGGCCCAGTTACTGCAGAGTTGAGCAGCACCACACTGCCAGGCCCAGTCATTGAACTGCCCAGTCCAGTTGGTCAGTTATTACCATGAATGGCATCCAGATCCCTGAGCATCCCTGGAATTCCCCATCCACATATAAGAAAAATATCCAAATGCTATCTATTACTTGGACTTGTTTGTATCTTAAACGACTGAAATTCCTGGAAGGAAAATATGAAAGAGTGAGAAGAAACCCAGCTGATATGGATAGGAGAGATGACAGGAAGCAGCGGGGTGGGAGGGGCGGGGGGAGGCAGTAAGTGAGGGGAGAGTGTGTGCTCCCGTTCAGGGCATCTGGGACACCAGGAGACAAGGAGCAGGATGTGGACTGACTTGTGAGGGGTGTCTACAGGAGTGCTTCACTCTGGAATTCTTGGAAGAAGAGATTAGTATTCCGGAATAAAATAAAGGACTTTGCAGTGAAAACTTAGACTTAGTTCAAATAACCTCATAAGAGAGTTTTGGATCGGTCTTTTCCAGAGCAGGGAATACCACCCTTCACCCCTACCCAGGGCCTTCAGTCACCTCTGGTGCAACAGGGAGGAGGTGCCTGTGTGTTTGCTTATAGAAAGTAGATGTCGGGGCTGGAGTGATAGCATAGCGGGTAGGGCATTTGCCTTGCACGCGGCCGACCCTGGTTCAAATCCCAGCATCCTATATGGTCCCCTGAGCACCGCCAGGAGTAATTCCTGAGTGCAGAGCCAGGAGTAACCCCTGTGCATCGCCAGGTGTGACCCAAAAAACAAAAAAAAAAAAAAAGAAAGAAAGTAGATGTCTAGGGGGCAGTGAGTAATTTGTGAGTGTGTGTGTGTATGTGTGTGTGTGTGTGTGTGTGTGTGAAAAGGAGATGGTAGGCCAAGTAAGTTTGGGATTTGTTTGTTAGTTGGTTTTGGAGCCACACTAGGTTATACTCAGGGTTCACTCCTGGCTCTGCACTTGGGGATCATTCCTTGTGGTGCTCCAGGGACCATATGCAGTGCTGGGGATTGAGCCCATGTCAGCCATGTGTAAGGTAAGCACCTTACCTGCTGTACTCTCTCACTGGCTCCAAGTTTAGGAACTTCTGGTTTAGATAGGAACTGATAGAAAAAGATAGTTGGTTCATGATCTTTGAAAAAATGGGTACAGGGGCTGGAGAGATAGCTCAAGGTAAATGAAAGCACATGCCTTGCATGTGGCCAACCCCAGTTTGATCCCTGACACTTTCTGTTCCACTTACCATCACCCAAGTGCAGCCCTGAATGCCCCTTGCACCTCTGGGTGTGTGTGGCCCTGGAGTCCCCAGCACACTGGAAGTGTCCTGGGTAATCCCTGACATTACAGGGACAAGTAGTACCACATTCTCAGGCCTTTGCATGGAACCAGTGGCCTGATTGGCAGAGAATTTCCAGTCAGAATCCCCAGGTGTCCTGAACAGTGCTTGGGAAACAACCTCCCCCCTTCAACCCCACCCCCCAAAAAAATGCATTGGTATGTATGCAGTAGATCTGTTCCTGGCAAAACTGAATTACATCACCTTGTGTGTGCCTTGTCAGGGAGAGGTGCTGAATCATTTTGTTAAGTCAGCCTCACCCTAATTTGTCTGTCCTGTGATTCCTGCAGGATTCCAGTCCTACGGTTCAACGTCACCTGTCTATTGATCCCCTTAGGTGTATGCTGAAAGCCTGTTTCTCCTGTCCCTAATCAAGCTCTCCCCTGTTTACAGGAAGTTATCACCTCTTTGACTTCTTGGCTGATGTTATCTAAAAACAGGCTTCTTTGCCAGGAAGCCGTGCATTCATCCTCTCACACAGAACTTTCCTTTGTGTGTGCATCCTCCATGGCACAAGCTACCATCTCTTCCCTCACCGTGCTCGTTTGGTGATTCAAGTTCGCCATAGTTCCCTGCAGCTCGGTGTTGTGTGGGAGGAAGGAAGCGTGTGGTGAAAGCATGGGAGGAGTTTCGACTCTGCTCTTTACTACTCACCCAGGGTGGTTTCCAGATCACATGGTGCCTGTCACTTCTCAGTCTCTGAAGTAGTAAGTTGTAAACATGCATGCTTACTTGCTTGCTGAATGCTAGTGACAAACGTTTTTAGTCCAGATCTAGAAGCTATGAGTCTGCATGGATATTAGAAAGTGTTTACTGGACCAGAGAGCTAACTCAACGGGCTGAGCACAGGCTTTGCAGGCCAGAGGCTTTGGGTTCGACCCCCAGCACATAGGGGCCTGCAGACACCACTAGGAGTGACCCCAGCATTTACTCATTTACTCAACTCCAAGAGGAAGGATATTTTCCAGAAGACCTTTTTCAGTAAGGTCTCATTCCTTTGCATAATGCCTTCTCTGGAGAAAGCGCTTCCATTTCCTCCTTGTCTCTTGTCTTTTGGGTTACGTGTAAAGGATATTTGCTGTGGTCCGTATATAAGCATTGGCCCAAGCACATAAAGTGACCGGTTGCTGAGCCCACCCTGTTTATGTGAGAGATTCCTGCCCCGACAGGTGGAAGGACCCTGGGAAAGTTCCTGCAAAATGAGATCGTGTTGGTTGAGGATGTGTAGCTAACTTAGTTACCCTAATCAGTACCAGCATGCAATGGATTTGTGTTTGTAAATCATACCTCCGTAAAGGTGGATGAACAAAGAATCCTGGAATAGCAGGAGCATGAGGAATTTAAAGCCCAGGAAGACCCTAGTTTGCACCCTAGTTCTTCCACTTACAGTGGGGGCAGGGGCGTTGTCAGAGAGCTCAGTAGCTTACCCAAGACGATTGGGGTGGCCTTCCGCAGATGACTGAACTCTGCGTGCTGATTAATATCTAACCTTGCTGGTTATTTTGAAGGTTAGAGATCAAAATGTCTGGCACATGTAATACAGTAACTTACCACTGCTGTGATCTTACTATTACTGTACTTATTTATTCAGTCAATAGGTGTTGAACCCGCAGGAAACTGGCAATTAAGGGTCTTGTTCTCTTGCTCCTGATTCAGTGGGAGAGGCCAAGTAAGAAACAGGATTAGTGCAGTGAGGATTACACAGCAGGGTGAAAATGATGGTGAGCTTGGGGGGTCAGGGGGAGAAGGAGGTCAGCTCATTTGAGTCCTTTCCCAGGGGGTGCCTGAGACCTCAGGTGTGAGAAGGAAAGGGGCCTAGGGGAAGCTCCATCTGAGCTGTGTGGCAAGAGGAAATGCAGAGCATGGCTTGGCTTCCAGAGGAGAGAGGCCCAAGTGGCAGGAGCCGGAAGCAGGCTGGGAAGGGAGGACGGTGAGGTTAGAGAAGGCAGAGGGCTGTTGTGGCTTGAATCACAAGATGGACAGAGATTCCTATAAATTTCTCAAAGACACAGGTTCACCATAGCTGGATCAAGCGCCAGTGAGACTTGGTTAAATTCAGGACACCCCTGTCAGCCACACTTAAAAAATCTGACAGATCCCACCAGTTCGGACCACCCTTAGCAACAACCCCTAGCCCAGTCTCCCACTCTCGTTTCTTGAAGTCTTATGTCAAAAGTTTTTCCTGTCAGGCTGAGAATGAAGGGCAGCACTATCATTTTCTCCCCCAGATGTGGGGAAATAATGAGATATGGGGAGTAATGAGTCGATCAAAGGCTTCTGCCCACAAGTTTTCTTCTCTCCTCCCAGTTTATAATACCTGGAACTCACGAACTCCCACTGATGGAGAAAATGTAAAGGGGATGGGATGGTGGGGGATGGCAGGGGTGGGGAATGTTAATAACAATATGGATATGCAGGTTATTTCCAAACACAGAATATCTCATTATAACTTAATTTAACTTTTTCTTCCCCTCCAAAGGATTAAAGATCACTGTAAACCCAGAATCAAAGGCAGTCTTGGCTGGACAATTTGTGAAATTGTGTTGCCGGGCAACTGGACATCCTTTTGTGCAATATCAATGGTTCAAAATGAATAAGGAGGTAATTTTTAATGTCTTTTAATTTCTCTGCCACAAGAGAGAATGATAGAAAAGTAATGTTATTGTCCTCAATGCTATTAGAAATTTTGCTAAAAGAGCTGACTGCTTTTATCAATGTTATATTGAACTATCTAATATTATTTTGGTAAAATAATTCCCAAAAACTTTTTACCAAGGCATTTTTGTAATCAACACTGGAACCAGTTTTTCACTCTCAAAAGAAAGGGGGTCTGAGTGATAGTATAGTGGCTATAATATTTGCCTGGAATATGACCAACCCGGGTTTGATCTCTGGCACCCCATATGGTCCTCTCTGCCCACTAGACACAATCCCTGATCACAGAGCCAGGAAGTAAGTCCTGAGCACTGACCGGTGTGCCCTAACCACATCCTCTCCCCCCAAAAAAAAAAGAAAAAAATAGGGATTAGTTGGAGCAACAGTTTTGACAAGCATGACACATCACCAGAACCTTCTAGCAAATCTATGTAAGATTGTTTATAGCAGGTGCCAAAGAAATAGTACAGTGGGCAAGGTGTTTGCTGTTCCTGCATCCCATATGGTCCCCTGAGCATCACCAGAAGTAATTTCTGAGCACAAAGCCAGGAGTAACCCCTGAGCATTTCTGGGTATGGCCCAAAACAAGAATAAAAAAAAAATATTATGCACCAACCAGAATTGTTAATTAAAAGATTTCAAAGCAGCATAGATGTCTAATGTGATTTTATCTTAAGCCTTCCAGATAACTATACTATGTATATATTATATGTATTATATATCATATTATGTATCATAAGAGGGTATGAACTACTGGACTAGATGGGGAGATGGCTTAAGGGACTGAGTGTATTCTCTGCATGCAGGTTTGATCTCCAGCACTACATGGTTGCTCAAGTGCTGCTGGGTGAGACCCCAGAAACACTAAGTGGGGGTAGTCCCTGAGTAACATTGGGTGTGGCCCAAAAATCAGAGCAGCCAAGGTTTAGTGTACTGTGGCAGACTGAATTAAAATTCTGTTTAATGCAAAGGGCTGTTTGGGCTGGAGCCATAGCACAGCGGGTAGGGTGTTTGCCTTGCACGTGACCGACCCAGGTTCGATTCCCAGCATCCCATATGGTCCCCCAAGCACCGCCAGGAGTGATTCCTGAGTGCAGAGCCAGGAGTAACCCCTGTGCATCACCAGGTGTGACCCAAAAGGCAAAAAAGTGGGGGGGGGGGCGTTTATTCTGTTTATTTTGCTTATGGAAGGATTTGTCTTGACCATCCCCTCCCCAAATCATTGAAAATTGCTCAGTGGGGTTCTTTTTTCTGAAGCCCCCTTTGAACCACTTTGCCACTGGAATTTCCCACTGGTTTGACTGGTCCATCTGCATCTCACTGACACTTTCTGTTCTGATTCTTCCTCTATCTCCACTGTACCCTTCCCTGTACCTGAAATTTCCTCAATCTTCAGCCTGCCAGTCAAGTAATTCATATGTTTTCTTCTCAATTTGACTCGAGGGCTAGTGTGCATTTAGGAATCCTTGCTTCAGTGCCTGGCACTGCATGGTCCCCCAGAGACAAGGAGCAGCCACCCAAGCAACAAGTCTTGAGCAGCCCTGAGCACTGCAAGGTATTATGCCAAAACCAGCAAACAGAGAACTATTCTGAGATGAGCTCTTTCTTTGAACAGGCTCACCTTGTGCCTTAAAGGAAGTGTGCAGGGGGCATGGTGCCGCCAGCAGGTCAACCTGTACCTGCAGAGCAAGTGCATCAGCAGCCTGATGGTACCTTCTGGTTTCCAGATACCCCAAAATTGCTGCTGTGCCTTTGACCAGACCCCAATAACTTGGGGCCAAGCTTACCAAGAAATTAAATGGCAAAAAATTGGGTATGTGGGAGCCCAGCTCAGCTATATAAGTTCACTTATTGGCCTTATTTTAGAGACCCATAAATCTCAAAAGAGATCAAAAGATGCAATTAGGGCCTGTAGCACAGAGGTAAGTGAGAACCTGTGACTGAGATCTCCAGGCTTGCTTAGATCAGAATTGGGCCTCCTCCCCCCAGGTCCCCAGTAGCTTGACAGTCACACCCACAGAATGCCCCCTGCGCCATATAATCTCATCAATGGCCAAGACCCAGAGACTATAAACTAAAACTCCTGGAAGAGAGCACCACAGAATCTTCTGACCCCGCACCAGGCTGTCCTCACTGAGACACCTCGGAGGGGGGCAGGTTGAGTCTCCCTCCCGCCCCAAGCAGAGCCCTGGCAGCTGAAAACCTCCAGAAAACCCAACCACCACCATGTTCAGGGCCACTCTCCACACACTGAGATGACCTCTCCCAAGAGGGGACGAACCTCACTCAAGATGAGATGAACCTCACTGGAGAGTGGACCTGCCAGAAAACCCAGGTATGTGGGAACCCATGACTAAGATCTCCAAGCCCACTTGGATCGGGACTGTGCCTCCTCCCAGCTCCTCAGTTTTCCAGTAGCTTGGCAGTCGCACCCACAAACTGGCCCCTACGCCATGTAATCGCATCAACGGCCAAGACCCAGAGACTTATAAACTAAAGCTCCTAGAAGAGAAAGACACAGAATTTCCTGGATATTCTATCCATAACAGTACAAAACAAATTGTCTAGCATTGCCTTTTCAGCAAGTTTGAGTGATGGTGAGACTGGTGTCGAAATATTGAGTGTAACCAAAGTAGAGAGTATGGGGGAAATTGCCACATAGACAGGGGAAGGGTTAGAATGGGGATGGGTGAGGGGGAATACTGAGGATTTTGGTGGTGGAAAAGATGCAATGGTGAAGGGATGGGTGTTTGATGATTGTATGACTGAAACTCAAACATGAAAGCTATGTAACTGTTTCTCACCGTGAATCAAAATAAGGGGTGGGGGGGAAATAATAATAAAATGATAAAAAATAAAATTAACATTCTTAATTTATTAAAAAAAAAGTAATGTGGAGTTCATGCCCAATTCAATCAGTTTAATCAGTGACTGAATAAATAGCAATACTCCTACATTATAAAAAAAAAAGTGTGCAGTTCTATATAAAGGTTCATTCTTTACAAGCCAGTAAGGCAGAGCAACAATAAATGAAGAGAGGTCGTACTTAGGCTCTGGTGCCAGTAGAACTATGTCGGAACCCCTTGCTTTCATCTGAGCTCTGATATTGGGGCTGTGAGAATTCAGTACACAAGCTAGGCTTTCAAGAGAGGGAATGTGTGTGTGTGTGTGTGTGTGTGTGTGTGAATTTAGTAGACAGGCTAGGCTTTCAAGAGATGAGTGTGTGTGTGTGTGTGTGTGTGTGTGTGTGTTTTGACAGGATTAAACCCAGACCTTAGACTTTACCATTGAGCCACCTGCCCAGTCCCCAAAGTTATTTTTGCCCTATTTTCTCAATTGTAGAGTTGCTTTCATTTTAAGAATTTTTAAAAATTTTTGTAATGTTTGCATTTAATATAGCTTTTAGAGCGATAGCACAGCGGGTAGGGCATTTTCCTTGCACGCGGCCAACCCGGGTCCGATTCCTCCATCCCTCTCGGACAGCCCGGCTGCACGGCAGAGCCTGGCAAGCTACCCATGGCGTATTCGATATGCCAAAAACAGTAACAAGTCTTCCAATGGAGACATTACTGGTGCCCGCTCAAGCAAATCGATGAGCAATGGGATGACAGTGCAGTGCTTGGTAATGTATAATTGATATACAGTAAACGACAAATATTTCAAGTGTGTATTTTTGATGTAAGGGTTGTTTGCTGTTTTTTTCCCATTTGTTTGTGTTATTGAAGGACAGGTGCCTGGGACTTAACCCAGAACCTCATACACGTGAGGCAAGTGTTCTATCACTGAGCCCTCACCCTCTATGAGTTCTGACATACATATACAACTGTTATGACACTTGACATTAATCAAAAGCTTCGAAGTGACACCGCCATCATTATAATCAAGATAACAACCATAGTTATCACCTCCTTGCAATGCTTTCTTCTCTCCTCTCTTCCCCAGCAACCACTGATCTGATTCCTCCAGCTGGGTCCCTGGTCTGCTGACATCAGTTTGTGTTTTTGAGAACTTTGCACTGAAGTGATATCGAAGAATGTACTATCTTTTGTCTTGTTTCAGCTCAAGATACTGATCACTGAGCCTTGTCAGGTGCAGCAGCGGTCCCCGTGTGACCGCAGTTTATTTGCTCTCTCTGAATGATAAGGCAGATGAACTGATTTGATTAACAAGTAATGATATGTTTTTAATCAGATTTTATTGGTTTACACTCCTTTAAAGTTTCAGGAGTGCAGCTCCATACAGCCTGTATGTATTAACACCACACCCATCCTAAGTTGCATTGCCACCCCTCTGTCCAAATGACCCCTCCCCATCTGCACTCATCCCTGCCCCTTTTTCTCTTTGTTTTTTCTTGGTGTTTTTGCTAGTTCGTTTGCTTTGATTTGTTAGTCAGATATGACTGGTAGTTTTTGTTTTACTTTTGGATCCAGGCGGGAGCCTCGTGCATGTCAAAATGCATGTGTCTGTGTCTGCCAGGGAGTAGTCACTGGCCATAGTCACTGCCTTTTCACAGAGAAATAATGATAATACTGAGGTCGATGGTTGGTGAAGTGAGTCCTGATTTGAGGAAGGTAGCCATGTAGATGATGGTGCCACACCCAGCAGTACTCAGACTTACTCCTGGCTCTGCACTAAGATAGGACTCAGGGGACCATAGTGGGTATCGGGATTTAAACCTGGATCAGCTGCATGCAAATCCCCTACCCTCTGCCCTGTATCTCCAGCCCAATGTTTCTGTTTACTGAAGTAAAATGGTTTTACTTAGAGAAATATCAAGGGTGAGGGAGAGACTGAGTGTGTGTGTTACATACTCAGATGTGAGCATAGGCTTCTCCAAAGAGGGCCGAGAGTGCACATATCAAGGGAGCTGCAGATGAATTTCCAAATAATGTAACTCAAAGTGCTTTTTTTTTTTTTTTTTTGCTTTTTGGGTCACACCTGGCGATGCACAGGGGTTACTCCTGGCTCTTCACTCAGGAATTACTCCTGGCGGTGCTCAGGGGACCACATGGGATGCTGGGATTCGAACCCGGGTCGGCTGCGTGCAAGGCAAACACCCTCCCCGCTGTGCTATTGCTCCAGCCCCATCAAAGTGCTTATTTTTTAAGTAGGAAATATTTAGGACATGGGAAAAAACAACACTGTTTTTAGAGCCCCCAATCTGGCACTTTGCAGGTGCATGTGCTAAAGCATGCTTGATGTCCGAGTCACTTATGTTCTGCTGTTGGCTCTTTCACAGATTCCCAATGGAAATGCATCTGAACTTGTTTTTACTACTGTACATGTAAAAGATGCCGGCTTTTATGTCTGTCGAGTTAATAATCATTTTACCTTCGAGTTCAGCCAGTGGTCGCAGCTTGATGTCTGTGAGGCCACAGAAGTAACAGGAAGCTTCCAAAGTAAGTAATAATGTTGGAGTGGGAATTGTCTGTCTTTCATTATGCCTTTATTTTCAAAATAATTTCCAAAGTGTCCAAAAACACCAAAAGCTAGGGGCTGGAGGGACAATACAGCAGGTAGGGTGTTTGCCTTAGGCATGACTGAACTGAGTTTGATCCCTGGCTCCCTGTATGTTCCCCCATGCCTCTCCAGGAAGATCCCTGAGCACAGAGCCAAGTGTATCCCACTACCAGGTATGGCCCTCCAAAAAAAAAAAAAAATACCAGAAGCTCTCATATGTACTATATTATAAAGTCATCATCAGTTACTAGATTTTATCCCACATTGCGTTGATCCTTTCTGGCCAGGTATATACTAACTAACTCTTCTCTTAGTGTTTGCTGGAGCTTTCTACATACATGGGTATATGTATACACATATACTTTAACAACATACATATTTTTAACACATAGCACACATGCACAGGCCTCACAGAACCCTTCTCAGTCTGGATCTGCTAAAACACCTTTTCTCATGTATTGAAATGTTGTGGTCCCTGATTAGATTATAGATGATTTTTTTGTTTGATACTTTGATTTGGGGTCACACCTAGTGGGTGGTACTCAGGGGTTATTCCTGGTTTTGCACCCAGGAATCACTCCTGATGAGCTCAGGGACTATATGGGATGCCAGGGGTAGAACCCAAGTCAGCCACGTGCAAGGCAAGCCTTGTCAACTGTACTCTCTCTCCATCCCCTATAGTTCTCCCAAACGATTGTATTACTTATAAAAAAAAATCATTTTGGTAAAATAACTCAATAAAATGGATGTCAACATGGAAGATCATACAGTGTATCTTTCATGCAATAAATTTGAGATACTAGTTTTTTTTTTCTTTTTGGGTCACACCCAGCGATGCTCAGGGGTTACTCCTGGCTCTGCACTCAGGAATTACTCCTGGCAGTGCTTGGGGGACCATATGGGATGCTGGGGATTGAACCCGGGTCGGCCGCATGCAAGGCAAACGCCCTACCCGCTGTGCTATCACTCCGGCCCCTAGATACTAGTTTTTATTCTGTCATCCATTTGTGTTTTTTGATGGGCTAGGAGTTGAACCCAGGGCCTCATGCCCCTGTGAGGCAGATACTTTTAGCACTAAATCATGTTTTCAGCCCTCATCTATCTTTTTAGTCAAGTGACTAGTATTCATCATGAAGAAATCCAGTCTACTCTGAAGAATAGCCTTCAGCTGTCTGATCAGATCTAGTCGGGATCCTTACTCATTCTGCCAGACAGAACGAGATGTAAAGTTTTGGATGCCAGTCTGTCTTCCACTCTTCTCGCATAGCTTACCTTTGTTTGTCTATATCTAATAGTCTTCAATAGTGGTTGTATTGCAGAGTGTGTTGTATCTTCCTAGAATATTTCTATATATGCAGTAAGCTTTGCAGGTAGTGGAGGTAGTGAAGCTGGCCCAGGTACTTTCGGAGGACACTGCAGCCCTCAAAGTCCGTGGAACACGGACAGCATTCTGTCAAAGCAGCTCCAGCTTCTTCAGTTCCTCATTGTAGGCTTCACCTCCACTACCCAGCCACCACCACACTCCACGCTGCTTTCCAGACACTCAGGTCGAGCCTCACGCATGAGTGAAGCCCCACAGAACCTTCAGGTAAAGCAGAACTTTGTGACCGTGGACTCCAGGCTCAACAGGACCTAGAAACAGGGATCCTCTGCCTGCTTCCCCCAATCTCCGGTGACCCAGGGATCACACCCAAATGACCCACCCTACTGGTGCCAGATAAATACCTCATCAGCCAACCTCCACTACCTTGTTGGCCAGGCGCCGCCAGGCTGCTTTCCGGGCCATACGACCGGTTTGCAGCTGCACGACACATCATAAGACACTTACTACCCATTGTTCATAATTATCACACCTTATTTGATGGGGCTCAGATATGGTGTGAACCATGGGAACACCTGTAAGGGTGATTAGAGGCCGCCCTAAAAGCCTCCATTCCTCTCAGAGAGCCCGGCAAGCTACCAAGAGTATCCCGCCCACACGGCAGAGCCTGGCAAGCTACCCATGGCATATTCGATATGTCAAAAACAGTAAAAACAGTGGGTCTCATTCCCCTGATCCTGAAAGAGCCCCCAATATGGCAGCGTTAAGAAGATATGAGCAAGGAGAGGCTGATAAAATCTCAGGGCCGAACTAGGCTGCCAAAATGAAGAAGGACTAAAATGACTGTCTGTACTTTCAACACATGTACGCTGGCATCAGAAGCATCCATCGAGGACCTGATGATGAAAGTGCAGAAGATCAAGTATGACATCATTGGTCTGACCGAAATAAGAAGTCATCGATCACATGACGCCATTTTTGACACTGGAGAACTGTTCCTTGGAACATGCAACAACAGAGGCATTGGTGGTGTCAGTGTCCTTGTGAACACGAACTTGGTCATGAGCATTGATTCATTCGAATGCCTGACAACCCAAATCGGATGATTATGCTTGAATAGATGTGGCTCACTGCTGGCATTTTCTATCTTCTTTGTCTACGCACCAACATCCAACTACAATGAAGAAGAGATTGAGAAGTTCTACATGGAGCTGAAGAAGTTCTATAAAGAAGACCACACCTTCTACAAGATCATTGTTGGTGATTTTAATGCCAAGATAGGATTGAGAAGGTCTCCAGAAAAACTCCACATTGGGACCCATGGCCTAGAACGGAACGAATAGGGTGAGAGAGTGTCTCAGTTCATTATGTTGACCAAGGCCATCCATGGTAACTCACAGTTCCAGAAGGCCGAATCCGAATGGACATGGGAGTCTCCCGGTGGACAGTTCCACAACAAAATTGACCACATCATATTCAATCAATGGTTTTGCCTGACCAATGTTGCTGTTGTCCCAAAATTCCAAACGGGATCGGACCACCGTCTCCTTCATGCAAAATTCTACTTCACAGAACAGGGAGAAAGGACTGCAAAGTTTAAGTTTAAGAAGAGAACTCCCAGAATGACCACCAACTGGGAGCTCTTTGGCACTATTGCTGCAATGTGGGAAGATGCTGTGGGAAGATGCCATCGTTGACAACATCGATAAGGAATAAGATTGACTGGTTCAGCACCTCCATGACTGTGCAAGGAATGCTGAGAGTGGGAAAGCCACAAACAGATGCCTGTCTTCAGAAACTCTAGCTCATTCACCAACATGGTTTGGCGTGAGCCTCAGGCAATCACAAGGTAACATCTGAGCTCGCAAAGCTGTTCAGAGAAGCAATAAAGAAAGACCTCAAAGAGAGAAGAGCAGTAGTGTTGGCCGATGCAGCAGAAGCCAGGAAAAGTATTCGCAACGCTTGCCTGTCCTTCACCAACTACATGACCAAGATGACTGCCCTCCGACGTCCTGATGGATCTATCACATCTTCCAGAAGGGCAATAGAGAGGATTATTCACCACTTCTACTAGGATCTCTTCAATAGCCACATCCACCTGCCCACATATCAAATTCCGCAGGATGGATATGTCGTTCCCAACGTTCTTCCTTCTGACACACTATTTTCTCAGTAAAGAAATGTACAGCACCCGGTCCAGACTAAGTCAGGCCTAAACAGCTGAAGAATCTGCCGCCAGTACTCGTCAATACACTGGCTTGGCTCTTCACACGCTACCTGTCCAAATGCAAGGTTCCATCCCAGTGGAAAACTAGCAGGAGTGTTCTGTTGTACAAGAAGGAAGACATCCACAATATCGGCAACTATTGCCCAATCTGCCTGCTGTCTGTCATCTACAAGTTCACTTGTGTCATCCTGAATAGAATAGGCAGAACACTCGATGAAGGACAACCATGCGAGCAAGCCGGGTTCAAAAAAGGATTCAGCACAATCGACCATATCCACATGGTGATCAAGCCCATTGAAGTTTCACGAGAGTTCAAAATGCCACTCTGTCTAACATTCATCAGTTTAAAGAAGGCCTCCAATTCTGTTGAGACTGAAGTAGTCATCGAAACTCTAGCCAAACCGGGCATTCAAACTCAGTACTTCAGGATCCTCCACGAGCTGTATTACAGATTCAGCATCAGGATCTCACCATTCTTAAGGAAGTGATCATCGACGTAAAGAGAGGGGTTCGACAGGGTGATACTATTTCACCGAAACTCTTCAGTACCATCCTTGAGAACGTCAGGCAATGGGAAGAAATGGGAGTGAAGATAGACGATCGGCAACTACACCACTTCCGCTTCACTGATGCCATTGTTCTAACAACACCAAACATTAACCAAGTGGCACAAATGCTGGCCGACTTCGACTGTGAGTGTGGAAAGGTTGGACTGCAGCTGAATCTCACCAAGACAATGTTCATGAAAAATGAACTAGTCCCTGACGTTCCATTTGCTCTCAATGGAACAAACATCTCCGAATGCAGCAGCTATGTGTACCTGGGTCGAGAACTCAACATGAGGAGTGACTTGGTGCCAGAACTGCGTAGGAGGAAGAGAGCAGTGTGAAATACCTTCAAGAGCGTCGAAGAAGTTGTTAAGAGGATGAAGAACCTCCGGCCCTCGGCACATCTTTTCAACTCCACCATTCTTCTGGGCCCTACGAAAACAGGACAAGAAAGTTAATTGGGTATCTCAAAGAGGAATTGAAAGAGATACGCTTGGGATATCACATTTCACTCAAGTGAGAGAAGGAATCCGGAGTTCCAACCTCCATCGACGATCAAGAATCAGGGACACTGTCTCGTTTGCCAAGGCATTAAAAATCAGGTGGGCCTGACACCTAATGCAATTTAGAAACAACTGCTGGACTAGAGCTGTTACCGACTGAATTCCACAGGATGTCAAAAGATTGCGTGGCCACCCACCTAAGAGATGGTCAGATTTCTTCATCAAAACCCTGAACAAGGGGCTGGAGTGATAGCATAGCGGGTAGGGCGTTTGCCTTGCACTCGGCCGACCCGGGTTCAAATCCCAGCATCCCATATGGTCCCCTGAGCACCGCCAGGAGTAATTCCTGAGTGCAGAGCCAGGAGTAACCCCTGTGCATTGCCAGGTGTGACCCAAAAACAAAAACAAAAACAAAAAACCAAACCTGAACAAGGGACTGGAGTGATAGCACAGCGGGTAGAGCATTTGCCTTGCACACGGCTAATCCAGGTTCAATTCCCAGCATCTATACAGTCCCCCCGAGCACCACCAGGAGTAATTGCTGAGTGCAGAGGCAGGAGTCCCCTGTGCATCTCCGGGTATGACCCAAAAAGCAAAAAAAAAAAAAAAAAAAAAAGGAAGGAAGAAAGAAAAGAAAGAAAGAGAGAGAGAGAGAGAGGGAGGGAGGGAGGGAGGGAGGAAAGAAAAGAAAAGAAAAGAAAAGAAAAGAAAAGAAAAGAAAAGAAAAGAAAAAGAAAGAAAACCCTGAACAAAGGGTTTGAGGCTCTTCATGTTCCTGGAGCGAGCAGATGCCATTGGGCTATACTAGCACAAAACAGAGACGAATGGAGACATTTACTGGCGCCCGCTCAAGCAAATCAAAGATCAACGGGATGACAAGTGATACAAGTGATGCAATAAGCTTTATTTACAATGATATCAAACTCATTTGTATAAAAATAAAAAGAAAAGGCGCGGGCGAGGGAAGGGACGCCTCACAGCACCGAGCCAGGCACAGGGCCTAGGGCAGCAGCCGTCTCTCCCGCCACCCGAGTTCGGTAGCCTCCGGTCATTTCCCCCACCCCGGGGAGGTTGATGGCGAAGATGTGGCAGGCGAAGGAAGGAACGGAGCCATGATGGTTGGTCTCACTTGCAGTTTATTCCAGTCTTCCCTCTATACACTCTCCGTCCTCTCTACACCTGTCCGCCCTCTATACACTTTCCGCTCCTATCCACTTTCCACCCTCTCCTTCTCTCCCAACCCCTTTTATTGATCATGGCCCTTCTAAAGGGCGCAATACATTGACGTCACCAAAAGCACCAAAAGATCTTACAGGAAGAACATTGAGGCAACATAATTCTCTTGTATCTGCAGGCCGGCTAATCTAGGCCCCCCGGAAAGAAGATACAAAAACAAAACGGAAGCCTTCTTTGGGCTGAAAGCACTCGGATTTACATCCCAAAGACCAGGCTGGGCTGCAGCCTGGAATCTACAATGTCAAATCAAAGCCTGGCTAGCACCTTAGATCTGCGGGGTCAAAGATCAGCTAGGTTTCTGTGACAAAAGGTTTCTGTGACAAAACTCCAGAAGGCAGCTGGAAAAGGGGAAATATTCCAACACTCATTGATCATCTGTATTATGTCAGACATTAACTCTGTAGTTGAGACTTAGTATTACATATTATTGACAAACCCACTCTGTCATGGAATGTAGAGAATGGTAAATGAATACTTAATAAACAATGCTTTTTGATATCCTTCTTGGGGAGAAATGCTAGTAATAACAGATGTATGTATTCAGTTCTGATTATAAAATACCCTATTTTAATGAGTCATATTAAGTCACCAGTCCACAAAGTGCTGTTCCAAAGGCTTAATTTGGGAACAACTGGGTTATATCACACAGCTGGTGTTGAATGTGAATGTCTCATTTGCACCCAAAACTTTTTACAACCAAAGTATATTTGTGAACTCCTTGAGCTATTTTCTGCTCTTCATTTATTGAGCACAATAATACTTGGATTTGTTTGTTTGAATATTTTTCTGGAGCGGTAGGGTGGGATTCACATAGTGGCATTCAGGGCTTCCTGGCTCTTAGCTCAGGTATCACTCCTGGTGGTGCTCAAGGGTTCATTTAGGAGATGTTTTAAAGATACTTGATGGTGGGGCCAGAGTGATAGTACAGCAAATAGGGCATTTGCCTTGCATGCAGCCGACCCGGGTTGTATCCCCAGCATCCCATATGGTTCCCCCAAGCACCGCCAGGAGTAATTCTTTTTTTTTTTTAATTTAAATTTTATTGAATCACCATGTGGAGGGTTACAAAGTTCTCAGGATTATGTCAGTTATACAGTACTCAAACACCCTTCCCTTCACCCGTGCCCATATTCCATCACCAACCACCCCATTATACCTCCCACCCCCTCCCGCCCCCCCAGTCCCCGCCCTTGTAAGTGATAAGTTTCACTTCGTTTACGCTTTATCTTGGTTACAGTCCATGTTTCAACACATAACTCACTATTGTTGCTAGGGTTTCCCCCCAAAAAAGAGAAGACAGTCCCACTGTCAAGGAAGCATTTGATGGCTCTCCATTGCTGAGAATGTAGAGATATTAAGTCCCACTGTTTGTTATATAACTTTTCTATTTTTTTCCCCCCTCGTCCCGCGCCACCGAGATCACGCCTGTTTAGTAATCACCACGCTGCCTGACAAAGGGAAAACAAACCAAAAGAGATGGTTATTTCTCATCAGCCGGCGTGGGGCTCTGGCTTAGTTGATAGTCTGGTAGAATGTCTGCAAGCAGTTTCTGGAACCAAAAGTAATACGCTGGTATCGGCCCCGGCTCAAGATTCCACCAGCGTCCCGCTGTTCCAAGTACATAATAATTTATTCCCTTGTATCCCATTCCCACGCCACCAGGTCCGTGTCAGCTTAATGGACATCATACTGTGGTTAACGCCACGCCGAGTTTCTTCCCGAGAAAGAAGGATATTTCTTCTCAGCCGGCATGGGGATATGGCTTAGTTCAGTTTATAAAGATGGCTACCACTTTGGTGGCCTTCAATATTTCAGCAAAAGACTTACTATTCTTGTTAGGATTTCCCACCAAAGTCCGACCCGTTAAAAGGGAACCATTTCATATTGGTGATGATTAAATGACAATAGGTTGCGCGGCCATGGCAGCGGCCTCGCGGCTTTGAATTTCTGTATAAAGTCCAGGGAAAGTACAGCCAGAAATTACACGTCGCTACAAACTTTAACCCTATTATGGTCCCCCCAAAGTCCAACCCATTACAAAGGAACCATTTCATATTGCTGATGCTTAAATGACATTAGGCTGCCGCGGCCGCGCGGTTTTGGGTTTCTATATAAAGTCCAGGGAAAATTCTGCCTAAAATTCTATCGCTACAATCTTTTACCCTTCAACAAAAAACTTAGTACTATTGTTTGGAGTTTCCCCCCACGTTAAGCCCTGCCAAAAAGGAACATTTACACGTTGCTGACAATCAAGAGATATTAGGTCGGGCGGCTGTATCGCAGCCTCGCGGTTTTGGATTTCTATATGAAGTCCAAGGAAAATTCTTTTGGTAATTGCATCACTCGCTGGCAGCGCCTGGGCCAGAAGCTCCGAGCACACCGTTTGGAGGCATTTTGGGGGCGCCGTTCATGTCCAAAGTGGTTCAGTTGCCTCCGGGGTCGATCTCGAGCGGGGCCACAAAGGAGCGTCCCCACATGGCTCTGTGCTTAAATGTCGGCCGGCACAGGGCGGATCTGGAAGTCCCGCCCATCGGCTATCCCGGGCTTCCTGTAGAGTCTAAAAACCGGCTATAGCCTCGCTGCGTTCAAAGAGAAAGAGTTGAGAGAGAAAAGACCATACCCTGCCGACAGCGCCTGGGCCAGAAGCTCCGAGCACACCGTTTGGAGGCATTTTGGGGGTGCCGCTCGTGTCCAAAGTGGTTCAGTTGCCTCCGGGGTCAATCTCGAGCGGGGCCGCAAAGGAGGAGTAATTCTTGAGTTTAGAGCCAGGAGTAACCGCTGAGCATCACCAGGTATGACCCAAAAAAGCAAAAGAAAAAAAAAATTCTTGGTGGATTGTGAGATATAACAATGATCATAAATTGACTCTTACTCATCTAATTTTTTTATAATTCCATCTGTAACAAGCAATATGAAGTAGACTTGTTTGTACTGACAAGGGGGCAGTCTTGGTGGGGGGAATGTCATACTGGTGGTGGGATTGGTGTTGGAACATTGAATGCCTGAAACAACTGTATTCTGAATTGGTAAATTAAATTGGTAAATCACTGTATTGGTAAATTACAGTGTTATAATAATTTTATAAAAGCAGCAAATAAATACCCCTAAATTTTTTTATGGAATGTAGAAAGATTCTTTGTAGCATATTTTGTTAATGACAGTTAGACATGAAAATTTTTTAAAATATCTTATTTTAAAAGTAAAAGGAAACACTAACTTAGAGATCTTTCATGTTTAATGATATTCTTTTTTTTTTTTTAATCAAAGGAACTTGGGATGGTGTCTCTGAATCCAGATTGCAGATCTGTGTGGAACCTAAATCCCAAAAACTAATGCCTGGCAGCCCCTTGCTGCTACAGTGTGTAGCTGTTGGAAGCCCCATTCCTCACTATCAGTGGTTCAAAGATGAGTCACCGTTAATACACGAGACCAAAAAGCTGTATATGGTAGGAAACTGGTTTTATTTATGTGTGTTCATATGTAAAATAGTACAGTGGAAGATTGAGGTGACTGTGAAAACTTTATATTCTTGTTACTATTTTAATGTTTCCAGTGTGTTTATGTCAATTTGTTTAATATCATTTGATTCTTATATTTACAAAATTGCTAGAACAAAATACTGACTGACATCTAAGGGCTTATCCATAAACTGTCAAAAGGATTGGTACCGATGCTAGTGTTTAACCTGATGAATGCAAATAATTTTAGAATGGCCATACACCTTCAGAAATGTTGCTTTGTAGACTATTTTTAGAACACAAAATTACAAGTTTATTTCCAAGCCAGTTGAAATGAAACCTGAAGAGATGTGTGTGTGCTCTGATACTGTCACAGGTGCCGTATGTGGATTTGGAGCATCAGGGAACCTACTGGTGTCACGTATATAATGATCGGGAGAGTCGAGACAGCAGGAAGGTGGAAATCACGATAGGTGAGTAGTCACGCTTGTTCTGACAAAGTCTGCCATAAGCTTTGTAAAAGGAAATAGGTCAGCAATTAAAGTTGACTGCTGTTTTTTCCCTGTTCTGTTTAGCTCTGTGATGGTACAAGGAATTATAGTATGTAATTGAATGTACGCTAAATTCATAAGCCCATAGACAACAAAAAGAACCCAAAACAGCTTTTAAAACTTTTAGATCTTTTTTATTATCTTTGATTTTACTCACTTACTTTGAGCACTTAGAACTGGAGAGGTAGTCCAAAGGGTTGGAGTGAATGGTTTTGCATTCTGAGGACACATGGTCCCACAAGCACTGAGCCACGACTGGCTCCCCAACTGCCAGGTGTGGCCCCAAAGCAACAATAGTGTTTTAGGACAAATCAAAATACTTAAAACTTTAGCTGTAAAAATCTTGATTCCAGGGAAAAACACTTTTTAAAAGCAGGCATCATTACAAGTGTCAATGAAAGCATGATTATTCATTAGCCATCCCACTGTGTGTATACATGGGTGTTGATTCTCCTTAAGCTCTGCATTGTAGCTAGGGTGTGAAAGCTGGCTGGGATTTTTTGTGTTTGTTTCTATTTGCTTGAGATGGCTTCCTAAGATTGTGGATTACAGTGTGTTCACATTTGTTTCCTCTGAAACAAGGAAGAACAAATGAGGCAGTGGAGTGCACGGAAGGTATTGTAACCCTTTGGTTAAAGCAAACTATCCTGCATGTTGATTCTTCTTGGGATTGGTGGAAAGCTTTGACAACCATAGGCAGTGATGGAAAAAATACTAGCTGTCAGAAATGGTTCTTATGAAAGGAAGGATGGCATGTCTGAGTCTTGGATGGCCTGGTTAAACTGCCATCTATTAAAGCAACTAATTTTCATTTGATTTTAAGAATAGCTCCAGCACAGTGTTGAATGATATTTCTCCTGAACGTGTAGATTATCTGTTCCTAGTCATGAAAAGGTACTTCTTATATATAGACTCAGGACAGATTTATTGTCTAACACATGTATTTTAAAATATTACATAATCTCCCATAATATAAATTTAGAAAGGCCAAATTTTTGAAGCTACATGGCTATAATCCACTGAGTCACCTTTATAAAAATATATAGGAAGAAAATGGAAACTATTTAAATATAAGCTTCAATTTTTTTATTGATTAAAGTTTTTTGCTTAAGTTATAGTATGTGAAATGTTAAATTATTTTCCCATTGTGTGATATCACATTTTTGCAAGTTATATTTGAAGAGAGCAAAGTATTTTTTCAGTTTCTGCCTCAGTAGAACACCTTTATAACCTCAGGCTCTAACTGGGTAAAATAAGAAAATGTTAAAACTTGTGTTTCATAGTTCTTCTGTTCTTCATAGCTCTGTGGTGCTACTTGGAAATGCTGTAATTGGTGTTTTCATTCCAGTCCAAAGTTGTAAACAGGAACACCAGCATAAAGGAGTTCTGGGGCATGCTGTGCAAAGAAATCCTAATCAAACTTCTTTTCCTTCTCTTACTCCCATTTCTCCTAATTGCATGAGTGTTTAAATGTCCTAACAGCAGAGACCTATCAAAATAGGCTCTGGAGGTTCAGAGCGCTGCATGCAAATCACCACCTTTCTCTACTGCCTCATTATATGCATGATTTCCCCTTTGATTTTTGCTGCACACTATTAGATGGCAATTTTCAAAGAAATATGTCCACACAGAGATGAAAAGCCTACTCTCCAAAAATTTCACTTGGAATATCTAGATCCAACTTTCCCCTTTTTTTTTTCCTTTTCAATTTTTCTTTAAAAAATGTCTACAGGGGCCGGAGCGATAGCACAGTGGGGAGGGCGTTTGCCTTGCACGCGGCCGACCCGGGTTCGATCCCCGACATCCAATATGGTCCCCCAAGCACCGCCAGGAGTAACTCCTAAGTGCAAAGCCAGGAGTAACCCCTGAGCATCGCTGGGTGTGACCCAAAAAGAAAAAAAAAAAGTCTACAAAGTTGAGATATTTCAATCTGGAGCGATAGTATGGGGTTAAAGCACTTGCTTTGCATGTGGCTGACCCCTGTTCAATCATTGTACCACAATCATTGCACCTTGAGCATCACCAGGAGCAATCCTTGAGGACAGAATCAGGAGTCAGCCCTGAGCACAGCTTGGTGTTATGCCAAAACCAAAACAACAGGGGCTGGAGCGATAGTACAGCAGGTAGCGCATTTGCCTTGCACGCGACTGACCCGGGTTCGATTCCCAGCATCCCATATGGTCCCCTGAGCACCACCAGGAGTAATTCCTGAGTGCAGAGCCAGGAGTCAGCCCTGAGCATCGAGGGGTATGACCCAAAAAGAAAAAAAAAAAAACTAAAACAGCAAAAAAGTTGAGATGCTTTATAATTGGTAAATTGACATATATTGGGAAGTATCTTATGTTATCTTTTTTAAACATGTTGGAATATAATTTTTTTTTCATTTTAACACATGTATTCTATGAAAGATTTGATTGGAACAGGGACAGGCCAGGAGTTGAATACAGGAAGCTGAGAGGGTTTTCTGAGCCTGTGAAACCATTCATTACAACCATTGTCTCAGTGAATAAGCTTCTGCACCTTTGAAAGCATTTAGTAGAGGATCAGATGAGGCATATGCTGGGATGGAATGCAGAATATGACAAAAGAATCCAACCATCAGGTGGTATGAAGGCACCTTCTTTGCAAGGGGATAGACCTGGTCATGGGCCTGGGCCACCAAAGGGGAAAGTTGCACACGGCATGGGCAGCAGCTGCTCCCACTGCCGTGGTCTTTGTGTCACGTACAAGAGAGGCTTCCAGTGTTGGCATTGTAGGAAGAGCCCACGACTTAAGGTTCATCATGTCAGTTTCTATCTTCCTCAAATTTATAAAGTGAAATTTATAAATGAGTGGCTGCCTTGTCATGGACATTGGCTTCAATGGTTTCATCTGCTCTTTAGCTGGAAGGAGAGGTTAAGAATTCTGAGAACGAGGGGCCAGAATGATAGTATAAAATACTGATAAAATACTGATAAAATACTATGATTTATTTTTTAAATAATAATATGATTTAACTGCACAAACCTCACATCTTTGATTACTCCCATAGCACTGTAGCACTGTCGCCCCATTATTCACCGATTTGCTCAAGCAGGCACCAGTAACATCTCCATTGTGAGACTTGTTACTGTTTTTGGAATATTGATACACCACAAGGAGCTTGCCTGGCTCTGCTGTGCGGGCAGGATACTCTTGGTAGCTTGCTGGGCTGTCCGAGAGGGACAGAGGAATCGAACCCAGGTCGGCCGTGTGCAAGGCAAATGCCCTACCCGCTGTGCTATAGCTCCAGTCCCCCCATAACCTGTCCTAAATTGCCAGTCTGATTACTTAAAGCTAATCTATTTTCCCTTATCTTTTTTCAGATGAATTACATAATCTTGGGCATCCTGGTAAGTAAACATTAGTTTTATATTTGTTTTGATTAGTTATTAAATACAGCAATTTAAAGAAACTTTAATTAGGTTTTTGGGGGTAGGGCTCCCAAGGGGTGTTTCGGTGGCCCAGAGCCCCTCCTAGCCATTCTTGGCCAAATGGACCAGAGGTTCCGGTGGAGATCTGAGGGTGTAGTGTTGCTGCCACTGAGTCCAGGATTCCCTGGGCTCACATGTGCTGGGAGTCCCCAGAACTCACCTATAAATGAGTGGCTGGGGTCTCCAGGGCCACACTTGGTGATGCTTGAGGGGACCATGTAGTACTGGGATTGAAATTGGAGTCAACCACATACCAGCCCTGTGTCTTAACCACTGTACTGCCATTGCTCAGGGCTTATTCCTGACTGTGCTCAGAGATCATTCTTTTACATATATATAAACATATATCTATGTGTATATAAGTATATAGTATATATTTTTATATAATATGTATTATATATAAAAACTTTATTATAAAGTCACAGTTTAGTTATAGACATTTACTATTCCAACACGAACCCCAGCACCCCCAAAATCAAAAACCCCAAAAAGTAACTGCTTTCTGTCTTTAATGTTACTGATGTTTTTGTTCTTGGTTTCCATGTACCACTAACCTGCTAATAATATAAATCATTCTACTTTTTGCATTTTTGTCATTTTATAGATAATAAAGAACACACAACTGATCAGCCTTTGGGTAAGTGGAACTCTAACATGTGTCCTCAACATATAGTTGTAATTGTATATGACTCCTACAGTATCTACTCTTCATATTCAGGCAATTTGACGGTTTTTATAAAACATTTGAATAACACTGACACCAAGTGTTTGGTGTGGGATATGTGAAAAAGAAATTCTAGAACAGGAAGGAGGCTGAAAAAAAAAAAAGGAAGAGTATGAATCCAATTTCTGGGACTATGTCAAGTGTCCATGGCACAATCTTTGTTTTGATAACATGGTAACAAATAAATACGTAAGCAAAAAAGAAAAATGTGTGTTACATCATAGAAGCTGATCCTCTTTCTTTGTGGGGCTAATAATTAGAAAAATGCCAGGATAGTTGCAGCTCTGGATCTTGAAAGGTGATCTTTGGGATCAATAAACTTACCTGCATCACGTTGCCTAAGGTATGAAACTAGAGAGGACCCAGGTTCCATCCCAAGCTCTGTGTGGGTCAGGCAAGTATGGCTAGGAACAACACCCCAGCACAGAGCCAGGAGTAACCCCTGAGCATGCCAGCTGTGCCCGACCACCCCCAATCAAGGAAAAACGAGAAAGAAAAATGTTCATAGGATGAGAAAGAGCTAGGGAGAGGAATCACAGTGCCTGTGCCAAGTCTTTCTTGGGTGGGTGACAGTTCACTGGATTGAACTTGAGAGTGCAGGATCCAAAGCGAAGGTCAGAGGATAGATGAGCACCAGGCTGGCACCTAACCCATTTGAGGTATTTCTGTCCCATCTGGGCGCAGCTCTGCAGCAGGCAGTCATCCAGGCAGCTGGAACACTAAGGAGAAGTGTAGACTGGAGAGTTCTAAGCCTTACAGCACAGGAGGCGGAAGTTCTCTGAAGCCATGGGGTAGCATAAAGGACATGGCTGTGGGCCCTCCATAGGAAAATGGTATAGGGGCCGGAGAGATAGTCCAGTGGGTAAGGCACTTGCCTTGCATGCTGCCAATCCAGGTTTGATTCCCCAGCCTCCCATATGGCTTCCTGAGCACCACTAGGAGTGATCTCTGAGCGCAGAGCCAGGAGTAACCCAGAGTATTACTGGGTAGGACCCAAAAGAAAAAATTACCAGTGGGGTGGGCGGGGGGGTCACCCATTCTTATGGTAGTCTTAGTAATGAGGACTAGTTGCCAGGAGAGACAGTATCTCTCTTTCCCCTCCTTCCCTGTGGGGTTTACCAAGTTGTCACTGAACTTTCCTAGGTAATAGACAGATTCCCACAGAGGACCTAGAACCAGCAAAGTGTCCTACTACATGAAGTTCAAAGGCAACCCACATTCTGGGGTGGTTGCTGAGGGTTGGGGTGCCAGTGACTGCCCTAAGTGATGGCAGGGACACGTGTCCCTCGAGAACCCTTTTTCTGTAGCAGAAAACAGAGGCATAGATCATCATCACACATTGATATTTTGGTCTTTTTATTTTTTGGGGGGTGGGGTCACACCTGGCGATGCACAAGGGTTGCTCCTGGCTCTGCACTCAGGAATTACTCCTGGTGGTGCTCAGGGGACCGGGACCATATGGGATGCTGGGAATCGGAATCGAACCCGGGTCGGCCACATGCAAGGCAAACGCCCTACCCGCTGTGCTATTTCTCCAGCCCCACACATTGATGCTTTGTATGCCAGACCAAAGAACGTGGACTTTACTGTATAGGTCATAGAGCGCCTGAGACCAATAAGCACTGTCCATTCAGCAAGTTAGATGAGATGCGAAGGTGGAAGTCATGACCAGCTTAAGATATGCATCTGAATTAATGAGGTTAAGATAACTGAGTTTAAGATATGTATCTGAATTAATGAGATTAAGGTAACTGAGTTTAAGATATGTTTCTGAATTAATTGATAATATTCCACCATAAACCCACTCTGACTCACACTGCCTTACAAATGGAATAGCTTTGGGATTTGGGCTCTCACAGGAGACTCTCAGGCCAAGGCTCCCAGCAGATAGGACTCGGCATGTGGCTCTGGTGTGGGGTCTGCATTCTGATAGGGTTGAGGAGCTCATTTTAAAATGCACTCATTTAGGGGCTGGAGTGATAGCACAGCGGGTAGGGCGTTTGCCTTGCATGCAGCCGACCCAGGTTCAATTCCCAGCATCCTATATGGTCCCCTGAGCATGGTCAGAGGTAATTCCTGAGTGCAGAGCCAGGAGTGACCCCTGAGCATCGCTGGGTGTGACCCAAAAAGCAAAAAAATAAAATGCACTCATTTAAAGATTTGTTAGTGACAGACACTTTCATAGCCGTTCCTGTGTTCTGGGTGCTTGCCCAGGTGCCTGTGAGTATTCATCCATTTTCACTGAGGTAATTTAGAATAATTCAGTGTGGAATTAACATTACAACACCATCCCAGTTTGCACTAAACTTTGGGAGATACCTTTGGAGGCTCTGTGGAAGGAACATGTGGAAATATTTCCTGAAGTAGTTTTACTACTCTGTTGCCTAACAAACTGGCTTTTGTTGTTTCATTTCTTCCAGTAAACAGTTTTGAGAAATGATAGGTGGCTCTTCTCTAAGTGTTTTTCTACAGTAAATGTCTAATTCAATAAAATTCAGCTTTAAACTTTTACATCTTCTTTGACTCCTTACCATTGTCTCAGCTCCAGCTTTTCCCATTTCTTTCTCTGCAGTCTGACTCATTCTTCCTCTTTCTACCCCTCACTTCCCGGCTGAGTCTGTGCCTCTCTTGCTCCAAACATTGCAGTGGGGTTCTCTGGTCCAGCCCTTCCAGGCCTGCTCCCTATACAAGGTAAGGTTGACTCACCACCACTGCTTCAAACGTGATCAAGAATGTTCCACGGCATTAAGGAACAGGCAGTTACAACCATCATTGGAGGAAATGATGAGCAAAGGTTTTGAGGGTTTATGGTCAGTTACTGGCACATGCCTTTTTTTTTTTTTCTTTTTGGGTCATACCTCAAGATGCACAGGGGTTAGTCCTGACTCTGCACTCAGGAATTACTCCTGGCGGTGCTCAGGGGACCATATGGGATGCTGGGAATCGAACCCGGGTCAGCCGCATGCAAGGCAAACACACTACCCGCTGTGCTATCGCTCCAGCCCCCTGGCACATACCTTTAAATGCACGTAGTCAAATTGATGACTCTTGTATTATGTAAACTACACCACGTTTTCTTTCTAGAGAACAAGACTAGTTAATATAAAATTGAGATAACTGTTTTTTCCACCTTTTTGTTTTTGTTTTTGTTTTTCAGTTACATGCCTTATACTTGTTTTCTGCCAATAAAACTGAGTTTAAGATATGGATCTGGGGGCCGGAGCGATAGCACAGCAGGTAGGGCGTTTGCCTTGCACGCGGCCGACCCGGGTTCGATCCCCGGCATCCCATATGGTCCCCCAAGCACTGCCAGGAGTAATTCCTGAGTGCAAAGCCAGGAGTAACCCCTGAGCATCGCTGGGTGTGACCCAAAAAGCAAAAAAAAAAAAAAAAATAAGATATGGATCTGAATTAATTGGTAATATTCTACCATAAACGCACTCACTCTAACTTACACTGCCATACAAATTCCATTTGTATTCTATTACAAATGGAATAGCTTTGGGATTTGGGTTGTCACAGGAGATTCTCAGACCAAGGTTTCCAGCAGATGGGACTCGGTGTGTCACTCTGGTGTCGGGTCTGCCTTCTGATAGGGCTGAGGAGCACAATGCACTGAGGGGCCAGAGCGATAATACAGCAGGTAGGGCACTTCCCTTGCCTGAGATTCGATCCCCATCACCCCATATGGTCCCCAAGCACCACCAGAAGTGATTCCTGAGTATGCAGCCAGGAGTAATCCATGAGCATCACTGGGTGTGACCCAAAAAGACAAATAAATAAAATTAAATTAAAATGCCCCGAGGGACTGGAGCAATAGTACAGCAGGTAGGGTGCTGACCCGAGTTTAGTCCCTGGCATCCCATAAGGTCCCCTGAGCACCACCAGAAGTAATTCTTGAGTGCAGAGCCAGGAGTAACTCCTGAGCTTCATGTGTGCCCCCCCTCCCCAAATATACTGAAAATATTCTCTCTGCGCACTAGCCAAATGAAAATTTTGCACACTTTAGTGCAAGAGTACTTACCTGGTTTATGTAAGATGAAAATGAAGGACAAAAATATATAATGCTGTTTTATATGTCCTCCTATTAAAATCCATCTGAAGTTTTTTAATGAGCCTTCATGACTAATGTCTATTATAGAAGCTTTTTATCTGAATTTTCTTATTTATTAAATTATTTTCATAGTTTTCATCTCTCTTAGGGGTCAGAGATATTGTACAAGGCTTAGGGAACTTGCCTAGCATCCTGCTGACCCTGGTTCAATCCCTGGCCCCATATGGTCCCATTTGCTGTTCTGAGCGCTGAGCCAAGAATAGCCTCTAGCACTGCCAAATATAGCTAATAATAATTATTATTATTATCCTTTTCAGGCTAGAAGGATAGTCAGGAGCAGCTAGGGTACTTAACCTTACATGTGGCCAGATTGGGTTTGATCTCCAGCATCCCATATGGTTCCCACAATCTCTGAGTGCAGAGCCAGGAGTAATCCCTGAGTATCACCAGGTGTTACCCAAAAAACAAATAATAATAAATAATAATTTGCCTTTTCTTTTGGATGAAATATATCATTTGTACAGGCCTTAAAGTAATTTATGTTGAATTGGAAATAAGGCTTAAGTAACACTTCATTTTTTTCTAAAGACATTATTATTTAGGGGCCCATGGGAGTGCTCAGTGAACTGAGTGTTTCCTTTGCATCATAGTCCTTGCTACCATATATGGCCACCTGAGCACTGCCAGGAGTAACTCTCAAGCATAAAGCCAGAAGTAGCCCCTAAGCATCACTGGGTCTGCCCTAAATTTCTTTTTAATTTCTAATGCATATACCCATAATAATAAGCAGTTTGCAAAGTAACACTGGAAGCTTAGATGCAGAACAAGACACCAAGCCAAAAAGCTAGTAGAGCTCTTTGTCCTGTGGAGTTGTCTGCCATGTTCAGTTTAATTCTTTGAATCTGTACTAGTTTCCATTGCAGATCTTAAATTTAATGCTTGACCTAAGTGTTCTGTAGACAAAGCAAAAATTACACCAAAGAAATTTGGGATGACATTCAACCATCATAACGATAGGAGACACCCGAAATTCTCTTGCATGCTGCAGACAGTAAGCACGGGGGTTATTTGTGCCTGTCTTGATTGCATAAGAGTACAGAGTAATTTATAAATAATCTATTTAGCACTTTGTGACACAGGCCGGCTGCCATGTCCTGGCCTGGGTCAGAAGGAGGTGGCCTGCAACTCTACCCAGTGCGGCTTTAGGCCAGCTCCTCTTGTTACTTACCCCTCTCTCCTGCCCCCTGCCTCTCTGTCACGGGGTTCACTAAAACCTGGCCTTCACACCCCACTACCCTGCAATAATGCTGTCAACTGATGATAAAAGAATAAAATCATCATTTTACTCCCAGCTGCTCAGCTGCTCACACAGTCTTCAAATATCCTCAGGGAGCCATATCTAACCCAAATGGGGAGCTGTTCAATTTAATTTTGGGCATTTAGAATCCACCTCCAACAGGACTCAGGGCCAACTCCTAACTCTGTTCTCAGGAATCACTCCTGCTGGTGCTCAGGAGATCATAAACAATGCTGGGGATCAGACCAGAGTCAGCCACGTGCAAGGCTGACCTTGGCAGTGCCCAGAGGCTGTTTGTTGCTTGGTGCGCAGGAAAGCATATGGGACCATATGGGACCAGGTGTTGGAACCAGGGTCAGCAGGATGCAAGGCAAGTGCCTTAATCTGTCCCTCTAGGGGCCAACTCTGAAAAGAATGTGATGAATAAGCAAATTAGCGTTACTGCTTTTTTAGAATTTGTCTAGCAGGTTTTCCGGTGGCTACCAGAAAGCACCCCTCCACCCCCCAAAAAAAGAGTAGGAAAATTCAGGCAGAAAGTTTACCCTGCACTCTCTTCTTCAGCCCAGAAAATTGTTTTTGTTTGTTTTTTCTTTTTGGTTTTTTTTTTTTTTGGTTTTTTTGTTTTTGGGGGGGGTTTGTTTCGGTTTGGGATTTTTTGTTCATTATGTTGCTTTGGATCACACCCAGTGATGTGCAGGGTTACTCCTGGTTTTCCACGCAGGAATTATTCCTGATGGTGCCTAGGGGACCACTTGGAATGTCAGGAATCAAACCCAGGTTGACCACATGCAAGGCAAGTGCCCTACCCTCTGTATTATCACTACAGCCCTAGGAAATTGTTTTAAAAAAACTAAGAAGAGATAGTGGATCAATGAAAATAGTAAGACCCAGAACTATTACGTTCCTGCTTTCTCTCTTTTTTGCTCTCTCTTTAACCCTTACTTGCTCTGTTGCAAATTCTTCCCGTCCCTGATAAGTTTTTGTTGTTTAGACTTTTCTATTCTCAGCAGAGCAAAGCCTGATTTGATGGGGAGTCAGTACCAGACATTCCTTTTTAGCTTTTCTCTAGAAGCCTAATTAGATCTCTAGTCTTACAATTCAGGAAAAGTATTGCACTGATATGCGATAGCATTATGCTTCATTTCTGGCTAATCACAGTGGCCTTGGCCAGGTTTGTCAGAGCCTCAGTGTCATCTGGGATTTGCCTCCCTTCCTCCCTGGCTACATTGGCCTGCTACAGTTAATCATAGTTCTGGGTTCAACCAAGCAACAGTGAAGTCTTCTGTGTAGAGCATCATGTGTGAAGGGTTTTGTCTTTATCTTTATGTCCTCCTATATGTTTCCCCCTTGTTTTAACAGCAAAGGACAAGGTTGCTCTTCTGATAGGAAATATGAACTACCAGGAGCACCCGAAGCTCAAAGCTCCTTTGGTGGACGTGTATGAATTGACCAACTTGTTGAGACAGCTGGACTTCAAAGTGGTGTCACTCCTGGACCTTACTGAGAACGAGATGTGCAATGCTGTGAATGAGTTTTTACTGCTTTTAGACAAAGGAGTCTATGGTAAGAGATAGTAAATCTTTGTCTTTATTATTACTCTTTTTCTTTTCTTTCACAAATTAGGATAAGAGTAAAAAACCAAAAGAATCCAAAAGAAAATGTTTTTAAGTTCCCCTGAACCCTGCCAGGACTGATCCCTGGGTCTAGAGCCAGGAGTAAGCCCTTAGCACCAAGTGTGCCCCGATTTTTTTTATACTAAACCCCCAGAGAAACCAGATACTGTTAAGAGTTTTATACTTGTAAAAAATAATAGGCTTTATCTTCATGCCATTGTTTCCTATAAACAACTGATTTACTTAATGTTTTTTATGTCACCTCTCTCGTTTTGTCAAAACTGTCCTGTTCTTAATTAGAAACCTTTCCTATATTAACTGATTATTTTTTACTGATTATGAGCTACAATGGAGTTAAATTTAGTAATCAAATAGCAAATTGTATACTTGTGTACGTAAAAATACTGCTTGATCTGTGTGTTGATGTGAAGTATGAAAGTTTCTCACCAAATGTATATTTTATACAGTTCCCTTTACTAATGTGAACTATTTTAGTCTGCTAGAGTAACTAAAATTTTATAAGGAAATTTCAGGGAATAAGACATATGTGAACAATTTATGAACTAAAGTTCCGGTACAGATCAAGTTAAGGATAGACTTTTCTCCCAGATTCTGACAGTATTTTGTTTATGGTTCTCATTCTTTCACTTAAATATTATGAGCACTGCATCTGAGGTAGAGCCATTTAAAAGGGCAGACTGCTATCAGTAAAAGTAACTTCCATGAATAATTCATTTCTTTTCATGGGAAGTTTGGGAAGGTCAGCCGTTGGCTCAGCTGCACACCAAGTGTTGTACAATGATGTTTGGCTGCCAGGAAAGTGACATTTCCAGGCCTGTTAGGATACCAGTGATAAACAGAGAACGTCGATTTGGCTTCTGTCTGATTCAAATTATTTTACATCAGTAATCCTAAATCAGGCTCCCTATAATCAGATGGCTAGGATGAAGCAGACTGGTTGAGTTGCTAATGATTTCAAATAATTTTTAATGAAAGAAAAAGGTTTTTTTCCAAGATTAATATATTACTACATTAAATGAGTTTCCTCTTCAGTGATAGGAATTAGAGTGTAACACAAATGAATCAGCAAAATCCATGCCTGAAGTGTGGAATCTCAGTTAAGATGCTGATGTTATAGTTTCAGAATCTTGCTTTTGAATTTATTTTTATAATCCATTGATTTTTCTCATGAAAATATGAGATACTGTATTATCTTCTATTGTATGCAACCTTGAGAATTGGTTTGTATTTTCAGTCTAGAAAAAGGTGAATTGTTTGACTGCTTTTACATTATGTAATTTTTTGCTGCCTTTAAACGTGGTGACATCAGCATGTACCGTTGGTGACTCACACTTGAATGTGGCTTAATTAACACAAACTGGAGCGCTGGTGTCAATGTGTTATTAAAAGCAAACTGTTTAATCTTTTGGAATTTAAGTTCTCATCTATAAAATCAGGATAGACATCATTAAACTGGTAAATTGATTAGAATCAGGGCCTATGTCTGGAAGTGCTTTGAAAACTGAAAATGTGATATAAGTATGAAAAGTTTATATTTATATGAACCAGCAAGGTTCCATGTCTTCATTCTGGCCATTTTCTCTTTTTTTTTTAAATTTTTTATTAGAGAATCACTGTATGTACAGTTACAAACTTATGAACTTTTGTGTTTGCATTTCACTCATACAGTGATTGTTTACCCATCCCTCCACCATTTTCTTTTTAAAGCAGAGAAGTGAAATAAATGGGAAGTTGTAAAACATCAGTAGGGACAGCGAGTAGGTGTCCATTGCAAAGGTGCTGCTCCCAGCTCACAGAACAAGAGGAAGCCAAGAGGCAGGGGACAGAGAACTGGCTGAGGGCCTGGAGCTCCAGGCTGCCTTGGGGGATTGCTTAAGATTCGGCTTGACTGAGCATCAAGTGAATTAACAGGATCCTGGCGAGCCCAGCACAAGCATCTCATGCTCTTGCAGCCTACAGAGACCCATGGGGAGTAGAATCATACATTGACTGCTAGACAGGAGGACCATTTCACTCTGTAAAAATCTGCAATTCAGTGGGGTTTTGTACATTCACAAAATTGTGAGACAGTCATCTAGTTGCAGAACTTTTTCATGACCCCAAGAAGAAGTCCCTGGTCTCCTGGCTGTCCCTCTTCAGTCCTTCTCACCCTAAGAGGCGACTCCAGGTCCTCTTCCATCTCTGGATTGTGTGCTGGAAGCATTTCATTTAAATGGTCTCAAAAATATCACCTGGTTGGATGCCCAGCATTACATGTGGTCCCAGGACTACTACCCAGGGTCACTCTTCAGCTCAGAGCCAGGAGTGACCCCTGAGCACTGCCAGGTGTGGTCCCAAACTGTCTTCCCCACAAAAAGCACTCCATATATGACCGTATGTGTTGTTGCTGCTACTTAGTCCAGTGTCTTCATGACCTGGGCCTTTTTATAATGGGATAATCTTCCCCTCCACGATGCACCACATTTGTGTACCCATTCAGAGGCAGCCAGACGTTCAAGTTCCTCTGTTTTGGGGGAGGAAGACTCCCACCGTGTGCATATTTATGTGCAGTTCTAATGTGGCTGCATTTTTCAGGTCTCCTGGTTACGAGCTTTCAAGGGGAATTGCTAGGTTATACGAGAATCCTCAATGTCACTGGTTTGAGGTACAGCTCTTTCCAAAGAGCCGTCTCTGCATGTCTTCCCACCGGAAGTGAGGTTTCCAGTTTCTCTCCATTTTTGCCATCCTCACTATTGCCTGTCTGAGTCACACCATCCCACTAAGTAGCTCATTGTTCAGCATTTTCCTAAAGGTCAGGGGTGCTGAGCATATTTTCATAGACTTTTGCGCCACTTGTATGCCCTCCGGAGAAATGTTTCTTCAAATCATTTGCCTGTTTCAGGATGTGTGTGTGTGGTGTGTGCGTGTGTGTGTTTGTTTTTTATTGATGAACTGAAGATCTTCATATCCATCCATATATTAATAGTTATTGTCATGTTTATTAAAATATCCTGGATGCAAGTTGTCCTTATAGTTAAAAGATTAGGAAATATTGGGCCGGAGTGATAATATACAGTGGGGAGAGTTAAGTGAGCTGCAGGATTCTTGGGGCCAGAGCCCACAATGAATAACAGGGGAAGTTATTGGGATTTTGTTGTGGCAGAGGATTCTGATGGACCTTCAGGGGAGTTTGGGGGAGCACTCCCGGAGATACTCTGCAGATGTGAGAATTCAGTGCTCAGCTGGGTGAGGTGGTACTGCTTGAACCCTGTAGTGCTAGTGCCCTGTTCAGCCACACACAGTGGTGAGCAGGAAGTGTCAAAGCAGGAAGCTTGGGACCTGTGCATGCTTACCACCCTTTAGAGCAGCCTCCTCATACCCATTTTCTCATTTGGGGACTGAAATGTTACATCCAGCTTTTTTCATTTTAAAAGTTCCAGAAAAGTAGAAGACCTGAATCATACTCTGTAGAACCAAATGGAGCAAGTTTTCTCTGGTGTTCATAGCCAGGTTTCCCTCTAGGAGCTGGGCCACTCACCACAAAGGATTCTCTTTGGTCATTGTTGCTATCTAAATGCCTTTTTTCTATGAACTTTCACTTACCAACAAAAGAAGCTGTTGCCTCCAGAGTTTTTGAGAGACCAGAATTCTACATCTATATAGGAAGGGTTGTATTTTTTTTCTTTTTACAGTCAAAACAGATTTCAAGAAAATGTTTAGTTAGGGTTGTTTGCTGCAACTTAGTGTCATTCCCAATCAAGAAATGACTCGCCTCCCAAATACTAAAATGAACCCATATTTTAGATGACAAATTTAAGAGACTCTGGATGTAAAATGAGTAATATTTATGGCTCATAAAAAGAACTCATGATCAAAGAAGTCAGAGTTCCCCTCCTTGATAAAGCTTTATTTACGTACATTGGCCTTGGGGCTTTCTTGTCCTTGATACTGCAATGGTTACTTATCTATAGTGTGTGCATTTGTTACTTTACTAAATGCTCCGCTCCTGCTGTATGCCAGTCATACACCGTATGTACACACAGGAGACTGCCCTGCAGGAAATCCTGGTCTCACAGTGAGGACAAATGAGTCAGCAACAAATTGGGAACCTTGGGCTTGGTTTTTTCAAGCCCACGTCCTTGAGCACATATCTCTCTCTTTCTGCTTTTTTTGTGCTGGAGCAGCCTGGGTTCTCTCTTGAACATGCGTTCTTCTCTTTCTCCCCGCCCACCCCCCCAATGTCTTTTCAGTAAGTTTTTTTCAATAAAAAAATCTTGTTTCAGGAGCATAGCATGCTGTACAGTGGAGAGGATGCTTGCCTTGTACACGGCTGACCCAGCTTCAATCCCTGGCACCCTCCATGATCCCCTGAGCCAACCAGAAGTGATCTCTAAGCATGGCCCAAAACAAAAACAAAACAGAAAAATCTGCTTCACTAAAAGAAAAAAAGGCAGGGGACGAAGTGATAGTATACAGCGGGTAGGGCATTTGCCTTACATGTAGCTGACCCAGGTTCGGTCTCCGGCATCCCATATAGTCCCCTAAGCCATTGCCAGGAGTGATTCCTGAGTGCAGAGCCAGGAGTAACCCCTGAGCATCACCAGGTGTGGCCCAAGAAGAAAAAAAAAAAATGGATTCTTGGTCTGGTTCAAGCAACTGCAATGAAACTGCATTCCTTCTAATAGTACCCATACAAGTGTACTACCTTGGGAATTCAGGTTGACTACTGGAACATGGGAACTGGTCTTCAGAGTGCAGATGGGCACCGGGGAGAGGAGGGAACACTGTGACAGTGGTGGAGGGGAGAAGAGGGGGTACTGAAAGGTGGTAAAGAGTTATGCAGGAATCCCTATCGAAATAGTATTGATAGTAGTAGTATCAGTAATAGTACACAGTGCCTATAAATAAATAAATAAATGTGCCTCTCAAGGAGAAAGACTTGTGGTTGGGAGGGAAACTTAAAATGGTGATAGAAGAAAGTGGACACTTTGAAGGGACTGGTGTTGAGGAGCCGTAGAGATGGTACGAGGGTTCAGAATCTTGCTTTGCATGCTGTCGACCTCGGTTCTATTCTCGACTCTGACTGTCTCCCAGCCCTGCTCAGATGATCCCTGAGCACAGAGCCATGAGTAAGCACTAAGAAACACTGGGTATACACCCACCCCCAAAAATAGACCAAAAATTACTTCAGTGAACAGCGTGCTAAGTACCTCTCAATGCAAATTTAGTCAACCCGGACTGTAACTGGCTATCCTTTACCTAAGCTTGCACCAACTTGGAGAAAATAAGCATTTTTTTAAGACTTAGAATTAACATTTGTCTCTTTTTTTCCATTCCAGGATTATTATATTATGCGGGACATGGTTATGAAAACTTTGGGAACAGTTTTATGGTCCCTATTGATGCTCCAAATCCATATCGGTCTGAAAACTGTCTGTGTGTGCAAAAAATACTGAAATTTATGCAAGAAAAAGAAACAGGACTCAATGTGTTCTTGCTGGATATGTGCAGGAAAAGGTAAAAGGGCTCTTCTTCACTAAACCCAGCGCGTTGGGATTAAAATTGAAACCTTGACAGATGAAAGCCAAGGCAGAGTCCTGAGAGCATCATGGCGGGAAGATGCGGTCAGGCAGGGGGGGCTTCTGGGGACCCTAAGGCGGTGGTGGATGGAAGCGGACTCTCTAGTGGAGGGTGTGGGGTTGGGACGTTGTATGCAAGAGCCCCCATCATGAACAGTACTGTAAATCGCAGTGACTAAAATAAATTTAGGAGGGAAATTAAAGGAGCAATTTGAAACTTTAGATTTCAGTCTACAGGTTATCGACAGAAACTTTCCAGAAGAAAACTGAAGGAAGATAGGTTTTTGCTGGTATGTGTTTCAGACACATTGCATGTAGGAGGTTAACTTTGCTCCCTGTTTGCCATAAGGCACTAGAGGGCACAGAGTCGTTGAAAGTGCCAAAGCTTCAGAGTGTCTCTCGGTGTCTCTCCTCGTCAGGCTTCCTAGAAACAAAACCCAGGCTTTGGGCTTCCCGTGACGAGCTGGGACAGCCACAGCAGCTGTTTGAAGGCCTGGAGTCTCTTGTCTGTCTTTGTGTTCCAGGGAGGACGGCGGGTGGTTGTTCTTAGCTTCACAGATTTCTGTTCAGTTAGCTTTTACCGCTCAGAACCCAGTGCTAGTGTGCTTCAGCTCACAAGGAAAAAGACGGACACTTGCTTTCTTGCTGGGCAGGAGGTCTGCTGGGCCTCTCACCAGATAAAGGAATTTTGACCCTGTGATTTTAAATCATGCATCATAGTCTTAGATTCTGTTTTTCACTGTACTGTGATCAATGCCTTTTTAAAGGATCTTTGTTTAACTTTTCGTAACTGTCTGTTCTCCATCCTGCCTTTCACATAGAAATGACTACGATGATACCATTCCCATCTTGGATGCTCTGAAAGTTACTGCCAACATCGTGTTTGGATACGCCACGTAAGGAAGTTTTATGGCCTGTGAAGGGTTCCTTCATGCTCTGTGACGTCTTTGTGATCAGAAACTAGAAGTCCAGAAATACCCATAGACATCAAGGCACAAATGTGCCTTTTTATACTCTTGGTAGAAACTGCTAAGGAGTTGACAGTGGGTCTGCATGACGCGGCATCTTCTCTTCACCAAGCTTCTTATTCTGGTTAAAGAGGAGCTCCTGGGGCTGGAGCAGCAGTACAGCGGGGAGGGCGTTTCCACGTAGCCAGCCTCAGTTCAATCCCCAGCATCCCATATGGACCCCTGAGCACCTCCAGAGTAATTCCTGAGTGTAGAGCTAAGAGTAACCCTGGAGCATTGCCGGCTGTGAACCAAAAACCAAAAAAGTAAATTTAGAAAATAAAGAGGAGCTCCTGAATCAGGGGTCCTTGAAAGGAAGGGTGTGGTGAGGCTCATCGGTATGTATGGGTCCCATGGGTGGCATGTGCTTGTTTGTAACATTTCTCTTTCATTTTTGCTCTATCAAAGGTGTCAGGGAGCAGAAGCTTTTGAAATTCAGCATTCTGGATTGGCAAATGGAATCTTCATGAAATTTTTAAAAGATCGATTATTAGAAGACAAGAAAATTACTGTACTGCTGGATGAAGTTGCAGAAGGTAAAGTGAGGAGAAAGCTCCTGAGATCCCCTGTTCAGTGATTACTCCGTTTCTGTTGCTACTATGAAAGTTTGGAACTAGTATTTGGTGGTCAGGGCTTATGGCGCTGTGCTCAGGGGTAATTTCTGGCAGGGCCCAGGAGACATACTGTGCCAGGGTTGACTGCCTGTCAGGTGAGTGCGGCACTCGTTGTACTCTCTCTTGGGCCCCTGGAACCACTGTTTTTCAGATGGCAGGTGTTTCGTGTTCTGAAGCTGTCCCTCCACGTTCAGTGAGCTCTGTGCCGTTTCAGCTGCATTACTTGAACTCCAAGTTAGGCATGGGCACAACTGTAAAATCAATGTAGTGTAATCATCCCAGCCCTTTTTGTCTTCAGAAATTTATTTATAATTTGTTTTTAAATAACAATACACCTTTTATTTAGTATCATAGGTTGTATTTCTGTGAAAATGATGGGGAGGGGGTTTTCCCCTTGAGGTACTGTTGGTTTACAAGACTCCTATGTGTTGGGGTACAAATCCCAAAATCTCTTCAAAGCTTCTGTTGCCACACCCGCCATCCGAGTGCATCCTCCACCTTGCAGCCCCCAGCGCACTCCCTCTGTCAGCCTCACGTGTGTAGAAAGACGTACCTTCACCCACTCATCTGTGCAACTTGGGTTGGCTCCAGCCTCATGGCTGTTGTCCTGGTAGTAGCCTGGGCATATTTTCTCAGATTGTGTGTGTGTATGTGTGTGTGTCTGTCTGTCTGTGTGTGTCTGTTTGTCTGTGTGTATGTCTGTGTTCTTCAGAGCCCCTGAGGAGCGGGATCCTGCATCGTCCAGTAGATCACTAGAATACTTTGGGGAACAGCTATACTGTTTTCCACTGACGCTGAACCTGTTTGTCTCGCTGTGTGTGAGGGTTCCTCTGCCACCTGCCTGCACTGCTGGCTACTGGCCTTTTCCATATGGGCCATTCTCACAGGAGTGAGATGATGCCTCAGTGTTGTTTTTATTGCATCCCTGATTATCAGTCATGACGGGCACTTTTTCATGTGCCTGTTTCCCATCTGTCTGTTTTGGCGAGTGTCAGTTCAGTTCCTGTCTGGACAGCGTCCCTGCTTTCCCATTCAACAGGCTGCAGGTCCTCAGCAGCCTCCTGCTCCTGCCTCAGCCAGGCGGTTCTGCTTTTTTGGCTCTGACAAAAGACGCTGCTAACAGAAAGTAATGTTTACCTTAGGAGCAGGGCAGCCGCGCAAACTCTGAAAATGGTCCAGAGACTCGAAAACATTTCATTCTCATCTCACCTTTAAAAATATCATTTAAGTATCATTTCACTTCAAAAACATGATAAAAAATACAAGTGAGGGGCTGGAGTGATAGCACAGCGGGTAGGGCATTTGCCTTGCACGCAGCTGACCCGGGTTCGATTCCCAGCATCCCATATGGTCCCCTGAGTACTGCCAGGAGTAATTTCTGAGTGCAGAGCCAGGAATAACCCCTGTGCATCGCCGGGTGTGAACCAGAAAGCAAAAAAAAAAAAAAATACAAGTGAGCCCACAGGTGATCTATAACAAGTTACAACAGTGATTGTCATTCATTCCAGTAGGCAATCCCCCCTTATTTCGGGGATTTCAAAGTGTGGGAGAGACCACACCCAGCAGTGCTTAGGAACTCCTTGCTCAGGAATCACTCTTGGCAGTACTCTGAAGACCATATGCAATGCCAAAAATGGAGCCAGGGTCGGTTGCTTGCAAGGAAGTACCTTATCCACTCACTATATATTGTCTTTCATTATTTTTTTGTTTGTTTTTTTTGGAGGTCCACACCTGGCAAGTGGTCAAGCCTTATCTGCTCTCAGGGGTCACTCCTGACAGATATGGGCCCTATCGAACCTTGATATGCCATGTGCAAAGCAAGTAGCTCACTGTACTAATGAGCAGGCCCCTTGTGAATTACTGTTGTAATCTCTACCATATTTTTGATATAAGAAACTATAAATCAGATCTTCTGGATTACTATAGTGCATTGAGGGGAAAATAGTATTTAGATATTATAAGCCAAGTACCTGAGAAGGAAGTCAGCCTTTCTGTTATTAATTTTGTGCAAAGTAAATGAAATAGGAAATAAATTGGTTGCATAAAGGCTCCAGCTGTCCCTCTATTAGCCAGATTTTGTGTCTCGCACTCCGCTGAACACCCTTGTTACTAAACTGAAATTGCAAAATAAGCATTCACCTGCCTCATTTTAACAAGTAAATGGCATTTAAGCATATGAAAATCATCTTATATAATATACCGCTGAGCACGTCTAGCAGATTTTATTGTGCATGGAGGTTCAGCAGGAACCTCAGACACCACACGGCTCATAGCTGTGTAATGTCTTCCTTCATCTCCTCCATGAAACCATCATTGTCCACATTGTTTGGGTGTTTGGGTTTGATTTGGGGTTTTGTTTGTTTTGGTGTCACTCTTGAGCTACTCAGGGCTTTCTTTGAACTCAGGAAATATTCCTAACAGTGCTCAGGGGATCACGTAGGATGCCAGTATCAAACTTGGGTCAGCAACATGCAGGGCAAGCACCCTACGCACTGTATCATCTCTCCAGTTCTGAGTTATAATTTACCCACAAAAAAAAATCTATTTCTGTTTTCGTCATTTGCCCTTTATAAAATGATAATTATGTCCTGCATTCTCTTTAGGCTATTGTTTTTGTTTTTGTCTTTTGGTGGGTGTGGGGGGCAACACCTGGTGGTGCTCAGGGCTTACTCCCAGGGCTGCAAGTCCAGCACCTTGCCCTGTGCTGTCTCTCCAGCCCGTTTGGAATTTTGAATGTTTTCAGTTAATAACTATATCAAACAGATTGGTTCATCTGAGTCTTGTCTCAGGCTTCAGTTCATTTTGATCACTACATGACAGTCTGGTCAGACAGGCCCATGCTGTTCATCCTTTGACTGCGTCTGAGTGACTTCTGGGTTTTGCTGTGTTTGGACAGTCAGCGAGAACATTCTCTCTCTCTCCTGGGGTAGGCTGGTATACAAATTACTCTGGGATCTAAACCAAGATTTTGGAACGCCAGGTTAGTTCTCGGGGGCATTGACAAACTGTTTCTGCACAGTGGCTGACCCAGTCCACACTCCCCCACCCCCCTTGCGTCTGCAGGAGATCATGCGCATCTGCTCTGCTCTCTCCCTCACTCCTACATCAAGCTTTTTCTTTCTCCTGCCAACCCCATGATGTTAAACTATCTCACTGTGGTCTCTAGTTCTTTTCTGTTTGTTTTTGAGCAATAGTACAGAGGGTAGGGTGCTTCCTTGCACATGGCTGACGTGGTTTCAACCCCCAGCATCCCATATGGCTCCCCGAGCACCACCAGGAGTGTGATTCCTGTTTGCAGAACCAAGAGTAATCCCTGAGCATCACTGGGTGTGGCCCAGAAACCTAAATAAAAAACATTTTTAAGCTGAGGGAAGACATACTGTTTTAACTCTCTCACAAGCATGTATTCATTTCCTGATGGAAGATAGACACGAGATTTTCATGACTGTCCTCTCAGTAAAGTACATTTTCAGTTCTGATGGCAATGCTTAGAACTAGGGACTTGTTCACAGGGTCACAGGAAGATTGTAGAGGATAAAGACTGGAAAGGAACCTTGAGGGGTGAGCTGGACAGTCCCTTCTAGTCTGCTCACTGCTGTATCCCTGGCACCAGGAAGCGCCTGGCACATAGCAGCCCAGAGTATTTGTTGAGCACTGTGGGAAAGACCCACAGAAGTGAAAGCACTTGCCTGGCCTCTACCCACTCCAGTTCCATCCCCAGACTCATGGCCCCTGAGACCTGGGTGTGTGGCCCTGAAACATATTTGTTGAGTGAATACATGCTGCTGAGGCTAACCTGCACAGGCAAGTTGATGACCAAAGCACAGAAGCCTTCGTGCAAGGATTGCCCTAAAACTGGTTTTCGCTTTTCTTATAGATATGGGAAAATGTCATCTCACCAAAGGCAGGCAGGCGCTCGAGATCCGGAGCAGTCTGTCTGAGAAGCGGGCACTCACCGACCCCATCCAGGGGAGCACGTGCTCTGCGGAGTCTCTGGTGCGGAACCTGCAGTGGGCCAAGGCGCATGGTGCGGCAGGGTGAGGGGGGCGGGGTGGGGGGAGGAGGAGGGTGGGGGGAGGTTCCTTCTGTTATAACCATGATACGGGAAGACACCATAAAGAATGTGTTGAGGGGCGAGTGAGATAGTATACCGGGTAGGGCACTTGTCTTGCATGGGGCCCACCCAGGTTCAGTCCCGGGCATCCTGTATGGGTCCTCGAGCACCACCAGAGGTGATTTCTGAGCACAGAGCCAGGAGTCACCCCTGAGCATCGCCAGGTGTATGTGATTCTTGGTCATCAGAAAACATTGCAAGTACTCATTAAATAGTGATTTGTATGTTGTTCTGTTTTTTTGTTTGTTTGTTTGTTTGTTTGTTTTCAGAACTTCCAGAAAGCATGTGTCTTCAGTTTCAGTGTGGCGTGCAGATCCAGTTAGGATTTGCTGCAGAGTTTTCCAACGTCATGATCATCTATACAAGTGTAGTCCACAAACCCCCTGATATAGTAATGTGTGACACCTATGTTACCGACTTCCCACATGTAAGTCGCTTCCGGTTTCCTTTTCTTAACATACAACAATATGGGGCCAGGGGGTATCTCATAGAGCTGGAGCACATGTTATGCAAGCATAAGCTCTGGGTTCAAACCCCAGCACCACCAGATATGGCCTACCCACCACCCCCAAGAAAGAAAAAAATTGCAATGATATGCCCTACTTAGTAGAAACTAAATTTTTGGAAATGTAAAGCAGATGGCAAATATAAAGGAAACACATATACATATGAATATAACTACTTACATGTATTATAGTACAATGGTCAGAATGTTTAGAAGCTCTTTGCTAAAATACTTGTCAAACAGTTTGCCCGAGAAAGAAGCTTGAATTCTTCTTACCCTAAATGGATTAGCTGATGTGGAATGTTACTTAGATACCCATCACCTAGATTCCCTTGCACAGAGTGATGGTGGGGGAGAGCCAGGAGTGTTACACTCATGGGACTTGAACTTGGAAGCCTGAGTGGATTAAGAAGTCTTTCTGTGGGGCCAGAGAGAGTGAACAGTGGGTAGGGCACATGCTTTGTACAAGGCTGACTCAGGTTCAGTCCCCAACACCACATATGGTCCCCCGAACCCACCAAGATTGGTCCTTGAGCACGGAGCCAGGAGTAAGTCCAGAGCACAGCCAGGCGTGGCCCAAAGACAAATTTAAAAAAAAGAAGAAGAAGAAGAAGAAGAAGAAGAAATCTTTCTTTTTGTCTGTGAGCATGTGAGAACAGTGAATTTTATCCCTGGCACCACCATATACTCACAGACACATTCACACACATTTTTAGGAATAGTTGGGAGAGTGGTTATCCTTTTCAGAACTAACCTTTTAAGTGGATTAGTGCAGAGTATAGGGATTCCTGTTATTCTAGATATTGTGGTTACGTTTTTCTGTGGTCCTGGATTACCTGCTTAGGCCACAATTCATGAGAAAATACCATCCATTCACAGGTTTGACCATTATAGACAATGCGGGGACTTTCTTTGCTGTCATTAATGACATTTATGATTTTTCCAGGTCCTATATATTGATCCAAAAGACACAAATAAAGGGACACCTGAGGAAACCGGCAGCTATTTGGTGTCCAAGGATCTCCCCAAACATTGCCTCTACACCAGACTCAGCTCGCTGCAGAAACTGAAGGTGACTGCTTTGCCACTCAGAACTGCTCGTGGGAAGCTCTGTCAGCAGGACCTGCCTTGTGTGGGTACTGAGTGGGTTCCTGTGGGTGCTGCTGTAGATCACCCATCTCTAGCGAGGCACCTGCCCTCCCTGGTGTCTCCTGTCTCTGAGAAGGCCCTAAGGGATCTTTTGTAATGCTTCTCCGTGTTCCTAGAGCCATAAAACTATTCTGCTGTAGAACATCCAAGCACTTACAAGTAATCTTTTCTTAGTTCCGAGACTTTTTGTGAAACAGAGAACCACTTGAATTTGGAATTTCTCATCGTTTTTCATTTCTCATTGATTTGCAGATCAGAAACTATCTCTGTAGGATTCTGCTAATTAAAGCATGTTTTTGCCAAGCACAGTTTTTCATTTCAGAGTTGCCTGGCCATAGAATGTTCTGGCCAGATGTTGGGAGGAAGTGGGTGCTGCTGACAGTTACACGAGACAGAGGGCCCAAATCCATCTGCTCATGGCCAGTCTTGCCTCATTGCTTTATATCTTTATATCTTGAGTTCATTATATAATTCACTTTTTTTTTCCACTTAGGACTTTTTTTTCTTTTTGGGTCTCACCCGGCGATGCTCAGGGGTTACTCCTGGCTCTGCACTCAGGAATTACTCCTGGCCATGCTCGGGGGACCATATGGGATGCTGGGGATTGAACTGGGTCAGCCGCATGCAAGGACAAATGCCCTACCCGCTATGCTGTTGTTCCAGCCCCATCCATTTAGGATTTTGAATTATCATTTCATATACTTTAAATTTCAGGCTTATGTTATTCCAACACCAGTTTCTTCACCAGTTCCCACTAGGCTCCACCAATGTCCCCAACTTCCCCCCTGTTCTCCCAGCCTGCTTCTATGGCAGACACTTTCCCCCTCCTCCATTGTTCTAGTGCTCCCTTCTCTAACTGATCCTCCTCACCCCTGCCCCAGTGTCGAGCTTCCTACTGAAGATCAGTTCCCCTGCTCCTTGTTTCTGTTACCACTGGGCATTTGATATGCCCCCTACAAGGTTTCTTTACATCCTACATACGAGAGATTGTTCTGAATGTGTTCCTCTCCCTCTGACTGATTTCACTCAGTATGATACTTTTCCAATCCATCCACATTGCAGCAAATTGCATTACTTCATATTTTCTTAAGGCTGAGTATATTCCATTGCATGTATATGTGCCGCAGTTTCTTTTTCCAATCTTCTGTTCATGGACATTTGGGTTGTTTCCATATTTTGGCTATTGTATATAATGCTGCAGTGAACATAGAATGCAGATGTCTCTTCTGATCTGTACTTTTGGCCCCCGGGGGCATATTCCCAGGAGTGGAATTGCTTGTCATATGGGAGCTCACTTCCTAGGTTTTTTGAGGAATATCCATATTGTCTTCCATAAAGGCTTGACCAGTTGACATTCCCACAAATAGTGAATGAGGGTCCCCTTTTTCCCCACATCCTCGCCAATACTGGTTGTTGTTATTTCTGATGCATGCCAGTCTCTTTCATGTGAGATGATACCTCATTATTGTTTTGATTTGCATTTTCCTAATGATTAGTGATACAGAGCATTTTTTCATATGCTTTTTTGCCATTTGTATTTCTTTTTTGAAACAGGTCCTGTTCATCTCTTCTTCCCATTTTTTGATAGGGTTTGATTTTTTTTTTTTTTTTTTTTTTTTTTTTTGCTTTTGGGTCACACCTGGTGATGCACAGGGGTTACTCCTGGCTCATGTACTCAGGAATCACTTCCTGGCGGTGCTCGAGGGACCATATGAGATGCTGGGAATTGAATCCGGGTCGGCCATGTGCAAGGCAAACGCCCTACCTTTGCTCGCTCCAGCCCTGATAGGGTTGGATTTTTTTCCTTGTAAAATTCTTCCTTGTGCTTTATATCTTGTATATTAACCCTTTGTCAAATGAGTGGTGGGCAAGTAATTTCTCCCAGTCTGTAGACTCTGTATTCTAGTTATTGTTTCCTTTGAGGTGCAGAAGTTTCTTAGTTAATGTAGTCCTGTTTAATTTTGGTTCTGCTTGCTTGGTCAGTGGCATTTTCGTCCTTAAAGATGCCCCTAGCTTCAGTGTCATGAAGAAATCTTCCTGTATTTTTCTGTATGTGCCTTATGAAGTCAGGTCTTTAATACATTTTTTTTTTTTTTGCGTTTTTGGGTCACACCCAGCGATGCTCAGGGGTTACTCCTGGCTTTGCACTCCGGAATTGCTCCTGGCAGTGCTTGGGGGGACCATATGGGATGCCGGGGATCTAACCCGGGTCGGCCGCGTGCAAGGCAAACGCGCTGTGCTACCCGCTGTGCTATCGCTCCGGCCCCAGGTCTTTAATACATTTTGATTTTACTTTTGTGCATAGTATTAAAAATAGGTTTGAGTTCATTATTTTGCATGTGACTGACCAGTTTTCCCAGCACCATTTTCTGAAGAGGCTTCCTTGCTGTACTTTATATTTTTTATCAAAGACCATATGCCTGAAGGTCTGTCTCTGGGTTTTCTATTTTATTGATATGAGTGTCTGTTTTTATTCTAACACCACATTGTCTTAATCACTACTACTTTATAGTATGGACTGGAGCGATAGCACAGCGGGGAGGGCGTTTGCCTTGCATGCGGCTGATCCGGGGTTGATTCCTCTGTCCCCCTTGGAGAGCCCAGCAAGCTACTGAGAGTATCCCACCCGCATGACAGAGCCTGGCAAGCTCCTTGTAGCATACTCGATATGACAAAAACAGTAACAAGTCTCACAATGGAGATGGTACTGGTTCCCGCTCAAGCAAATCGATGAACAACGTGACAACAGTGCTACAGTGCTGTATAGTACAGTTTGAAGTTGGGGAAGGTGATGCCTCCTCTCTTCTTTTTCCCAAGAATTGCTTTAACTATTGGGGGTGGTTATTGTTCCATATAAATTTCAGAAGTATTTGATCTATTTCTTTGGAAAATGTCATGGGTGTCCTTTTAGGGAGGGCATTGAATCTGTACAGTGCTTTGGGGAATATTTCCATTTTGATGATATTAGTTTTCCCCATCCTTGAGCAGAGATGTTTTTCTATTACTTTGTATCCTCTTTCATTTCTTGAAGTAGTGTTTTGTAGGTTTTTTTGTATAGCCTTTCACTTCTTTAGATAAGCCAGTTCCTAGGTACTTAATTTTCTGAGACACAATTGTGAACGAGAGTGTTTTTATAGTGTCTCTCTCTCATCTAGTATATTATTTGCATATAGGAAGTCCATGTACTTTTCCATGTCAACTTTGCAGTCTGTCACTTTGCTGTACAAATCAATTGTTTCTGGGAGCTTTTTTGTAGAGTCGTTAGGGTTTTTTAAATATAGTGTCATGTCATCTGCAAATAGTGAAAGCTTGAAACTGCTAAACTTTCAACCCAGAAGGAAAGCCATGTTATTTTATTAAAGATTCATTCCCTTCTATAAAAATAGAAAAGGCGGGGCCGGAGCGATAGCACAGCGGGTAGGGCGTTTGCCTTGCACGCGGCCGACCCGGGTTCGATCCCCGGCATCCCATATGGTCCCCCAAGCACTGCCAGGAGTAATTCCTGAGTGCAAAGCCAGGAGTAACCCCTGAGCATCGCTGGGTGTGACCCAAAAAGCAAAAAAAAAAAAAAAAAAACAATAAAAATAGAAAAGGCCAGTATCTGTTCCTCCTTGTTTGGAAATGATTCTTCAAAGTATAGAGTGAGGGAACAGGAAGATGATTGTAGCTAACTTTTTTTTTTCCTTTTGGGTCACACTCAGCAATGCACAGGGGTTACTCCTGGCTTTGGACTCAGGAATTAATCCTGGCAGTGCTCAGGGGACCATATGGGATGCTGGGGATCGAACCCAAGTTGACCATGTGCAAGCACCCTACCCGCTGTGCTATCACTCCAGCCCCTGTAGCTGACTTTCTTAAAGTGTGGAGAAGTATAAATGGGAACGTCTAGAGGATTTTTTGTTTGGTTGGTTTTTGGGTCATACCTGTCGTTGCTTAGGGGTTACTTCTGGCTCTGTACTTAGAAATTACATCTGGCAGTGCTTGGCAGTACCATATTACATGTCAGGGATTGAACCTGGTCGACCACATGCCCTACCCACTGTTCTATCACTCCAGCCCCACCCAGAGGATTTAGAATCCAGAAAACCGGAGTGGGGAGATTCTTGCTGTGGTTTGACATTTACCTGTATTCATCGTGTGAATGATTTTAAAATTGCTGTCATTTCTTTTTAATTTTTTATGGTTTATGTTGTGTGCAGTTTTGTTTTTGTTTGTTTGGTTTTTTTTTTTTTTGGCTTTTGACCTGGTGGTTCTCAGTATTTACTCTTGACTCTGTGCTCAGAGATCATTCCTGTCAGTGCTCAAGGGACCACGTAGGGTACCAGAAATCAAACCCAGGTTGACCAGATGCAAGGCAAACACCTTAGCTACTGTACTCCCTCTCTCTCCGTCCCCTATATTGTGCTTTTTCCCCTTCAAACCCATATTTCCCGGGGCTGGAGTGATAGCACAGCAAGTAGGGTGTTTGTCTTGCACGCAGCCAACCCGGGTTCAATTCCCAGCATCCCGTATGGTCCCCTGAGAACCACCAGGAGTAATTCCTGAGTGCATGAGCCAGAAATAACCCCTGTGCATCACTGGGTGTTACCCAAAAAGCAAAAAAATACAAAACAAAACAAAAAAAACATTTCCCTTCAAAGCCGCCATTTAAGATCGCTGTCTTTGCATGGTTGATGAAAACCACGGTGCTTCTCTCCCTCTGCAGGAACAGCTTGTCTTCACCGTGTGTTTGTCGTATCAGTACTCAGGCCTGGAAGACACTGTAGAGGAGAAGCAAGAGGTGAATGTTGGGAAACCCCTCATCGCCAAGCTGGACATCCATCGAGATCTGTCCTCCTTCCACACCTGCTTTACGTGTAGCGACCCATACCCAAGCTCGGCCTCCATGGCGGCGGGAAGTTACCAGTCACAGGATCTCTTCTGTGGGGCTTACCAGTCACACCTGGGCAGTCCCAGCCATGTGGTGCCAGCAGACAGCTGCCACTGCAGCCGGACTGCAGGCACCTTCCTGTCCAGTCACCAGAGCCACCACTATTCCTGTCAGTTTGGCAGAAGCAACGTGCCTGTGGAGACGACAGACGAAATCCCTTTCGGCTTCTCTGACCGGCTCAGGGTCTCTGAGAAATGACCTCCTTGTTTTTGAGCGTGAGCCCCATCACTCCTTTTCTCCTATGCACCAAGTTCTCACTTGAAGTAAGGTACAGCCAGGGCAGCCATGCAACTGTGTCAAGAGTCTGAGAACTTGTTATTTAACTCAGGTTTCTCCCTCTTCATCTCTCCTGCTTTGGATTCTGTAAATTGGTTTATTTGTGCTGTAAAAATGAAGAGAGGAGAGAGAGAGAGAGAGAGAGAGAGAGAGAGAGAGAGAGAGAGAGAGAGAGAGAGAGAGTGTGTGCATGTGTCTGTGTGTGTGTGACAAAATGTGATGGTATTTTTATTCTGACCACTGTGAGGTAAGAACTGTGGGAAAGGTATTGTGATAGAATAAGTTGTCATATTCTGAGAACCAAAAAGAAAACCTTGGTGGCCATCACACTTGGCGCAATTCCTCAGTTAAAGATACGTTGATGGCATCTTGTCCAGGTGAGAGCCAGCTGTAGACTGGGACTCCCACATTCTTCTCCAGTACCTGGTCCCCTGCATCCTGCCTTCCTGACAGGTTCTACAAGGCATTATTTTTGTAGATAGATTGAAAGGTAGAAATGTAAATGTGAGTATCTGTATATAAGTTATAAATATGCAAACAATCGTTTGTGGTTTTAAGACTGCTACAAATAATGGTTGAGATTTGTGTGTAACTCTTTTATAGAACGGACACCTTGCCTAGTGATGAGGTTGTGAAAGCACCTTGGAGGCGGTGTATTGTTTGTATTAGAGCTACACAACAGGACCAGACTGCTGCTGGATAATTTTGTTCTCACCAACACTGGGCATGTGTTTTCTTGTTAAATTTTATTGGCTTTTGAGAAGTATTCTTATCGCCTTTGGTTCTAGCTAGAAGCAAGTTTAAAAGGCAGCTAACAATAACAGAGAGATATTGATTGATTTTATTAAAGGTTATTTTTGTGGAGGCAAAGGGGTTGAACAACATTACATGATGCTCAGGATCAAACCCGCACTTTTCACATGCAGAGCATGCCACCAGCCCCTCCCTGCCCTCATTTAAGTAATTCTGAAGCCTCACATAGAGAAAAATCTCAGGTCTGATTGGCATCACTGGAGTTTTCTATCAGACATTTGTAGAGTTAGCACCAATCCTTTGCGAAATCTCCAAGAACAGAAGAGGTGCAAACACTTCCAAACTCATTTTATGAGGCCAATATTATTCTAATACAAAACCAAAGTTATCATGAGAAAAAACACAGATCAAAAAGTATTAGAGGGGGCTGGAGCAATAGTACAGCGGGTAGGGCATTTGCCTTGCATGTGGCCGACCCGGATTTGATTCCCAGCATCCCATATGGTCCCCGAGCACAGCCAGGAATAATTCCTGAGGGCATGAGCCAGGAGTAAACCTTGTGCATCGCCGGGTATTGACCAAAAAAGCAAAAAAAAAAAAAAAAGTATTACAAATATATAGGGGCTGGATCATCAACAAAATACTTGCAAATCAAATCAAGCAACAAGAATGCAAGGTTAGTTTGACTTCCAAAAATAGATACAATAGGTGAAAGATTCTTCTTATTCACAGTAACTGTCTTCTGTCAAGTTACCAGGATACAAATTACAGAGCCTTTGCTCCTTACACAGATGTGATGTGTTTACAGCACACCTCAGAGATTATTACATGTTTAGTTCTAGAACACTATGATAAAGAAACCATCATGATAAAGCAAGTCATACAAATTTCTTCATTTTCCTATACATATAGCAATTACATTATCAAATGTTTTGTTTTTGATTTTGTTGTTGAGCCACACCTGGCAGTGCTCAGGGCTTACTCCTGACTCTGGGCTCAGGGGTCACTCCCAGCAGAGCTCAGGGGACCATATGGGATGCCAGGAATAGAATTGTTCTCACCAACACTGGGCATAGCTTCCTTGATAACATGTGTTTTCTTGTTAAATTTCATTGGCTTTTAGGAAGTATTCTTGTCACCTTTGGTTCTAGCTAGAAGCAAGTAGATTAGTCACATGCAAGATACACCTTTCCGGCTGTACTGTCACTTTGACCTCGATCTATGAAGTGCGATAACATTGTATCTAAAAGACAGAATAGAAAGTTTAGGGCACTTGCCTTGGCATGTGGCTGAAGATGCAACGCTGCTTTGAATCCTGGCAACACCCCGAATCTGCATACTGCCAGGGACAGTCCCTGAGCACAGAGCCACGAGTAGCCCCAGAGCATGGCTGGGTGCAGCCCAAAAGCCAAGGCAAAACAAAGCAAAACAAAAAACCAGCAAACCCAGTGTCATACTGTAATTAAATGTGACATAATCACAAAGTGAACACGTGCTGTTGGGAACATGACAGTGCTGTGCTTGGTCCATGGAGGGTTGCCACAGACCTTCGGTCTGCAAAACACACGATATCTACAAAGGGCAATGGAACAAGTATGCCAGTGTACATGCCTCAAATTCTAATTTTAAATCATAAAAACAATTTATCCTGGTATATTTTGTTTCATTTTCCAAAAGAAAATGAGGATCAGAATTATTAAATGACCATCTCCAGGCACCCCACTAACCTAGCATCTGGGTTCAGAACCTTCCAGCTGGCCCCAGAGACAGAACTGGTTCCACTCTGCCCCACCCCTGCCTTCTCCAGCCCCTGCCTCATCTGAAGAGGAGCTGAAACAAGGCAGCAAAGCATTGACTTTTTCACCTTCACCTAAAATCCACGGATAAGGGAGCTGACTCTCGGATCTTGAATAAAGAGAACCAACTATATCACACTCATGAGGGACCAGAGTACTTGTGTGGAATGAGTACTGGCAAAATACAGCACCTTCTCATGACAAAATAACCAACACACTAGGCACAAAAAGGAATCTCGTAAAGTTGACAGAGGGCATTCCCAACAACCCCTCATCTAACAGACTTAGTGAATTTTTCCCAAGATCAAAATAAGAGAAGGATGTTTGTCCACACATCTTCTCTGCAACACGGAACTTTCAGTGCTAATGAGTGCAGTTAGGCAGGGAAGAGAAATAAAAGGCAAGTAGTTCTTTCACATGACAGTGTCCATTTTTTTTTTCTTCATGATGCACAGGGATTACTCCTGGCTCTGCACTCAGGAACTACTCCTGGCAGTGCTCGGGCGACCATATGAGCTGCTGGGAGTTGAACACGGGTCAGCCATGTGCAAAGCAAACACCCTACCCGCTGTGCTATTGCTCCAGCCCCAGGATCAGTTGATTTTTAGCAAGGCTGCTAATACCATCGGAGGAGAAAGAGCAGTCTGCCACAAATGGCCAAAGGACAGCCGTGTGCTAACCTTAGAGCATCTACAGATTTTATTCAAATGGAGAGCATGTATTTAAGAGGGAAAACTGAAACTTTTACAAGAAAACACGTTATCTCTGGGCCAAGCAGTGGTTCCTCTAGATGCAACACCAAAGAATGCCTCGCATGTGTGAGACCTGGGTTTGAACCCTGCACCAGTTGTCCCTAACCCCATGGTGGCCCCTGAGCATGGCCAGAAGTGGCCCGTAGCACTGCTAAGTGTGGCCTCAACAACATTAGAAAAAAATGTATTTTTATATAAAAACTCAAGCACCAACAGGAAACTAATAATTTTACTCCATCAGGATTAACTTTTGTACTCTCTAAACCACACCATGAAGACATGGAAAAGATGGAGTGTTTTTTTTTTTTTAATCTCTCATGAGCAACTAGTATCCAGACTACAGAAAATACTTACATGAATTAATAATAGGACAGTGCTATGTTCAGGCTTAATCATACTCACTGGATGAACTTTGTGTGATCGTGGAACTACTCAGTATCTCCCTTCTCCAGCACCGCAGCCTCTAACTCATGGATGACTGGGTAGTTGAAATATAGTTCATGTGAGGAATTGCACTCTCTCTCTCTCTCTTTCTCTCTCTCTCTCTCTCTCTCTCTCTCTCTGAGACACTGTTTTGGGGTCACAACTGGTGGTGCTTACTCCTAGCTCTGTGCTCAGGGATCACTGCTGGGGTTCTTGGAGGACCACATATGGTGCCTGGGATTGAACCCAGACAGACCAGGAGCAGGGCAAGCGCCTTAGGCACTGTCCTATCACTCCAGCCCTGCGTTTTCTCATTTTAGATTGTATTTAAACAGCGGCATGCCACTGAGGAGCCCCGCAGTCCCCATGCTGCTGTGGAGAATGGGGGTGGAGGTAGGATGAAGGGACTTCTGCCTCATGTTCAGCTCCTCTCTATATTCGCATTGCTTTTTAAGAAAATATGTATTTATAGTTTTTTTTTAAATTCTAAAAATAACTTTAAAAGTAAGCCAGAGAGATAGTATGGGGCTCAGCTGCTCACTTTGCATGCGGCCTGCCAGGTTTGAGCCACAGGAATGATCCCTGAACACTGCCGTGTGTGGCCCCAAAACCAAAATAAAGTACTAAAATAATTTTTAACCTGGTCCAGTTTTGTCTTTTCTCTGAGGCACGCTTGTATTTTACTTGAAACACCAGTGCTGTCAGCCCGGGACTTCCCCACCCGCGGTTTAGGAAAGGCAACTCCGTTTCAAGTACAGTGAGAGGAAGAGATTAGGAATGTATCGCCAGGGGCTGGAGCCATAGCACAGCGGGTAGGGCGTTTGCCTTGCACGCAGCCGACCCGGGTTCGATTCCCAGCATCCTATATGGTCCCCCGAGCACCGCCAGGAGTGATTCCTGAGTGCAGAGCCAGGAGTCAGCCCTGAACATCGCCAGGTGTGACCCAAAATGCAAAAAAAAGAAAACACGCTAAAGGAGCAGTTGTCTGCTCCATGTTTTCCAGTCAGAGAAACATCACACCCGAGTGTGGGACCATCGGGACGTCAGGTGCCCGAGTGTCCTTGCCCTCTGCCTGCCTGTGAGACTTGCACAGGCATTGTTTAATGCACCAACTCCGGAAATCCTCAGTCACCTGAGGTCTCCGAGCTTAGGTGAGCACCCTGTGGACACAGAGACCACCATAGATGGACCGTCACAGTGGGGCGAGGGGGGGTGTTGGGCAGTGTCATGTCTGTTGTTTGATGTGGGGCAACACCGGCAGTGCTCAGGGCTTACTCCTGCCTCTGCATTCAGGGGTCACTTCTGCCAGGGCTCTGGGGACCACATGGAGTGCAGGGGATCGAACCCAAGTCAGCCACGTGCCAGGCAGGTGCCCTACCCGCTGTGCTACCACTCCAGACTTAGGTGCCTTTCAACCTGTTTGCTACCTTGAGTTGTATCCATGCCCAGCTGAAGTAGACTTTTCTCCCCCCAGTTGACCTTCAGTTAAATGACATATTTCTCAGGCCAGGGAAATGGCTCAGAGGGCTGGTGCGAAGTTCCGGAAGGTTCCTTCTGTAACCCCACCTTTGTTTCCTGTTGAATTCAGGACAGCCCCGCTCCTCTGCCCCTTGGGCTCTGTCCTTCCCACCCCGCCGAGCCTTTGGGAGAAGTTTCTCAACCCGAAGCCTCGGGTCTCAGTCTCCTCTCACTGCTCTGAACCCTCCCTCCCGCTTGTGTGTTTGTCCCCAACCCCCTGGGTCCGCCTGGCACCTAGATAGCTCTCAAAAGACATTTCCTGGGGAAAGAACAGACAAATGAAGTAGGGAAATGGAGATCCCAGGAAGAGTTCTGGCGATGAGCAGGCTACACGCTCCGTAAGACAGGCCGTGCTTGGTTGGTTCGGGGCCATCCCTGGCACTGCCCCGGGGTTGCTCCAGGGCTGCTCCTGGCAGTCAAACCCAGGCCTCCCTCCTGCAGGCAAAGCACGTGCTCAGCTCTGGCCCCTCAGTATATGCTGTGAAGTTCAAAGGAGCAGATGGTCTGGGGGGAGGGGACAGAGCCAACACTGGCAGTACTGCATGGCTGTCAGCCCTGCTGGGGCCCCCCGAGCATCACTGGATGTGGCCCCTATGAAAAATAATTACTACCAGCAAGATGGCCCAAGGGGCTGCGAGCTTGCTGTACATCCTGGGACCCTCGCCCCAGCATCACGTGGTCCCCTGGAGCACTGAGCAGGGAGCAGTCCTGAGTATTGCTGGGTGTGTGTGGGGGGGGGAAAAGTCAAAGAAAATAAGGGTGTTTTTTGTTTTATTTTTTTTAACAGTCTTTTAAAGGGAAGTCATGGGGGCCAGAGATACGGTGCATTAGGTAGGGCGCTTGCCTTGCATGTGACTGACCTGGGTTCAATCCCTGGCACCACCTAGGGTCATTCAAGCTCTAAATGGCCCCCAAAATAATAGTAATAGTGGACACAAGTGGAAAGGCACAGGGCAGCTCTACAGGCGGGGCAGGGAGGGCGACTCAGGACTGGATGCTTTGGATGCTTTGCAAACAGAGCAGGGCCGAGGTTCTGTTTGGAGGGGCACACCTGGTGGTGCTGAAGGGCTACTCTCAGCTCAGTGCTCGGGACACCGTGTGATGCTGGATCAGATGAAAGCAGGCGCTGAGCCCTGGAGCTCTGCCACGGAGCCCATGTTAGATCCCGAGGACCACCGGCGAACAGACCCCTAGCACCAAGCCTGGAGAAGCCCCCCAGAGGCCACCAGGTGGGATCCCACCAGGTGGGATCCCAGGAGCCTAAATAGGTAAAAGGCAGAGCAGGAAGGGAGGGAGCTGCAGGTGGGGTGGGAATGCTCCAATGTGAGGCTTCTAGGCAGTTCTGGAAAGTTCTAAGTCCTGACTGATTGTCCTCAGTTTCCCTCCTGCCCCGCCAGCCCGTGTCTCAGGCAGGCACTTTCCCTCGCCCTCTGAGCCTGTGTTCCCAGGCTCCCAGGGGCCGGCCAGTTCTCCTGCTCTCCTTGATGCTGCCTTATTGCCAGCGCGATGGATGAACAATAACGATGCTCGTGAGCACGCCGTGCCTGGTCTGTGCAAACCCCCAGCACCCGCTGACCACGGGGCACTCGCGGGGGTGCCTTCCCCCCTTACCTGCTGTTTCTCCTTCGCAGGTTTGTGCCTCTCAGAGTTCAGTGGGGCCAGTAAGAGGCCCCGGGAGGAGAGTGACCGGGAGGGCTGAGGCCCCAGGTGCACAGAGTGCCGACGTTTATCTCGGACCAGAACCCAAGGCGGACTGCGGGGCCCAGGCACCCCGGGGGCACGGGCGGGCCTTTGCGCCAACCCGCGCGCATGCTCAGCGCCCACAGCCCCCTGCAGCCGGCCGGAGCAATTGGGGTGCAGGCACTCACCGCCCACGTTTGACCGACAAGACCCCACCCCTCGCAGGGTCACCCCCAAGCCCCCCTGCCTGCCGGCCCCAGAACTTCAGCCCGAAAAGGGTCGGGGGAGTTGGCCGGGGTGCAAGGGGCAAGGAAGCGGGGTGGGAGGGGACCCGGGAGGAAGCAGCTAGCTGAGACTTTCTGGCCCGGAGGGAGACCAGGAGCCCGGGCTGACCCCCACCCCGTTGCCCCCCAACAGGTCTAGCCGCAGGGGCGGAAGGCCCGAGCGGGTGGCGGTGGGCAGAGCTGCAGGACCCTCTCCGCGCCCCGCCGCTGCTCCCGCCTGTGGCCTTGGGCGGCCAGCAGGGGGCATCGCAGGCTCGGCTTTGAGTCCGCGGGCCGGGGGAGGCAGGCGTGCCCACCCCCAACACACACACACACACACACACACACACACACACACACACACACACACACACACACACACACACACACACACACACAGCCCCAAGACCACCACCCCCGCCGCGCTCAGGAGCCCCCTGCAGTGCTCAAGAGGAGGGGCGCCAGGAAGGGTTAAGGGGCGTCGCCTGAGTGTAACCTCCCCTGTCCTCCCCACGCGGGGCCCCTGCACGGCTCAGCCTCTGCCTTGCTCCACGGCTCCTGGCCAGCAAGAGGAAGGGGGAAAGCCCCCCACATCTGCACGGGGAACGCTGGGCTGAGCCCCCCAAGTTGGGGCCTCCTACACCCGCCCTTCGCTTTCCTCTCCATCCTTTCCAGCTCTGGTGAAACACAGAAAACCCACACCTGAGCCTTTTAACTATTTCGAGCGTGCGGCTCAGGGACCTGAGAGAAAGTGCCGAGGTCTAGGCGTTTGCCTTCTGAGAGGCCGCAGCCAGGACTCCGGACCGATCCCCGGCACCGCATACGGTTCCCCCATGCACTGCTAGGGTGGTCTCTGAGCACAGAGCCAGGAGTCAGCCCTGAGCACTGCCCAGGTGTGGCTTAAAAAGCAAAAACAGGGGCTGGAATGATAGCACAGCGGGGAGGGCGTTCGCCTTGCACGTGGCCGACCGGGGTTCGATTCCCAGCATCCCATAGTGTCCCTTGAGCACTGCCAGGAGTAATTCCTGAGTGCATGAGACAGGATTAACCCCTGTGCATCGCCGGGTGTGACCCAAAAAGAAAAAAAAAAAAGGCACCTGGGAGAGGACGTCCTACTTGCTGCAGTTGGGGCTTTTAACGCACATTGGTTCTTGGATGGAGCCAGCGGTGGGTGCAAAAGAGCAAAGGGTTGAAAGGCAAGTGCTGCCAGAGCACAGGCTGTCCTCGTTAACCTCACCTTTCTCTCCCCCGAGTGTCAATCCCACCCCCAGCCTGACCTGGAGCAACTCTTGTCACTGGAGAGGGACCCACCGCCACTCTAATTGCACACAGCCCACGCCTGCTCCATCCCCTGCGGTGCTTGTGGAACAAAACGTCAGCTCCGTGGCCCCAGTCACACCAGCCCAAAGCCTGCTTCTCTCTGCAGCCGTTCTCTCCTTCCCGTCACTGCAGCCTGCTCTTGCGTGCAAGTGTGAACAGCCACCAAGAGCTGAGCGTTTCTGCAGATACCGGGCACCCGGCAAAGGAAAGGTTCAAAAGCGGGGCTGGAGCAATGATAGCACAGCGGGGAGGGCGTTTGCCTTGCACACGGCCGACCCTGGTTTGATTCCCCGCATCCCAGATGATCCCCTGAGCACCGCCAGGAGGAATTTCTGAGTGCAGAGCCAGGAAGAACCCCTGTGCATCACCGGGTGTGACCCAAAAAGCAAAAGAAAGAAAGAAAGAAAGAAAGAAAGAAAGAAAGAAAGAAAGAAAGAAAGAAAGAAAGAAAGAAAGAAAGAAAGAAAGAAAGAAAGAAAGAAAGAAAGAAAGAAAGAAAGAAAGAAAGAAAAGGTCCAAAAGCAAAGTCCTGCATTCAAAGAGGGGGGGAGGGGGAGAGGGGGGAGGAGGGGGAGAGGAGGAGGGTTGAATCCATTCCTTGTGACTTTGTGTTTTTATTTTTATTTACTTGGGGAGGGGGTGCTCACGCCTGCTGTGTTCAGGTTTTGCTGCTAGCTCTGTGCTCAGGGATCACTCCTGGGGATCAAACCCGGGTCGGCCACGTGTGAGGCGAGCGCCCTCCCTCCCAGCTCCGCTGTCTCTCCCGCCCTCTTTTTCCACTTTGCCTTTGCAGTGTCGTGAGTCCTCAGGTCACCAAATGCACTTAGGAAGCAGATTTTTGTGCTGCTGTTCTGTTGTTGCTGTTTGGATCTCAGGGTCACACTGGGCACACTGGGGGCAGGGAGGGACAGCTGGAAACTGAGCTCAGGACAGCTGCATATGAGGGGCTGGAGCTCCAGCCTCCCTCCAGAGCTGGAAGGCCCCTGAGGTGAGTCAGGTGGCTCAGCGACACAGCACTTGCCTTGCAGATGTGGGGCCCCGAGGTCAGGCCCAGTACCATCAAAAAAAAAAAAAAGAAAGAAAGAAAAAAGAAAAAGAAAATTAAAAAGCCTACACAGATGCCAACACAGTCACCGCTGCCACCACCCTGTTTCAAAGACAGTCCAAAAGGAGTCCAGGAAGAATGCTCCACAGTTGGAAGCCTGTCTCAGGAGCTGGGGGAGAAGGCAGCTGGGATAGAGAAGGGAGCACTGAGTCAATGATGGTTGGAGGGATCGCTCGGGATGGGAGATGTGTGCTGAGAGTAGATAAAGGACCAAATGTGACAACCTCTCAGTATCTGTATTGCAAACCATAATGCCCAAAAGTAGAGAGAGCGTATGGGTGGGGGGGTTGTCTGCCACAGAGGCCAAGGGAGGGTTGGGATGGGAGGGGGGGACACTAGGGACACTGGTAGTGGAGAGTGTGCACTGGTGGAGAGTTGGGTGTTTGATCATCGTATGACTGAAACTCAAAATGAAAGCTTATAACTTATAACTGTATCTCACAGTGATTCAATTAAAAAAAAAAAAGTGCCAGATTCTGCTGAAGGTCCTCTAGGGGCAAAACGAGTGCCCCACAGTTGAGAATCCCCAATCTGCTTGTCACAGGCCAGACGTGGGGGGGGTGTCTCACAAAAAAAAACCCATCCCACAAATGACAGGACGGTCCCCACCCCAAAGAGTGATCCTCTGGGCAGGCAACCAGGCTGCTTAGCGCAGACGAAGCCAAGACACTCGCAGCTGACACCTTCCTCTCTGCTGCCCCCAGCAAGGGTCTCCCCAAGACCCAGCTCTGGGCTGGAGGGACTCTAACCCTCGGAGCTCTGATAAGGCAGAGGCAAGCACATGCATGCCACTAGCTCCGAATCTAGGCGGTTTGCTGAGACACAGCCTGAGGGGAAGGGGGCAGCACAGCGGGAGGACACTTGCCTTGCATGCGGCCCACTCAGGGTCAACCCCCAGCACCCCAGGTGGGCCCCCGAACCCAGCCAAGAGCAATCCCTGAGCACAGAGCTAGGAGTAAACCCTGAATACTTCTGGTGTGCCCTGCCCGGCCCCCCCCCAAAAGGAACTTCATTGGTTCTATCCATTGTGAGAATGCAAGATGGAGTGCAGAGAGATGGGATAGAGGGTAAGACCCCAGTTTGATCCCTGGCTTCACATGGTCTCCCGAGCATCACCAGATGTGACCCAGACCCAGAAGAAGAAAGCAAGATGAGTTGAACAGTATATTCCGTGTCTGCACACCTCCGCTCAGCACTCCCAGAAATGAGTGTTTTATCGCAGATAAACAAGTGACCTAGAGGTGATGTTAGGGCAAACACACCCCCGTGCTCCCTTCTGCTCAGCCTCTCTGGGGGCTGTTCAGAGGCGTCACCAGTTGGCGTTTGGAAAGAATGCCTGGGGCTCCTACAGCACAATCATTATAATTGTTATAAAAACTCCGCCGCTGGAAATTCTATAACCTTGCAAAACTCCCAAGAACTTAAAAGTGTTTTTCACCCTATCAGATTGTTAGTTATATACATGGATAAGCTCCATGCAAACATGTTTACCTGTATGTATACAAGTGCATGCATATACAATTGCATGCATCTATGCATTTATATACATTTACGTGCTTGCATATATGCAATTTCAAATATATGGGACATCATGAGTACAGTTGCAGTATATACATAGAGATACATGCATGTACATATAGTTGCAAGCTTGTGTGTACACCATTATACTCATACCTATAAGTGTGTCTATATACAAATGTACATATGTATATACTCCTGTACATGCATGGTGACATGTGTGCATACCATTGCATGAGTATAAGCAATTGCATGCATGTTGTTGCATACACATCTATAGTTGCATGTGTGTATATGGTTCCATGCATGCACATAGGTGAATGCATAAAAATAGGTGCATGTATGTATGTATACACATGGTTGAGTGCATGTACGTAATTTTGTATGCATGTAGAGGGTTGCATACAAGCATGTAGTTGTATGTGTGGTTGCATGTATACCGTTGAATGCATAGGTACAGGCACATAAATGTAGGTATTTCCATAGTCTCATGCATGCAAGCAGCGGCTTGTGTGAATACAGTTGCATGCATGTGTGTAGTGGCATGCACGCATGTCATGGCTGCATGGAGGCAGGTGTAGACGCAGGTGTTGATAATACCCTGCCTACACCAGGTGCGTTCACCCATGCCGTCACACAACACTTCCTTGCTCTGGACATGCTCTCAGTGGAGGGGGAGGAGGCCTGCCTGTGAGCCAGCAGGGCAGAGAGGCCCGAGTGCTGAAGCACCTGCGAGGAGCCGAGCTCGGGCAAGGTCCTGGGGCCGGAAGGGGCTCCTGATGCCAGTGGGCGCACTCCTCCGCACAGCGAAGACAGGCGGGCCGTTTCGGGAGCACCGTGCGTGGCTGAAATTGGTGCTCCAAGATTCCTGGTCGTTGAGAACTGACCCCTCTCAGTGCTGGACGGGGCCGGAGTCAGTCCCGGGACCCCAGACTTCTCTTCCCGTCTGCGCCCTAGTCCCGCAGCTGCTCCCGCAGGCTGAGTCTGAGGGCTGCGCGGGAGCCTCTTGCGAGCAGCGTCTCCCTCGGGGAGCCATCGGGAACCCGTTAAGGCGCTTCCCAGGAGGTTTGTGGCTTGGCTGGCTCTCTGAGGAAAGGACGGGAGGGGGGAGGCTTTCGCCCCGGGGGGAGCCAGACTGACAGACGTTGTGGAACCCTTTCTACAGTGGAGGCGAGAGAGGGGCTGTGCGTGGGAATAGCCACCAGGGGGCACTGTTAGTCTCCAAAATTGCGAAGCCAATGGGGCGTGGTGTAAGTGGGATGGGAAGTGTGTGCCTGGCCCCCGCGCTGGGCTGAGGGGCACACACGGATATGTTCAGAAGGTCTGAGTGTGCGCGTGTACATGGTGAGTTTTATATGATGTGTATGTGTGTATGGTGGCGCGTATGTGTGTATATGTGGGGGGGGTGCGCGTGCATGTGTATAGCAGTGTATGTGTGATATGTGTGTATGGTGGTATGTGGTATTGTGCATGTGTATATGGCAGTGTATGTGTGTATATGTCAGTGTATGTGTGTGGTGTGTACATGTGTAGATGTCAGTGTATGTGTGATGTATGTATGTCAGTGTATTGTGTGATGTACGCATATGTAGATGTCAGTGTGTATGATGTGTACATGTGTAGATGTCAGCATCTGTATGATGTAGGTATGTTAGTGTATGTGTGTCATATATGTATGTCAATGTGTGTGATGTGTGCATGTGCATATGGCAGTGTGTGAGTGTGTATGGCAGTGTATGTGTGTGATGCATGTATACGTCAGTATACATGCATGATGTGTACATGTATAGATGTCAGTGGATGTGTGATGTGTGTATGTCAGTGTACGTGTGTGATGTGTACACGTGTATATGGCAGTGTTTGCGTGTGCTTGTGTGTATCCAGAGTTCGGGCATGTTAACACCTTGACTTACCTTTTCCTTTTTTCTTTTACCGGGGTGGGGGCTGTCCCCTTCTGGGCTGTCCCCTTCTGCGCTATCTCCCTTGCCCCTCTCTTTCCCGGTACTCCAGGGAATTTAATTGACAAAAGGGTCCTGCAGAAAACATAGCCTTGCGTCCTCTCTTCACGTCTTGGTCACCAAGGTGGTGATGAGAAGGAGACTTACTCGGTTTTAGCGAGCAAAGAGCAGGGAGAATATTCTCAGGCTGCAGATAGCGCTGACGGCAGGAACACGTGGTTTCATGGCGAGGCCCGAGGTAGCTCCGCAGGGTCCCCTGCGCCCCACAGCTGCGGCCCCCAACACAGATCACAAGAATATTTTCATATGACTACCCATCAGTCCCCTAATTCCACTCCTAGGATTCGAGCTTCAGAGATTCAGATGCTCGCAATCTGTTTGCTCGCATTCAGATGCTCACAAAAGGTTATTTACCGAGACCTTCGTTTCTTCTTTTTTAATTAAGTATTTTATTATAACACTGTGACTTACCGAGTTGTTCATAATGCAGTTCTTTCAGGCCTCCCGCCCCACTGCCAGTGCACCCTTCTCTCCACCCGTGTCCCCACTTTCCCCGCCTGCACAATCAAATTCACCTCGTCGTGTTTGTTACAGCACCAAGGCAAAGGGAACCGTGAAACCTTAGATCCATGGTAGTCGATTTGTGAGCGTGGTTACACCTCACCGTGTGTCACTGAAGCCGCTGTTGGAGGGTCTCCCGGGCCGAGCTTCTGTGTCACTGTTTGCTCTGAGCCTGGTGTCTCCATGCAGCTTCCCGTCAGACCCGCCGTGAGCCCCCTGGGCTGACAGTGCTCTGGAATTGGGAGGTTGCGGCTGCCACGGTCCAGGAGCTCGAGATGTGGAACAATTTTGGCAGTTTGCTGGGGTTCGGTCGTGGAGCTGGGCTGCTGGGCCCTCAGGCGGAAAGGGGCGTCTGCAAGCCCCGCCCCCTACCCTCCCGCAAAGGCCCGAGTTCCCAGCCCGGACCCAGGTAGCTGGGAAGGCTGGGCCGTCTTCTTTCGGAGACGTGACTCTGGGCCTTATTTCAGTGTAACAGCTCAAGTACCGAGCGCATAAATATTGTTTTAATTACCAAGACAGTTTAATCACCTCTGGTTATTTGGTAGCCGGGATGCTCCATGTCATTAAAAATCACATTTTCCGAGATTGCACGCGGGCTCTGAACCCCGGGCCCCAGGCCTCAGGAAGGGTTTCTGTGTCCTGCTGTGGCTCTGTCACGTGCAGGCCCAGAGCGCCCAGAAACCCAGAGCGTTTCCCGCATTTCAGCAGCGTGTCCAGCTACTGATAATGAGCACGCGCTTGCCTTGATCCCTGCGTGTGTGAGAATGAGTGTTGTGGGAATGTGTGTGTGTAAGCGAGCTGTGGTGTGTGTGTGTGTGTGTGTGTGTGTGAGTAAGAGAGAGAGAGAGAGAGAGAGAGAGAGAGAGAGGAGGGAGAGAATGAGCTGTGTCATGGCCTGTATGTGAGCTGTGGTGTATGTGTCTGTGAGTGTGTGTGTGGCAGTGTGTGTGTGGCAGTGTGGGGACAATGTGCTTAATGTGCTGCACTGTGGCCTGTATGTGAGCTGTGTTGTGTGTGTGTGTGAGAAAGAGAGAGAGGGAGAGAGTGAGAGAGAGAGTAAGAGAGAGAGAGAGAGAGAGAGAGGAAGGCATTTGGGGGGAGAATGCCTGTGTGTGAGCTGTGTATGTGTGAGTATGTTTGTGTGTGTGTGTGTGTGTGTGTGTGTGTGTGAGAGAGAGAGAGAGAGAGAGAGAGAGAGAGAGAGAGAGGGGAAGGCATTTGGGGGGAGAATGCCTGTGTGTGAGCTGTGTATGTGTGAGTGTGTGTGTGTGTGTGTGTGTGTGTGTGTGTGTGTGTGTGAGAGAGAGAGAGAGAGAGAGAGAGAGAGAGAGAGGGGAAGGCATTTGGGGGGAGAATGCCTGTGTGTGAGCTGTGTATGTGTGAGTGTGTGTGTGTGTGTGTATGTGTAGGAGGGAGGGAGGCGGTAGGGGGGAAAATGCCTGTGTGTGAGCTGTGTGTGTGTGTGTGTGTGTGTGTGTGTGTGTGTGTGTGGCAGTGTGGGGACAGTGTGCTGCACCGTGGCCTGTATGTGAGCTGTGTTGTGTGTGTGTGAGTGTGTGTGAGTGTGAGTGTGTGTGAGGGAGGGAGGCAGTCGGGGGAGAGTGCCTGTGTGTGAGCTGTGAGTTCTCACTCGGGGCCGGCCGCTCCCCCTGTCCCGGCTCCCTGGCGCTTCCCACCCTGCCCCAGCCGGCAGCTCAGCTGCGGCCATTCCACTCAGGTTCCACAGCCGCCCTGGAGCCCAGAGCGCTTGTCCCCAAACTCTGTCCTTCCTGCCCTGCCCTGCCCTGGCGGGATCAGCTGACCCCTCTCCCTCAGGCACCCGGCCGTGGACTCCCAGCACGGCATCGGGTACGGCCTGGCCTGCGTCCCGTCAGTTCCCACGGCTGTCATCCCCGCTTTCCACGACTGTCACCCCCGGTTCCCACAGCTGTCACCTTCAGTTCCTACGGCTGTCACCCCCAGTTCTGTAACTGTCACCCCGTTCCTACGACTGTCTCCCCTGGTTCCCACAGCTGTCACCCTCGGCTCCCACGGCTGTCCCCCCAGTTCCTACGACTGTCACCCCCGGTTTCCACAGCTGTCCCCCCATTTCCTACGACTGTCACCCCTGGTTCCCTTATGTCACCCCTCGTTCCCTTATGTCACCCCGGTTTCTATGGCTGTCACCCCCGGTTCCCATAGCTGTCTCCCCCACTTCCCAGGCTGTCCCCCACCCTGTCTCCTGGGCAGCTCCACGGGGGACCGCAGCCTCTGCTCAGCCCCTTCCTCCCCTTCTCCCCTTCTCTTCGGCTGCTGCTGGGGTCCACGCAGGCTGGGCGGTGTTGCTCACGTCAGGCCTTGCACGAGGGGGGCCGGGCTCGCTCCCCAGCACCGCACGAATCAGGTTTGGTGCAGGTGGGGCAGGGATTTTGGAGAGGTCACTGCGTATGGACATGACCGAATTTTGTGGGGGGGGTGCTGGGTACTCCCTGTGCAGTGCTCCCGGCCCTGCTTGGGAGCCCACCTGGCACCAGCCTCCCTGGCCATGAGCAGCGTTTGAAGCCGTCGGTCGGCGTTTCAGAGCAGAGGAACTGACTCCTGCCCCGGGGCCCGAGAGCGTCACACGGCCTGCAGGGCTGTCCCGCAGGTGGGGGCCCAGTTCCCGCCCCGCTGCCCCTTGTCCGTGCTGGGGTGCCCCTGCGGTCCTGCAATGGGGGGTCCCCAGCGAGAGAGGCTACAAGAGGCCCAGGAAGCTCCCATGTCCATTGCGGGATCCCGGGCTTGACCCCGCCACTGCCCTTGGGGGCCTTGCAGGTCCAGGATTAGGCCGGTCAGCGCCCAGCCGGGACCACACACACACACACACACACACACACACATACACACACGCACACCCACACACACATACACACGCACGCACACACACATACACACACATACACACGCACGCACATACACATACACACACATACACACACGTGCACACATACACACACATACACACACGCACACACACACGCATGCACACACACACACACACGCACACACTCACACATGCGCGCCCAGGGGGTCACATTCCATTCCCAGTGCCTAGAAGGTTTAAGGGTCTCTTCTGGGCCCCACCCCGCCTGCCCTGCAGAAGGGCTGAGTCACGGAAGCGTCCGCCTTTCCTTTCTTTTTTTTTTTAAATTTTCCATTTGGCTTTGGGGTCACACCCGATGGTGCTCAGGGGTTGCTCCTGGCTCTGCGCTAAGGACTTACTACTCCTGGGGTGCTCGGGGGACCGTCTGTGGTGTGCCGGGGATCGAACCCCGGTCAGCCGCATGCAAGGCAGATGCCCTCCGGCTGCACCACGGCTCTGGCCCTACCCGGCGATCTTGCCCTCTGAGTCCCACGCCAGGCTTTCACACGCTTCTAAACTAAGAAACCAAAGACACGTGACTCGGTAGGGCCGGGAATGGCCTTTGAGTGATGGGTCCGGTGGGTCCATTGACAGTGCAGGGGGGAAATCACGGAGGAGGGAGAGTCTTGGCGCTCGTGGCAGGGGCTGCGGGCGAGCAGACGCGTGCGTGGGGAGGGGGCAAGACCCCGCAGCCACACACAGCTCCGGCCGGCGGGACTGGCCCCTCGAGCCCTGGCCCCGTGTAACGCTTTTCCACGCCTGTCCGTGCTGACATCGTGCTCTTGGCAGATGCTCTGGTATTAGAGACGCTTGTTCTGTTCGCGTGGGGCGAGGGGGCGGCACCCGGGCTCTGCGACTTCCCTTTCGGCCTCTCTTATCCACCGCGGATACCCTTGGCTTCACGCCAGAGTCTGGGCTTTGCGTCTGAACCCCTGTCCGGCCTGGGAAATGGAAACTCCAGACAAACGCTCTCTCAGCCCTGGCCCCTGGCCTTCCCCCGCGCCCCCCAGAAGGACAGGAGCCGCGTGGTCTCCCCACAGACCCCGGATTCAGGTTGAAACCTGAAGTCAAAGAGAGCCCCGGCCGGGGGCCCCCAGGGGTGGCCCCTACCGAGGCCCCAATGCAAAGTTCAAATCTACAGGGAACCTGGAAGCACATTTGGGAACAATCAGAGGCTCCTGACCTCTGACCTGTGACCCTGAAGGCGGCCCTGGCTGCACAGACTCTGTGCTGGAGTCCTTGGAGGCAGAAAGCAGAAAATGAGAAGGACCGGCCCTAAAATGCAACCCCAAGCCAAAGGCTTTTCTTTTTTTTTAAGTAATTGGAATAATTGGCTTCAGTCGGAGATAAATAAACAACAAAGCGGATTCTGGGGCTGGTGGGGGCTGTAAAGGCCCGTTTGTGTTTCGCTGGTGCTTTTTATGACCCGTGGGCCTGGCCTGTCTGCCTCAGCCGGCCTGCACAAAGCCAATGGCTAATGGCAGGGCGGCCTCGGAAATGAGGGTCTAGAACGGCATTTCCTCCAGGCCGGCCCGGCTCTCGGCCCCCTCCCGGGCTCCCCGCACCCCGCCCCACCCCCACTGCGAGGCTCTGGCCGGCTCAGGGCCCAGCCGAGAACAAAGGGGCCGTTTCTCTGCGCTCTCCCTGGAGCCCAGCACGCCTTATGTCCTGCGAAACTGCAGTGAAAGCAGCTCTTATGTTCCCGTCCCTGGGCCAGGCAGCGCTGGGCGAGGGAAATAAATCAAGCGCTGACGAGTTACGGGGTTTACAATGTGTAAATCCTTGGTGTGTGGCTGTGTGTGTGTGTCCAAAATTGTGCTCTGGGTTGAGGGACCTGCCCCCAGGGGGCTTCCCGTCTGGGTGGCCGGCAGCTGAAACTAACTCAGGATTCTGACAGCGGCTGGCGGGCGGGGACAAGCTGCCGCCTGCCGGTCACGGGGTGGGAGGCCGGTCACGGGTGGGAGCGAGAGGAAAGGGGGCAGGGCGTGTGCCTTGCATGGAGCCAACCCGGCTTTGATCCCCAGAAGCACCAAGGGTCCCTGCATCCCTCCCACAGTGATCCCTGAGCACAGAGCCAGGAGTCAGCCCTGAGCATCGCCAGGTGTAGCCCAAAAACAAACAGAAAAAGAGAGTTGCGTAAACGAGGGCTGGGAGGCTGCTCAGAGGGGTTGAAGACTTGCTTTGTGTGTGGGCGCCCTTGGTTCAATCACGGGAACTACCACATACACACACAAACCTGCATGCGCACACACGCACACAAACACACATGCGTACACATGCATGCACATATGGGCATGTGTGTGCTCACACATGTATACATGAACACACATGTGTACACACGTGCACACCTATGCATATGCACACACGCATGTGCGTACATGGGCATGCATGCACTCACATACATATACATGAACACACGCATGTGTACACACATGCACACATGTATGCACACATGCACACAAATACATGTGCACGTCTGTGCACGCTCCCACACGCGCACGCGCGCACAGAGTGGAGTCGGTACAAACTGCTCCTGAGCTTCATCTTCTCTCCTAGACAGGACAGAGGATCACAAAGACCCCCGGGCACCGGCTCCGAGCCCACTGCCACCAACTCCTTCCTTCCTGTGGGCTCCCGCGACTTCCTGTGGTGGGCGTGCGGTTGGCTCTGCACTTCCTTGAACCCCGGGCGAGCCCCAGCGCCCTCGACCAAGAGGAGCCGGAGGAAGTGCTGCTGGGTGGGTTGCAGGGAGCCCAGTGTGCTGACGAAGCCCCGCTGTCGGGCTCGCAGGGGAGCCCCAGGACCCCACCACTTCGGACCCAGAGCACCAGCCGGCCAACTACGGAACCAGCGGCCCCCGGGACAGAGCTGCCGTCAGCCGCGCCCAGCACTGTCCCCACTCCCTGAGGCCAGGCCAGTCACCCAAGCCCCGACAGCTAGCGAGGGGCACCCCAAAACATGGAGGACTCTTGGGGGTCATTCTTTACCAGGTGGGCAGCAGTGTGTGGTACGGCGAGGACGCTGTGTGACAGCAAACAGGAAGATGGGGGGCCTGGGGGGGTGTTAGCAAGAATCCCAGGAAATGGAATCAACATCATTTAATCACGGCCCATGCAAAGTGTGTCAGCACCTCGGGTAAGTCGTAGGGATCGGGGGTGTTGGGTCACACCCCACAGTGCTCAGGATCACTCCTGGCAGGGCCTTGGGGACCATATGAGGTCCTCAAGACTGAACCCAGGCTGGCCGCGTGCACGGCAAGGGCCCTACCCGCTGTCCTACCTCTCCGACCCAGTAGTATTGGTTTACGGTGGCCAGGGAAGAAGCTCAATGGTAGAGCTCTCACTTCCCCTGCTTGAGCTCTGAGCTCCAGGCGCGGAATAACAAAGTAACAAATAAACAAGTCTCGGAGGGCAGAAAGCAAGCCGAGGGGCCGGAGCAATAGCACCGTGGTAGAGAGCTTGCCCCTTGCACACGGCCGAGCCAGGTTTGATCCTTGGCATCCCATACAGTCCTCCAAACCCTGCCAGAGGTTATTTCTGAGAGAGACAGAGAGATAGAGAGACAGAGAGACAGAGAGAGAGAGACCCAGGAAAAAAGCTGATTTATAGCCTGACATGCTCTCTGGCCAACATTAGGAACCATGCCGTGTGCCAGACGTTGTATTAGGAACAAGAGAAACTACTCCCCCCTCCCCCACTCGCCCCCTCCCCACTGCAAATTGCTTTCCCAGTTCTAAAAGCTGTTTTATGGCCCTGCTCATTTAGAAAGCAGAGTAACGTAGTTATTCTTGTCCATCGGGATGTAAACAAATTTTGCAAATTGAGGTGCAAGGGGTCCCAGGCGCCCCACACACACACACACACCCCACATCTTTCCCCCACAGACAACTGCCACCCACCGGAAGGGGGTGTTGCCACTCAGCATCTCGGAGAAGGACCCAGCCCGGGCTCTGACTCTGCCACAGTCACGCAGGATGGAGCCGGACAGGTGCCCTACGACAGCTCCAGGGCCGGGACGCCACCAGGGCGCCTCAGTCTGGGTGCTGGTCTGAGTCCGTTTGTCTGAGCAGAAGCTGCCCAGGAGAGGAGCGTGTGCCTTGGGTTTGCTCCCAGAGCACAGGAACCGGGCGCCCCGAGCAGGGTCTGCGGCACCAACAGGCCTTGGTCCCGGGGATGAGACCATTGCCGGCGTCACCGGGCGGGGGACAGAGCCCAGCGGCTGCAGCCCGGAGGCCCAAGTCCGTGAGCTCGGCGTGTGGGGCCGGGAGGTGCCCTGAGCTCTCGGGGCTGCGGGGGTCCGTATGCCCGCCCCCACGATCGGCCAGCCCACCAGGGAGCATCGGAGCCTGCCCAGCCCGTAATCCCCTGACTTCCCCCCCCCCTCCCGGGCCGCAGGGACAGCACACGCTCCCTTTAATGAGCTTTGTGGGCACCGGGATAATCTCTTTGGATGAACTTGAGTCAACTGATCAGCAGCCTTAATGACGGCCGAGGGTCCCCTCGTGTCCCGGAGTGGACGGGACACTCGGGCTGGGGTGGGTGGCCTCACAGTCCCACACCTTGGCATCAAACAAGGAAACTTGGGGGGTGGGGGAGGCTCATGTGAGGGTTCTTCCTCCCCCAGGCTCGCAGGATACCCACGAGGGTCAAAGCAGCCGCCCTGTCCCCCCACAAGTCTCGCCCCCGACTCCCAGAGAACTCTGAGTCCGTTTCCTCCGCAGCAGACCCTGCCGAGAGCCCCCCAACACCCTCGGCTCGGCTTCCTCTCCGAGCCACAGGCTTAGTTCACCTAAGTCGTGACAAAAGTAATTCATAGTCTCGGGGCTGGAGCGATAGCACAGCGGGTAGGGCATTTGCCTTGCATGCGGCCGACCCAGGTTCGATTCCCAGCATCCCATATGGTCCCCTGAGCACCACCAGAGGTAATTCCTGAGTGCAGAGCCAGGAGTAACCCCTGACCCAAAAAGCAAAAAAAAAAAAAAAAATAGTGGTTCATAGTCTTGCTTTTTTTTTTTCCAGTGGGGGACGGGGGTGTGGAGGAGGAGCACACACAGGGGTGCTCAGAGCTTGCTCCTGACTCTGTGCTCAGCGATCACTCCTGGAAGGGCTCAGGGGATGCGCTGCCGAGCCCAGGGTTCAAACCGGGCTCAGCTGCCTGCAGGCCAAGCTCCTTCCCCTTCCTTGATTCTATTTTCTGACTCTGCTGGAATTTGGAGTCAGTGTTTCTAGACTTCCTCCTGGTTCCAAACACGAATCACCCATGTGGCTGTACTAGAAGCACACCGCGGGGCCACAGCGGGAGGGCGTTTGCCTTGCACAAGGTTCAACCCCAGCACTCCATATTGTCCCCAGAGCACCACCAGGAGGGATTTCTGAGTGCAGAGCCAGGAGTAAGCCGTGAGCATCACCAGGTGTGGTCCCCACCTCCCAAAAAAAAGGGGGGGGCTGGAGCGATAGCACAGCGGGTAGGGTGTTTGCCTTGCGTGCGCCCGACCCGGGTTCGATCCCCGGCATCCCATATGGTCCCTTAAGCACAGCCAGGAGTAATTCCTGAGTGTAGAGCCAGGAGTGACCCCTGTGCATCGCTGGATGTGACTCAAAAAGCAAAAAAAAAAAAAAAAAAAAAAAAGATTTTTGGGATGGAGCGATAGCACAGCGGGGAGGGCATTTGCCTTGAACGCGGCTGACCCCAGTTCGACTCCTAGAATCCCATATGGTCCCCTGAGCACCGCCAGGGGTAATTCCTGAGTGCAAAGCCAGGAATAACCCCTGTGCATCACTGGGTGTGACCCCCCCAAAAAAAAGCAAAAAAAAAAAAAAAAGGAAGGGAAAAGAAACACACCTCGCCCCAGACCTCAGGACCCAGAGTTGTAGAGGTGCCGGGGAAGCAGTGTTACCTCCCCCTCCTGTCTTTGCTCTCGCCGTGAGGCCGGGACCCTCCTGATGCTTATGGCTCTCCCACTCTTGGTGGTGCCACTCACCAGAGTCCCGGGCTCGAGTTTCCGGCCTTGCACACATACTCACAGGGGTCCCGAGCAGCAGAGCCTGTGGAGATAGCACCTGCCTGCCTTCTAACTGCTGAGCTCCCCGGGGTCGCACCCCTGCGTCGGGGCGCTCAGGACTCTGGAAGCTTCTCGTCCAAGGCTTGGTTTCTTCCTCCCGGTGACTCACCTTTCCCTGAGCCGAGCAGCCGCTAAGCCCCCTCTCCTTCTCTCCCAGCGCGGACACAAGGCCCGCAGCGGCCCACCCACCATCTCCAGGGCTCGCCTCTCTCCAGAGCTGCACGAATGGGAGCCGGGAGCCCCTCTGCGCTCTCCCTCCTGAGACCATTTCAGTCGAAACTCAGCATCCAGGGGCTGGAGCAATAGCACAGCAGGTAGGGTGTTTGCCTTGCACGAGTCCGACCCAGGTTCGATTCCCAGCATCCCATATGGTCCCCTGAGCACCGCCAGGGGTAATTCCTGAGTGCAGAGCCAGAAGTGACCCCTGTGAATTGCCAGGTGTGACCCAAAAGGAAAAAAAAAAAGAGTGGGGGAGAAGGAGTGGGCATATTGGGGCAAAGAAAATGAACAAATGTTGAAAAAAATGTTGGGAGTTCAAAGGTGAACTTAATGTGGTATGGAATCAAGTTTATTATGTACTATAATGCTAACTAAAATAAAAACATTTAAAAAAAAAACAAGGGCTGGAGTGATAGCACAGCGGGAAGGGCGTTTGCCTTGCACGCGGCCGACCCAGGTTCAAATCCCAGCATTCCATATGGTCCCCTGAGCAACACCAGGGGTGATTCCTGAGTGCATTAGCCAGGAGTGACCCCTGTGCATTGCCAGGTGTGACCCAAAAAGGCAAAAAAAAAAACAAAAAAAACAAAAACTCAGCATCCGGGGCCAGAGATGGAGCACGGCAGGGAAGGCCCTGACCTCGCATGTGGCCGACCCGGGTTTGATCCTCAGCATCCCTCATGGGCCCCAAATCACCGCAGGAACAATTCCTGAGTTCAGAGCCGGGAGTAGCCCCTGAGCCAGGTGTGACCCCCAAACAAACAAAAAACAAGCACATCCTTCTCTCCCATTAGGGAGCCTGACATGACACGCGCCATAACCAGGCCGACAAACCCCGCCAGGCTGTTTCACTTGGGGCGCCCTGAAGGGGGATGGGAGAGACCCCTCCCCGCCCCAAGGGACCCAGCCCCGGCAGCAGAAAACCTCCAGAACCCAGCTGCCGCCACGCTCAAAGCCGCTCTCCACACGCTTGGGCTGAGGATCTCCCGTGAGTGAATCTATTCCCGGGCCTCGTGGCCGAGTTCACGGCCACGTGATACTTCAAACCACACACCCGACCCTGCTCCAAGATTGCCGCACCACATTCCATAGGGTTCAAAGTAGGAGGCAACCAATCTTAGAGGGAAATATACATTTTCTTGCAGATATATATCACTGTAGCACTGTAGCACTGTCATCCTGTTGCTCATTGATTTGCTCGAGCGGGCACCAGTGACGTCTCCATTGTGAGACTTGTTGTTACTGTTTTTGGCATATCAAATACTCCACGAGGAGCTTGCCAGGGGGCGGGGGCGGGATACTCTCGGTAGCCTGCCAGGCTCTCTGAGAGGGACGGAGGAATCGAACCCAGGTCAGCCACATGCAAGGCAAACGCCCTACCCACTGAGCTATCAGTATATATATATATATATATATATATATATATATATATAAAGCACATAAGAATCAACCTTTAACAACATGTTAGTGATCTCTTAGACAAGGGTTTAATGGCCCCTGGGTGAAAAACAACAATCTCCACATTCTTTCCTCTAAGGATACTTTTTTGTAGCATTTTCAGGGGTTTTTCATAACAAACAATACAAAATATATTATTTCAGTTCTGGTTTGGGGCAGGGATTGGGGTTCGGATGGAAACATCAGAAATATGGTGGTGGGAAGGTGTCATGGTGGTGGGATTGGTGTTTGAGTATTAAATGTAATCAAAAATTGTGAACGGGGGCTGGAGTGATAGCACAGCAGGTGGGGCGTTTGCCTTGCACTCGGCCGACCCAGGTTCAAATCCCAGCATCCCATATGGTCCCCTGAGCACCACCAGGAGTAATTCCTGAGTGCAGAGCCAGGAGTAACCCCTGTGCATCGCCGGGTGTGACTCCCCCCCCAAAAAAAGAGAAAAATTGTGAACAACTTTAAAAAATAAAATAATAATAATAATTTTAAAAATAAATAAATAAACCACTCAGCATGGAGGGGCCCAAGAGAGCACATGACAGGAGAGTGTGTGCCTTGCACACAGCATTGCAAAAGGATCCCTGAGCACTGCTGGGTGTGACCCTCCTCTCACCCCCTCAACAAAAAAAAAGAAAAAGAACCCTGTAAGCACCATCCAAACCCCAAACCCGCTTTCTCCTCGCTCCACTGCCCAGTCCGAGGGGACGCCTCTCCCTCCCGGTTCTGTTCTGTCCAGACGAGCGTCAGGCTCATCCCATGTCCCAGGCTCTGGTGAGCTCCGGCTCCTCACTGACCACTGCCCTCAGCCCTCTCAGCGGGTTGCCCAGCCTTTAGCCTTGTGCCTCCGGCAAAGATCTGTCCTTGGACGCCTGTGATGTCATGACCCTGTGCCCAGCAGTGGGGACTCCGCCTTGCAGCAGGGCAGGAAATTCGATCCCAGCGTATTTCCCCACACCGGTGCCCTGCCACCCTCTGGTGACATTCATTTGCCCTGACTCCGGTCCTGGCCTGCCTCCAGGCTCCTGCAGACGGCTCTCGGTCTCTGCGGCCTGTCCTCATCAAGCTTCTCGCTCCCTCAGGGCAAGTTCAAACTCGCCCCGGCGACCCCCACTCATACTTGTACCCTGAACCCTCTCCCTGTTCTCACTCCCTCCTCAGGACCTCGGTGCCTTTGTTCAGACCCTGGACTACCTTGGTGTGAAGAATGTGCCGTCAGCTCGGAAGGAAGCTGTGGGGAGACGAGGTCCAGGTAGTCTCGTGGCCACAGTGCATTTGACTGGGCCGGGTTTGTAGCACCTTGAGCAGCTCCTTGAATAGGGAAATAGCCAGTAACAGTTTAATAAATTGAAATCCATTGTTAAGATTGTACCACAGGGCTGGAGAGATAGTACAGCGGGTAGAGTGTGTGCCTTGCACGCGGCTGACCCAGGTTTAATCCCTGGCATCCCATATGGTCACCTAAGCACCGCCACGAGTGATGCCTGAGTGCAGAGCCGGGAGTAATTCCTGAGCATCGTCAGGTGTGGCCCCCAAACAAACAAACAAACAAACAAAATTGCACCACAGATAAAGTTTCTGAATTTGACTTTAAAAATTGTTGGGATAATATGAGACTGACACCCAAGGACAGTAGACACATGAGCCCAGAATACTGCCCCGTAGTTGGAAGCCTGTCTCATGAGCTGGGGGAGAAGGCAGCTGGGATAGAGAAGGGAGCATTAAGCCAATGATGGTTGGGGGAATCGTTCGGGATGGGAGATGTGTGCTGAGAGTAGATAAAGGACCAAACGTGATGGCCTCTCAGTGTCTGTACTGCAAACCATGATGCCCAAAAGTAGGGAGAGAGTACGGGGGGGAATTTTCTGCCATGGCAGGGGGAGGGCTGGAATGCGGGGTGGAGTGGGGTATCCTGGGGACATTGGTGGTGGGGAATGTGCACTGCTGGAGGGATGGGTGTTCGATCATTGTATGACTGAAACTCAAACATGAAAGCTTTGTAACTGTCTCACTGTGATTCAATAAAATAAATAAATAAAAATAAAAAATGTTGGCGGGGAAGTGATAGTACAGTGGGTAGGACGTTTGCCTTGCACATGGCTGACCTAGATTCAACTCCAGGCATCTCATATGGTCCTCAAGTACCATCAGGAGTGATTCCTGTGTGCAAGCCAGAAGTAGCCCCTGAGTATCATCGGATGTGACTCCAAAAAAAAAAAAAAAAGATTGGTGGGAGGAGCAGAGAGAGATAGGTCACGTGGTGGAGCACATGACTAGCAGGTATGAGGCCCTGGGCTCAGTCCCCAGAGCCACGTGGACCAGACCCCCAGCACTGCCAGAGGAATCCTAGGGGCCCCCTGAGTACCACTGGGGCTGACCCCTATATAAAAGAGAGACAGTGAAAAGGAAATTGACTCAAAGCCAACAATAAATTTGATCTGATTCACACTTAGGGACCTAGAGAACCTGTCAGTATGTGGAGCCCCTCGGACGAGTTGAGGGGTGGAGATATATATATATATATATATTATATATATATAATATATATATATATATATATATTGCTTTTTGGGTCACACCAGCGATGCACAGGGGTCACTCCTGGCTCTGCACTCAGGAATTACCCCTGGCGGTGCTCAGGGGACCATATGGGATGCTGGGATTCGAACCCGGGTTGGCCACATGCAAGGCAAACGCCCTACCCACTGTGCTATCGCTCCAGCCCTGGAGGCATATTTTGAAGCAGAAGAAACAGCCAGTCCCCCCACACATGTAGGGAGCCAGAGCACATGGAGCAAAGATGGCGCCGACATCCGGCTGCCCGAGGTGGTAAACAACCTCCAGGGCGCAGGCCCCGGCATCGCCCCACATGGGGTGATCAGGGGACGGCCAACAGGCGAGCAACACGTCAGAGGCGAGGGATTTTCTCTATAAGAAGGATATCGCTCTGAGGGTCGGGGTCTTCCTCTTCCCCTCGTGTACTTGTGGAGATCTCCAATAAACTTGCTGCAGAAGGACCCTCAACCGGTGTCGTCTCTCTTTGCTGGCGAAGGGAAACTGTGACGACGCGATTCACAACTGGTGCCAAAACCCGGGACGCCGGGTAAGTTTCATTCGCACCTTGGGGAAGACCCCTTCGTTCTGAAGGGAGGGTTCAGAACTGCAGGACGGGGTGGCTCGGAGAGGCAGACTACGGCCTGATTTTGTTGCCAGGGGCATGCCTGAGACTTATTGGGTGGCAGCATTTTTTTATCCTCCTTCTAAGTATTGTGCTTTTGATCTGCTTCTGCTGTTGGGACGTTGTCGCCGCACGTCAGCCTGACGTAGATAAGCAGCCGTGCTTGGCGGACTGAGGGCTCGGGAATACGGTCCCAACCATTATGGGGTCCGCGCAATCTGTGCAGGAGACGCTTAACGATCTCCTCCGACAGAGGGACATCCGCATTGCCCACCGGACACTGCACAGTTTTGTTAAGGAAGTAGACCGTGTTGCTCCATGGTATGCGGTCCCCGGGTCCCTTACCCTCCGTTGTTGGAACAAGCTAGGGAAGGACCTAGATGCAGAACATGAGAAGGGCACGTTAAGAAATGGCACTAAGGCTATATGGAAGATGGTCAAAAACTGTTTAGAGGATGAGGCTTGTTCCCTGGTCGTCAGTGAGACCCGGCAAATTCTAGAAAGGGTCCAGGATAGTCTGTCAGAAACCGAGCGGTCGGAAAGATTAGGCGCGCATGAAAGGGTGCCCGATAGGGGCAAGGACGAGAGAAGGGGGAGGGGAGAATTGCCACCCCCTGCACTCGCAACCAAGGAAAAGGGACCGCCCGGAGGGGGCGAAAATGAAACAGGAGAGGCGGAGGCCACACCTCCCCCAACAGTTTGCACAACTCGTTCTAGACTGGGTGGGCTGAGGAGAATCTATCCCTGGGGAGATATGGCTGCAGTCAGCCTGAAACCCAAAGAGAGCTCTTCAGAAGACTCCCTTTCGAGCTCTGAAGAAGAGCAAATTCTAGACCAGGAAGCGGCACGCTACGAAGCGGCACGCTATCGCCCCCCTGACCTCCGTAATCGAAACCGAAACAGCAGAACGCGCCTACCGCGCCCTATGCCTTCGGCTCCCCCGCCCCCGCCCCCGCCATATCCACGTGGGACGGAAGGAGTCCATTCATCCCAAACATCTTTATTTTCTGCTGACCTGCATAAGCAGATGAGACTAGCCTTTCCTGTCTTTGAAGGAGACGGGAATGGAAGAGTTCATGCCCAGGTGGAATTCAATCAGATTAAAGAGTTGGCAGAAGCGGTCAGAAAATATGGGACCAATGCCAATTATACCATTTCCCTACTTGAGAGACTGGCCCGGGATAGGATGACCCCCCGAGACTGGCAAGATGTGGCCAAGGCCACGCTCCCCAGTAATGGGAAATTTTTAGAATGGAAAGCCCTCTGGTACGATGCGGCCCAAGACCAAGCCCGTGCAAATCGCAACTCCCGAGAGGCTGCACAACATGCATGGACTACTGACATGCTTACCGGACAGGGAGCGCATTCTGATGATCAAATAAATTTTCCTTGGGGGGTATACACGCAAATCTCCTCCTTGGCCATCAAGGCCTGGAAGGGACTCTCAGCAAAGGGGGAGTCGGGCAACCAACTCACAAAGATTGTTCAGGGCCCCCAGGAACCTTTCTCAGACTTTGTAGCTCGGATGACTGATGCAGCGGCCCGTATTTTTGGAGACTCTGATGTAGCCGCCCCCCTCCTTGAGCAATTGATTTTCGAGCAGGCCACTAAAGAGTGCAGGAGTGCTATCGCCCCACGGAAAGGCAAGGGGCTCCAAGATTGGCTTAAAATCTGTCGGGAGATCGGAGGCCCTCTCTCGAATGAGGGTTTGGCCGCTGCTATTCTTCGTGCGCAGCGCCCCCCTACCTCCGGTCCGCTTAAGGAAAGGACCTGTTTCAATTGTGGAAAACCGGGTCACTTTAAAAAGGACTGTCGAGGGGCTGGAGAGATAGCACAGCGGGTAGGGCGTTTGCCTTGCACGCGGCCGACCCGGGTTCAAATCCCAGCATCCCACATGGTCCCCTGAGCACGGCCAGGGGTAATTCCTGAGTGCAGAGCCAGGAGTAACCCCTGTGCATCGCCAGGTGTGACCCAAAAAGCAAAAAAAAAAAAAAAAAAAAAAGGACTGTCGAGCCCCTAGGGCCCCCCCCCCAGATTATGTTCCCGTTGTGGGAAAGGGAATCACCCTGCAGAACAATGCCGCTCCGTTAGGAACTTCCGGGGCCAATTACTTCCTCCCTTGCACCCCACTGAGTCAAAAAACGGCTTCAGGGGCCCTCGGACCCAGGGCCCGAACAAATATGGGACCAGGTTCGTCAAGGAAGGGCCCACTCTCCAGCCCCCCCCCGAGTCACCCAACTGGACCTCCGTGCCACCGCCGCCGTCACCATAACCCCAGAATCTGGGGTGCAGGCTGTTCCGGCTACTCTGTCAACCAAGGCTCCTCCCGGCTGCCTTGGCATCCTAGTGGGACGAAACACCCTAACCAAACTTGGGTTTATTGTTTTCCCGGGGGTGCTGGATTTGGGTCAGGCTGACTTCACTGTCCTTTGCTCTTGCCCCACGGGAACCTTCGTCATCAAGGCAGGCGATAGGATAGCCCAGGTTATCCTTTTCCCAGCTGCTTTTCAGGATCCCAGGCAGACCTGCCCGATGAGAATACCGGCGATGAGCCCAGAACAGGCCTTCTTGGTAGTGGACCTGACTGAGAGGCCTAAATTAACGCTCATCATCCATGGGAGGCGCTTTGAAGGCATTTTAGATACCGGCGCTGACCGCAGCATCATCTCCTCTCATTGGTGGCCGAAGGGCTGGCCACTGGTGAAGACAGATCATGCGCTCCAGGGCCTAGGTTATGCACAGAGCCCCGATGTGAGTACGCAGCTGCTCCCTTGGCGTAGTGAGGAAGGGAATAAGGGGACTTTCACACCTTATGTGTTACCACTCCCCGTGAACCTATGGGGTAGAGATGTGCTGGTAGCGATGGGCATGGTCTTGACAACCGATTACTCCTTAAAAGCTCAGCAGATGATGCATAAAATGGGATATCATCTCGGTGAGGGTCTAGGTAGGAAATCGAATGGCATAACAACACCTTTACAAGTGGAGGGGCAGACCGATAGGAAGGGGCTGGGTTTTTAGTTAGGGCCACTGGGGAGGAGCTGCCTATTCCCTGGACCACGACATCCCCGGTCTGGGTGCCTCAGTGGCCCCTGCCTATGGATAAGCTCCAAGCCTTGAAGACTCTTGTAGCAGAACAATTAAAAAGGGGATGTGTTGAACCTTCTACCTCCCCATGGAATACACCGGTTTTTGTCATCAAAAAACGATCTGGTAGCTGGAGGCTTTTACACGACCTCCGTGCTATTAATGCCCAAATGGAACTGCTAGGCCCTGTGCAGCGAGGCCTTCCCCTGCTCTCTGCAATACCTGCTAATTGGTATTTATATATCATTGATATTAAAGATTGTTTCTTTTCTATCCCCTTACACCCTGCGGATCGCCCTCGCTTCGCGTTTACCATCCCGGAAATCAATCATAAGGGTCCTGATTCTAGATATCAATGGAAAGTTTTACCCCAAGGCATGGCCAATAGTCCCACCATATGTCAATTATATGTACACCGTGCTTTGCAGCCACTCAAGATACAGTTTCCTCAGCTCTATGTTATACATTATATGGGTGATGTTCTAATGGCCTTTCATGATAAGAATATTCTGCAGAAGGCATTCAGAGTCTTACAGGACTCCTTTGAAAAATGGAACTTGCAATTGGCTCCCGAAAAAATTCAGTTCTCGGATACTGGGTCCTTCTTAGGAGCTAAAATATTTCCAAAATGCATAACCCCCCAGCGGGTCCATATACAACTGCGGAATCTCCGCACATTAAATGACTTTCAAAAGCTTTTGGGGGACATCAATTGGCTGCGCCCCTCCCTGGGGATCCCCTCGAGTGAAATGGCTCCTCTATTTAAAATTCTGGAAGGGGATCCCGCTCTAGATTCTCCGAGGGAACTCACGATGGAAGGGAGAGCAGTGCTGCAAAAGATTGAACGGGCCATAGGCAAGGCGCAGCTAACAAGGATAGACTATAATCTGCCCTGGCAGTTGTGTGTTTTCCCTACAGAGGGCGTCCCCACCGCCGCGCTGTGGCAGGAGGGGCCCCTTCTTTGGATTCATCCCCATGCCTCCCCCTCTAGGAGTAATGTGTCATACCCCGCTGCAGTTGCTGAATTGGCTTTGAAGGGCCTTCAACGCTCTCTTGAACATTTTGGACTCCATCCAGCAAAACTGATTGTTCCTTACACCTCACAACAGCGCCAGGTAGATGGCTGAGCAGGATTCCTGGTCAATCCTAGCCACAGTTTTTATGGGAGAAATGGATAACCATTTCCCCCAGCACCCTTTGGCCCGTTTTGCTGCCTTACATTCGTTGATCTTTCCCGTGGTTACTGTAAAACACCCCATACCTGGGGCGACCACCGTTTACACAGACGGCTCCAAATCAGGTATAGGGGCCTATTCAGTTAATGGACAGGTGGTCTGTAGGAATTATGGTCCACGCTCCCCACAAATAGTGGAATGTAAAATAGTGCTTGAAGTTCTTGCCCGCTTCCCTGAACCCCTGAATTTGGTATCTGATTCCGTGTATGTAGTGAATGCCCTGAAGGTCCTGGAAACCGCTGGGCTCATCAAGGATCGGAGCCCTGTGTCCCAGATTTTTAGGAAGATTCAAAGCTGCCTTTTACTGCGTTGCAATCCCATTTTTATCACACACATTCGTGCACATTCCTCTCTCCCTGGCCCCATGGCAATGGGTAACGCCCTAGCAGATGCCGCCACCCGCCCCTTGGTCATGTTGGTGGAATCTAAGCAGCAGGCCCGCGCCTTCCATGAGAGGTTCCATGTTACAGCTGGGACCTTAGTACACAGATTCCAAATTACTTGGAAACAAGCTCGGGAAATTGTGACCAGCTGTAAGGATTGTGTTCAGTACCTCCCCGTCAGGAACGCGGGCGTTAACCCTCGGGGCCTCAGGCCTTTACACATGTGGCAAATGGACGTCACCCACGTCCCTAGCTTTGGCAAAGCCCAATTTGTACATGTCTCAGTAGGCACCTGCTCCGGTGTGATTGTGGCCACCCCGCTAGGGGGAGAGAAAGCCACCCATGTCATCCAACACTGTCTGGAGGCCTGGAGCGCCTGGGGTAAACCTCGGGTGCTGAAGACTGATAATGGCCCTGCGTACACTTCCCAGAAATTCCACCTGTTTTGTGCACAAATGCAAGTCACTCACGTGACGGGCATCCCTTATAATCCTCAGGCCCAAGCCATGGTGGAGCGGGCACATAGAACACTCAAAACCTACTTGAATAAACTAAAAGGGGGATGGGATCATATAGGGTCCCCCAGAAGCACCCTTGCCTTGGCCTCGTTTGTACTTAATTTTTTGAATTTGGACGATGCTGGCGAGTCCGCTGCTGACAGGCATGTGACACCCCCAAGGGCCTCACCCGCCCTGGCCAAATGGAAGGATGTCCTGGATAACACTTGGAAGGGCCCAGACCCTGTCCTTATAAAATCCAGAGGCGCGGTTTGTATATTCCCACAAGAGGCGGCCCAGCCTTTTTGGATCCCCGAGCACTTAACTCGCCCCTTGAAGCATCCACCCCCCGATGACCCTTCCTCCAAGGAGTCAGGCGAGGCACCGGAGAATGATGGCTCCAGGGTCGATCCCTGAGAGGGACCTTCTCCCTTTCTCTTTTCAGAAACCATGGAACGATGGGGGCAGTGCACCCGTTGGATCATCCACATCTTGGCGGTTATCTCAAGGATCATTCCGCCGGCGCTGCTGACCTCCAATCCCCATCAGTCGTTTAAGCAGACCTGGGTCCTGAGGAGTGGAGACACCCATGAGGAATGGAACCTGACCTCTAACCCAGCAGCACCCCTATGGACCTGGTGGCCTGATCTCTACGTAAACCTGGAGGACATCCTGGGCATCTTTTATGGACTTCAACCACGGGGAAAAGTACACTATATGAAAAAGAGAGCGCTGGAGGATTCCTCCCCGCTCCTGGACAGACAGGCCCTTCGGGCCAATGGGTTCTTTGCCTGCCCGGCCTATAAAAAAGGACCTTGGCGGCGGAGGTGTGGGGGGATGGAAAGTTTCTTTTGTGCTAAATGGGACTGTGTAGTTACTAATGATGGATACTGGAAGTGGCCTGTGAAAAAGGAACTCATTGACATGCAGTTTACCCATCCCTACAACCGATGGAAGGTGGTCCGGGACTCAAACCAGGTTAAGGTCTCTTTTACTGACGCGGGGAAGCGGTACCGTCAGTGGGTGAATGGATTGACCTGGGGTCTCATGCCTTATAAGACTCCTTGGAGAGGTGTCCTTCTCCAGATACTGCTCAGGGTGGAAACAATCTCTACTCCAGTACTACCACCCGCCCCCCGGCCGCCACCCACAACCCCGGGGCCGGCCTCACCCCCTCCCTCTGACCTTACCACCCCGGCCTCACCCCCTCCCTCTGACCTTACCGCCCCGGCATCGCCCCACATGGGGTGATCAGGGGACGGCCAACGGGCGAGCAACACGTCAGAGGCGAGGGATTTTCTCTATAAGAAGGATATCGCTCTGAGGGTCGGGGTCTTCCTCTTCCCCTCGTGTACTTGTGGAGATCTCCAATAAACTTGCGCAGAAGGACCCTCAACCGGTGTCGTCTCTCTTTGCTGGCGAAGGGAAACTGTGACGAGGCGATTCACACACACACACACCCCACTTGTGCCTGCCCCCTTGATCCTGTCCTGGGCAAGAAAACACTGGGTGTCCATGAGCTGAGTTCCCCATCCATGAGTTCCCCCCTTCATAGTGTCATAAGGTGCCGCAAGCCCAAGGATGACGGGAGGATAATACCCTGTGCCGGTCTGAGTTTGACAGAAAGCAGAGCAGCTGCTCACTGCTCCCTGCGGATCGACATCGGCTAAAGTCACTCTCGCCTCGAGTCCTTAAGAGCCGGTGCACTGGGGCTGGAGCAGGAGGGCGTTTGCCTTGTACACAGCTGACCCAGGTTTGATTCCCAGCATCCCATATGGTTCCCCGAGCACCGCCAGGAGTAATTCCTGAGTGCAGAGCCAGGAGTAACCCCTGTGCATTGCCGCATGTGACCCAAAAAGAAAAAAAAGAGCAGGAGCACTGTGTCTGCCAACCTACTAGAAGCTCAGCAGATGTTCTACTGAGAATTGCTCAGGTGCTCAGAAGCATGGGTCCCTGTGGACGGGTACTCAGATGCAGGGTGGGTGAAGGGATGAGAGGACGGATGCCTTAGTGGGAGCATAGATGCATGGGTAGGTGCATGTATAGATGGACACAGGTACACGGGTGGGTCATAGGAGCACGGATGGAAGCTTGGGTGCACGAACATAAAATGGGTGGGTGGGTGCGTGGGTGGCGCACGGGGGGTTCAGAGTTGCACAAATGGATGCACAGGGGCATAAGTGCATGGGAGGAGGCTTTCGGATAGATGCATCGACGTGTGGATGAATACATGGGTGGGTGGACGGAGAGATCCAGACATGCCTCGATGAATCCAGGGGTGGGTGCATGGAGAGATGGACAGCTGTGTGGCATGATGCCTGGGTAAATTCATGGGTGGATGCAGAGTTGCATGAGTGGATTTATGGGTGTATGAGTGGGCGTGTGAGGGCTTGCAGAGGCAGCAGCATAGACACATGGCTGGACGTGTAGGTGCATGCATCCATGAAGCATGAATGGGAAAATGGGTATGTTCCTTCAAAAATAGGGTGGGGGCTGAAGCGATAGCACAGCGGGGAGGGCGTTTACCTTGCATGCGGCTGACCCCTGCATGCACCGCCAGGGGTAATTCCTGAGTGCAGAGCCAGGAGTAACCCCTGTGCATCTCCGAGTGTGATCCAAATAGCAAAAAAAAAAAAAAAATAGGGTGGGTAGCAGTTGGGACAGCCCCAGCAGTGCTCAGGAATTCTTCCTGGCTCTGTGCTCAGGGGTGAGCCCTGATGTTGCTGCCAGGGATCAAAGCAGGGTCGGCCACAGGCAAGGTAAGCACCTTAGCCCCGGACCTCTCTCCAGCCCCTAGTTTCAGCAACGGATACAAGCTATCACGTTCCTCTTGCCCCCGACAGTCAGGATGGCCGGGCTCCATTTCCAGGCTATGCAGGGGCTGGCCCTTTGATCCTTTGATCCTTTTCAGCCACAGGTCCCGCGTGTGTCTTTGTCTTAAACCCAAGCCTTTGGCGGCTGGAAGAAAACGGGAAGATCATTTTGCTCCACAGTTTCCACCCATCTTCTCTAAAGGAGGATTTAGGACGAGTATTTGTAAAATTTCATTTCATCTCAATATTTTTGAATCGGGACTATGTTCACAGACGTAAAATTTAAATAGTTGAAAGGGATGCAGGCTGAGTTGTAGCCAATTCCCATTAGCAGGCAGCCACTGACACTGCCTTCTTCGAGATCCTTCTAGAGAGAATGCTAGCTCATAAAAGTGAGTCCGGCTGATTTGCTTCCTGCAGCATACAGATAACAGCGTCTCTCCACCTGGAATCGTTTAAGGGCCTTTTCAGGAAACTTAGATCAGAATCTCTGCGAGAAGAGACCTCATCATCAGTGTTTTTCATAATTCCCAGCAGATTGGTTTGGTTTCCTTCTCTAGGGGAAGAGGACTTTGTGGGGGGCGTCCTGCCCAGTGTTACAGGGAGGGGGGCTGCACTCTGCCCAGAGCTCAGGGGTCACTCCTCGGGCTGTGGGGGAACCCTGCAATGTCGGGGATCAAACCTGGGCCTCCCGAGTGCCGAGCCTGCAGCCCAGCTACTCTGGCCCCCTGGCTGATGTGCATGTGCGGCCAAGGTCAGACTTGCTGCACTTACTTTGTTCTCAGCTGCTGTTTGGGTTCCTGTTTTGGTAACAAGATTCTTTGTCTTCGAGATTTTCCTGCTGCAATAGAGAAGCAAGCCCTTTCTCCATATTTTCAGACAGCTGGACAGATGAGTTTTGAGGACACCTTTGGTTTTTGTTTTAGCTTTTTGTTCTTGGGCCACATCTGCCAGTACTCAGGGGTTACTCCTGGCTCTGCACTCAGGAATCACTCCTGGTGGTGCTCGAAGGACTGTACGAGGTGCCGGATCGAACCCAGGCCAGTCACGTGCAAGGCAAGCACGCTACACGCTGTACTAACCCGCTGAGGACGTCTGGACATCAGGTAATTCCAATAGTTGCTCTTACAGTGCTCATAACAAATAACCTTTCATAGCCCTCACTTTGTAGATCTATTACATATGTACACATATTAGCATAGTGGACCATAAATTTCTACTACAAATGTCACCTTTTTTTTTTTTTTTTTTTTTGCTTTCTGGGTCACACCCGGTGATGCACAGGGGTTACTCCTGGCTCTGCACTCAGGAATTACCCCTGGCGGTGCTCAGGGGACCATATGGGATGCTGGGAATCGAACCCGGGTTGGCCTCGTGCAAGGCAAACGCCCTACCCGCTGTGCTATCGCTACAGTCCCTACAAGTGTTGCTTTTAAGCCAAAGAACATTTGTGATTTGGGTTAAGATTAGTAATTTTCGGGACCAGAGAGATAGTACCACGGAAAAGGCACCTGGCCTTGCACATGTCTGACCCAGGTCCAATCCCCAGCACCTTGTATGATGCCCTGAGCCCACCAAGAGTGATCCCTGAGCACAGACTAAGTCCTGAGCATGGCTGGGGGTGGCCCTGCGATGTGTAGGGATCAAACCAGGATCAGCCGTGTACAAGGCAAGTGCCCTTCCCGCTGTCCCAAGGGAGAGCTCACCAGAACGTAATCCCTGCGGGTGAGCCTGTAGGGATGAGAGATGGAGGTCACGGCCCCTCTCACCAGAAGGGCTGCTGGGGTCTTTTCCAGAGGCGCGGACTCCTTGTTCTCTCACCATTAGCGGGTTTGGTTCTGGTACCAGGGATGGTGGGCTGGAGCGATAGCACAGCGCTTGGGCGTTCGCCTTTCACGCGGCCGACCCGAGTTCGATTCCTCCGCCCCTCCCGGAGAGCCCGGCAAGCTACCGAGAGTATCGAGCCCGCACGGCAGAGCCTGGCAAGCTACCCGTGCATATTGGATATGCCAAACACAGTAACAGTAAGTCTCTCAATGATGTTACTGGTGCCTGCTAGAAACAATCGATGAGCAACGGGCTGACAGTGACAGTGACAGTGACCAGGGATGGTGCAGTGGGCGGGGTGCTTGTCTTGCCTGCCGCTGAGAGAGTTGGAGCTCCAGCATTTTATACGGTCCCTCAAGCACTGCCAGGAACGACCCCCGCGCAGGGCCGGGTATGGCCCAAAATCCAAACCAGAGAAAGAGAGGGTTCTGTTGTCAGAAGGGAGACAGCGTGTGCTCTCTGATGCGGTGGAAGGAGGCGTCCGGAGGGGGGGGGGGGGGGGGAGGGGAGGGGAGGGGGGTGAGAAGGCGCCCGTAAAGGGCTCGTGAGAAGAAAGCAGCTTCCAGGACGCTGGTTCCCGGGAGGGTTTTGAGCCCTTGGAGAAGCTGGAGGAACTGTGCCCGTTTAAGAAGACTCGAAAGCCAGTAATGGGAAACGCAGACACGATCATTCTCACTCTGACGGGAATCACTCCCCAGCCCAAGTGAGTCGGCCCCGAGCGCTCAGCCAGGAGCCGAAAGCGGTGACTCAAGGGCCGAATTAGAAACTCGCTCGTCCCCAGGCAGGGGTTCCTGGCAGCAGCAGACAACAGACGCTCTTTGGGAAGGTGCCACGCTTTCCTGCCCCTGAAGAAGCTCCCAGTCCTCTGCGTTCCCGCTTTCCGCCTCACTCCCCTTTCTCCTCTCCCTCTGCCAGGCCTCTCCCTTCCCCACCCCTGCCGTCACGAGCAGGGCTAAGGACACACGCTTGGTTTTGCTGCTCCCACACCACTCGCTGGGGTGGCTCATGCATTCAGCGCGGGGCCCTGGAGATGACCCACCTCCTGTGGCGCCCGGTGACCCTCGGGCTGTGGCACAGTGCCAGGGTCCCAGCTCGCGGCCACAGGTCTCCAGGGGGGGGGGGCGCTCCAGGCCCTGGGCGGACAGGGTCTTCGTTTTCCTGCCGTTTCATCTTATCATTTTTAGAAGGGCCGCAGCCAGCTGTGCTCAGGGGCCGCTAGCTCCTCGCCAGTGGTGCATAATGCTGGGACAGACCCACACCGAGCTGGGGATCAAACTCAGGGCGTCGCACATGCTGGGCAGGAATTCGACCTTGAGTTGTGTGCCTAGTCCTATTGTAACATATTTTGGGGGGATGGGAAGTGGGGTCTCACCTGGAGATGCTCAGGGGTTACTCCTGGCTCTGCTCTCAGGAATCACTCCTGGCAGTGCTCAGAGGACCACATGGGATGCCCTGGATCTAACCCCAGGTCAGCCGCGTGCAAGGCAAACGCCCTCCCTCCTGTCCTACCCCTATTACATATTAATGTGTCCCTACTACATCGGGTTTTTTTTTAAAAATTTATTCTTTTATTGAATCACCATGTAGAAAGTTACAAAGCTTTCAGGTTTAAGCCTCAGTTATACAATGCTCGAACACCCATCCCTTCACCAGTGCACAGATTCCACCACCAAGAATCATAGTATACCTCCTCCCCACCCCCACCTCCCCAGCCCCCCACCCCGCCTGTGTAACTGATAAATTTCACTCTACTTTCACTTTACTTTGATTACATTCAATATTTCAACAACAACAAAAAAAACCTCACTATTATTATTTGGAGTTTCTCCAAAATGCTCTCAGGACACGCTGACAGCAATGGCCGGAAATCATCATTTTGAACAAAAGGTCATGGTCATGACAAACGGTTTTGTTTGGTCGATTCGGGGGCCAGACTGCTCCGGGATCTCTCCTGGCGGGGTTCAGGGGACCATCTGTGGTGCCAGAAATTGAACCCTGGTGAGCAGCCAACCAACCAGGGTTCGATCCCCGGCACCCCAACCTCTCCAGGAATAAGAGCACCACTGGGTGCAGCCCAAAATACAATAATAGGGGCTGGAGCAATAGCACAGCGGGTAGAGCGTTTGCCTTGCACGAGGCTGACCCGGGTTCGATTCCCAGCATCCCATGTGGTCCCCTGAGCACCTCCAGAGGTGATTCCTGAGTGCAGAGCCAGGAGTAACCCTTGTGCATCACCAGGTGTGACCCAAAAAGAAAAAAAAAACCATCATCATCATCAGCATCATCATCATCATCATCATCATCATCATCATCATCATCATCATCCATTTTAAATGGGCATGTTCTACAGAAGACTTCACAGGCCAGCAAGTGTGGGTATTTTTTAGCTGTCCCCGGGAGCTGGTAATCCAAACCGCCTGCTCCCACCGACCTAGCTCCCCTCCCCCACGGCTCTGCAGTCTAAGAAAGAAAGAAAAGGCAAATTTCAGACTTGATGACCCACAGCGAGATTTCCTTTCCCCGCCAAGGCAGGGGGAGACCACCCAGGCTGCTCTGAAACTGAAGCAACAGTTTCTTTCTACTTCCTCTGTGTAGGGAAAGCAGCCCAGCAGGGAAAAAACAGCCCAAGTGGATACAGTGTAAACTCTCAAGGATGCTGGTTTCCCCGGGAATCCTGGACAGGGCCCGCCCAGTGCTGAGGCCAGCAACAGTCTTTCATGGGGTTTTTGAGGCTAAATGTCCTTCGAAACCCCGCCAGGGCTTTTGGGGTTTCTTAAATTCGCTTCCCACTGACTGGCCCCTCCTCTGCACAGAGGAGACCCCAGACTTCAAAGGCTACCCGGGGATCCAAACCAAAACCACCCCTATAATCTTTCTACGATGTCTTTTTTCCAGCCTCCCCCCACCCCCAGGTGAGGCGCTTGACGTGCTTGAGTCCCCGGGTACCACATACGGCCCCGTAACAACCACCAGGGGTCACTCCTGAGCAGAGAGCGGAGACGCCTGTAACTGGCTATCCCTATCGCTTGCTTCTTTGCCTTTTAGATTTGGGGGCCACAGGCAGTGGTGCTCAGGGTTTACTCCTGGCTCTCCACTCAGGGGTCACTCCTGGTGGGGCTCAGGGGGGCCATATGGGATGCCAGAGATCGAACCCAGGTGGGCTATGTGCAAGGCAAACGCCCTCCTTGCCATGCTATCACTCTGGGCCCTCTGTGTAAAAAGTTTTTAATGCCTCAGTTTACCCTTTAGCACCACTGATCAACATTGATCACTTCTTTTCTTTCTTTCTTTCTTTCTTTCTTTCTTTCTTTCTTTCTTTCTTTTTTTTTTTTTTTTGGAAAATAGAAATTTACATTGGAATGTAGAAGAGAAAGAAATTCCCCAGCAAGGAAGGAACGTAGTATAGAGAAAATCGTCAAGTATGACTTGTTTTGTGAATTTGTTTTGTTTTTTTTTGTTTTTGGGTCACACCTGGCCATGCTCAGGGGTTACTCCTGGCTCATGCACTCAGGAATTACTCCTGGTGGTGCTCGAGGAACCATATGGGATTCGTACCCGGGTCAGCCGCGTGCAAGGCAAACACCCTACCCGCTGTGCTATTGCTCCAGCCCCCGTTTTGTGAATATCATTTTTTTTTTTTTGCTTTTTGGGTCACACCTGGCGATGCACAGGGGTTGTTCCTGGCTCTGCACTCAGGAATTACCCCTGGCGGTGCTCAGGGGACCATATGGGATGCTGGGAATCGAACCCGGGTCGGCTGCGTGCAAGGCAAACGCCCTACCCGCTGTGCTATTGCTCCAGCCCCCGTTTTGTGAATTTTTTATACAAAAAAAAATTGTAGAAAAACTAGGTCTTACTGTTTTTTTGTCAAAGTCTCAGAGGATTTTCATTTGTTTACCAAAGATGTCTTGCCCGCACAGCAGAGCCGGGCAAGCTACCCGTGGCGTATTCGATATGCCAAAAACAGTAACAAGTCTCACAATGGAGTCATTACTGGTGCCCGCTTGAGCAAATCAATGAACAGCAGGACAACAGTGCTACAGCCTTGTTGCTACAGGGCTCATCTGTGGCGTTTAGGTTAACACCCTCCCTTCCCTTAGGCTGGCCGGAAGTGCTGGTCACTCCCCATCTACCCGAGCTGGCAGGTCTTTCTCACTGAATCCCAAGGCCCTTGCGGTGAAGGTTTTCACTCTGCTTGTTCTGTTGATGAAAAAAACCAAGCTGTCGAGCTGCCCTTTGGTTTCGCCGTCAGATGAGTCCCGTGGCTGCAAGTAGAGCTGAATCCCGGTGTGATGTCAATGGACCTGACATCTGGGATCCTTCGGAGCACCGTCTGAGACAGACAGCCCGTGAGCTCTGTTAGGTTGATGGTGAAGCTTTATTTCCAGTCCTGGTCATGGTGTTAGTTCTGGATCTTAGGGTGGTTTGGCATCTGGGAGGGGGGTCTCCAGGGTGGGGCTCATAGAACCAGGAGGGGGAACTGTCTGCCTCTCATAGAGCTCAGAGTGAACTTCCCAAGATAAGCACTTTCCGGGGCTGGAGCGACAGCACAGCAGGTAGGGTGTTTGCCTTGCACGCGGCCGACCCGGGTTCGAATCCCAGCATCCCATATGGTCCCCTGAGCACCGCCAGGAGTAATTCCTGAGTGTAGAACCAGGAGTAACGCCTGTGCATCGCCGGGTGTGACCCAAAAAGCAAAAAAAAGATAATCACTTTCCTTTTTTTTTTGGGGGGGGGTTTCGGGGAGACCTCCCCCAGCAGTGGTTGGTGGTTCTGTGCCCAGGGATCACTCCTGGTGGTGCCTGGGGGACTACATGGGGTGCTGGGGATGGAATCGGGATCGGCCCAGAGCCAGCTCCCGTCTGCAGGTTACGTTTCCCCCACGGGCCTTCCCGTCCTGGGTCTGCAGTGTCCTGGCTTCCTTTCCGGCCATCTCCACCCAGCCTGCAAATTCACTCAAAGCGCCAGTCCTGGTGGTTCTCCCCTGTGCCTGACCCCCTCTGCGCGGACAGATGCTGGGTCGGCCTTTCTCCTCGCTGGCCACTGCCCAGCTGCCCGGGGCCAGCCCTTCGCTGTAGTCCACAAACCCCAGCATGTCGTGGCTCTTGGAAACGGACCCAGAGTCTTCAGACCCTTCTTCCTCTGCTCTGGCCTCTCCCGCGGGCTCAGTCACCGCCACACTCACCACCCTGCCCCCGGGCTGGACACCAGCGCTGACCGGGCTCGGGCGAGGGGACTCCAGGCTTCCCACAGGGCCGAGTCTCTGCTTTCCAAAACTTCTCCTTCCCCGACCGCTCAGCAAGGAAATATCAGGTTTATTGTGGCAGCCCAGGAAGATGGGGACACACGTTTCCCCCAAACAACCGTCTTTTTGTTTGCGTGGTCACAGCCAGTTTTTGTTAGTTTGCTTTTTGTTCGGGGGCCACACCCAGCAGTGCTCAGGGCTTACTCCTGGCTCTGTGCTCAGGGTCACTTGGGGCGGGGCTTGGGAGAACACGTGGTGCTGAGGGTGGAACCCGGGTCGGCCATGTGCAAGGCAAGCGCCCTCCTTGCTGATCTATGACTCCAGCCCCTGGAAATCAGTTTTTTTTTCTTTTTGGGTCACACCTGGCGATGCACAGGGGTTACTCCTGGCTCTGCACTCAGGAACCACCCCTGGCGGTGCTCAGGGGACCATATGGGATGCTGGGAATCAAACTTGGGTCGACTGCGTGCAAGGCAAATGCCCTACCCGCTGTGCTATTGCTCCAGCCCCCTGGAAGTCAGTTTTTATAGCAAATAAGAGCAGGAAAGATGGGGCTGGAGTGATAATACAGCAGGTAGGGCATCTGCCTTGCATGCAGCCAACCTGAGTTTGACTCCCATTATCCCATATGGTCCCCCGAGCACCGCCAGGAGTAACCCCTGTGCATCGCTGGGTATGACCAAAAAGCCAAAAAAAAAAAGCAGGACAGAGCAATTTGAGGAAGGACTGGTGGGTGCCTGGGTCGTGGGTGCCTGGCTGGTCCCCTCAGCCACATTTCCACGTGAGGGCAAGTAAAGGTCTCAGATGAAGGTTTCCATCCTGTTTTCTAGAGGACAGCAGAGCTGAAGGAAGTATCTTAAAACTGACCAAACTCTTGTGTTTGTTTTGTTTGTTTGTTTGTTTTTTCACTTTTTGGGGTCATACCCGGCAATGCTCAGGGGTTACTCCTGGCTCTGCACTCAGGAATCACTCCTGGCGGTGCTCAGGAGACCATGTGCGATGCTGGGAATTGAACCTGGGTCGGCCTCGTGCAAGGCAAACGCCCTACCTGCTATGCTATCGCTCCAGACCCATTTTTTTGCTTTTTTTTTTTTTTTTTTATGACCAAACTCTTAGTGTGTAAGGTCATCGAGAAGCCAAGCTGCGATTTGAATTGTGTGACTTTTTGTTGCTGCTTTGCTTTGGGTCACACCCAGCAACATTCCGGGGTTACTCCTGGCTCTGCCCCCGGGGGCCGCTGCTGGCAGTGCTCAGAGGACCGTGTTGGATGCTGGGGATCAGGCCTGAGCCGGCTGCATACACAGCAAGCACCCTCGCTGCTCTGCCATCTCTCCAGCCCCTGTGACATTTTTCCAAGGGTAAAATGTTATCATTATAAGTAGATATCAGTAGCTTTATAATGTTGAAGACTCATTGCTTAATTTTAAGACTTCTGAATCTTCATTGATTGAAAAGGATGTATAAGCTTTATCTTTTGAAATATATTTTAATTCAGCATGTAGTATGTAAAAAAGAGAAAAGATAAGGGGGACATTCTCAACCATCCCTAAGTAGACAGGCAAACTTCTTTTGAGGGGAGCAGGAGGGGCTGGGCTCTCTACTCAGGGATCAGTGAACAGGGCTTACTTCTTTTTCGGGGGGAGTTTGGGAGGGTCACACCCAGTGATGCACAGAGGTTACTACTGCCTCTGCACTCAGGAATTCCTCCTGGCGGTGCTCGGGGCCCCATATGGGACGCTGGGGATCGAACCCGAATTGACCACGTGCAAGGCAAATGCCCTACCTGCTGTGCTATTGCTCCAGCCCCAGAACAGGGCTGACTTCCGGCTCTATGTCCTGTGACCACTTCTAGTGATGCTCAGGGAACCGTATTCAGTGCTGGGATCAAACTGGGTGCAAGGCAAGCGTCTTACCCTGTACTTCTCACTGTCCCCCAAACTCTACTTTTTTGGTTAGTTTTTTTAACTTATTTTTTTTTATTATAACACTGTGATTTACCAAGTTGTTCACAATATGGTTGTTTCAGGCATAGTGTTCCAACACCAAACCCACCACCAGTGTGACCTCCCTCCACCGGGGCCCCCAATTTCCTACCCATCCCCCAAGCCTGCCTCCTTGCAGGCACCAGTTTTCTTCCTATTGCTTGTTACAACAAAAGGCAAATGGAATTATCAAAAACAGATCAATAGAAGGCTGCTTGTGATCACTGCTCCGTCTCTCCGCAGAGGTAGCTAACGTCTTTGTCTGGGCATCTGCTGAGCGGCTGGTGCCCGGACCTCCTGTGTTATTTTCACTCCCTGAGCTTGGGGGACCTCTTGCTCATCTTCCCATCACATTCGCTGCGCTCGGACGGGGCGGTGGGAAGTGTGAAATCTGGAGGTGCAGCAGGGCTGCAGCTGTGGCCGCATACTTCAGGAGCTGTGGAGATGGAACAATTTGGTGGCTCGGTGGCTTGATGAGGTCCAGTTGTGGTGCTGGGTGGGAGGAGGTGGGGTGGGGGGTGGGGGGTGCTGGGCCCTCAGGCAGGAAAGAGAATCTGCCCGCCCCTGCCCCCATTCTAAGAAGACCCCATAGTTTTTGCATGGACCCATCTACCTGGGGTGATTCAGTGCCATCATATTCTTTTCTAGATTCCCAAACTTTTAAAAAATTAATTACTTTAGGGGCTGGAGCGATAGCACAGCGGGTAGGGCGTTTGCCTTGCACGCGGCCGACCCGGGTTCGAATCCCAGCATCCCATATGGTCCCCTGAGCACCACCAGGAGTAATTCCTGAGTGCAGAGCCAGGAGTAACCCCTGTGCATCGCCAGGTGTGGCCCCCCCAAAAAAAGCAAAAAAAATTAATTACTTTATTTATTTATTTTTAATTTTTTTTTGCTTTTTGGGTCACACCCAGCGATGCACAGGGGTTACTCCTGGCTTTGCACTCAGGAATTACTCCTGGCAGTGCTCAGGGGACCATATGGGATGCTGGGATTCAAACCCAGGTTGGCCGTGTGCAAGGCAAACGCCCTACCCGCTGTGCTATCGCTCCAGCCCCTTAATTTATTTTTTCACTCTTTGGATCTTACCTGGCAATGTTCAAGGATTACTCCGGGTGGTGCTCAGGGAACCATATGGGAGCTGGGGATGGAACGTGGGTTGGCCATGTGCAAGGCAAATGCGCTACCCACTCTGCTATCGCTCCGGTCCCCCAAACTCCTTTCTTATTTTCATTGTTCTTTGCCCAAGTGTATCCTTTTCAGCGCATGTGGGCGTCTGTGGGTCCAAAGCATGATACGGAAATTTCTTGGTTGTTCTTGTATCCATATGAAAGAACAGCACCAAAATAACCCCAACTGTTTCTTGGCTTCTTCAGCCATTTCTCGATTGATTCAAGCCGTTCCTGAAAGGCAGAGACCTGGCGGAACTCGTTAGGAGGCAGAGATGCCAGCTTTCCCGCAAGATCTGCTTTCTCACACTCCAGTAATGAAAAGAACCTGGAGGGCGCAGGCCACCCGCGCAGGCCACCCAGAATACGGATCGTATTTTCTGAGCAGGAGCCCTGGAGATTGCGTCCTAGCAACGGCAGGGATGGACGTGGAGGCCGTGGACCCACACTCCTTCGCTTCCGACGCTGATGCTGCTGATGCCTCCCTGCTGGAGCTGAAGAACCGGGCCTGGCCGACGCGGGGAACACATGCCGACTTCTCCCCCTTGTCTGTCGAGTGAAGCTACTGGTACTTGGGGCTTCCTGTCGCTCCCAGCCAAGCCAAGTCATTCATTACTAACTCAGTGGCAATGGTGTAAGGAAAACACTCAAAAAGGCAGGTGGCAGTTAGGGACAAATTGAAAACTGTGCGGTGGAGTTGAGATTACATCCAGCGGAAGAGAAAGGTGGTGACTGTCCCACTTTCCATGCCGTTTTGTGGCTTCAAGGCTTTTTTTTTTTTTTTTGGCTTTTTAGGTCACACCCAGCGATGCTCAGGGGTCACTCCTGGCTCTGCACTCAGGAATTACCCCTGGCCGTGCCCAGGGGACCATATGGGATGCTAGGAATAAAACCCGGGTTGGCCATGTGCAAGGCAAACACCCTACCCGCTGTGCTATCGCTCCAGCCCCACTCTCTTCAGGGCATTTTATTTTATTTTATTTTATTTATTTATTTTGCTTTTTGGGTCACACCCAGCGATGCTCAGGGGTTACTCCTGGCTCTGCACTCAGGAATTACTCCTGGCCGTGCTCAGGGGACCATATGGGATGCTGGGAACCGAATCCGGGTCGGCCGAGTGCAAGGCAAACGCCCTACCCGCTGTGCTATCACTCCAGCCTCTTTAGGGCATTTTAAACTATATTTTCTCTCACAATAAACTCTTGGATCAGGAAACAAAGGAAATGGAGGATGGGGAAAGCAAGGAAGCCCTTGGGCTGACCAGAGACCCGAGGGAGGGAGTAGGGCTGGGGGATTCCCGGGCAGCCGACAGGAATGCAGCCATGGAAAAGGTAAAATGAAGATTAAAAACTTTTTTTTCAACAGCAAAAGCAAATTTTTAAAAATGAACTCTTGGGTCAGAGGCAGGAAAGGACCTTGGTGTTGGCCTCCACGCTGAGTCATCCTCTTTTTTGTTTAATTTTGTTTTGGGGCAGTGCTCAGCAGTGCTCGGGGCTTACTCCTGCTCTGCTCAGAGATCACCCCTAGAGGGGAGGGGGAGGGGCACTACGTGTGGAGCTGGGGATTGAACCCAGACCCGCCACTTAGAGGGCAAGTGCCCCGCCCGTTGTACCATCTCTCAGGCTCCAGAGTCACCCTCCTTTATCTGGTTTGTTTAATTTCTGGTTCTGGGCTACACCCGGAAGTGCTCAGGCTCCTCCTGGCTCTGCACTCTGGAATCACTCCTGGCGGTGCTCAGAGGACCATACGGGCTGCCGGGGACCAAACCCGGGTGGGCCGTGAACAAGGCCAAGGCCCTCCCCAAGGTTCTATCTCTCAGCTCCAGCGTCACCCTCTTTGCGCTTCATGACTCGCCTTCCCGTCTGACTCAGCAGGACACTGAGGGTGTGGAGAGCCTGAGCTTCTTCTCTGGGTTTCCTGGAGGCTTCCCGAGTTGATTTCAATTCTGTGACCAAGAGCGATAAAGTCGAAACCCAACAAATTTAAACTGAATCCATCCCCTCTCTCCCACCCGAATTCCTGTGTGGCATGAAGCCCTGACTCCTAACTGGACGGGGTTTGGAAACAGGTCTTAAAAGAGGTGGTGGACGGCCGAGAGATAGCAGAGAGGGAGGGCACTTGTCTCGTGCATGCCCGACACTCATTTCATCCCCAGCACCTCACAGGGTCTCTTGAGCATGGCCAAAAGTAATTCCCGAGCACAGAGCCAGGAGTAAGCCTGAGTAAGCCCAAGGCACCGCCAGGTACACACACACACACACACACACACACACACACACACACACACACACACACACACGTGCGCGTGCAGTACAACCATTATGGGATGGCAGATCCGCCCAGCGCGAAAGACAGGAGTGCACAGCCCGGTAGTTCCCACTGCAGGTTTCTACCCAAAGAGCTGGAAACGGGAACTCAAATACTGCCAAAGGACAGTCACCAGGGTCAAAGGTGGAAGCAACCCAGATGTCCACCATCTATAGCTTGGTTGTGCGCCACTCCTGGCAGTGCTGGGGGCTACTCCTGGCACTTTGCTGGGGAGCTCCGTGGTACCTAGGATCAAACCCAGCTCCTGGTTGCAAAACATGACCTCCTTTGGGCTCTCTCTCCAGTGCCCGTCCATCAACTTGGACGAAATAAGTATGCTGTGACAGTCAGACACTGGACTAGTACTTCCCCAAGAAAAGGGCGTGGTGGCACATGTCACAATATAAACTTTCTAAGTGAAAGAAGCCAGACACTAAGGTCACATTCAGTCTGTTTCTTCGTGTTTACCAAAGAGTCAATCCCCAGACCTGCAGACGGGTGGGGCCAGGGCCAGGGAAGACGGAACCCGAAGGAAGTGCTTCAAGGCACAGGGCCGTGGAAAGGTCTGGAACCAGACAGAACTAATTGCAGTTACATAACACAGCAACTTTACCTACTGCCTCTTAATCTGACACGTTCAAAGGATTCAGGGTGGCCCGGAGGGACCGTGCAAAGGGCAGGGGCATGGATTTTGCACGGTCTCACCTCCAGCACTGCAGAGTGACCCCAGCCTGAGCACTGGCCAGCGTGGCCCAAATACCAATGAAAATGTTGGTGCCGGGGGCTGGAGTGTTAGCACAGCGGGTAGGGCATTTGCCTTGCACGTGGCCGACCTGGGTTCGAATCCCAGCATCCCATATGGCCCCCCAAGCACCACCAGGAGTAATTCCTGAGTGCATGAGCCAGGAGTGACCCCTGTGCATTGCCAGGTGTGACCCAAAAAGCAAAAAGAAAAAGAAAAGGTTGGTGCCGGGCTAGGGAGGGACCCAGGGGGAGGGGCACGTGATGACTGACCCCTAGTACTTCATAGCCCCTGCCCTCTGCACTGCTGGGTGTGGCCCCGGTGGGGTCCCCAAGCACAAGGACTGCCCGGCGTGGCCCGGTGCTGTCGGGCAGCTCCCCATCCTCTGGCCCAGCCAGACCTGTCCAGTCGGCCGACTGGGCATTGCTGGGAGGAGCCTTGGGCCCGCTGCGCATGCGTGGGAAGCCAACGTTTAAACTTTGCTGCTATGCTGCACAGATTTGACCCGGCTATTTTTAAATCCCCAACTAGAAGGAGAGGAAGGAGGAGATTCACTCTGTCTGAAGCCACAGAGTCTGAGCTTCCCGTCTGGGGCCAGCCGGGACTCGGGCGCGACATCCCCCTGCACAGGCTGACCCGGGGCCCATCCGCCCAGACCTGAAGAAATGAAGGCCACAGCACCACCTAGGCCTTTGTCTGAAGCCCGAGGGGCATCTGACAGGGCCTTGCATGCAGCCCCAGCACCCCATATGGTCCCCTGAGACCCCCCAGGAGTGATCTCTGAATGCACGTAAAGCCTGAGCACCACCAGGTGTGATCAAAAACAAACATTTTTTTTTTTTTTTTTGCTTTTTGGGTCACACCTGGCGATGCACAGGGGTTACTCCTGGCTCTGCACTCAGGAATTACCCCTGGCCATGCTCAGGGGACCATATGGGACACTGTGATTCGAACCCGGGTCGGCCGCGTGCAAGGCAAACGCCCTACCCGCTGTGCTATTGCTCCAGCCCCCTCAAAAACAAACATTTAAAAAAACATTTTTTTTTTAAGAGTGCTGTTCCCCAGGGCCTTCAGAGACAGGGGACACTGGCCGTCCGACTGGACCTGGAAGATGCATAGTCCAGTGCAGGAAGAGAGGCAGGGCTGGAGCTGGATCTTTGATTGATTGATTGATTGATTGATTGGTTTTGTTGGGGCTTACTCCTGGCTGTCAGGGATCATTCCTGGCAGGCTCGGGGGAGCCTATGAGGCACCAAGAATTGAACCTGGGTCAGCCACGTGCAAGGCAAGCACCTCACCTGCTGTCCTATCACTCCAACCCCTCAAGCGTGACCTTTTACTGATTAATTTATTTGTAGGCACCACGAGTTACAATCCTGTTAATGTGGGTACTTTCAGGCATGCCATGTTCTGGCACCAGCCTGCTACCCGAGTGACAGGGTCCCCACCTCTGTCTGTGGGTCAGAGTGACGGGGTCCCCACCTCTGACTGTGAGTCAGAGTGACAGGGTCCCCAGCTCTGTCTGTGGGTAAGAGTGACAGGGGCCCCCCCACCTCTCTCTGAGGGTCAAGGCCACTCAGCCTGACGGCCACTCTTTTGGCCTCTCACTGAACGCTTTTCTCTCCGCAGACTCGGTTTCTTTATTTTCACGTGGCCTGATCGTCTGCCATCTGTCCTTCTCCCTCTGACTCACTCCGCTCGGCATGACCCTCCCGTCCCACCCACATAGCAACCAACTGCGGGATTGCACCGTCTCCAATACCCGAGTGATTCACTGCGTCTAGATCACAGCTTCTGGCTGGAGATTAGTCCAAGGGTTCAGGCACGTTTTTTTGCACATGGCAGACCCTGGTTAGGTCCCAGAGCACCAGGAGGAGTGCTCCCTCAGCACAGAACA